>NC_045640.1:36268466-36882038 GCF_009829145.1 Chiroxiphia lanceolata
AGATGTAAATTGAATTCCTTAATAATATTCAGCATGACAAAGTTTTACTGCGTTCAGCCGTATTTATGTGAAACACTCAGCACTACAGGGACTCTACAGGTGTGAGAAAATGTTCTGTCTCTGTGGTTGAATATTTACTAGAAGGTTAGTGATACCAATCTCAATCCTAAGTGGTAGCATCTCTTTAAATAGTTCAGTATTCTAAGCTGTAGCCAAAAATAATATGCATTGCCAATAAGCTTGACTATTGACTTGAGTATTCAAATAAAGAAGATTTAAAATTAGAGAATTTAAACATCCACTGAAGTAGGTGCTTGAATATATACTACATGTTCCTAATCAATACAATTCATTTGGTTGTGCAAATATGTATGAAATGATGTAATTATCAGTGCAAAACATTTCTCATAGGAAAAAAGTCTGAAGTAGACGTTTATCAAGTCACTCTGATTAAATCCTGGCTCTAGGAAATAGTGCCATATGAGCTGAGATTTAGTCAATCAGACTGAGATGAAATCCATATTACAACTTTCCAAACAATCATCTGGATGATAACGCAAAGTATTGCCTGAAGGAAGAAGTAAAAGAAGAGAAAAAATTGATGATGTGGCATTTCCATGGATATTCATGCTCTAATGAGAAGACTTAGTGCCTGAACTACTTTTTTTTACTAATATTGCATTATGAATGGATGTGACACCACAATCATCACCAAAAAAAATGGCAATAAAAAATATAGGTCAGATGCTGATAATTTTTGGAATATCAGGCATCTCTTTTGGATATGTCTACGTGTAAAAATTTATCCTGTAATAGAGGTTTTGGCTGGCCTTTTTCTTGGCGCATAACCAGGACTGGTCTGTAAATTTAAAATCACCTCGTTATTGTTTCTTTTTTGGTGCAGAAAAGTGAATCCATCCTCTAAGATGGTAGACTAAATAGATTACCTCTGCCTTTAAGTGCTTAGAAGTGTCTAGGTTCCTGGTTTTCATACTATGAAGAAATATTTGAGGTGAAACTGAAAGGAAACTGTTGACTAACTAATAAATTTCTACTTCTTGAAAAATTCTGTGAATGTTCAGAGTCATGGGAACCTTTTTTAGCAAATCAGTTTAGGAAACAAACCTGTTTCTCTTTTGCTATAAGAGATCAAAAGTAATTAGTGTGAATTCTAGAAAGTCTAGAAATCCATTAGAATATTCCTGTTTTCTGTGTTCCTTTTGAGACTTTGTCATGCTCTGGAAGTGACTGGAACTGCGAGTTACAGTACTTTCTTCAGAATAGCATTTTTAGAGATTGAACAGCTGATCTGATTCTAGCTTTTATTGAGCAACTGAAAAGTTATTACAACATGATATTCAGATGATTTTGTCTTTCAGTCTGACTTTTACATGTTTTCCTTCAAAAAGTTCCCACAACTATATTCTTATTGTTGACATCTGAAAGTCACTAGTAAATTCTCATCTGTTAATAGCAAAGTGGTTTAATGGACTGCAAGGGAGGTCTGCCAAATTAAACTAGCACATTCTTTACATTTATGTTCAACTCTTGGAAAAAAGTTAACAACTTTACTTTCAAAAATCTGTTCTTTAAATATAATTATTTCTTCTAAATATAAATGGAATATGCATCAGGAACAGTGTGGCCAACAGGTCCAGGGAAGTGATTCTTCCCCTATACTCAGCGCTGGTGAGGCCACACCTGGAGTACTGTGTCCAGTTCTGGGCCCCTCAGTTTAGGAAGGACATTGAGGTGCTGGAGCGGATCCAGAGAAGAGCAACAAGGCTGGTGAAGGGACTTGAACACAAGTCCTGTGAGGAGAGGCTGAGGGAGCTGGGATTGTTTAGCCTGGAGAAGAGGAGGCTCAGGAGAGACCTCATCACTCTCTACAACTCCCTGAAAGGAGGTTGTAGCCAGGTGGGGGTTGGTCTCTTCTCCCAGGCAACCAGCAGTAGGACAAGAGGGCACAGTCTTAAGCTCTTCCAGGGGAAGTTTAGTTTGGATATTAGGAAGAAATTCTTTACAGAGAGGGTAATCAGGCATTGGAATGAGTTGCCCAGGGAAGTGATGGATTCACCATCCCTGGAGGTTTTTAAGATGAGACTGGATGTGGTACTTAGTGCCATGGTCTAGTAAACACAGTGGTAGTGGATCTAGGGTTGGACTTGATAATCTCACAGCTCTTTTTCAGCGCAGCTGATTTATGATTCTGTGATCATCTAAGTAACGATGAACCAAGCATTGATTTGTCAGTTCAGTATGATAACATTTTAATTTATAGTTCTTCAGTGAAAAGATCAGTTGTTGTTATCAATATTTTATATTACACAGGCACAAAGAGAGGTTCCTAACTGGAATTCAGAAGAAAATATTGTTGTTTCTCAGCACCATGTGACCACTCATAACTTGCTTGTGATAACGTTTTAAGGAAGATTTCACTGAAGTAAAGTCAGTATCACAAAGAGATGTCACTAAGAGTGTGAGTCTAAGACACTTAAATTATTTACTTTGAATTCATATTGATTCCTTTAAAAAAACCCTAACAATACAATACTTAGGAAGTCAATAGAACTTTGTATTGTATTTTGCAATAAACTTTTCATTTACTGTTACAGAGATACATATGTGGCAAAAAAAATGTTTAATCAGCAAATATTTTTGTCAGCTTTGAGTAAAGATAATTAGATTTGTTTAATGATCAATTTAATCTGTGGGTAACCCTCATTATTTAGTAATTTATGATCACTTTTGTATTGCTACTGAGGAGTATCTTTAAAAAACAAATATGCAATGAATATTCCTTTTTTTCTCTTTCCTCTCAAGCAAGATGTTTCTGGTGATGTTACTGGTCACTAGCCTACAAAATAAAAAAGCCAGCATACAGTTGAATTGAATACTTTTAGAGAATGAAGAAACACACTATATTCATTGTAGTCACATGTCTTCATGATTTGTAATAAAACAGGTAGGTGAAGCTCAGGAGAGGGAAATGGGAAAAAACCAGATCTCTCAATAATGAATGATTCAAAAGTTTTTGTGGAGTGATCCAATTTCTCCAGCTGGTACAGTAAGAAATATGTATTGGGGATAAGGTTGGAGTCAGTTCAATGCAAATATGTTCCACTAAAATACAAAGGTCTGTTAAAGTTGCTTTGCAGAAGTAGTCTTGGTAATAAGAAATTGTTCTAGTGAAACTATATTTTAAACAGTTACAATACTTTCGAACATTCAAAGTAGGTTGATTTTTTTTAATCAAAACCCAATTTTGATTAAACCATTCATATAGTAGAGTATGCAAAAGACACTAAAGTATCAGAACTGAAACATTTTAAGCAATATCAGCTATGTTGTGGGAGAACAGAATAAAAATACACTTGTTTTTATAAAATTAAATTGGACAGCATTTTCTTTTAGCTAATGTCCTATCAATAACTACATTTTTTCCTTTGTGTGTTAATTTTGTATAAGCAACAGAGATGACTTCAGTGCTCTTTACACATAAGTGTATTCTAATCCATTGAGCACTTTTATATGTAGATAAAAACATGACCTGAGACAAAGAGCATTTGGAAACCTCATTATAATGAAGAAAACACTTCAGAAATTACAAGTGGTTATATTTTCACACAGTCATTCTGTTTATTTCAAATGCTGTTTTTATCTTGAATATTATGTAAAAGCCCCCTACGTTTTGAAGGCAATTAGGTAAAGTGGACTAAAAAGTCAATTTCTATACTGCACTGGCCTTAATGAATAAATTAAGAACTATTTCTAGTAAGTGTGTTTAATAAAAACCATAAGGGTTTAGTGAAAAGAATGACAGTAAGAACGCTTGCTGATTTTAATTGTAGGAATTGAATAATACCACTTGAGAATTGTCAGTATTAGAAAGAAATATACATCTTCCTACACAGTGATTTATTTTTTTCAAATTTGTACCTATATATCCATATCTATAATTATGAGTTGTCATAGATAGAAATACAAAGTGTGATTATCTTCCATAGGTTCTGAGAAATGACAGTGCTGGAGTTGATGCCCACTGACCACCCAGGGATTATTAATTTTATTACATGGTAGTCAAGATATACAAGAGCTCTGAAGGAGAGATGTCTGTGGAAATTACACTTGAAGCTATCACAGAGAAGAGGCAGATGAACTGATACCTTTGATAGAGCAGGATTTGTTCTCCTAACTTGCCTTCAAATGGCCAAACTTTGATAAAATGAGGTTAAGATAATTTGCCAGTCTACAAAGAATTCATAAGGTTTAGCATGCTTTAATACACTGAAATCACAGAAGAATAAGTTTGAGGCAAAATTTTGCTGTGCATCAAAAGGAAATGGTAATTGCTCTGACAAGGTAAGATGGAACAGAACAATAAGGACACAAGTAAATTCCAAATCCTATTTACAATCATAAAAAAAGAAAGCAAACTTGAGATATTCTGGATTTTGTTACAGTACTTTTTGTTGTTAAATATATATTTTGATAGCCATACTCTCTTCACAGACAGTCATTGTACCTCCTGTTTCCTGGGATTATAGATGTTGTGAAGGACAAATCTTGTAGTCTGAAGTCTCATAAATTGCCCTGCAATCTCTCTTTAGTAGGACTTAAGTAATTAATCTTGCTCATAATGATGACTATAATTACTAGGGAAAGAAATGAAGCATGACCATTTCTTTTGATAAAAGATTAAAACACGGACAATTTCAAGCATTGGAAACCCTACCCTGTTTGTGTCTCTGTATACCTCTCTCTCCAGTCTTCCAACCCCTCCCAGGGTCTTTTTCTGCGGTGCTTTTGACAATGAACTTGAATGTTGTAAAAAGGGGCTTGACCTTCCACGAGAGGGGGCAATGATACAGCTACAATTCTATGGTTTAGCTAGATCAAGAAAGTTTTCTTAATTGGTTCATATCCTTCTGTTCTGAAATATGGAAATGAAATTTTTGACTTTTCGTTCTATGTTATTTTCTTTTAGTCCTAGGAAAATAAGTGTATTTCCAGAAATTCTTCAGAATTTGTACTGCTGAAACTAATCCTTTGACACAACTAAATCCCAAAATGCAATTGCAGTCTTATATTTTTAAGTATAACTATGACTATATTCAGTAGTTGAGGCAGCTTTTCCTGTTTTTTTCAAGAAAATCTACATTGGACTATAAGTGTTTGCAGAACACCTCTGTGTTTCTAAACAGGAAAATAATACTTAAGTGAGTTATGTTTGACTAAAACTTGGCACTCAAGAAATTAGATAAAGAAAAATATATTACTTTCATGTAATTATATAATTTCTCTTTTTACATATATATATATCTAAACTATTAAGAAAATTGTTAATAACTTTTTTTTTTAAGAAATATTGCATTAAAAGTAGTTTCCAACACAAATCAATTACTATGACTAGTACTGTCAATCAAGCTATTCCTGGTCTGTTGCTCAGACATTCAGTTCTACTTATTGATTTTGTATCTATAATAAATTCAGATATTACTCAATACCTTCTATATACTAAACCCTAGTTGGGATCACTCTCCCCATCATTCCTACAGAATATTTATGCAGATTCTTTATTTTTAATATTTTTGAGCATATATATTTTATTTATGAAAACTATATCTGTTTTTTTTCACAATACTTATGGGACAGTAAAATAATTTATAATAGACAATAACATTTCTAAATTCCAGTAATAATTTCATTAACAAACAAACAAAAAAGCTGTCAGTCACTGAAAACAATACAAAAACATTTAAAAACAGAAGAATAAATGCTGAAAAGACTATAGCCAAATTACATTAAATCAAAAGTGCAGTATTAGTTGTATTCAATATGTAGAAGCTGAAATAAAGAAAGTTATTTCAGCTCTCAGTCCCAGAATTACCCACAGGTTTGATCATGTGTTTTATTCTGTTGTTTTTACTCACGTGTTGGTTCCTCTGAAAGCAATAGCAAAATTTAAGATGAATTCAAAAGGAGACAGTATTGAAGTCCTGAATAATAATTAGCCTGAGGAAAACTGAAGCGCTGATAAGGAGAAGTTTTCTAGCTTGTATATTACTAGAAGAGAATGGGAGAAGAATTAGACCCCTGAATTCAGAATTCTTAGAAACAACCTTTTGTGTCTTTGTTTATCATTAAAAGTTTAGGTATGAGACAAACTTCAAGCTGAAATTTGTCTGTGAGATCATTTCAGATAATATTCCTAAGGTATACTGGAAAATCTGATCAAAATATTGTGGGATTCTTCAGTTTTATCAAAGCCTATAAGAATGAAATGGTATATGATTTCCCAGTTTTTCTACGATTTTTTTCTTTTGGATAATCAGCTCCTTAAGATGGATACTCTAAGGGTTTTGGGCACTAAATTGACCAGGGATAAAAATCTTTCAGTTTGCAATCCAGTAAAGAACCAAAGCTAGAAATAAGTTTTTGTGATTAAGAACAATAAAAAACCAAACCAAAATGAAGCAAAACTTTGGACTGAGAGTGGTAATTTTCTCTGATCTATAGGTGCTTTAAAAATGCCTCAAATAAATTAAAAGATCACTCAATGCCTGTTTAAAATGGAAAATGAGAAGCTTTTGTGTGATTATTTTGACCTCACACAACTGTTATTTTCCCAAATGTGAATTGGAGCATTCAGTTTTTGTTCTAATTTTCCTCAATTTCTTGGTGGGTGAGAGGTGGTATAGACATACAGAGACAGGGGGAGAGAGAGACAGAGAGAAAAAGACAGAGACATGGAAACCACTAAAGACATTTTTATTTATACCACACAAAGCTGTTTTGATTCCCATTTCTTTCCTGACAGTTGGGATTAAAATTAATAAAGGTGATAGAAATCTTTGGCAAGTCTTAAAAAAGTCACATCCTTCTAAACTCTGCTGTACCATCTTTCATGCAGGCATTGAGATCTGGGCTGTGTATTACCATACAGTTAAATTTTGCAATCTGTTCTCGCAAATCAATTTTACACAGCTTGAAAATATGGGCGAGTTGGTATTTGTGCTATAAAGATGTTTCAGAGGGAAAAGAATGAAAACAGTATTGTAGCTGCAAACAAATCAATTGGACTGTATTAAAACTAAACTCATGATGTCAAAGATGAATGTAGACACAGAAACAGGGATAGAGATTACCATGGGGTCTAGACACATACAGTGATTAATCGTCACACACATCTGGAAAAGAAAAACACAAGTAAAACCAGTTTTTTCTTCTTGGTCTAGACAGTTTAGAAAGAAAGAAAATTATATTATGTTCTCCATGGACAAAGATGAAATGTATATTGACTGTCCTTCATTTGCACCAAACTCAAAATCTGTCTTTCAGTTTTATTTATTATTTGAAAATAGTATCATAACTAATTTTTAAATTCAGAACATGACTATATCCATTTCTTTCTCAAGTATTCATTTCAATTTTAAAGTAATATTAATTAATTATGTTTAGTTTGATTTAGCAAAAAAACCATTTAATTAAATTTATCAAATTTGAATACAGAAAAGAGATGCTATACAGGTTTTTTATTATTTTCTTTTCCATAGGTTTTGCAATTACAGTCTAAAACTTATTCAGATGTAAGTGTTGCTGAATGCAGTTCTAATTACTGGGAACAAGACTTTCTTTGGCTATGCAGGATAAAACAAAAACAGTCTATTTAGATTTTTTTTTCCACATGCACAGAATACTGAGGTAGCACTACAGTGCTCAGAAACTAGCTGATGAATTTTCCAGCTTTGGAGACAAATTTTCTCCTTCATATAGAGGCTGATAAAACAAATGTGTTTGTGGAGCCCTATGACAAATAGAACTTATTAGTATGAAAAAATAATTCTGCAGAAATAGCTGAGAGGATTAGGTCATAGAAACATCTGCATGTCAGATGAGGTTTATTTAGGATTACTTGATAGTTACTAGGTTTGTAGGGGGAGGCTGGCAGGGAAGATATTTATCTAATATTTTATTTCCCTTTAAATTCAACCTCTGTATAAACTTTCAAAATGCTCATTTTACTCAGGTTTTGCCACAACAGGTAGAAACAGGGGCCTTATTCCTTTCTTTTGCATGGATAATTGGACATTCTGTACTATGCTTAGTACGTGCCAACAGCAGAAAGTTTTTGCAGTCTACCCCTACTGCACATCTATATCTATATCTATGTCAAAGATTTACTCCTGAAACCAGCTTTTGCCAATTAGATACTCTCTGGAACTGATCATCACCTTCAGGACTTGCATCCGAGTGGACTGCTAAAAAAACTGCTTTCCAGTCTGCTTTAAGTTTCTTTTTAACCTCAGAAAACTAAAGGAGCAGTCAGTGCTTTGCTATATTTCCTGAGAGAGGGGAGGAAAGAAGTATATGTGTGGAAGGCTGTTGGACTTCCTTTCATACTTGTATGTATCCAGGAAAGGACTTTAGTTGAGATAGGACAGAATATGTGTAGGGGCTAGTATAGGGTTGTTGGTCTTTTTTTTCTCATGAAAGCATAATAAAAGCTTTGTGATTATTTGCACCATTTTTTCTCTTCCTCCTGCCTTCTCATGTAGCTTATATTCTGTTAAAGGAAAACATGATTTAAGACTTATTTTAAAATATCTCTAGAAAAAAGAAAAAGCAGTGTAAGCCAGGTGGGAAAAAATAGGATGGAAGAATGAAATACCTCTGAAGACAGTTTTGTTGTACAATATTTGGCCTTAAATAAATGTATGGGTCTGCTTCTGAAAATATATTATATATGTCAAAGGCACAGTAATTAAACTGCTCCCTCTAAGCCTTTTTGATAGCCATTTTCAGAATGAATGATCGAGACTGAGAAAGGGCACTTGGCATTTAAGAACCCTACCTTTAGGATATTATTCTTCTTGCTTTCTCATGCTCACATAATTTTACTTTTTTCCTACCATCTTAGAGCAATTCTAATATCCACTATTTTTGTTAGGGAACACCTGTAAAATATGAATCAAGTGTCATGTAAATGTAATTGGTATTATTAAAACAAAAGATCAGTTAGTCACATGGTGAAAATGGCAAATTTTGCATTTTGTCATTACTTAATGGAAACTGACATAAGCCACAGTCACTTATACTAGATCACTCACAATAATTATCATCTGCTTAAAATGGTGTCATGGTGAGTAAATAACAATTAAAAAAGACAATGTCTGACCAAGATCCATAATACATTTCTTCAAATGAGATAAATAAAATGAGATGTGATGGAGTGAACCTCTAACTCCTTGTTAAGAAAACTGGTATATTTTAGAAACTTTTTCAAAAAACTGATGTAATATCATTCATGCTAAAAGAATTATTTTTACCAGTATTACTGTTTTACATGACCTGCACCTGGGACCCACATTTCTGCATTATAGTAATGATTACACTCACAGTAACATATCTGTATATAAAGAAACAAAAATTAAATAAGTATAAAGAACTGTCTTTCATTTCTCTTAATGCTACAACAGAATGAAATAGATAAAATTCTCTATTATCTCTAGGAATTATTCAAGAACTAACAATCTCAGGTGACATAAAAGTCTTTACTTTCTATAGGTTGTTACAGGACATATTTTACATTAATTCAGACAATCACATTCTTATTGAAACAATTTTACACCTCTATGCTATTTCTTTTCTGATTTCTGTATACCATACAGCAGTTTTTTTTCCATGGACCATGAATGTGTACTTCCAGACTGCCAAAAATGGGTACTTACATGTCATATATTTACTGCATTAAGGTAATTTATTTGTTTATTAACTTTTTCCAGTTTTCAGAATCTGTGTTGGAAGATTATACAGGTGCAAGAATTTTTCCTGCTATGAACGTGAAAAGAAAATCTGTATCTATTTATTAATCTCTGATTTTCAACTAAAGATTCTCAGGGTAATTGTTTTTCTTCATGCTGGAGCAATGGGTATTATATTTTCTATCTTTTAACTGTGACAGTAGCACCAGCACTCCTGCACAGCTAATAGACTTTCTGGGCCTGCCTTAGAAACTTCTGAATTTCTTTCATTTTTCTTTTACTTTGGGATATTTTTCTTAAAAACTTTGAAGTTTGGAAACTAAAAACTATAAACACTGTCAGTATACAGTCCTTAATGATACACTATAATAAAAATTGTAGCCATCTTTATTTGCCAGTCAGAAACAAAGGATAACTGAAGAAAATGTAGAATGGAATGACTTTGCAATTACAGACTTGACAGAAATAACCAGAATTAAATGTTGTGTAGAAGAGAACATTTACCATAACTCAGAGAAAGACAATGGAATTAAAATACCAGAAATGTTAATAATCCATGGTTTTTTTTTCTTCTGTAAGAATACATATGTTCTTTCAACTGAAACAAAACAACACAGACTTTTGATTTCCCTTTTGACAAATTCATTCACTCAGAGTGTTTCAAGTGTGATAACTGGAATTTGCGAGAATTTTTCTGTTAATCACAAAAAAAATGTACTTATAAAGGGGCAAAAATATAACAATTCTTAAGAAATAGTTTATTCTGTCCATGAAACATGTACATCATGTGTAAAATTAGCTAGTTATTGATGTTCATTTTTATCTCCTAATACAAGCTTGTTTTTAGGTTTCTTTAACTTCTTACTATGTAAAATATTTACTAATTAATACCAGCTTCTTTTAATAAATGGAAAAAATGCATTTTTCAATTTAAAGTTCTCTGTCTGTGGGTAAGGATCTTTTTCTTAGGGTGTTCACTCGCAGTCTAGTTAAATATGCTTAATCTAAGGCAAATGCTTTAATCTTTCATTGCATTCAAGTTAAAAGTAACATGCAATTTGATGTCTTAGTGAAATGGTGACAGACAAACATCTTTAATAATTGTCTGCTGAGAGTTTCCATATTTGTAAGGCCAAACATAGGTGCAGCTTTAAATGTCACAAGCCAACGTTTATTGCCAAACTTTGATGTGAAGAGAGAGAAAGCTGAGCCACAGTGTAGGCATCTACTGAAATGAAAATATCCTCAATGATATTTCCGTGTGAGCTGGTAGACACTATTATCTGTGCAGTATTCTTAACAATTAATGATTTGCATTATATCAAGAAAAATTGCACTGGTTATTGACCACTGTTTTGAGGAAGGAGGAGGAAGCAAGTTCTGAATAGGACAATATCAAATCTGCAACTGTATAGGCAAAGAATTAATCCTGAGCTCAGAACATTTTTCACTGTTCTAAAGATTTTTCAGAAAAGATCTGTTTTTCATCATCATTCCTTAGTACTGCTATCAGTTGGAATATGAATATGATCAATTTATTTAAAATTTTGCTGTAGTAAAGAATAGGAATTACATATCAATAAAATTTATTAATTTATTAGTGAATATTGCTAGTGAAAAGACAACTACATAATTACATAACTGACAATGATATTCAAGTTTTCAATAATTTCAGTGAAGCCTGAATACTTATATGAACACTTTTTTCTTCTAAATGATACTAACGTCACCAGTTGTTAAAGGGAAATCTGCCAAATTTTGTTACAAATCCTACCTGGAATGGGGTTGATTTTAAAATCTTTCTGGGAAAAAAATGAAGTCTCAAAAGACTAACTTCTGGAGCTTCTTGTTTATTTTCTATAAAACCATAGCAGAAACCAATATCAAATTATTCTTTGCTGTATGTTTGCAGCCTAGCTTCAAAAAAGAGTACTGTGTCTTCTGTCCCACAGCTAGATTTTATATGTAAACATCATGCCAATTTTTGTAACATTTTAAAAAAATTTAAACATTTCAAAACATTTCTGATAATAATGACAGGCACTAAAAAATATTTAGTCTTCCAGAATTGTGTGAGTCTATATTACTTCTATTTCCTTTTATTTATCATTGTAGAAAAGGAGGATTGGTTCTTATATAAATCTTTGGACTATAAAATCCTTGCAGTAACTTTGCTAGCATTCCTGGTATGATGACTTTGGCTGGAGTAGAGTTAATTTTCTTCATAGTAGCTGGTATGTTGCTATGTTTTGTAGTTGTGCTGAAAACAGTGTTTATAATAGAGATGTTTTGTTACTGATGAGCAGCACTTGCAGAGTGTCAAGCTCTTTTCTGCTTCTCGAACTGCCTTACCCCACTGAGGTGAGGCACAAGCTGTTGGGAGGGGACACAGCAGGGACAGCTGACTCCCACTGACTGCAGGGATAGTCCATAAGATATGACATCATGATCAGTATGTGAAGATGGGGGGAAGAAGAGGAACATTTGGAATGATGGCATTTGTCTTCCAAAGTCACTATTACACGTAATGGAGCCTGGCTTTCCTGGGAATGGTTAAACACCTCCCTGCCACAGGAATTCCTTGGTGAATGAATTCCTTGTTTTGCTTTGCTTGCATGAGCGGCTTTTGCTTTACCTATCAAGCTGCCTTTGTCTCAACCCAGAGTTTTCTCATTTTTACCCTTCTAGTTCTCTCCCTGAGCCCACTAGTGGGGGAGTGAGCAAGTGGCTGTGTGGTGCTTAGTTGTTGTCTGGGTGTAAACTGTGACACCTGGTTATAACAATCTGACAAATAAATATGTATGGAAATCAGAGAGAAGAAAGAGTTGCAATGAAACACAGCAAAGGAAGTGAGAGATACCTTCCATCTTCTTACAACTTCTTTAGGACTAAAGGAGGATACAAATTCAAACAGACAAACACAGAAACAAATGAAAAAAACAAGAGAAAGCAAGTATTATAAAATGTCCTGGATGAAAAAATAGTGTTGCTAATATATTTTTCTTTTTCACTGCTTTAGTTGATGAACTCTAGGACTCTGTAGACACATGTAAGCATGGACATATACACAAAAAGGTAAGCAATTACTGTACAGCAAGGGTCTCAAATGTCTGTTCCATCTGCAAGTCTTGTAAGGAAGTAGTTTTGCTAGTCAATATTTAATGTTCCTTGAGACTGCAACACAAAGCTGTGATTCTGGCAAAGTGCTTTTAGTAAACTTCACAACTGAGCAAAAAATTCGATATGGATGGAAGTGTTCTCAAATGTACTTGCTGGGTGAATACACTTTTCAACCTGTTTCTTTATCTCATAGCTTTTATATTGTTGAATTATACTATCACAGATATTTCCCATAGTCCATCTTAGCAGGTAGAACTACTTTACCTAGAGTCATCTACCATTGACTAAATGACAGAACACGTAATAAATGAGACAGAGCTATTTTTCTCTTTCCAAGGTAAAGGGATTGATGAGGACACACTGCGAAGAGCTTGCTACCATCATAAGAGATGCATAAAAAATATGAATCATCAAGATTTACTCACTTGATCCATGCTTGTGATTAATTCTTATTAGTGTTTAACAAAAGCAAGTTAAAATGTCTGCTCTTGTAGGTCTGATTACGTATGCTGTGGGTAAAACTTTATCCTTTGCTTTGGCATGCCACATACTCTGAATCACTGGAAGTTGCATGATGGCTCAAGGGCAGAATTTAGCAGCTGGGATCTAGGGTGGGCAGTCATTTTGTTAAATGTGTGTTAGATCCTCAGTTTAAAGTGCCAAAGCATATCTCAGGATTAAAGCAATAGCATTCCCATCAAAATCAATGGGGATTGATTTTGAATATACCCTCACATTGTGCTTCAAAAGCCTGCCTTTAGCTTTCCAAAGCAGGAATGGGTATGTTTATTCAAATGATGTTAATTAATAAGAAGTCCCATTAATAACTTACAATAAAATCAGTGCTAAGACTTTTGACTTTGAAGATTTGGTTGAAAGTATTTGAGGCCCAGAATATTAAAGACAAAGAGCTGAGTAATATGAATCAGAAAGAGATGATAGAGGAACAGTAAATAATGAAGGAGAATGTAACTAGATAGAAAATATAAAGAACATTTAAAAGACTAATAAATGACAAAGCCAGTTCAATGCAGATAAATGTAGAACAGTGGTGACTTTGATGAGTCTTTATAACACAACTGTGCATGCATTATAAAATAGAAAGAACAAAAAGTGTTCAAGAGTCAAAAGAAAACTGTGTGTCATTGATGTAGAAAAAAAAAGCTTGCAGAC
Organism: Chiroxiphia lanceolata; assembly: GCF_009829145.1. Taxonomy (NCBI): domain Eukaryota; kingdom Metazoa; phylum Chordata; class Aves; order Passeriformes; family Pipridae; genus Chiroxiphia; species Chiroxiphia lanceolata. Next base: position 36,282,524 of record NC_045640.1, read on the forward strand.
AAGTCTTAACACATGGATGAATGATGACTTTGAGAGAGTCTTTATGACAGAAGCCTGTTTTTCACAAAGTAGAAGTATGAAAGAGTAAGAGCTAAAAAAATAGGAAAGGAAAAAAAAGATAAGTTCTTCATGGAGTCTAAAGTATGAAAGAATCACATTAATGTTTTGTAGAGGGAAAAAATGATGTAGATGAATTGTTCTCACTACATTTCTAGCACTGATCTGACCGTGACCATTACACGAAAGTAATATTTACAGGAAGGATTGCCTTCTGTTTGGTCACTCTGCAGTGATTATTTCTCAAGTGTTTATTTTTCATGAGCAGTAAAAATGCAGTGAAAATAAGAATAATGTTCACACACAAAAGACACAGTGGAAGAAAATAAATATAAATATATAAAGAAGTATGAAGGAAAGGACAAGAAGGAATGAGAAAGCTAATAGGATGAAGAAACATATAGATTGAAATTGAAGCAAAATTGATATTACTTATTAGTATAAATGCAGGAGTGAAAAAAGTTCAAAAATACATCTTGGGCTCAGATTTCCCTAGCCAGCTTTAAACAAAGATATTTTGAGTCTACTGCAATGTGTATGCTTTCTAGAACACATTCATACAGTATGGTTGAAATCAAGGATTGCTTATTTCAGTGTCTCTTAACTGACCATTGGGACCAGCCACTGTTCCTTGCTGTACTGTGGTTCCTTGTCCTCCCTCCCTCCTGGGCTGTTGCTCCCTCTCTTCAGGATATTTAGCACAAAAAGGAACAAGAGCAGCCAAACTGTGTATCTAACCCATAAGACTCTTTATACTCTTTCCCTCTCATCTAGTGAATCTCTGGCTTTATGTAGCACCATACAAAAACTTCAGTCAGGAATTATCCCTTCACTTCAGCCAATCTCATCACTGTGAAGATAAGGTATATGACTGAATACCTGAAGATCATGAAGATCATTGAACCCAAGCTCAGTTATTTTTTTTTAGTAGGTAGGCTAATGTATAAGATGGTACCCTGTCTGTGGGATTTTTGTGTCAGACTGGTGTCAGACCAGATAAAGAAGTTCAAAATATAATTTCCAGATTAACACCTTCAGACCTTTCATGTACAGTAATCTCATATTGTCCCTAGCAAAGTGAGAAACTGCTTGGCCTTAAACAAAGTGGTGCACATATGGCCAGAAGTAGATCTCAAGCACATTGAAACTTGAACATAACATGCTAGTGTTTCTAGAATTGCAATCTTTTGAGGCATCTAAATAGACATATCAGTAAGTGTAATTTTTGTCGTAGGCATCTCAGTTCTAAAAATATCCCGTGCTAGGCTTGAATAATTCTAGGAAACTCACATCAAAAGGGGACATGTCTTATCTGAGAAATCTACTTTATCAGGTTTCCTACAGAATCACACAGCTATTACAAAATTGTTTGCATTCCAGTTCATAATTTCAAACATTTTTCTCATAGTTATGATAAACAAAAATATCTGAAAAGAAAATTGGAATTCTAACATCATTGCATGACGCTGGGGCAAGCCTGTTTTTCTCCTACTGCAGTGTAGTTCTATTTAGGAGTCAAGGAAAATCACCTTACTAAACTTATGTAAACCAGACTGCACTATAGTTTCATTTTGGCAGAGATGACTTCATGTTGAGTCTGGACTAGTGGTGTTAAAAAAACCTGTGTACCCTGAGTCTGTACTAACCTGAATACCAAAATATTTACTAGAGCTTCTGTGTGTTTAAGTTGCCCTGGAGTATAGTTGGTGTGCTTTAGTTCCAATTTTTTAATGATACTACTACTCCTGCCAGTAATTTTATACCAGTTGCACTGGACTAATTATGTGTTTTCTCAAAAGTCTGTTTTTGAAATAATTATGGCCTTTGATCGTATAATAGACAGTAAGATTTGGGTAGACGGGAGCAACAAACTTTCCAGTTGAGCAGAAAGGATGAAAAAGTTGACATGTCCTTGTTCTCATTTTGAGTGCATAAACCTGTAAACCACCTCAAGGTGTCTATCTAATAAAAAATTGTTCCTTTATGTCCACATTGTTTTTGTTAAATTTCTAGATTTTTTTTTTTTATTTTTATTTCTCGTTAGCTGCATTTTGCAAAGCTTCTTTGAGTAAAAGGAAATATATATTAGCACTGCTAACTGTACAGTATAGGATCATTACTGGTGCATTATGGCCTGAAGTTTCTCTCCTCTAATCTCCCTTACTAACTTGAAATTGCTGAAGAGCTAAGGCTTGTACCCATGCATACTACAAGGTCAGCTCAAACACAATGCAAGGTTGTCTGCAGTTTGAAGAATATTTGTGAACAGTCTGTTTAGTTGCTGACTTCTGTTATTTTATAGAAATTAAGTCAAATATGGAAAATTATTATGTTTGTAAAGGTTTATTCTGGGGCATGTGCAGGGGTACATTTCAGAGCTTTGAGCTGGTCTAAGCCACATGATTCTTTTAAAGTTAATGAGAAAGTCACAGCTAGAATGGCATGTGATAATCTGAAAATTTGCCCCTTACTGCCATTTAAGATTTTCTGTGTCATATGTTATGGTAATAAATGGTTCTCAGCATGAGGTTGATTGAAAGGGATATAGCTGCATGAAGCAAAGAACTTGTCTTTGCTTTATGATCTCTGGTTAATGTTATTAGCTTATGCAGGATCAGCTCTGAGCATAAGCAGCCTTTGTGACCAGGGAGCCTGGAATTACATCAGTGTGAGTGAACTTAAATGTACTTTCATAATTTGTCATCTGAAGTTGTGTCCCTGAGAAGGAACAGAACAAACATATGATCTTTTTTTCTGCATAATTGTTGAATTAAGCCACCCTTAATGTGGCTCTGCTGTAGTAAGTTTCAAGGCCTATGCTTTTCAGATTATTATAAAAAGTCCTCAGTCTTGAAAAAGTCTGAGGAATATATCAGATTGAATGCAACAGTAGCTAGAAGACTCTAGTCAGAAAGTTTTGTTGCATATGACTGTATATGATGCATATTATTAGTTTTGAACAGGTATTTTCAGTACTAATATTGATCATCAATGTAGGGAGGATCAAGGATTGGTCCACGTGTAGGGAAAAAAGGTACAGCTGAGGAGGTTCTTGATTTTTTTCCTACTTCAAAATGTCTAAGAAAACCCAAGATGAGTAAAATCACATTTTCTTGCTCTACCAAACTAGTTTTAAATAGATAAGAGCACAGGTAAATTAAGGAAGTATCTAACAACTATATGGACATGCAGAGAGGGTAATTGCAGTAGAGAAATTCTGGGTTTGGAACTAGATAGGTCTATTTAAAATTCTCTAAATTTAGCTGCAGGGATTTTCGAACCATTATTCTAGAAAATCTGATTACAGATAAGGAGCAATATCCACCACTCTAATTCTCTGAGGTCTTTTTAACTTACTTTAGTGATGTTATTGCAACTGAATTATGTAAATAGTACAAGACCTGATTGTGAGGAATGTTCTTAGCATCCTATTTAAAATATCAATTTGAACAGTGGGGGGTTGTTTTCCTGAAATCTACAACTGCCTAAACCTGAAGCTGGCCCAGAATTTACTGGTGGATTCTAAGTGTATTTTGGTTTTGACATTAAAATTGGGCTTGCACTAACTGTTCAGGCATTGGAATAGGTTGTCCAGGGAGTTGGTAGAGTCACTATCCCTAAAGGTGTTTAAGAGGTGTCTAGATCTAGTGCTGGGTGATAGGGTGAGTGGTTTAGGGGTTACAGAGGTAGTGCTGGTGGATGGTTGAACTTCGTGATCTTAATGATCTCTTCCAACCTTGAAGATTCTATGATTCTATAATTAATGTGTGTTTCCAAAACTTCAAAATATTCTTAAAAAAATCATTATGGCAAATGAAGAGGCAGGTAAAGAAGCTTTTTACCTAGGTATATGAGTTGACTAATGCAATAAAAGCCACTTAGAAATCATTTTCAGTTATGTATTATCTAACTATACAAACCAGAAATTTGCTATGGACTGCTATGATTAATAATATTTCCTTTTAAGAAGAGTACTTTGCCTAAAACGCTAAAACACGGAGGAACTATATTGTTAGTAGAATTTTCACTTTTCTATCTAATGTAATCCTTCATCCATGAAAAGAAATAAAAATAAAAATCAATAAAAAATTAACCATTTGAGAACTTTTTGCTAACAAGTTAATGGTGTCATACCTGTGACTTGCTCACATGAGTTCCCTTCTACAGCCTTCCCTCTTTACATATTTATTACAACTTTAAGAATATATAAAAGGTCATATAGATTGCACTTTTATTTCTCATTCAGATTCAGAGGACTGTCGATATTCATCCTGAATAGTATTGACCAGTGAAATATTTTGGCTTTGGTAGCTTCATTATTTTCATAGTTTCATCTACTTATCATATTATGCTTGAATGAACGATGAGGAAACTGCCAGTTAAAGCTTTGTAAACCCGTAAAAATAACACAATTCTGCAATATATTCTTCTGTGTTCAATCCACCTCACCAGAGATCTCAAGAAAAGAAACTTTTTTGCTGCACAGACCTATTACTCCATTTCAGTTTCTTAGGTGTGACCATATAACTCACAGCACTCTAACAGTAATAAGTCAGGTACGTGTTCCTGTCTCTGCAGGTAACTTGTCCTACACCAGGCCACATGTTATGATGACACTGGTGTGTCCTACCCCATGAACAGTATGGGGTTTACCTTGGGTTTCCTTTCCCCTTGTAACTCACCTAAAGAAAACAAAAAAGTACTTTTAGGATCCCTTATGATTTCAGTGACTGCACAAGTCGTTACTTTGTTACTTCAGAAGAAAAGGATTTTTTTTTTTTATTTAGAAAATGCTAAAACTAAAACATAGGATATAGTTAGAAATCTAGATAGGCAATTACAAATATATGCACTTTTTGGTATGAAAGTCATCTTGCCAAGTTAGCCAAGGTCTGGTTTTGGATTAGTAAATACACTTAAGGGAGTATATAAATTATATTAAATGATCTGCTCCTAGTTTTATCTACAATTTTAGTCATGTGGAAACACCTTCATACTGAAGATGAGCTAGAAGGCTGGAGATGTGCACCTTAAATCTTTATAAGAGTTTACTAGCCTAGAACCTACTTATTTTTGTGGCTTCCAGTTTGCATGGAAAAGAGGTAAACTGAGTTTTCATCTCCTCAGGATACAAATGAAGTTAACACCTTTCTAAACAAACAAATTTATTGTTTTCATATATACTTATGTGCAGAAATGTATTTTAGTAAATTACTTAATTAGTCTAAAATCTTCTGAGAATTGGCTATTGTCAAGTGTCATATGAATTCCAAAGAAAATTATAAAAGCTAGTTTTGAATGTTTCAGTAGAACCCAATTGAATTTGCTACAGTACACATTCAGTTCTGATGAAACATCATAGCTCAGTGTAGCTGAATATGACAGCAATTTGGCAGGGTCTCATATACCCTTCTCCTGAAGTTTATTGTTCTCAGGCAGACTTTAAGTTGTAAACTTGACAATATACTTTATAAATCATTATTATTTACTTCAGAACAACCCTAATTTTATTTAATATTATTTTAATAACTATGATTTACTGTATGGTTTTTAGACAAAGAAAATTTCATAACATTTTTCAGGTAATAGAATTTAGTGAGTTTTCTTGAATGCTAGATTAGAATGTCAAATTGCAGGAAATTAGAAGCTTCAAAAAAAGTGGTGCTTAACTAGGAAGTTCAGTCTTGTTAATACCAAAGGTACTAATCTAAAGTGCTTTATTAAAATATATTTAGGTACAGAAATAATAGCTGGAGTATTGCTGTCAAATTCACTATGTCATTTCAAAAGTGTGTTCTCCTGTGTATCTCAGAAGCTTCTGGAGACATAACTGGAAAATGATGTATTTTTCTCTCCCTCCCTCTTTTTTTTTTAATTCATCTGTTTTTTTGACTAAAGATTTCTGTTCCAAAAGTTAATGCATTAATACGTTCATTTTGAAACACAAATTCATGGTAATCAGCATTTCTGCTCTTGAATTTATGCTAGTAATACCCTAACCCACAAAGCTCAGATTTTGCTCTTCCAGGCTTCAAGATTTTTTTGTTTGAAACTGTTTGATCTAGGTTGTGTTATTGAATATAACAATGTTTTATATACAGTAATATATAATAATCAATGAAAAAAAGGCAAGATGAAATATTGATAAGGTCCAAGTCCCTTTATTTTTTTATTTATTTATCTATAATTAATTTGTTTGGCTTGAGACAAACAGATTAAATTTGACTTTAAAACAACTTGTTTCAGGATGGAAATCAAATTCTATTTACTCTTCCTATTTTCATATTTACTTCAATTAAATATAAACATGTCGTAAGACACAATCTGATTCCCTGTGAACATATTTAATAATTGCATGGCCAAATCTTTGTTGTCTGCTAGAGTCTTTGTGTCCTTTATTGGAAACCTGAGGAAAACCTGAATGAATGTTTTCTTTCTCCTTATGTTAGTTTTATCACCTCCTGTCTGTCTTCTCATCTGTAAAATCACCAGAAAACAGATTGTAAGCTATTTATCCTTAATATATTGAACAACCTCTCTTACTCTGCAAAGTCCATGAAGCTCCCTTTCTTCAGTTGCAAGTTCCATGTCTTTTTGCATTTTGACTCACTCTCTGTTTTATTGGATTGAAAAAAGACTTATGCCAAACTACTTTGTGGTGAAATGTGATTTCCACAAGAATATTCCCTTTGGTCTTCAGGGCTTTAGTGGATACAGAAGAGCTACTATCACAACTTTAATAAACTTGTCTTTGAAACTATTGAGTTATGTCATGTGAACATTCCTTAGGGTCTTCAGGGTTTTAGTAGAAATAGAAGAGATACTATCACATCTTTAATAAACCTGGTTTTTAAACTACTGAATTATCTCCTTTTCCAGTGTGCAATGGTGCTTTTATGGGGAAATAAATGGCTAAATTGATGGGTTATCCTGAAGAATGGATTTCGTGCATAATCTAGTCAGCATGTACTCCCTTGGGTTTAATGTTTGACAGTTTTTCTGGCTCTATATTTACTAGACCAATTTGTGTTCACTTGCTTTACTTGAGGAACTGGTGACAGTACTCCACGAAGACCAGACAATTTTTAATTTTCACACTTTGCTGAATCTGATTTAAATTTGATTTAGCTGAATAAAACTTATTGAGGCAGAGAATTTCTTATTTGCCCTTATATTTTAGCAGTTCCACTGTTTCTTGCATTCAAATTAATTAATAGTTCTTTTCAATTCAGTAAAATCTCTCTGACATCCAAATATCACTGTCATCTATTTTTCAATCATTTGTCTTTACTCATTAGATTTCCGTTCTAGTGTTGCATGAAAGGAGAAGAAGTAGGTCTAGTTATTTTTTTTTCTTAGCTTTTGAACAGTCTTTTTATTTGATATGGTCAATGTATCCAATCACTCTGCTTTATTACCAGGAGCCGTATTCCCAAATCATACGTTAAATGCAAGTTCGTTTCATTTTATATTGAGCATTTTTATGCTCAACACTGTATATCATGAGACGCTAATTCTTTAATTATATACTTCATTTTAAATCAACTGGTTTTATACCTTACTGTTTTCTGGTATTATCAGAATGTCCTAGAGTATTTCTGTTTAGAAAAAGGTATCAGAGTTTCAATATATTAAGAACTATTTAGTCAACCATATATTTGATCAACATAAATTTAGCTAGTCATTAACTGTTTTATTCTCCTCTCAAAGTGCTTACTGCTATGAAATTATTTGATTTTCATAACACTTGTGGCTGTTTAGCATTTCCATAAGCCCATCCTACTTGACCCTTTCTCTACCTGCATAGATTTCCAGACTCCTCCCTTGTACTATTTTAAGTACTGGCATAATCACCATACTGGAAATGATTGGTAAGGAGTATTACATTTTTGAAAATGAAACTTATTTGGTTTGGTGTGCTTCTTTTTTTTCCCAAAATGAAAACTGCATTCATGACTAACAGATTTTGAAATAACATTTGAAAGAGTAAATGGGTAAGGTAGGAATGCGCACACAACATGCACTTGTTATTAATAAAATATAAGAATTATTTGTGCTCTAAGTAGAATTGGTTGTGTTCTTAGCTCATATAGGTCTTACACAAATTGCTATTAATAGCTGAAGACCATTACCTAGTTCTGTAGAGATGTGCAGACACTACTGTACACTACTGTGCAGATTCATTGTTGAATTATAAAGTTAGGTGGACAATAAAAATTCCCTAGGAATTTTTGTCTCCCTCAAGGATGAGTATACAAAGCCTCTTGATGGATAGAGTCAAACAAAAGAATTGGAATTTTACAAAAAACTTAGTCCTGTAGTTTCGGCATTTCTCTTTTCTTTAAGCAAAATATTAATGTGATTCCAAAGATCTGTAAAATAAAAAATAATATACCAAAACAATAACACTCTATGCTCCAAAAAATCTGTGAATGCTCTCAATACAAATACATATAAAAACTTTCTACACATTTTTGATGGTACATACTCTACCATTTATAAATCAGAGAACATTGTAGATGTTGATGATTCAGTTTCGACTACCCATGAAGTTCCCAATTTAAAGTCCCAGTCACAGCAAAATTCAAAAGGCATACCCTACTCACGTCATCAGGGGTCAATTTATACCACAGTCAAAGGTCTGAGTGGAAGTTATAACAGTGCTTCAACTGAAATGACTAGCTAGCCTAATTATAACAATGAGACCAGGTAGCAGCACATGAAGTATCAGTGTGGCAGCTCAGGCTTCAGTGAGAAGAAATATCCTCACTATTTCCATAATTTCACAGATGACTTTGGAATAGTTTTCAAATTAGCTAGTTTATTGCCAGTTCAGCTATTTCTAAATTAATTACAGTCACACATGGAGTAAATGAATATGAATCAGTACTATACAGTCAGTAGAGAAGTGTCCTATGCACTATTTTGAAAGTATAATTAACAGATTATATAGTTACTGTAGTCTTTGAAATGATTGATAGCCCTAGAGAAAAAGTGAATATGAGAAAATCTAGAAACAAGTGAATGGGAGAAAAGGCTTTCATTCTTTACTCCAGAGCAGATGGATAGGAAAGATGATAAGAAAATGAAAATTAAAGGAAAGACAAAAAAATGTAAAACAAAAAATAAGCAAAAATTGATCAAAGGCAGTGAAGACAGAAGTAGAACTTTACAAAATTTGCAGCATCCTGGAAAATTAGAAAGTCCTAGTCAGCACAGTTATCATATTTACTTTGTTGGAGAAACACTGAGGAAACCAGGTCAGGGAAGGTTGCAGGCTGCTTCAGAAGCCTATGGAACTCAAACAGACATTTCCTTTGTTCTCTGTTTTGGATCTGGATCTAACAGTAATGTTTAAGAATCACTTTAATTTAAAATTTGGACCAACATAAATTGCAGAGTGTATCCTCCCTTCCCATTGATGTCCAGTTGTCCCTGCCCCTCCCTGAGCCTCTTTTATGTCTTTTATGAATTTTCTGTGGGAGTGCTGATGGATTAGTTCTGAGTTCGTTCAACATGCTTTTTGCTTTGAGATCTACAGACAGAAGTGGGAGGGAAGCAAGGCTACTGACTCTTTTAGAAGTCAATATTTGTTTATACTGCCCTAAAACAACTGTCAAACTATGTGGAATTCTCATATTGAATAATTATATTGAATTTACTATAAAAGTATAATTTTAAAAATTATAATCAAATAAATTAAAAGATCAGGCATGCATATATAACAGTTTTAGAACAGCATAACTGTACAGAAAAATTAAGGTGTTTGTACAAGCAACAAAAAAGGGACATTTCTATTTCCAACACATTCTTCAGCTGAACAATAATGCTTCCAGTTAACCTTCCAGCTTGTAGTCCTAGATAAAATCCATCTCATTAATTCAATCCAAATGTCAACAGAAGTAACAGAAGTACAGTTTTTGTTCTGGATCCTGTATATATATACATATATATATATATATATAAAAGGGGTTGTACTTAAAGTCTAAGGATGACAGAGAGAAAATGCAACTTCTAGGAGGAAAGATGACATGTAGATGTAGTCTTCTCAGCTACGTCAGTGGCCATCCAGGAACTACCTAGCAGGCTATCTGCTTCTTGCAAGCAAATATATCCTGTGTACACCTCTTTTCCTGGCAGTGGCCACACCGTCATCTTTTCCCACCATCTTTCTCCATCCTTCGCTGGACTCACCGCTGTGCTCACTGCACCTCCTCCCACTCACACCGTGTGCCCCCAGCACACATCTTCCAAGGAAGGCTCCAAGGACCAAGGAAGGCTCTGTCTGACTACCTGCTAAAGAAAACGAGCAAGAAAATTTCCAGACAGGGTGAATGGTTACGGTAGGGTTACTATGATTGTACCGGAGAGCTGAGCCCATCCCAGGCACTTGAATTCCTAGAGTCTTGTGGCCAGGACAGTGGTAGTAGGGAAAATGGCTGGTAGTGTCACAATAGCTTCCTATGGTTCTGACTGCACGGAAAAAACCCCGAACAAATTATTTGTGACATAGATTCTTGAAAGCAACTAGCAGACAAAGCAGAATAACTGTATTTTCCAAGGCAGTTTTCATTTTAGTCAGACTTTTGAAACAGTTAATTAGCAAAAAACCAAACAGCATAGCTAAATGTTACTCCAGTATAATACAAAATAAACAAAATTCTACCTTAGCATGTGTGCTTCAGGTGAAATGATAAATAAGAGAGAAAATTTTTGGGGAGTTTCCTGTTCTATTATTAAGATAGTACTTTTAATTGCAATTCTGTAGAACTTGTTCCTTTTCTGCTTTATTGTCTGGCAAAGAAAACTTGTTTCCACAAAACAAAACAAAACACAAGAACAAACATTATTAGTGACTTTTTAAAATAATACTTGGGAATACATCACTGGCTTCATTCAAAACATAGCTGATATAGAGAGACCTTTTCCTGTGTTTTCCTTAAAGTTTAAGACTTTCTCTTAATGTATTTATTACTTAATGATTGGCATAAATGCACTTATATGCACAGCTGGGGTAATACCTGTTCACAGGGAACCAGAGTGATATATTCTGCAACTGCAACTAATCTATTTTGTCTAAGTGTTTGTTCTCAGAGGCCAATGTCTGTCTGGAAAGTTCTTGTGTGTTAGAATGAATGTTATTTCTTTCAGTGGTTTCTATTTATCACTGTGCTGTGAGACACTACTGGCAATTTAGAAAAGAATAATGCCCTCCAGGTTAGAGACCAACAGCAGGAGCTGCTCCCATAAAGACAAATGTAGTAAAGATTTATCTGTTTACCTATGTAATTTTTCCCTCTTTAAGATACCGAGGGATTTTTGTGCATCGTTTGCTACTGATTTGTAAGAGGTTGTTGTCTAAAGTAAAGAAACATAGCACCTTAGCCTTTTCTTCCCAAAAATTCCTCATCTTTTAGACAGTTTGAAGAGAACAGAAATTATTTTATAATGAAATATATTTGCTGAGTTCTTAATGAACCTACTAAAAGATATAATTACCTTAGTGATCCTGAGTGCATTAATGATTTGATTCTCAGTAGAACTGGAGAGGCAGGGAAAGGGAAGCAGCTGTCGTGTTTCCAGGAGCTATTCCCAAGTACTAAAGATAGGCAGTGCATTTAAAACTTCCATTTACAGAAGGTAATGATGAAACTCTAAGAATTAGTGCTGCACTGAATTAAGAAGTTAATTATAGACTTAATTTGTTTTTGTGTACTGAGCTGGCATATGGAATCCTCATTAAATCTAATGACAGGTTGTTTTCAGCATATTTGCTAATAAAAACCACAATAATGAATAATTTTAGGAAACATTGAAATAAATTTTAAAATTTAAAAACATCAGCAATTGTAGATTTTAATTTGTGGACACTGGTAGAAATTTTGCATGCGAAGAAACTGTTAAAAATTGACCTTAGGTACAATATTTTACATTGATAATTTTAGAGAGAGAGACTTTTATGTGTATGGGGAGTATATAAGTAATCACAAGCAAAATGAAAATGGATGCTATAAGAATAACTAAAGGTATGATAGATATCTGTTTAACTGGTAGTTTGAGTACTTTTTATGTGAGACATATTTCTGGGTGATGATTTTGAGCCGGACATTATGATAAATTGCAAAAAAGCCTGGTCAGTGCCATCTGAGATACCGATAAAAAGTGAAATGAACAACTTATGAAATAAACCTTAACACTTGACTTCTGGATCAGTCCTGAAACAGCACTTTAAGGTCTTCCTGAAAGAGATCTGGGTTGTTTAGAAGTTCACAGAAACATAGAATCACAAAATATGCTGAGTTGGAAGGGACTCATAAGGATCCATCTCATAAGTCCAACCCTTAGCCCTGCACAGAATCATCTCCAAGTGTCACACAATGTGCCTGAGAGTATTGTCCAAAAGTTTCTTGAACTCTGTCAGGCTTCATGCTGTGACCACTTCCATGGAAAGCCTGTTCCAGTACCCAACCACCCTCTGGGTGAAGGAACTTTTTCTAATATTCAGCCTAAACCTCTCCTGACACAACTTCAGGCCACTCCCTCAGTTCCTGTCATTGATCACCAGAGAGAAGAGATCAGTGCCTGTCCCTCCTCTTTCCCTCAAGAGGAAGCTGTAACTGCAATGAGGTCTCCCCTCAGTCTCCTCTTCTTCAGGCTGAACAGACCAAGCGACCTCAGCCGCTCCTCACATGGCTTCCCCTCAAGGCCCTTCACCATCTTCGTTGTCCTCCTTTGGACACTCTCTAATAGTTTAATAACTTTCCTATGTTGTGGTGCCCAAAACAGCACACAATATTCAAGGTGAGACAGCACCAGTGCAGAGCAGAATGGGACAATCACCTCACTCGACTGGCTGGTGACACTTTGCCTGATGTGCCCCAGGACATGGTTGGCCCTCCTGGCTGCCAGAGCACTGCTGACTCATATTCAACTTGCTGTCAAACAGGACCCCCATGTCTCTTTCTGTGGCACTGCTTTCCAACCTCTCATTCCCCAGTCTGTACGTACACCTGGAGTTGCCCCATTCCAGGTGCAGAATCCAGCACTTCCCTTGTTGAACTTCCTATGGTTGGTGATTGCCCAGTCCTCTAATTTGTCAAGGTCTCTCTGCAGGGCCTCTCTGCCTTTGAGGGAGTCAACAGCTCCTCCCAGTTTTGTGTCATCTGCACACTTGCTTAATATCCCTTCCAGACCTGCGTCCAAGTTGTTTATGAAGATGTCGAAGAGCACAGGGCCTAAGATGGAGCCCTGTGGAACCCCACTAGGGACAGTTTGCCAGTCTGATGTTCCCCCCTTCACTATTACCCTCTGTGCTCAGCCCATGAGCCAATTGCTCACACCATGCTCACTGCATGATGTGTTTATCCAGCTGTGTGCTGGACATTTTGTCCAGAAGGATCCTGTGAGAGACAGTATTGAAAGCTTTACAGAAATCCAGAAAAATTACATCAACTGATACCCTGATCAGCCAGGTGGGCTACGTCATCATAAAAGGAAATCAGACTTGATAAGCAGGACTTTCCCCTCATGAAGTCATGTTGGCTGTGACCCATGTCAATGTTGTCTTTCAGGTGTTTTTCAATACTTCCCAGAATAATCTTCTCCATAAGTTTACCAGGCAGTGAAGTGAGACTGACACACCTGTAGTTTACAAGGTCCTGGTTCTTGCCCTTCTTGAAAACTGGGACAATGTTCACCAGTTTCCTGTCAGCTGGGACCTCTCCGGATTCCCAAGATCACTTGAAAATCATCAAGAGAGGTTTTACAATAACATCAGCCAGCTCTTTAAGGGTTATGGGATGAATCTCATCAGGCTCCATAGATTTGTAGGGATCTAGCTGAAGCAACAGATCTCACACAATTTCAGGATTGATCATTCTCACAGTCATGGTCCTCTAGTTCAGGGCACTGAGACCCCCTTGATCCGTCATCTATGTTGAAGACAGAGGCAAAGAAACTGTTAATCACCTCGGCTGTGTCTCCATCCCTGTCTGTGAGGTGACCATACCTATCCTGCAATGGGACAATGATATTTCTGTACTGTCTATCACCATTAATATATTTGAAAAAACTCTATTGTCCCCCAGATTTCTGGCAGCTTCAACTCCAGTTGAACTTTGGCTACACAAATTTTCTCCCTACAGCAGCGAGTAGCACCTCTGTATTCTCCTTGTGTCATTTAACCTTGCTTCCACTGGGCATACACCTTCCTTTTTCGCCTTATTTCCAAGAGACCATTCCTATTTGGCTAGGCTGCCCTTCTGCCTTGCTTGTCAGTATTTTTCTAGTGAGTGAGTAAAGAATATGGGTCTGTCCCTCTTTCCAAAAGTCTGCTTGTAAAGAGAGATTCACTTAGTTTCTCATATCCAAAATCTTGCTAAAAAAAAAAGGAAAAACTATTTGAAGTAATGTTTGGAAGAGTGAGTGAAAATGAATATGCTAGCTAACAAGGGATGGAGTAAATGGGGAACTTTGTCAAGGCGCAGTTGCCATCAGTGTGAATGTGAAACAGTCAACGTACAAATTTGCAGAAAACTTACCTGTTTTTCAGGTCTTGCACAGCAACCAAATTTAGACTGATCTAAAATGCCTCTGGAAATTAATTTCATGAATTGTCTCACTGCAGATAAGTAAGGGGAAAATGAGAGTTTATGTCTCCCAAAGCCAGGTTTTGCTTTTCTTGCACCTTTTGCACCTATGCAATGTGATGAAAATTAGCACAGTTTCACATCTGTTAATTAGTTCTGAATTTGGTCCTCAACTCATGTAACTGTGATGGTCAGCGGTTGCTTGGTTATTTACCCCTAGTAGCTGATATTAGAAGTGCTTTTTCTGACTCAAAATCAAAGACCTTGACTCAATCAAATCTTCTAAAATCTCTGTGAATACCTGTATTGAGCATCAAATAACAAATGTTTTATTAAAATTTATGTTCTTTTCCATAATATTTCCTAATGTAGAGCACTTAATATTTTTTCCAGTGCAATGACTTAATTGATTTTATATCATTGTATTCTGTGGAATGATTTATGTTTAATTTCTTGCTGTCCAATTAACAGAATAATAGATTGTAGTTCATCAGGGATACTACGTCTTGAGCAGCGTTATCTCTTCTGAAGGTGAAAGTCAGTCTTCATCAAGTCATCACTTTAAACTGATTCAATCCTCAACATTTGACATCCCAGTTGTAAGTCTACAAATTCCCTTTACAATTTTTTATTTTAGTCCAAGTGGTCCAAATACTCTATCAATCTTCATTTCAATTATAGAATTCAAGAAAGTAAGAAAGAGTAGGTGTCAGAGGCAGGCACATCTATTAATGAAATTAAAAAATATATAAAAATGAATATTAATTTGGTTTTGGAAATTAAAATGAGAAAAGCATAATATCATCAAAGGGGACACTTTGAATTGTATGACTTCCCAAAATGCTTCCTATTTTTTTATTAAAAAATAAAATAAAATTGGTGTGATGATAATGGATCAGAAGGCTAAACTGGTACTGCAGAAACCTGTAGAAGCTATAAGAGAATAAAAAATGATATTTTATTTTAAATTAAAAGAATTTCACATGACTTTTGGTGAGATAAGATTCCAGAAACCATCTTCAGAATTCTGTTGGTCTTCATATTGAAATTGCATTTCAAACTTGAATATTTGGGAGAAATAAGAGAAGGATATTCACAGTCTTTCAGAGAAGTGATTTGAAACTGCAATTAAGGGAAAAATCTGGAAAATAAGAATAATTAAAGGAAGAGTACTAGACAATGGAGAGGTTTTGGGAACTTTTTTGTGATGGTGTAGTGCAACTATCATTTGCTTTAAATAATAAATGGTTCCACAAACACTGGAACTAATAGACTTGTGTTTCCAAATGATTTGTGTTTCATCAAATGGCTTTTTAAATGAAGTAAACTAAGCCTGCAGCATGTTTTCTGTCCTTATTAAACACTAGAGAACTCATATGAGAAAGGAAAAAGAGAAGGAAAATGAAAGTTAGGTGGTACCTAATAAAGTTCAAACTTTGATTGAAGCTTTTCCAAGAATTAAAACATTTATAACCTGTCTCTTATCTCTACATGGTTCAACACAAAAAATGTGTGTATTCAGTAATAGTACAGTTCATACTTGGGTCTTTCCCTCAGTGTAAGTGTCATTAGAGCCTCTTTCTTGCCCCTAGCTAAAAATTTTCAGAGAACTTCTAAGAATGTAGCATGTGAAAACTCTATCTTTCTGTCAGATTTGATAGAAATGGGCTAGCCAGTTCAAAAGTGCTGGAGGAGCAGGGACAGCCATGTTCTCACAATGGCACTGATTCATGAACAGCCTGACTAGTATGGACTTTTTATTCAGGAAATAAGTGGAGAAAAAAATAGAGCAAACAGAAATCACCCTTTAGGAAAGTTTCACTAGTGTGTTCATTTTTTTTCTTTGATTTTTTGTTGTGAAGACTGAAAGAAAAGTCTTAGTTTTGTGTTGCTTAGTTCTGGTTTATAATGCTTCCTTCCTGTGAGCTGGGCATAGAAATTTCATTTTGAATCTGCTTGACAAAGTATTTAGTTGCATCCCTGGCCAGTCAGTTGTCTGGTTCATGCTGCTCTTCCATTCTTTCCTACTGAGTTGCATTCCTACAAGTGAAAATAATTTCCTGTACTGAACCCATCATGTATCAAAGCATTACTTCTGACAAAAATCTCTGTATATCTCAGTGGTCAGAATTTTCTGAGTGCATCTTGGGAGTAGTATTCAGTCTAGAAAGCGTGTTCTTTGGGGAAAAGGGAACTTCCCATGTTGAAGTAGCTCTCAACACATAATGTACTCCAAGAAGAAAATAAGATTTAACATTTGAGATCAGTTCAATTTATTAAAAAGATAGCAGATGCAGAGGTGCTTGGCAATGAAAAGAGTTTTCCTCAGAAGAATTATGCACACTCAGGCAGTAAACAAAGGTAGATATAAGCCCTTCAGCTGAAGTGGGTGCAGGAGGACAGGGCACTGCAACAACATTCTACCAGCCAGAGGATGACTGTGGAAGTGACCCCAGCAAATCTGACTCCCTGCAAAAGGAAATGGCTGTGCACAAGGTGTCTAAGGGTATTTCAGTCATCATGGACATAGACATGTTTCTCCCTGACCTTGGCACATAGCTTCGTTCTCTTTCCATTTACAAACTCCTACCTCCTTGTCTTCTTTCTGAAAATATTTTCTTTTCTGCCCTCCCACTCCCTCTCTTTCCTCTGTCAAATAGGAGATCCTTCTTCTGTTGCCATAACAACAGACAGCAACCTGGCCCTGGCTGGGCACTCCTGCCCTTTTTCTTAAAAATTCAACCTCATGTAAAAGCATTTGTGTCTCATTCTCTCTGAGGAATCCTTTTCCCTCTGACTTTGATAGGAAAAAGACTCACTCTGCTCTGTGTGTTACCACTGTCCTTTCTTACACTGTCTCCAACCGCTGTTTTCACACCTCAAAGAAACACAGATTTGATGTTTAATTATCCCCTACTGAGCTTCCTATATGAGGTACTCAGAAGGGCATGTCACTTTGCAAGCTTCGCTGAAAGTACATTTATCTTTGCCATCCTGGTGCTCTTCTGTGCAATCACTTCACTACAGCCACACCACCTTGGCCAGATGTGGATTGATAGAGAAGCACAGCACTGCCTAGACAGAAGGGTAAGAAAATGTGAAAAGCTGTGCCACAAAGTTATCATATCAGATAGTAGCAACAAAAACCTCCTCTTCCCTCAGCTAATCCATAGGACTAAAAGAGAGCAGTGTAAGGATACTTTTCTGGCCAACGATAGTAAACAAATTACATAATTCTGCAAAACACCTGTGCTGTCTCATTTTCAGTCTTGTTTTATGAGGAATAAATTTCTCACGCGAACACCAACACAGACACAAGTCTATAGAACTGCATAAGACTACTTAATTTTAGGTTATTCTAGTTTTGTAGGCTAATGTAAATGTGATTCTGGTACATAGGATTTAGATGTTAATAGAACATTCAGCACAATTTTTCTTTCTGGAACCAAATCATATCAAAATGCAGTTGGGGAAAGTTATCTTTGAATTCACCAATTCTGTCCTCCTACAGTGCACCTGGAATTGTCCTGATAGACAAATTTCTGGAAGCCCTCAGAATTTTGGAAGCCTCCAGGCCTTGGAGCACTTATCACGGCATAATGAGTATGAGCTAGCTAGAACAGCAGACAGATAATGTCAGTATCACAGAACCTTCTTTTCCCTCACAATTTTGAGAAACTGTATAATGTGCCAGGGCCCGGGTATTAGCATAGAGTTCAGCTCTTTACAGTATCTGTCTTCTGCCCCAGATACGGCATCTCTAGACCACAGAGAAGTGTGAATAGAGAAGAAGCAGTGGAAACATTATTCCTTTTGGCTGGAAGTTTATGCCAATTTTATATTTACCCTGTTAGCCCCAAGAATCTTTTGGGAAGATATTCATGTAATTCAGCATCTTCTGTTACACCTACATCTTGTAGAAAATGGCCTCTGTAGGTAAACTTCATCTGGCGAGCAGCTGCACAGATGCCAACCCTGCTACAGCTCTCTGTTTTGTGAGACTGTGCTCCAAAAGGTATAAGAGGCGTGTTCTATGCTTTCTTTAAAAACTCATTAAAACTGAATATCACAGAAGCATATCTCATCAGAATTGTTTTTCTAGTGGAAGATTAAGCTGCAGGTGGGCTCCACCTCCATGCTGTACTTTTCAGACGAAGAAGACCACATGCATAATTATTGTTACTGGCTGATGAGAGGTAACACAGAGGAATACTGTATTAAATAGCAATTCACTCCACTACAATGCCATGTTAATTATGAATCCCAATGACTTATTGAGGAATCAGTGGCCATAGGAGGCTTTAAAAGTTCTGGTGCAAAAAGAGAAGAAAGGGATGCTGCTCACAATGTGTGCATCTAGGAACTGAGAAATGGCAGTTTGAGTTTGTTGTTACCTTTAAATAAGGATTGGATTTCCAAGGCAGACTTTCAGATCATCTATTTAAGGAAAAATCATGTAAGAGAAGGAAACATGCATGAGAGGTGTAGATATCTAGCTGACATAAAAATTATGCAGACAATTACAATCCCACATTCTCCTGGTGGCATACCCAGTTTGTTTTCAGGGTCATAGGGTCATAGAAGACAGAAGAAAATAGTTTGTTGCAGAGTCTTTTATACAACTAAATAGAAACAATATTTTTTTTGTTTGTGCCCATCATTTCTGCTGAGCATTTCACATTTATAGCCCTCTTACTCATCCAGCCAACTACAGTTTTAGTAACATAAAAAAATATTAACTTATAAAGTTCTGGCACTATCTGAATTGGTGGATGAGTATCAGATATCGATAGAAAAAAGCAAAAATCTCAGTGGTATTGTAGACTAGTAAAGGTCATATTATGGGAACTTTAGAGAGTTTAGTTTAGAAACCTCAGAGTGGCTTCTGTGCTACTCAGGGTTATATAAAAAGGAAAGAACCCTGAGTCATTCTTCTACATTTCTGTCCACCAAAATGGGTCTGACAGCCCTGCATCATTCAGCATCTAAGTCCTAAGCACAGTTAACATGAACTTCTGTTGCTGATAATAACATTTAACAGGGCTTCCTTTAGAGCTCCTCCAAGTCTATCACATCTGGTTCTCTCTGAATCATCTGTGACTACCATACTATCGCAACGTCCCCAGCTTGTCTTAGAAAAATGAAATGTGACTGTTGCACAGATTTTACTTCACAACAGGAAAGAGAAAGGGCATAAAAGAAGGCACGAAGGCTTAGTCTAAGAAAACAGCCACAGGTAAAGTATAAATAAAACTGGGTATTGATTGACTACATGAATGAAACTCTTGGAAGAAATTGCGTGGGTTGAACCAAAGCAGTTTTTGGTTTTTTTTTTTCTAAAGTTAGTAATAATAGAAACAGCAATAATAACAATAATAATAGAAATAGTAATAATAATAATGATTCCAGTGCAAAAGATACAACTTTTTTTCCAAACTGCCATATTCTATGTTTATGATAAATAAAAATTTCCATTTAAATAAAGGAACTTTTGAAGCAGATTACAACTACTTTCTTCAAATTACAAAACAAAATTTTCTCACGTCTTTTCATCAAAAATAAACTGTGGTGATTTGTTAAACTGTGGAGATTTCTTAGTCACTTGTCACCAACACTGATAAAAGGAAATTTGAAAACCTACATTTGGAAAAAATGATACAAAATACATTATTCTAATACTAAGGACAGCAAGAAGGTAGAAGCAGGGAAAAGGGTTTTGAACAGTACCAGTCTGCTTTATTTGTCTGAGTTTGATTTGAATTTTCAGTCATGGATGACATCAATTTTCCACTTGCTGTTAATATATACCCTGCCTCATACCACGCTCATCAACAGTTCACTGAGTTGACTGGCCTCCAACGTACCTGTCAGCCATCACAATTAACTACAGTCACTGTCACAAACAATTTAGTAGATACACATCTGTGCTCAGTCAGTCAGTCCCAGATGTGACATGCACGTCTCATTTGATGAAACCAGTTCAATAACAGGGTTCTTGAAAAAGTGTTAAATAAAGTGGTCTGAACCAAATACAACAATGTTTAATCTGTTTACAAGTGGATTGAATTTACATGCCTTCTGCTCTCTTACAGGCTTCAGAGATACACTGCAGTGACACTGTGCAATTCACTTTCTTTGAGAGCTGTCCCTTGTCCAGAAGAAAAAAATCATAGCTGCAAAGAATCTCCTAGAATACAGCGAAATAAACAATAGATCTGCTAATAATTACCACTGGTATCATAGACTCGATGCATGGTTCCACAGGGAGAATGCTGAAATATGCACATATGCACACACTTGACTGCCTGCATTGTTGCTGTATTTATTGTTTGCGCTGAGATTAAGATCTTAAGAGCTTGATTCTAGCAGGAATTAATATTTTAAATAAAGTGTATTGACTCACAAATTTCAGCTAATCAGTCTGCCAAATAAGTAGAGATTCACGTTCAGTAGAAATTCAGTAGCTGACATAAAGTAGATTCTTAACTACTGCCAATATCCCAATACCTGATTTAGGAAAGGTTTTTATTTCTCAAAAAAAAAAAAAAAAAGAAGGGCTTGAAATCTTGCATGATGTATTAGCAGATCAAGATTTTAAGGTCACACAGATTTTAAGAGCACGGAGGGAAATGTGTCAGACCTGGAAAATGTATATCTGCATTTAAAAAGTATTTTTCTTAAAGTACCCCTAAAGAATTGTTCCTACCATAGACAATTCACTCAGAGGCTGTTCTTTTGTTTTATAAGCATGCTTGACATTTCAATGCCTTTTTTATGTTATGCTGTCATATATAGCTGTGCAAAAATTGCCAAATGAAAATGTCAGTATTTCATAATTCATTTATCCAAGTAAAAGCAATTACACAAGTCACAGGACAATGAGCAGTTAGAGTCTATAAATGCCTGCCTGAAATGAAAAGCACAGTGTGATACTCAAAGAGATTATATTTAGTCTTATTGAAATGTTCAAAACAGTTTTTTATAGGACAGAAACAACTGTCGTCAAATTCTTTAGTTGTACTGGACAGTAAATCAAACACACTTGATCAGCCTGTTTTGAGACCAGACACTGCCTACCTTATTTTAAATGACATCCAGTAAAATCTGATGCTTTCTTTTAGTTCCAAATATTTACTCTCCCTAGTTTCAAATACTGCCCCTGTGGAAATAAAAGATAGTGCCACATTTAAAACTTTCACACTTTCATGAATTAAGTAAAGAAGACTTGGGAGACAGCGGTGTAGGAGAGAGTTACTGTGTGCCATGGACTGGGATGGTGTTGGTTCTGAGGAACTGTTTCACCTTTTCTAGTCAGTGGGAACTTCACCAATCTGCCATGACTTTTCAAATATGATGGATAGTGGCTTAGCCACTTCATCCACCAGTTCCCTCAGGACCCATGGCTGAATCTCATCAGATCGCATGTGCACGCACCTTCATGTTCCTTAGATGGTCTTGAACCTGATCTTCTATTATGTGTGGTTTTTCATTCTCATAGTTCCTGGGAGTGCCCCCTTCAACTTGAGTGGTTTGGCTAGAGCACTTGCCAGTGAAAATTGAGTTAAGAAAGTCATCGAGTACCTCATTTTTCTCTATATCCCATGTAACCAGTTCTTCCATCTCCTTCCAGGGAATGTATACAAAACTAGTTCCCTAGCTTTCCTTTTATCACTGAAATAGCTATAGCAGCTCTTATTTTTGCCCTTCAAATCCCTGGCCAGATTTAATTCTATCAGGGATCTAGCTTTTCTAACCTGATCTCTGGCTCGTTAGACAATTTTTTTTGTATTCTTCCAAGCTACCTCTCCTTGCTTCCACCCTCTGTAGGCTTACTTTTTGTGTTTGAGTTTGTCCAGGATCTCCTTGTTCAGAACAAAGAGACATGGACAGATTTAGTAAAGATGTTGTCAGCAAGTGTGCAAGGAATTGAGATGAGTTTGGATACCCTTCTCCTGGTGAATACTTCTTTATTTAGACTAACCAGTGAAGCAGAGACTTATATTCTTGAGTCTGAAGTCACTGAGTCTGCCCAGAACAAGTATACATATAACTAATGGTGCTACCCCAGGGCTATGGAAGTCAAGGAAAAACGATTTCTCTGTCTTGTCTAATAGATGAATGGATTCATATCTTCCACTGAGTAGAGGGTAGTGTGTATGTTGAGAAAATGAGGTGTCGGTATGGGGGATCAGTACACACAGGTGCTTCTCTTCTACAGAGGCTGAGTGTTCACCTGCTGTAGCCTACCTCTGATGAAGCATACAATTTTTCTTCCTCTACCTGAACAGACAGAAAACATTTCCTTCTACTTCAAAGGGACATTTAACAAGTGAAAAGTTCCAATAAATGTATATACAAACAAATGTAGGGAAAAGGTAAATAAAAGGCATCCTCACACCTTGTGAATCCAGTGAAGACTTCTGCAGAAGCTGTCTCTCTGCCTTATCTCTACTCACTTGTTAATGGAAAGAGTGATACAGAACTCTTGGTAAAGCTTTTACAGATCACAAAGAAGTTTACTTCATGCTTTCTTTTTCTTGATCCTCAAAAGCATTGCACATTTCCTAAGAGATTCAGTATACAAATAATTTCTTGGTTCATGGATCTTCCCTCTTAGAGCATGTAACCAGAGAATAAAAAATTCATTACGTGAAATAAATGATTGCTTGTATTATTCAAATAGTATATTCCAAGAATAACACTCCCTGTTAGCTGGGGTTGCATAGCAGACCAAAATTAATTTTTTTAAAACTAGTAGATAACCATTTGATAGAAATACCTTAAACTCTTTATGGGAATTTTCCAACAGAAAAAGAGGCCATAACTCTTAGAGGATTGTCAAGATTAGATGCTACATCAGTGTTTTATATGAAAAACAGCAGTAGAAGAAAAGTATAACAAAAATAAATTATGGGAATGCAAGCCCCTTCTTGTACCATACATACTACCTACCGTGAATCAAATATAATTAATTGTGTAGCACTTTTTCCTCATTTTTTATCTAGAGAGACTTTCCAAATGGTAAATTATGATTAAGTGGACTGATCGAGTACCTAATGAATTGTTAAAATACACTTGGCCATCCACTAATTTGTTTATAACCTGACCTAAAGCCACTGCTTTAAAACTTATAAATCTATGTGTCGGTCTTCTATGCTGTGAATATATAGAACATTACTAGGCAGTGCTACTGATAGAGAATTAAGAAAAAACAGTTTCTACTTTTACCAAGTGTAGAATAGTATCAGATTTTCTGAACTCTAACTAGTAGATTCTGAGAGGATAGTTGCACACCTCAACTCTTTCTTCTGCTGTATTTTCCTTCCCCTCCCCCATTTATCCCCTTCATTTGCTTTTGTTCTTTTCTGAACATGCTTAAAAAAAAAAGCTAGAGTTTCATCAAAATGGGATATTTGGCACTGCAGATTTACCTGCTTTTATTGATCTCATTTAAAAGATGGTGCTTACATTGGCACTATTTCAATGAAGCAGGAGTCACTGTGGGGATTTGATTTTTAAATCTTCACAAACTCAACATTAGGTAGAAGCCTATGGCTAACCTAAGATTTTCAGTTTCTCTGTTTCTTTTCTAAATGAAGTCTATTTAATTCTTTAGAGGTATCTTAAAGAAATTACAGAGCTTTGCATTCTTCCTATCTAAGTTACAACTATTACTTCAAAATTAGAACTGGTGAACGGAAGAAGAGAATAAAGTTACAGTTAAATTTTCTTAATTGGTCACATTTAGTACAAACTAAGACATATAAAATTCAAATGCCATCATAGATCAGACTAAAGTTCTATGATCTGACATTCTATCTACTGTATTTATTTCTACTGCATGCCTGTATAGAATGTATATTGTTTTCACTCTTTCAGATTACTTCATTCTCTCAATGGAAATGCATATTTTCCATTGGAAAAAACAAATACAGCAGTGTTACTGAGACCTTCTATTTAATCCAATAATCTCATTGTAAATTGACACTGTTTAAAAGACCCGACATAAACTGGGGACAGAAGAAAGGAAAAATCATATTAGCTGACAACAAAACATGCATAACTCCTGAAGCATCCATAACCACTAACCTTGAGTTGCGAGCTATTGAATATCACAAAGGAATTCTGTTGGTCACAACTCACCCGTCAGTAGCAAAGAGCTGTCACATCTAATACACTTCTTGTGAATTTTTTTTTTTGTTGATGATATCAATAATTTAAGTTTGAAGAAGTTTGATAAAATGAAAGACATAAAATTGCCCCATCTGTTCCACAAAGGACAGGGAACATTTTGTTGATTTTACAGCATAAGTATAGTCTATGAGAACAAGTACCATGCCACTGTTGTTGGGATGTATAATGGACAGGGCATTTCTGGGAACTACAAACTATATTTGAATTCTGAGGTTAAGATCAAAGATATTGGGACTTCAGTTACATGAGAGGTGCAATATAAACTCAAAATTTCACACAAAATAGAAATTTATTATAAATTAGAATAAGAGTTCATACCCATACCTTTATTATTAGCATAAATCCATTTCACACCATATTATGCCTTTAACTCATTTTACACAACATACTGACATTAGATGTGATGAAAAGTAAGTATCAGAAAGGAAGGGTGTGCTGTGTAGCTGGAATAACTCTACAAAGGTAGAAAGTTGTTGGAAAATTGCAAAGATCTATTTATTAATTAAAGCAAAGACTGGAAAACTATTCTCTGCAGCAATAATAGGACCTAGATAAAATTAGAGTAATCATTATGAGATAGTTTGCAAAGTAATTTATTAAAATGGGACTGTCAATTAGCTCATAAAGCCTATTTTCCTAAACCAGAACAATTCAGTGAAAATAATTGATAAGTGTTTTAAACAGAAAGCGATTTTATTGCAGCTTTTAAAGGAAAATAAAAAGTATGATAACTGAATGAGGAGCAACTTGAACATTTACTTGTGAGAATTAGTAGGTTACCTCCTAGTCCTTTTGAAACTTTGCTTTTACGTTCTCTCATCTATAAATGCTGAGCATCTGAAGATTTACAAAATTAGTGAGAAAGATTAGTTTCAGGAACAGAACGGCTGTTTTAAATGTTAGTAACTTCCTCAAAAATTTTTAGAAGCTTTACCTTAGGGAGACATTGACTGAGACAAGCAGGTAATTCTTTTGTAAAAGGATGGAGAAGGAGAGGGGAAGAAATCCCTTCAAAGGCTTTTGCCAGGAGATAAGAAATCAGAACTCATTCTCAGGGCTAATTGAAAAGAACAGCATAAATCCTCAGTTCTTGAGGCACCAGGTTATGGATTATTTCCATTTCTGGACAGCTTTTCTTACTACTATTATATGAGAAACTGAAATCCAATAAATTTATGGTGTGGTTATTTATACAATAGCTAATTATTGGCTAATGATACAGAGAAACTTTCAGGGACCTCATTTCAGACAGAAAAGAAATGAAAAAGTATTTTTAGTTTTGTATGTGAGTTCTGGAGCCATTAAGACAGAATAGGGGACCCCTGGTGGTCTAGTGGTTAGGATGCAGCACTCTTACTGCTGCAGCCCGGGTTTGATTCCCGGTCAGGGAAACTCCCCCAGGCAGATGGAGCTCGTCAGCCCTGTAAGGCCATCCATCTAAGAGAAGGTCACTCTAAACAAACCTACGGCCTGAGGACCTCACTGCCACTGTCCAAGCTTGCTTGGCCCCGGCAGATGAACCTCAGGACTAAAGGGTGGGCTCAGCTCAGCACACAGTGTCTCACCTAAAAAATCCACTGCGCAGGTTTGAAGGGTAAAGACCTTTCCCAAATCTTCGTTTGCGAAGACTGGCCATACATACAAGACAGAATATGTCTACTTTTTGCTGCACTGCTTTTAGTTTGTGCTTTTCTTTTCTTTTCTGTACAATATTGTATTTATGATACATTTGGGGCAGGTATTGTATGGATGGGAGATGGAAAGCTAGGTTGTCGCTGATATACGGCTGAATGATATTCTTATATTGTCTTCAGTGAGGTGGGATTTTTGGTATTTCATTTGGGATGGGGGATGTTAGGGTTATTTTTGTGGTACTGTTCATATCAGAACATTGCACTGTGAAAAATATCTGCATGTTTTTGGGGGCTGAACATATATCTCTATACTAACATGTCCATCTCTGCTTTTCTTGAGCAAAGTCTTCAGGGGATGTCTATTGCAGCATGAAACAATTTATTCTGTTTGTGATTTTCAATCTTTCAGGAAATTTGTATTGAAAATGAGAAGGGAATACTTTTTTTCTTCTTTCAGTAACACCCTAAGGAACATAAATTTGTTACAATAGCTCCTGATTTCAGTTCTGTTTCTCAGATGGTTCATCCAGTGTTTCTGACAATATCAGATGCAAATGCTTTCAAAATAAAGCTATTGTTCTTTATAATTCCATGATGCATTAAAGAAAGAGCAGATTAAAAGGTAGATGACAGAAGTTTAACAAAACTATACTATAGGCTAAACCGCTGGAAATAAATGTGTAAACTCTACAATTATCAAACAATTAACTTTTTGGACCGCATTGTGATCTACCCTTAGGGTAAAATAGACCAAAACACCTGTTAAACAGCATAAAATCTAATTTCACTTAATGGCCTTTATTTCCCTAATTTGCTTAGTTCTTGGGAAAAAATGTGATCAGGAAAAATATTTTATTCCCACTGTGGAATGAAGTGCCAATTTGTTCCTGTTCTGTTCAGTGTGTATACTGTACTCACACACAAAGTGAAATTCATTTGCAGATGAACTGTATAGTTCCAGGAAATTGTTATAGGAACTGTGATATAAAAAAAGCACTTTAGACTGTGTGCATGTATGCTCCTGGAAGGCATGCTTTTACTTTTATTGGGGTGGATTCTAATGACTTAGGACAATAAAAATATAATGGATTAGGTTAAAATCACAGAAATTGTTCTCTGAATGCACTTCACTCCTTGTCAGTTCAGAAATGCCTAAAATGAACAACAGAGCCTCCTGCACACAAAATGTGAAGTGTATGGAAGAGTATTTCAATTTTCTTTATAGATTTAATTGTAATATAGTAGAAACCAACTCTTGTATACTTGGCTCCTCCGATGCGTTTAGCATCCAGAAGTCTCTGCAACAAGTTAATTGATCTTCCATAAGTAAATCCAAAACAAACACTGATTTCTAGTAAACCCGAAGTAGCCCAGGAAGCCTAAATATTACCTCTTAAAAGTAAGGTGATATTAGGAAACGCTATGAAAAATCAGGAATTAAATTATTTTTTAGAACATTATTCTTTACTGTTCATTTCTAAATCCTAAAGAAAAGGTGAAAAAAGGGACTTTTATTATTCAAAGAAAAATAAGTGGATTAAAAAAATAAGGTTTTATACTCATTAAATCAGTAGGTAAAAGAAATACACATAAAACACTTTTCATAAAAACACTGCTTCCAGGTAGACCATCCAAAAGACAAAAGAGAAGTACAGAAAAAGTGGGTGAATATTAAATCTAACCTAGTTCTATATCTAGAACTTGCTAGTTACATGGGTATTTGGTAACTATCTATTTAATCACAATACAGAGCATGTGGGCAACATGAAAATTAAGTCATAACACCTGGGCTCAAATGTATAATGCAGGGTAAGACATAACTAACAGAGGAAAACAAATCACATACAAATGACTCCCAAATCATTCATCTGTAATAACGATTAAGTTCAATTCAGTGTTTATATTTCCCCACCCACCAACAAAGCTGACTTGAGATTATTTTTCTCCTTTTTTTCCCAAACAATTATAATCTTTATTAGTTGAATTATATTATCACATAGAAATAAACACTTATACTCCCTAATGATGACAATCATTTTCCAGAGAACAAAAGGTTCAGTTGTTTTTTCTATATAAAATGTATCTTTGTCTATAATAATCAGCCATTATTTCTGGCAATATCCCTGTGGTTCCCCTGCCAGCTGGAAAGAAAAAACAATTATATAGCCGGCATTTCTTTTAGGATAGGAGCTTCAGAGTCACTGTACAAGTAACTATTTTCATCAGTGTTATTTAGATGCTTAATATATCTGTACTAGAGCAAGCAGCTGTCACTAGTATTGAGGCCATGTTACTGAGAACGCAGCTGCGATGGGCAGGGCACGTCTCAAGGATGAAGGACCACCGCCTCCCTAAGATCCTGCTCTATGGTGAACTTGCCACTGGCTGCCGCCTGAGAGGAGCCCCGAAGAAAAGATTCAAGGACTCCCTGAAACAACATCTCAGCCTTGGCCATATTGATCACCATAACTGGTCTACTCTGGCCTCCAATCGGGAGGCCTGGAGACACAGCATCTATAACGCAGCTGTCTCCTTTGAGAACTCACGCAGGATCACTCTCGAGGAAAAAAGGCAACGCAGGAAGAACCGTGTCTTGCAGATTACACCATCTAAGGAGTCTTTCTGCTGCGCCTTTTGCAATCGGATATGTCTGTCACGTATTGGCCTCATAAGCCACCAGCGTGCCTGCAGCAAATGTGGATAGTGCCTTCCCAAATCTTCGTTCGCGAAGCCTAGCCATGATCTCTTCCAATTTGTTTCAAGAAATCATTTTCATCCTTTGTGATTCAAACCAAAACTGAAAGATAGTTAGAAAGTGGTGCTTCCATCAGAAAGTAACATATACATTTAGAAGAGAGTTTCAGAATGCTTTACGGGATTTTCCAGTGATTTCTAGTTCAGTATAGAAGAGAGAGATGGGAGAGGTTGCAGGCCTGAGAAAAATTCCACTGGGTGAAGATGCATTATACCTTTCACTGAAAGCAAACCTGAATGCCAGTCCCTTTTTCTACTGTATGTTTTAACTAATACCAACTTTTGTTAAGTAGCATTTTCTAGACATAAGTTAAAAAATAACAAATATAAAGGAAAAAATGTTATGAATATCCAAACCACCCCCAAAAGGTTAAAGGGATGAGAAGTAAAAAAAAAAAAAAAGAGAGAGAGAGAAGAAAACACACAAAATCTGTAGAAAATCTGTAGAAAATTGTAACTGCTGTAATTATTAGCTGGCTGATTTCTTTTTAACATTACTGTAGATCCTCAAGGAAGAACTGTGGGATGAAAACACAGTAGCATCTCTGGTATGGAAACAGGCAAAAATGTGATAGATGAAAATGAGGGAACTCTTAAGATCAAATGTATCTGGACTGGGGAGCTGGTACACAAGGTTATAGTACAACACGAAGTTATAAGAGTTTGGGAAGAATCCTGAGAAAATGTTTAAAAAGCATTATGGAGAAGGGAAATATGAGGAAATATTCAAATGCGCAACTGATAGACAAAATTATAATCTATTTAGTCAGGAACAGCACTTCTGAGGAAAGGAAGTAAATACAACAGACATATTTTATAGTGGATGGAAAAGATACTGTTTGTGGGTGAAGCTAAAAAGTAACTCAAGAGCATACTGCATGTGTGTGAAGAGGGAAGGTAGAGGACTAACAACTGTACATTAAAATGTAATGTACTATTACCCCTGCAGGCAGCATTGTATCCTGTATGAACAGCATTGGCACAAGCATAACAGAATGCCATAGATTTTTAAGGTATCAAGTTGTAATATAGGAGACAGCAGGAGAGCAAGAGATTAAAAATATATATTAAAGACAACAGCAGAGGAGATGTAGTTAAATCACTTCAAACAATCTGATCAGTGTATTGGGAGCAGCAGCTGACCTAAAGAGTGATACACCACAGTAGTATAGACAATTTTGGATTCTTATTTAGTGATCTTTCCCTTTCTGACTGCAGTTCCATTGACAGTTCACAGCAATTATTTTATGCGTTTTCATGTCTTCAAGCTCTTCTTTCTAGAAGAGGCATGAAACTTTCAGTGTTTGAGTAACTTAGAAACTAAAAGAATGACAAGGTTGAGAAATAGGTATCCACATATCTTTACAAATCTGGCCTTTCAAAACAGAAACCCTACAGTTACCTAGTGGTACTTTTATTGTGCATGGAATTTTGGATCCTAAAACACATATGTATTTTTGAAAGTTTGGCCCATAGGCATACAGTGTGACATATATCCAAAAGGGTAATTAAGCATGAACTCTGGTCATCTACCTATTCTTTAAGAAGACAGGTTGTGAGTGAACTGTGGTCCACCATCATAAAACTGTAACAACACACCTTTCTGTACATATAAATAGATCCTGCCAGGAAAAATTATCTCAGATATATCATTTTACACTGGTGGCTAAATGGCCTTCATAATGAAGCTTAAAACCTAAGAGCAAGGTCTGCTTCTATTTTGCAACAACTCATATACAGAAATATACAAATCCAGAAAGGGACAGCTATTTAATTATTTTTCTAGTGAAAACAGCTGAATATGAGCCAATAAAAACAGTAGAGAAACTGCTCATACAAGTTAGCGTCTTAATCATGCCCCTCACCTCGCATAATGCTCAGTGAAAAACTGTGCACCAATTAGTATTTTTACACTGGGCAGAACCTAAAATTAAAGCCTGGCTTGTTGGCAGGTGCTACACAGCTTTAAACCAGATGTTCCAAGAATTATACAGCCAGTCTTGTATTTGTTTTTCCTCTCCCTGCTCCCCATCCCCCCACACTTTTCTCATTCAAGTGTGTAATGCCTCAGTGGCTGACGATCTGACGAGGGCAAAGCTTCTCCAGGTTTCTATGGGAGTTATATGCATAGACTATAGCTCAACACATAACAATTACAGGAGTCCTTGTTACAATGTACTCAGAATAATGGAAAAAGAGAACAAACCATTACTAGGTGCAACATGTTCTGTATCCGGTCCTGTCCCATACTTGGTATTGTAGGTGAAGGTTTTTTCTTTGAAACCAACATTCTGCCTTTTTCATTAGATAGGTCTTTCACTCTAATGAAGTAGATTAGTAATAAAGCCAAAAATACTATGCCAAACAGAATTAATGGCAGAATAAAACAACTGGGAAATAACAATTTGCTTCCAAAAATCATTAAATGTCCAGATGTTTAGAAACAGTTAATTAATATAGTCATTCTGTTTTTGGAGAAATGGCCAAAACATTGATAAAATCTGGAAAGCACTCCTTAAACTTCCAGTTCAAGACTTGGCTACAGCTGAGATGCATTTATTCATTTGTGGCCAGCAGGTTGAGGGAGGTGATTCTACCTCTTTACTCTCTGTCCTGATGAGACTCCACTTGGAGTGCTGCACCCAGCTCTGGGGCCCCCAACAAAGAAGGACATGGAGCAAGTCTGGAGGAGGGTCACGAAGATGATCAGAGAGATGGAACACCTCTCACATGAAGACAAACTGAGTGGGTTGGAGTTGTTCAACCTGGAGAAGGCTCTGGAGAGACCTTATTGCAGCCTCTCAATACTTTAAAGGGGTTCACAAGAAAGATGGGGACAAACTTTTTAATAGGACCTGTTGAGAAAGGACAAGGACAATGATTTTAAACTAAAAGAGGGTAGATTGTGATTAGATATAAGGAAGTAAGTTTTTATGATAGTGGTGAACAATAGAACAGGTTACCCAGAGAGGTGGTAGATGGCTCATCCTTGGAAACATCCAAGGTCAGGCTGGCTGGGGCTCAGAGCAACCTGGTCTAGCTGAAGATGTTTGTTGCAGAGGGGTTAGCTGGATGACTCTCAAAGGTCTCTTCCAACTCAAACCATTCTATGACCCTATGATTCTGTTATTCTAGTCCATGCTCACTCTGAATTCCTGTCTTTCTTGTTTCTGGACTTTTTATTTCTTTGGAAAAAACTCTGCACTAATATTTTCCTCTGTATTATCTTTTAGCCTGTATTTTCTTTTAACTTTTTCACGCTCTTCATGGTCACTTGCTCTTCCAAGAAGTCACCAACATTCATACAAATTTTCACTTTCTTTTCTTGTCACTCCTGATTTCTTTGGGTCCCTAGACCAGGAGGTCTGTCTTTCGTTGTTACAGTGTATACTAGCCAGAAACCCACATTTTTTTTGCATAGTTAAAAGACTAAATCAAAGAATATTTATATTTAAAAAGTTATGATTTCAAAACTATTTCAATATGAATTTTGATTTATTTTTTAAAACCAATGAAAACTGAAAGAGAAGAAAACTTAAACTAAAAAGATAATTTCAGTCTGCTTTCAAGGATAATTAATTTTACATAAATCAATACAAATTAGCAATACTTATTTCAAATACACTTCAAACCTGATATACAGTAGAAAAGAAGAATAGACTTGTACTGTACAGTGGACAGCAGTATTCTCTTTTTGTTAGTATAGTATTTAAATGGCATCCTGTAGTGCAAGGCTGACACAATAAATAAAAGTACTATCCAAAGCACCTTTTTTTTTAAAGATTCAATAAGATGATATCTCAACAATGATGTGAATTATATAAGCTTATATATTTGCCTCTGTAGATTATGTAGTTAACTTTAAATTAGAAGCTTATATACAGGTTTCCTCGCAATCTTGTAGCACACGGTGTCTAAGAAACTACTGAATCTCCACAAACACTGAAATCACTGAACAGTTAGAACAATTTTGGTTTAGAAGTGACTAAAGCAGTGTATTAAAAGTAAATACTAACTGGTAGGTATCTTTAAAAAGGGACTAAAGCAATGTGTTAAAAGTAAATACTAACTAGTATGTATCTTAAAAAAAAAAGAGTCAGATTATTAAGAAATTTGACTTAATAACAGTGAAAGAAAGAAAGAAACAAAAAAAAGAAACTTTTGGTAGTATACTTTGTAGGTATGAGAAACAGTGTTCTAATTCTTCTTTATTAACTCAAGACAGGACACATTTTTCCTCTAGCAAAGTATTAGCTGTATGCTGACAGGAATAAATTTGACACCTGGCAGCAAAAGCATCTGCTAAGATCTACTTAAGGTTTTATAAATCTGTCTTGTGGTACAACTTTGCTATACCAGACTAGCCTAATAAAACAAGAAACTAGACCTCTGGCATTAAAACTAATAAGTAAGAAGAGTGAGGTTCAGGGAAGACACTCAGATGAGGTCAGCCGCATGGTAAAAGTTTCTAAATATGTAAAGGATCTAAAAAGTAAATATGCAATGCCAACAGATCTTTCAAGTTTTATTAAAAAAACAAAAACAAAACCAAAAACACCCCCCCCCAAAAAAATAACAAAACAAACAAAAACCTGTCACAATCAAATAAGCTTTATATCTTTTGAAGGCAAGTAAAAGCTAGCAACTTTTCTCAAATTTGTATAAAATATAAGTCCCTGCTGAGACTGTAGTAACCACGGTGACTGCCTTAAGAATCTTCTAGCCTTTGATCTCATCTGATCCTGGACAGCTATATAAAAACACTTTGGTTCATCTAATGATTACTTTTCCCCAAAACAACTTAAAGGAGCATCTGGATGTTCTTTAAAAGAATGGAAAGGAGGAAGATGCAGGAATGTAAGAAACATACTAGAATGCAAAAAACTTGAATTAATAAAGAATAAAATCCATCTTCAGAAAGATGAGGGAAGAAAATACTGTATTGTTTTCACCTTCAAAATCACCCCTGAACTGTGTATTCATGCTGCTATCCAGTTCTGATGACAATCACTCGCTAGTACAGCCTTCCTGGCAGATCTGAGAAGGTAAAACTTTTGGTTTATGTTCAGAAGTCTCAGAGGTTCTTGTATATTTTGTTAATAGCAATATTCACTGTGAAATATCATAGATTAATCTCTCATGCTGTTTCTGAAATGGAAAGATGTACTGTAGACTTATTCTTGTAAAAATGATCTGTAATTGTTCTTAGGAAAAGATTAATATATGCTTACAGCTTATGCTGACTGATTGCTAAAATTAAAGTAAATTCAGGCCAGAGAACAGACTCAGCAATGTACGTAATTATTTAAATTTAAATCTGGTGGTCAAGGTCTCAGGCTTGATACAACCTATTGGGGAATTTAATGTTGGAATAAAAGCCTGTTCCACAGTTGCATCTCTCATCTGCAATGATAAAACTTGAGTTGACAGCTGGAAGAGAAGCAGACTTAAAGCTCTGTGGGTCAGCCACAAGAGAGAAAGGCATGCTGACACACACAGAAAGCATTAGCACTTAGGGATAAAACTATTCCTTGTATAAGTACTAATATATTAAGTTTGAGTAGAAACTCTTATACTGGTAAGAACAAGTTCTTAGGAGTCAATTTGTTGGAAGGAGTAGGAGCAAATATTCAACACTGTAATAACAGCTCCGTCTATAGCAATGAGAAAGAAGAAAAAAAATGACTAAATAATCATGTCTAAGAACAAAGTAAATCTAAAGAAGGAATACTAACTGCATATCTTGGTCATTAATTTCCAAAAGCACTGCTCCTCAAGGAGATACATTTTAGGAAGTTTTGTTCAGAATCCGCACCAATGTTTTTTCCTGTCCTGATCTATTGAGTTTTTATTTAAAACCTGAAAAACAAGAAAGAAGATCAGATCAAAATCTAGAATGTTTCTTTCACATCAACTTCAATATCATGGTTCAACACATTAAGTCTCTTTTCACCATATATTTATTCTCAGTCTCTCTCAGCTCTGCAGAAGGGCTAAAATTTCAGAAGCTGGTAGGGACTCTAATGCCCTTAGAAATAGAGTTGTAAAAAGCTTTAGCCAGGAAAAAAGAATGAGAAAAATAAACAGTCCAAAATTATTTTATGCTGGCTGCAGGTATTATTAAATGGAAGATGAATGAGGGTCTTCTATTTACAACAGATTTTACTATTTTTTTGAAATAGAGACGTGCATTTCTCTAGACACTGAGTTCTGGTCTTTGTCTGCTCTTTTGTTTGTTCTTTTGTTTATTTATTTTCCCAGATGATATTTATTATTGATTAGAAAGATAACATTTTTAATGACAAACAAACCAATGCAATCCTAAAGTCAACAGCTGACAGAAATGAACAAGTACAGCACAATGAATATATGAATAAGAATTGAAGCTCTGAGGTAGGGTTATATTCTCTTGCCCTCTCAGGCTTAGGAAATGTGTGATTACATCTCCCTCAGAATAGCCTGGCAACCCCAACAGCAGTTTCTAGAACTATTTCTAAGAAATAAGTTAGTGTGAAATAAGTACACATGTACTTTTTTGTATCTTTTTATCTTTCTAGCTCTGCAGTACTTGATTATCTCACAGTATGTATATGTTTATTTATAATAGTGCAAGAGAAGGAAGACAGAAATATTTTTTTCTCATTATTTTTCAGGCTTTGTTATTTCCTATGTTACTGACTCATTTAGAAATAATAATAGGACTACTGCTCAGTGTGTTACTACTCAAAAGTGAGAAATTGTTGCTAACTTTGTCAGTCTGTCTGTCAGGATAGACTTTAAATTCCAAAATATGCAGAGATTTTTAGGCAAATTACTAATTTTAGCGTTACCCAAGAAAGAGAAAAACAGAGGAAGGAAAACAGTTGCTGCACCACTTCCAGTGTACTGAGATAGATTTCATTAAGTTATCTCAAAAAAGTATCTGGAATTACTCCAAATATTGCCAGTAATTGCTGGTTTAGCACTGTCTCACAATATGTTGTGATTTGAATGTTGTATAAAAACCAGTCAAGGGCACTGCACGAATATATATATGTATGTATGTATGTATAAAATTAACTGTAATTTTTAAAGTGTGTCCTTTAGGCAAAATACTCCACTTAGAGCATAACCCTAAAATTCATGGTAATAGAATTATATGCAGAACTGGCTTTCCTTAGCCAAAGTTCAAACTGATTTTAAGCAGAGCTTTGATTCACAAAACATTTGTTTCACTACTCCTATGAACTACTACGGCACTTAAAAACCTACCAACCAACCAATCAATCAATCAACCCACCCACCAACTCAAAAAGGAAAAAAAAAACAAACCCCAAAAGGGGTTTTCTGACTGACTTTTCTGACCTCATTGTAGCCAAATGAAAAATACTAAAATGGCACATATACAAGGCGTATCTGCACATCTAATTCTTGTGTCACTTTAAAAACTTCAGTCATACCTTGTGATATCCTTGGCCAGACATAGGTGCTTCCAAAATGAAACTGAGGGATATTTTTACCTTCTGTTCAAAACCCTATTTTTCTTGCCAGACATCCAGTCAGTGAGGAAACGATATCTCATCCTCATTAGGCAATTTAGTCCAACAAGTTCAGCCTATACTTTACAGATCTGTATTAGTGAGGCATCTTCCTCACCAGTTTTACTTCATCTCTCCCCGCACCTGCTGGAGTTCATACATTGTATCCCTCCTACACATTCATTAACTTAAACACCCCTGCTGTAAGATAGTTTAAATGTTTCTCTAACAGTATAGTTTAATGCATGCTCACTTGCTAAGAAATATATTTTCTAGTTGTACCAAAAACAAGGATCAAATGGACAGTCTTTGCCAAGATAAGTCTCGCTCTTAAGTTGGTTCACAAAACACGGGTCTAAAAACCAATATGAAGTTCACCTCAAAATTTTTAAGCTCTTGAGCAGCGTGCAGATTTGGTCTTGGCCTTTTCCACCACATGCAGCAGCCAAAGATTCACACCCTCTTTCTTTACAAAATCTGGGTATTGCTTCTCAGATAATGGTATGTGAGAATCCAAGGAAATGGAAAAAACTAGGAAATAGGCTTATCAAATATATTTATAGTGTGGCTATTTCTATTTCCTAATAAACATTCTGAAAATGGTGTAAGCTGCCTCTTATATTCCAGTAAGTGCTTATGGCAGATCACTTACAGCTTTCAGATGAAACTAACTCCAACAACATCGATCTTCATACCAGCGAAACTAATCCGCAAGTTTTTAAATCCCTCTAAATAATTTTTGAAAACGTATATTTACTATGATGAATTCCGATAGAACTCCACTTTCCTTTTTCTGTTTATTATTTTAATCCATAATTTTGAAAATGCCGCATTATTGATTAGGGAGCAAAGATCTTACTTTTGAATTGTACACATTGTACACAACTAATTGGCAATGGTTTCTCTTTAATACAACAATTTTATTTGATTAATCAAGAATGTTTATGACAGGTGTAACCAAAAATCTAAAGATTTTAATGTACTGGCTTCTGGTGATATGCAGAATATCTTGATTTACAAAGAAATATATAGCTGAAATTAGTAAAGTGAATAAACTCTACAAAGGCAGTGCATTCACAGAATAATTCTGAATGTGTTCCTACACAGACCAAAAGCAATTCCCCATTTGTAATTTTTGTCATCAATTTAGTATTTGAATTTGTGATATGTTAATTTTTATTAGGTTAATGGCCTTTTTGCATTCAAGTCAGATAACAGCTTCAGAGACGTCTTTAATAGAAGTATATTCCCTTGATGCGGTGGAATATGAAACGTTCCCTAAATTGTTTATATAATGATTTAGTAATTTTCTTCAGGTTTAAAAAAAGGAAAAAATATGGTATTTTAAAAACAAAAATTTAAAATATACAACGAATTATCCATTGGATCTACATTAATATTATGTGTGCCATATATAGGACTTAAAGTTTGGGCCCATTTTTTTTTTCCAGTTATTCAATGGAAAAATCAATTCATTTTCAGAAGATTCAGACAATACTCAAGTTTTATTTTATAAGAAGATGATACTCAAGTTTCCTTTTTAAAAGACTTTTTTGGACCTGCAATGGATTTTATCATTGGAAATTGAGAACAATCCCGTGGAACATTTTCAACAAAGGACTACTGCATCCTCCTAGTTGCACTGGACTATTAAGTAAATTGGTTCCCTACTCAAGCTATTACATGATTAGGAGAAAATAAAATGGTTCCAATAGGAGAAAATGTAAGCCAAACTTAAACTCAGTGTTGGGAAATCTGAAGTCAGGGACATTAGTAATATAGTTCAGGTTTCCAGTTAGAAGGGTAGCAATGAGAAAGTAAAAATAAAGCAATATTTTTACCACAATAGTGTTATAACCTGAAAGATATGGGAATACTATTTTTTGATCTTTCTCTATGATAAAGTGCTATGGTAACTATGATATGCATATAATTATATATGCACAGATAATTTACTTCCTGCAATGCCTGGGATTCTTTGCTCTAGAATTCTTTGCTCTAGAAACTGCTTCTGGCAATTTTAAACAAATACCTAACATATACTCTGACAATAAAACATGAGTTGCCCTGGAAGTATTCTCCTTGCAAGTTGTGCTCCAATAATACTAAAATGTAGCAGGAGTTTATTTCACTTCCTGAAACTGTATTATGCTTTCTGGAAAGATATGGTCAATCTTTCAGAGCTGAAAAATGTAATTCCCAAATGTGTTACCAAGAGAACTTATTGCAAAAATTCTTTTTAAAGATGTTAAAAATGGTACAGGAAGAGAAAAAAAAATCTTATGTT
The DNA here is from genome assembly GCF_009829145.1 of Chiroxiphia lanceolata. NCBI lineage: Eukaryota > Metazoa > Chordata > Aves > Passeriformes > Pipridae > Chiroxiphia > Chiroxiphia lanceolata. The sequence continues at coordinate 36,321,555 of NC_045640.1, forward strand.
TTAGAGCTATTCTTAAAAAAGTTAGTTTAACTTTGAATATTTTGTTAATTTATTTTCATTTTGGTTATTTTAAAAGCTTGTTTCATTCTCTGATTCCACCAGAGAAGATCAATTTTATTTTCTTTTTTTTGGTCATCTCACACTAGCTTGTAATTTGTTGTCATCAGGGAATAGAATTATTTCCTTTCTAATTCTCAAAAAAAAAAAAGCACTTCATAGAACATAAAGTAGCATTTTATGTACCAGGTGGGAATCTTGAAGGCTAGGCTTTCTGAGATAGACTAATTCACTGCTGGGCAAAATTATGACTCTATTGAAGTTTATCAATACTTGCTGTCATTAACTGTACAGGTCCAATACAGGAAAATGTGTGACGTAGCTTGTTCACCTCTGCTCACTGCCTATTATTCTCAGTGTTTGATGAATAAAGTAAAACAAAGCACAAGAATATAAAACGGGACATCAGATGGTAGAGTACATTTCCATTTCTTCTTTGGACAAGCATTGATGTGAATACTAATGATTCATGTTTCACAATAAACAAGGCTAAAAAAAGATTTGGACTAAGGCAGTACATAGACCCTTTTATTTTCAACTCAATGTTTTTCTAGTGTCATCAGTGTGATTTTTGACTTATCTTCCATCTGAATTATGCAGGTTAGTCACCATACAAAATTGATATTATAATTTAATCTCATCTCTCTATTCATTTGTAAAGTGCCTATAAAAATGGCTCCCAAAAGGAACACTGTTAAGAACAGTGATATAATAGGCAGAATAAACCATATTTCAATAAATCTCTTATTCTACAGAAAGCTGCATTTGATTTCACTGTACACTGAAAATTAGTCTCATTTACGACTTCAGTACTTTAAAATCCTGCTTCTTCAGTGTTTGTTCAGTGTCTTTTCATGTGTATCACAGTGCAACAACACCACATTATTAGCCAAATAATGCTTCTAAAGAAAGAAATTAGAATAATAATATGATTGCTATTCAATTATGCGCGCACACACACACACACACTCTCACACCCCAACATGTGCACATAATAATTTGCAGAATATGTAATGTACAGAAGAGGAGCTTGTAATTAACTAAAACTGTTTATTTATTCATTTAGAGGAAGAATACAGAACAAAAGCAAGGCAGAATTTCATACCCAGAACTGATTTTAAAAGTAAAATATTTTTCTACCTATTACTCAATTTGAAGATTACTGATTTCTACCCAGTAATGCATTTTGTTTCTTTCTTCTGTATACAAATTATGAACAGATATGTTCTTATTTGAATTTTAGTAATTATGTTGTTATCAACTAATTTAATGTGTTGATTGCATATGGAGTATTTACTACAAATATAATTGGAAATATTCTCAGTTAGCATTATGTTGCTTGATCAGTTGAGAGAGATGGCATTATTCCTGGACTTTCTCTGTATGACTTCCAAGCAGCAGAGTTTTCAGAACAAGTGTGTACTTCCAAGGGTAACTGTTGTGCATGCATATATGTCCAGGTGTGCATTCACAAGGTGGAAGCGTTGCTTTTTCACAGTCATACTTGTGGTCAAAATATGATTCACATCTTACCCTTGTAAAGAGAAAAGTTATTAGAATAAGTTGTTACTGTTTAAGAAATTGTGATTGTTTAGTATCTTCATAATGTTACAGTTGTAATTTCATCAAATTTGATAAATATTTAAGTACAGTTCCCAGTTTTCCTTCTCTACGTACCCTGTTAATCCAAGCCATGCTATGAGCAGAGCTCTTCACAAAATATATTATCTTTTTGTGTTGTTGATAAACCGTTAAATTAAAAAAAAAGAAACCAACAAAAACAAACACAACAAAACAATGAGGATTATATTCTATTTTCACAAGCAGAAAGAAGTTCTTTAAATTCAAATTAAAAGTCAAATCTGCCCACAAATTACTTCCTCACGAACCTGTACCTTTTTCCCTGAGTTTGACAATGCTTTTGATATAATTCTGTTGTTCTCCCGGGCATGAAGACAGCCACACTGTTTTCATTTAGCATGAAATTCACACCTGCAGGAAAGCACAGACTGTACAAAGCAGGATTTAAGTGAGTGATAATTAGTATAGCTGTATAGGGTTAATCTGTATGTAACAGGAAGTTATTTTATGAAGGATACAGAGACAACTGTACCTACCTCGACAGTCATGGTGAGGTTTTTGATGACGTTTGTCCCAAACTGGAATTTTTTAAATGCATTCTCATGGTGACTGCTCTGTCTCTTAGACTGGAGAACATTCATCATGTAGAAAAATACATGCATACAGCTCTTCAAGTTAAGAGGCCAGAACTACAGAGCAAAGCTCACAAGAGCAACTGTGTATTAGTGAAGGCATTAGCGTGTAGAATTAGTGAGGACAAGCATAGGGCTGAGACACTGCTCTGAGGTATCTCAAGAGCTGAAAATTATGAACTTAGGATATCTGCAGGATATGTACAGGATTCTGCAAGGTGCTTAGTACTGCTCTGGATCTATAGGGTCTTTGAAAGCTGATTCTTGAGATAGGACTCAAGTTCACACAAAGTCAGGTGACAGTTTAATTGTGCTATCTGGTGTAACAAAACCTCAGTATGAGTAAGTTACTGACATTATGTTATCAACCTGGCTTGGTAATAAGTACCTCACTCCTTAATAAGATAAATGGGAAGGACAACAGGTAGGTATTTTAGAGAACTCTCAAATATTATCTTTTTCTGGAGGATTATTGCGGTATGTAAATTAGTGTAATTTTGTTTCCAAGAAGGTCTACAGTATCAATGAGAAATTCTTTCAACACAGTCAGAACTCACATGAAACTGGGAAGAAAATCTGGATCACAAAAGTCATAAGAGGCTGCAGTTCATGATGTTGCAGCTGCTATTCTATTTATCTGCTTTTGTAGAGTTAGCAAAATTCAGCTTTTTGTGAGTCATCTATTCAAGATGAGAAAATGATGATTCAGTCAGGCATCACTCTCTTGCTGAAATCCTCTTTAGAAATAAAGTTTTGATTCCCTGAACACATCAGAAATCAAACAATAAAGCAAAGTACTTTTGCTCACTTCTCTGAGATCTTTTTAAGTTGTATGTACCTAAAAACTCTTTATCTTCCTTTTTAGCTCAGGGTAAAGTTATCTTTTCTTCATTGTTATCTGTGTATTTCTCAGAAAGATACACCCACTCAATCTGTAATTTTCACATTCCTATTTTTCAGGTTGTTTTCTGTGTGCCCAGATACAAATTTTGTGGCATATTTTAAGTAAAAACTATTATTTTTTATGATTATTGTGATTTGATTTAGCAATGACACATAGTGCCACAAGGATGACAAAGGGGAGCAATAAGCCATGTCATAAGGTCAGAAAATTGTTAATTTGACCTTACCATTTACCCGGCACTTCCTGATTTTATGCCTTCGGGCCAAAAAAAAGCATCTTCATTCCTTAGGTAACCTCTTCTTTGGACAGAGCTGTACTCTTGGAGTGGAAATACTGATTTAACCATGTTCTTACTCATCCTGTCTTAGATGAAGGTAGTGATTACAACTGTCAAACTGATTGAGTTCTAACATAAATATAGTAAGGATGAACAATGATTTGGCAGCAGATAGCTCATTAACACAACAACATTTTCTTACAAGCTCGAGCTGAATTTCTCTATCCATGCAGGTCGGTTTTCTTACATGTCCAAACTAAGATACCTGAGGATTGTTAGAGCACTGATACCCATTATTTAAATTTGAGATGTGAAATTTACTTCAGTATGACAGTTTTCGCCTTTATTTTCTCTTTATAAATGTTTATAAATGCTATTTGTTTTAATTTTATAAATTTCATCATTGAACTCTAGAAAACAGCTAACATCTTCTGAAATAATATAGTCTTCAAAAATTTTTTCTGTGACTGCCAGATACTTCAGCTTCACTTCAGTATTTAGTCACTTACAAAAGCAGTCTTCATTGAGTACTACATGTCCTTGAATATTAGCAGTTCAAATTATAATTTGCTTTGGAGGAAACCACTCATTCTCAATTCTGATAGCAGGTTTGATGCTGATAAGAGTTTAAAAATAAATTAAAAAAAACCAAACCAGGTATAATTAACAATAGAAAAAAAAATAAAAGTGCATTCAAAACCCTAAAGTAAATCACAAGTTTACTATTCTCACTAAACAGACATCTTGTTTTTCAAGTGCTTATTAAAGAGCAGAAGTGTCAGATTTACTAGAATAATATAAATCAATGACCTAAACAGATTGAATCTTAACAGCTTGCTTATTTAGAGAGAAATCTGTTTGAAACACAAAGCCTTAAGGATCGACACATCCCCAATCCAAAGTGATGCCAATCACTATAAGTGGTAAATTGTATTATTCAAATTCTTTAAAAAGTGTTGTGGTAATGCTGCATATTCATATAGTGTCACACTGCCCCATAACATGACAGGGGCCTGTCTCAGAGCCCCATTATTCCCTATGACTTCTACTCTCTTTCATGGATTTGTTGAAACCCACTTCCTTACTGCCACACCTCTAGGTGTTTATTGCTCCTCATTTATATTCAAATTCCCTATCTCCGTTCTTCCATTCTGTTTCTCCATATAACTCACTTCTATATAGACTTTTTTCTCTTTTTGAAAGGGTGTATGAAGTTTCCTCCTTATCTAAGGACCTGTGTTCAGCACTACTTTTTCTTATCTTGTCATTGCAAGTTTTCCAGATTTTTTTGGTCTTGTAAATTCTTTACACTATATCAAATATAACAGTACTTGCATTTTATCTGCTATCTTGCCAGTAGCTGAAAATATCTTCAATTTAAGCATGTTTTATTGCTGAAACACAGTGTTTTCCCATTCTTGCTAATGCTCGTAACGCTGTATGCTTCGCCTTTCCCTCTATGCTCCCCTTTTTACCTCTTGTCTCCCATAGGGTTATACTGTTTTGTTCTCTTGCTAAGATCCCTGCTTTCTCTCCACTTTTTCAGACATCTATTTTTCTGTTCTTTGTTATTATTTTCCTGTTATGTCTGGGAAAGCTATTCATGGTGTTTACATTTTGACCTGTAATAGGAGGAGATGCTGTAATAAGACAAAGGAAAGTAAGGTAATGGCTAATGCCATTGTCAAAGCAGTAGAATATTCTGAGTTGTAGAATATTTGCATTCATCAGATTATTTGTACATATTATTTTCTTAGTACAAAATAAACCAATTATATGTTCCCATACTATAGGCATTGAGCCAATAGGCAGATAGATGAATCGGTCTGTTAGAGTTGTGGATGTTCTAATTCTTACTCTAAATAGCAAAAAATAAGAAATTGTGTGTTGAGCTTTTAGTATGTAATTTTCTTCTATTCCAAACTCAGGCAATATAACCTTCCTATATAGATCACAGCAATGGTTCCTAAAATGCCAGTGAAGCAAAAAACATGCAGATGCCATTAAAAGACAACCAATCTATGCACAGCCAATAAAGTAGCAATTAGATAACTTACATCTGCATAAGTTAAAATAGGCAAGAGGAGTTAATTAGAAAATCTTACATCTGCCTGTTTTCTTAAGGAAATTACCTTACAAGAGTCTTCTTCTCTACCCCCAACATACCTCAAGGAGCACACATGTGGAGGAGAATAAAAGAGTTAAAATAGTTCCCAAATATTTTTAAATTCCTAGAAATTTATCCAGTGACCTAGCATCCTTAAAAAAAAATCTGATCATGTTAAATGGAGATACCGCTCAAGGACTTGTAAATAAGTGCTGAAAGAGCCATAAAATATATTGAGTCTGCATGAGCAATTCACTAATATACTTCACTTTTTGACTAGGAAGACAGACGAGGAAGAATTGCACATCACATTTGAGTGTCCCTGTTCCTTTTATAAAAGCCTAAATGCAACTTAGTCATAAAGTTTTTGAATGCTTTCTCCCTTTCCCTGCTCAAAAAGCAAAGGACTCTGAATTGGACTTTGAAAATTATATACTCTGGAGTGATCAATTTTTTCAGGTGGAAGTTTACAAGGGCCCTTAGTAAAACCCTTTTTATATCTTTTATTTTAAACTTAGTGGTCAAATGAGTATGAGCTCATGAGCTGAAGTCCACAGGATTAGGGGAATTCTTGGTCAGAGTTTGACTATCTGGTAAATTATGTCTTCTTTTCCTCTTCCATTCTCCGGAACAATGAATGAATTACCTCTTGCGTGGCAAAAATATCCTTTTATATATTACTTAGTTTTAGTTTTATATAGTACTTAGCTTTAGTTTCCTCTCACTAGATATAGAATTTTTTTCCCTAAATTCTCCAAAAAAGAATTAAAACAAAGTCACATTTGGATCATGTTAATAATATCTAAGAATGTCAGTTCTGGTTCTTTCCTTGAATGTCTTCTCTTGAGGAAATATTTCACCTGTTTTTCTTGAAAAAAAAAAAAAAGAAAAACAACACAACACAGCACCCCCTCTCCCCCACAAAATTCAGGCACACAAGCACAAATAATGGTAAAGATATTTTTAAATAAATGAAAATTAAAAAAAATTTGGATCAAATGATATCTAAATATGAAAACCATGATAAAAGGAGTCTAAACATAACAAAATAATGTTTTTAAATAGAATTTTGTATCTGGAAAAAAATAAAGAGTCATAAACTGTTCAGGTGATTTTTTCAGAAGTTTTGTCTATTCAAAGTGTACAAGCAGTTAGGGGTAGACACAGCCTGTGAAACTGATGACTTTGTAATTCTGTCTCCACAACTTCAATTATTAAGCTGATTTATGCCATTACCTCTGCAATTCCTGTAAGAGACAGAAATGTGAATATGTTAAGAACTCTGTTTTTTAGAAAGGCTTCTTAAATGTGTTTTAGTTTTCCAAACCAAAATAAATGACATTTCAGGTAGAGTTCTAATAATATTTGAACAGCACTAGTTCACTAAAATGAAGGGAACACAATAATTAAACCTTTTATTATATATGATTGTTCTCTTGGTTTTGGTTGAATTTCCTAATTTTACTTATTTGTTGCTTAATTTTCCTGAGTTATTTTTTTTAATTTTCTCTTTCCTCTTTAATATTTTTGTTTGCTTTTGATTCCTTTCCATTCTCTTTTATCTCATAACTTTTTTCTTTCCTCTGTCATTTGTCTGCTTATTTCTCAGAGTTATTGTGTTTTCTTTGTTACTGTTTCCCACATGAACTCCCGACAGCCAAGAAGCAATGAAAACATTATAGTAAAAAATATATTGAGTGATATTTTGCCTTATATATTTTATATTTCTCACTGTGCTGCTAGGTTTTGTCTTCAATTCTGTCCACTCTTTCGTGTCTTTTATTCAGGAATCTGGATTAAAAAAAAGGGAAGTAATAATCTTCTTCAGTCCACTGGTGTCCACTCACATGCTCAGTCTTTGACTAACAGCTTCTGATCATGGAGTTACAATGTGGTTGATAGTACTTTCTATAAAATGTGATTTGAGAGTCTATAATCCTACCTTTAGAAAGTTACTCACAAAAGCCTAAAATACTTTAAAAGTTTGAAATTAGATAATCTGCCTATAGCAATTTTTTTATTTAACTGTTTAACTTAATTTTTGTCTGTGTTTTAGGATTACTGAAATTTACACCCTAGATGAGTCATAGGACACTCAGCTGATAGACCTATAGCCCTTATGTCTCTCAGATCATGTTTATGATGAGGTGATGAGGCATATTTCAAACATCATTCTGTGTCATAAAAACTCTGTGAACTGAAAACATTTAATTTAATTTTGTCCAGGCTTAATCAGCCTTTTTTTTATGTGAGCCTCTTCCAGACAATAGAAATTCAGTTCTTCAAAAAGATTCAGACAAACAAAGCCCTTTCTTCCTTTTCTTTTGGTTCAAGCTGCGAGGATGAAACTCCATCTGTTTATTTTTTCTCTAATGTATTCTTTTGTGTCAGGTAACACTGCTTCAGTGAAGAGAGAGGACCATATACTCTTTAGATGGAGCCCCTAGCCTTTAAGACAAGTCAGATTCAGAGGTATTTCCACAGAAGCCCAGACCCTGTTCCCTGATGCTCCTTGCTGCCTTATTATTACTTGACAGCTCGTCTCCCTGAGGGGACTGTGAATATTTTGCCAAGAGCCATCCCAACCATTGTCTCCAGACAAAAGAAAGTGGGATCTTTGATGCATACACTATGAATTCAAATCTTTGGGATTTCTCAGGAGATAGGTACCAAAGGGGTTTGATGAAACCTGATTTGGGGGGAAAAAAAGTTACCTACAGCTTTTTGCTACAGATACCAAATCCTTTGTTATCTATTTTAGCATTAAGAGGTTGAATATTTGGCAAGTGGGAAAGAAAATACAGAGGCTCTGGTTTTGTCCTGGTGCAGTGGAACATAGGGTCTTGTCTTTCAAATATCAAATATCTGATAATATACCCTTTCTCTTCTGAAACAAAGATCTTCAAGCTTACCTTGCAAGTATTATCTCCTACTATCTCCACCACATTTTTATGTGGTTTTGCAATAGCATTGTACCTTAAATTAATTTACTATTCTTGCATTAATTGGCAATTTTCCGTGATCAAAATAATATACTTAAACACTGTATTATGTTTGTACTGAGACAAAATACAGGAAATTTTATAGTAGTAATGAAGTAAAATCAGCAGGTGTGATTATCATGATAACTGCACCCCTGGGTACTTAGAAGCACATGGCTGCATCTGGTCCATAGCTGTCTCTCCAGGGATGAGATTATTTCATGATAACTACACCGCCCTAATGGCCCACTGCTTAAGTAGTATTCATGACCCTTATTCAGAATCTTGCCTGTACAGAGCAGACTGAATTTCTCCCCCATCCCAGCTGTCTCAACTTTTATGTTTTTAATGTATTTTTTCTTAATTTCTATTCATTAAAGAGGAGTGTTTAATATAAATGCCAAATGCATTTTCTTTAATACTAGAATTGCAGATGAATAAAATGTATAGTTTGGATAAAAACAACCATTTATCTAGAATTTAAGTGTAGCCCTATTGATTTTGTGTCACACATCTGATGGAAACTGACTGGTATTATTTGCTATGAAAATATCTATTCCAGAATAAGGACTTTTCCAGTGCTGTGAACAAAGAATAATGATTACTGCCTTGTCGCTGTACAACTGCTGGAGGAGGTGGAAATAAAAAAATGAGAGCAGCAGCAAGAGTTTCCTATCCTTTCTCACCTCGTAGTCATTGACAAACAGTGTGATTAGCAATTAGACTGAGGAAACTCTAAAAGTTACAGAGGAAGAACTTCAGAATCCAGAGAACCTAGGACTGGGAAATGCAGATATGAGTTTAATTCCACCCTTGTAATTCCTATCACATTCTGATTCCTGGTATATGTCTTCAGCTGGGGCAGGGCTCTCTTAAAATATTTCTATGTCCTATGTCACCTAATCAAATCTGGCTAATAGTTGTAACTGTAAACGGTGCCTAAACACTTAATATGTACAGAGGAAAATAAGTACTATAGCTTGAATAAAATATTTTTATACTTCATATAATAAATTATTTTGCCACTTTCCTTTAAAGGTTAACGCATTTTCCCAGCAGTTTAAGTTGAGCACAAAGGCTTAGAAAGCGAGAAAATGACAGGAAAGTGAGTGTTACCAAGTAAAAAACAAAGGCTTTCTTCCTCTTAATGGGACTCAAGACACCACTAATCTCATCTGGTTTAGCTGATAAGGCAGGCACTGAGATTGTGATATGGATTCAAAAGAAAAATCACTATTAGGCACATTCAACTTTCATTTTTTCTTGGGTGGTTTTTTTCTTCATAGAAATAAAAAGCGAAGATGATTACTTTTCACAAGGCAGTAATCATTCAATGAGTTAAATCAATATTTTATTTTTTAAATTGAGGGGATGCCACACGATACTTCTTAATTAATTTCATAATTCCTAAGAGCAATTAAAAGGATTATTGTGAGAATGACTGTTGTAATTTAAATCAATTTTCGTACATAAAGTCATTTTACCACTGTATCCTCTCTCCCTAGCAACAGTGGATCAGACCATGACAGAGAAGTGAAATATGCCCACTGCATCGAGACTGGATAAGCAACAATTAGCATATTTGAATGCCTGAGTCTCACATCTCCATTGACTCTAAAAAATACTTTCAGGCTTTTCTGTTTCAGGGTTTTCATGTTTTTAAAACTTTCTGTATTTTATAAATAGGATCCAAAGCAAAAATATTTTTGAGTAAAATGTGGAACCATAGAGTCATAGCATATCCTGAGTCGAAAGAGACCCACAAGGATTATTGAGTCAAATTCCTGGCTCTGAACAGGACCCCCACAAGAATCCTATGCTTCTCCACTTCTCCAGGCTACACAAAACAAATGACCTCAGCTGCTCCTCATGACTTCCACTCTAGACCTTCGCTACCTTCAGAACCCTCCTCTGAATGCTCTCTAACAGCTTTATATCCGTCTTATATTGTGGCATTCACCTCCTTATGCTGTGGTGCCCAAAACTGCACACAATATTCAAGGTGAGGCCGCCCCAGTGCAGAGCAGAGCAGGACAATCCCCTCCCTCGACCGGCTGGTGATGCTCTGCCTGATGCTCCCCAGGACACGGTTGGCCCTCCTGGCTGCCAGGGCACTGCTGACTCATATTCAACTTGTCATTGACCAGGACATCCTGGTCTCTTTTCGTGGCACTGCTTTCAGCATCTCATTCGCCAGTCTGCACATATCTTAAGACTTGCTTCATATCAGATTCAGAATCCAGTGCTTGTGTTTGTTAAACTTCATTCAATTGGTTGTCCAGCCCTCTAATTTGTCTCTCTGCAGGGCCTCTTTGAGGGAGTCAAGAGTTTCTCCCAATTTAGTATCATTGGCAAACTTAGTATACCTTCAAGTTCTACGTCCAAGTTTATGGAAACATTGAAGAGCACTGGCCCTAAAATGGAGTCTTTTGGAACAAGGGACTGAAATATGAAATCTGTATTTTCTGTTCCTTTTCTTACAAAACATTTTGCACAAAATATATATGACTTAAAAAGCCAGGAAAAATGGAATATATCTATGATACAGATGAAAGCCACCAAACAGAAATGTTCTGCTACGTTAGTATTATTTTTTAGTATTAATTTAACCAGTAACACAAAACTTGGAAACAGAGAAACAGTGAATTTTTAAGCAATTTATTTCTACATCTAAATTTTGGATACAGAAGTCTACTCAAGGGGCAAGCAACAGCACAACACAGTACTTTGTTTTCTCTTGTCACTTTGGGAATCCCAGATCAGCAACCCCTAGAGAACTCAGTGAATAATTTAATTCTCCCTCTAAAAGGGAAAAGTGTCAAAATCTAAGACTTTTCCTCTTATAACATCTAAACAAAATTGTCTTCCCATGCAAGTCATAGTTTTGCTTCTCAGTCAGACGCTCAAACACCTGTCTAACAGAGCTGCGTGTCACAAAGTATACAAATACAGCCTCAAGTCCATATATTCCAGGTAACTTTGTGAGCATTTTCTTTAATAATGGTTCTGTGGAAGAATAGGAAAACTGTGTTTCTCCCTTATAATTTTTTCTTCAGTTTTATTAGTAAATGCCTCATTTCCCTAAAAGAACTTGAATTAGTGAGACATCAGGCAACAAAGGGACATTTAAATAAATAAATTCATTAAGCTCTGTTATTGTCTAGCTGAATATTTGAGCAATTCTTAATGATCAACAGAGAATGAGGTACTTCTGAAGAAAAAAAGGCCTCCCATTCATGACATGGGATGCAAAGTGTAGAATGAAATTTTTCACTCTTAATTTGTAAATGAACTGAAAGGAATTTCTCCTGTGTGACATAATAGTCTATTTTGCACATGCCATCTGCAGAAGCACATGTTGTACTGCTTTTCTGGATTGTATTCTATGCAGGAAAACATGTAATCTTATACAGAGTTTTCATCATTTGAACTGTGCCATAGAAGCTGAAATTATATGATTTTAAAAGATTATTTGAATCCTTAAAGTTAAGCTTTTTTTAATTTTTATCTTGTACTGAGATCATGCTTCTTTCAATTGTAAAATGTTGGACATCAGGGGTTTTGTATGTCTCTGAATTTATCTATGAAAACATTTCTATAACTGAAAGTAAGAATTTTACAGAGGAATCTAGAGTTTCTTTGTGCTTTCTTTTGTAATTTCCTAAGGAATGCTAATTAATATAGAGTTAAAATATGGAAATCAGCCAGTGTTGTCAGTGAGATATATAGCCACAAATTTCATTACAGTTCCTAGAGTCAGTTTTTTATTTCAAGATATCATTCATCCTTCTTTGTATGTGTGTTAATGAAAATTTTCTTACTTATGATTGAAGAAATAAACATCTGTAGTAAATATTCTAACATTTGAAGGAATTTTATACTTAGAATAAATCTGATTATTGCATTCTCAGTCTCTTAAGTAAATCTCTTGTGTTGTTTCTTTTCAAATATGGAAAAAATATTCTTGTTTGAATGCAAACAAATATTTTCAAAGAACAGAAAGCATCGAGAGCTGTACAGTTTTTTACATCTCATTTGGCTGTGCCAAGTTAAACACAGAGAAAATTGTTTCCTGTTCCTGTTAAATACAGAGCTGTTTCAAATCATAGCAAGTATAGCGTAATTAGACAAGAAGAATAAGCCATGGGAAAATCAGGATAAAAACCACTTTTAAAGGGTCTGAAGAACTGAACCCTACTTAGAAATATCCCATGGTAAAACTTGGCAAGTAGATGGAAGGACAGGATCTTCAATATTAATTTATCATAATTCTGAATAGGACCATTAGGATTCTTGCTTTTAACATCAGGCCATTGCTGAACTTTAAATAATGTTCATTGTGATTTATATCCATGATTAAAATATATAGTAATCCATTCACACACATTCTGTTAGCTCTTTTATTTTACTAAATAAGCTACTTCATTTAAAGAGAACTTTCAATAACATTGTATATCCTGTAAATTTATAAAAAGGCTGTGTTATCAGCGGCAACAATATCATTGACCATAAAACACAGATATTATAATGTCTTGCTTTAACTTTCTCTTATCTAATTCTAGCTATTAGAAAAAATACAAAACATTTCTTTGTAAGGTTTATGTTTTTTCTGATGAGTCTGTGACATGTTTTAAGTGTATCGTGAACAGCAGATTTCAACATTATTAATCCCTTGGTTAAAAACTAACCAAACAGTTTTAGGTCACAGATATAAGAAGGTGATTTTAACCCTCTTTGCAAAAAAAAAAAAAAGAAAGGAAAGATATCTTTGAAAAAAACCTTACTTATTTTTTTAAAGTGGTAACATTTTTACTAATTTAAGTAGAATATTAAGAAGGAAACCCTAGGCTCTCTGTACTACTTTAAGTTCTACCCTGTGTAGACACTGATTGTGGGGAGAAATAGCGTCACTGCACTTTCATTGGTGGATTACCTTGGCACTAGCAATACTTCCAAATAAAATCTCCTTCCAAATAGCGCATATGGTTTTTGTTCTTCATAAAACTGAGATTACAAACTTCATGAAATGATAGGTTATAATTTCCTGATACTCTTACTATGCAGTAATGAAACTATTTATGTATAATAAAGCAAGACTATGCCAAATAGAAAAAAGCTATATAAGCTTAAACCCCCCATATAGTAACAGAGTAATTAATTTTCTGACAGAGGTTAAGAAACTTCTTTTATGTATATATTGAACAGTCAATGGCCTCTACCCTTAAGAATGTTGAGAAGAATCAATGTAATTCTTCTCAATAAGACAACATAACTATTAAAAACAAAGATACTTTTAACAATACACTTTGGGCAAAAAATTTAAGAGCTGAAAAGTTTTTATATGTACTGGAGTGTTTGGATTGGAACAAACATTTAATCTCTTTTTATAACTGATGAAACTATCCACGTATAATATGAAAACTATCTACCTATGAGGTTGATAGAAGAATATTACTCCCCTGCGTATTAAATAACAAATTGGTTATTCATGAATCAAAGCATGTAAGGAAAAATCTCATGAAGGAATAGAGCCAAACAGAAAATGACACCAGTTCCTTATGAACGAAGAAAACAATGAATGAGCGTGTCCTCCCTCTTTCATTCATGTAGAGATAAGGAATATTTTAAAAGCCTTTGGAGCTGATCCAGGTCCTTTCTCTGACCTTCTTCTCAACCCGAGGTCACCATTCCCAGACCAGCCTCATCACTCTAAGAAAGCAGAAGCAAACGAAAACTCTCTCCTTCTTCCCTGTGGCACCTGAATCTACACAGCAAGTTTTCAGGTCATCATGCCTCCACCATGTGAGTTCACAGAGACAAGCAAAAGAAGTGAGATGGAATTGTAAAGGGTTACTTAATAATAGTTTTCACTCAAGGATTTTGAATGGACTATTCAGATGATTTTATACTGTTAAACACTAAAAGCTTCTTTACTTAAACACTAACTTATTTAGATCACTTATATTTGGAAAGGATGTGTAAGCCAAGCCAAAATAAAAATAGTGGAATTAAATTCACACCTCATTCATTTTTCACTCTCATGACAATGCCATAAATGGTTTCTTTGGAAAAGTGACTTGCTTATTTCTGGATTAGTAAAGTTAGAGAAATGTTTTTCAAAATGATGAAGGTAATTTACAATGACCTAGCCAAGAGAGACAATGTTGTCAATATCTTCTGTCCATTTGTAAATATTCACAAGTGTCAGGAATACACGGAATAGATACATACATCTTATGGAAATAACATGTGCTGGTTTTGGCTGGGATAGAGTTAATTTTTTACTGAGTAGCTTGTACGGTGCTATGTTTGGATTTATGACCAAAACAGTGTTGAAAACACTGGGATGTTTTAGTTGTTGCAGAGCAGGGTTTAGAGTTTTATTAGTAAATGCCTCATTTCCCTAAAAGAACTTGAATTAGTGAGACATCAGGCAACAAAAAGAGACATTTAAATAAATAAATTCATTAAGCTCTTTTATTGTCTAGCTGAATATTTGAGCAATTCTTAATGATCTTTTCTATTTCTCACGCTGTCCCACCCCAGTCTAGGGGAGCACAAATAGTCAGGAAGGGACACAGCTGGGACAGCTGACCCCAACCATCCCACACTGTCTGTCATCATGCTCAGCAGTAACAGCTGGGGGGGAAAAGGAGAAAGGGGGACCAGTTTGAAGTTAACAGTGTTTGTCTTCACAAGTAGATGTTACATGTCATTGGTACGTGCTTTCCTGGAAATGGCTAAATATCTTCCTGCCTTTGGGAAACCGTAAATGAATTCCTTATTTTTCAGTGCAGCTTTTGCTTTCCCTGTGTGAGGTACTGGATTATATTATTGGGTTCAAACCAACTCAAGTGTGTGTATGTGTGGAGGGAAGGGCCAATGCTGCATCCCACATGGCAGGCCCTGTGGCCTCATGAGGAGACCCCAGAGCAGATGTCAGTCAAGAGGGCAGCCTGGGAGCACATCCATACCATGCCCCCTGGAAGTCCAACCCAGCCCTGGATTCGCTGCTCCACCCCTCACTCCGGCCTGGAGCCAGGGAGTGACCAGTGAGCAGAAGCACCGCCCGGGAGCACTGGCCACAGGGGTCGAACACATGACCTCCATCTTGCTCTTTCTCAGGACCCACCTCCACCATGTGAAAGCTGGGCTTCTACAGGACTCTCTGGCAGTAGCTATTATCTTCTCTTAATCTCTTTCCTTTCTTTTTCTTTACTCCTTTTCCTTCTCTTAATCTCTTTTCTTAATATTTTGGGTAACTTAAAACTGGTAGGTTGGATTTTGCTAAGTTGTCTGGGTTGGTGTGTGCTGGGTCAGTGCTTTGTGGAATAGCTTTGTTTTGGTTTTATGTTACCCTTTTAAACTTTTACCAAGAACTCTTATTTTCTCCCTTAATTATATCAGTAAAAACATCTGAGAAAAAAGTGTGTAGCTTTTTCTTCTTCGTCCTACCTCAAAGTATTAAAGAAAATAAAAATTCGTTGGGTGAATTTTTGGAGCCTTGTGTATTTTCAAAAATAATTCTCCCAGCTGAGCTTGTGGTTCTGGGGCTGAGATCTTACACCCTATTAGACTGTCCATATCTCAGCCCATGAGTTTTCTCACTTTTACCCTTCTAGTTCTCTCCCCCATTCCACTGGAGGGGGAGGAAGTGAGTGATTGTCCTGTGCTTAGTTGCCTATCAGGGTTGACCACAACATAGTCTTTTCTAGAGGTAAAACAACAAGCAAAACTATGGGGTTTTTTGATTTGGTTTGGGTTGGGTTTTTTATTTTAGAATTTAAGCAAAGCAAATAATTGCTGATGTAATCCTTTCTTACTTAGCTGGATTTTTGAATTATCCTTGCCTTTCTCTAGTGTTAAAATTGTCATAATTAATAGTCACTATCATTTTGGTTTTCTTTGTCACTGAGTCACAATTGAATGCAGACAAGTACAGGAGGCTAAAATTGTACTGGTCATGAAATTAAACTTGGTATAAGAAGGAACCATTAAGAGTTGAGATGTATATTCTACAGAAAGCATCCAGAATTAATTTTAACATTTTTAGTATTGTAAAATGAAATATAATATTTGATAAATTCTATGATGGATTTCGACGTTATGCTGCATTATTATTCTGTTTTTAGATTTACAACTCTCAGGTCTCTGCAAGGCTGAAGATCCCATCACCAGTTTTCTCTACACAGTGCAAGTATGATCAAGCCAAGGCTGTTCTTTTCTTTGAACTCAAAGATTTTTTTATTATAAAACATATTTTTTCAATCTCACAGTCATGTTCATTCCTATTCTCTTATAAATCTACAATCATTTGCCTTCTAAAAAGTGAAAACAGGACCTATTCATTGTTCACATAACAAGAGTACGACTATATTTATATGAAAAGGGATAATTTTTGCAATTATTATTCTCAAAGTGAAAATATGAGCTAAGTTTGGTAGCTAAAGTTTTCTGTAGAATAGTCCCAAATCATCTCTGTCTCTTTTCTCAAAATCTGAAGGTACTGCTAGAATAAGAAAATTGTTAGGTAGCAGTCTTGGACTCTCATAAGAGATTTCTTCATCATTCTAAAATATAATTGTATCACCCTTCTCTTTACCCTCTTTTCCATCCTCAAAAGGGGACAGAAATATCTGTTTAATATGTCTGTATTTTGTGAATGTTAATAGCCATGTAAAAGTGACTAGCCACAGCACATTTCTGGTCTTTATTTTTTAGGTGGTTTTAATGCTGAAGTAATTAGATGTGGGAGCCTTTAGGAATTTTCCATCCCTAAAAATATAAGAAACAGCTCAACCATTATAAATCAGGGTATTTTGAAGTTCAGATAATTCAACCATGGTCTTTATGAGATTAGATGTTTGAAATGAGATCCGACCTTGAGTTCTGTGAACTAATGACATAAAATATATTTTAGAAAAACCTGCATATCCAAACACTTACAGTAAGACCTTGTATAGATTTTGCTTGGTTTTGACAGAAAAAAAAGATATACAGTAAAGCTATAAAAAAACCAGGAGAGGTACTTTTATTTCAATGATTATTACCAAAATGAGTTCATTTTACATGGTCTTTTAAGTCTGTTTGATACAGGTAAGTTTGAATTGAACATATACACAAAAAAAATAAGAATAAGACTTTTTTAATGTGCATATTTAAATATAGAGAACTTGAAATATAGTAACAATGTTATAGTTTCAGGGCCATTTCTCGACCTAATACAAAAGTTAAGTGGAAAGTGTCCTTATATTTTAAGCTCAGAGGGAGTAGATTTTCTTACTGGAAAATCTCTTTAAGTCTCATGCTTTAACAGATTTTAAATACATAGTAAGTCATTACCTCAAATCCCTTGCCTTCATTTCATAAAGTTGTTTTAAACACTGAACATACATGCCTTTCTGAACTTAACCACTCCTGCAAGTGGGTACACATAGTTGTAGAAGGGAAAAGGGCAGACACATTCAATTTCACAATTAATTAGAGAAAGATAAGGGATAGAATACAGTCTTGCTCTCTGAAAGGTAGTATTGCCTCGTAAACTGTGTACTTCACAAAAGGATTGTTTTAACTGATCCAAATTGAAGAAATATCACTGTATGTGACATCAACTACTTATAACTTCTGACATCTGAGGTTAATTGATATATCTTTTCCTTAAGACAATTTTCCTGTTGATAAGAATGTCACACTTCAAATTAAGATAGGAATAAATAATTTTTGGCAATTTTCCATAATTTTTCAACTACAGTCTTATTCCTTGTGAAAAAGTTATAGGATATTTGCAGAAATTACATTAACAGTAAAAATAGCATTTTTTCGAGGTCATGTATGAAATTCTGTATACATGGTAACTGTCTTCCTGTGCTGAATTAAACAAAAGAACTATCTGGAGAAAAGTATTCCAGAAAACAATTTTTTTAGTGATTATTGCAAAATTAACATAGTCCCACTGTGAATTTTAGACTGCTAAATCCATACTTGTAGCTTTGGCAGTAATTTGTGAGTTGTGCTCATCACTGGGACAAGTTATACACATTTGTCTTATTGTCTATTTCCTGTAGCTACCAGTATCCTATAAAGTATATACTTTAAAGTGTTCATCTGAATTGCTCTTATTTTCTATCTCTATGGCTGAGGAAGTCCTAGGTTAAAGCTACTTTATTCTTGTTACTTTAATTTGTTAATATTTATCAAAACATCATAAGTTTCAAAACAAACTGACTTGACTGCCTCACTGCATCTGCTGTAGGCAGAAAGGTTTATGATCCAACCAGATTTTCAGTCCTTTAAGTCCTTTTTTATGAAAGTGTAGAAGAGAGCTAACATCTAAACATCACAGAACACTGGGGGCAAAATAGAAGGTTTAGTGTAAATTCACCTCTAAAAGTGAATGGGATTATGTAATTCTGCTTTAGTGTGGCCACTGGAAACTAGTGGCAATTTGTCTCCTTGGAGCTTTCCAAATCTGTTAGAGATATCAATAAAGGCTTGGTATATTAAGGAATTTTCTCAGTGCCTTTGGTGTCATTTCTCAGATACAGGGGTTTTGGCACCTCTTCTGAAACTGTGATTATTTTGGCAATTTGTCATTGCCTACCTTGCTCCATCTGTTCTTCAGATAAATAAAATATGTTTTCTGTTAGAAAGGAATTTCTTTTATCTGATTGCATTTCATAATATTAAAAAAGTGATTTAGGCAAATACAGATTACCAGATTCAGTTTATAGTCCCAGTTTTGAGGGCACAATCTTCAACATAATCGAATCTGTAAATTTCAGAAATTTTTGATCCAGCAGATCAAGCTGTTTATTCCCTACAGTTTTTGAAACAGTTGACTACTTAGTAGTTACTGAACTGTCTACTTGATATAGCTAGACAGACACATTGCAGTAGTTCTGTCTTCCAAAAAGATATAAAAAGTAGCACAGAAAGGAAACCCTTTTTTCACAAAATACTCCCTCTCTGAGTTTTCTGCATGTTCATAAAGATGTAGAATTCTTTATTCTTTACAAAGTAGATCACCATTGGTACATAACAATGCTTCCCAGTTTGGTAGCCAATTCAGGGTCTTCATTTTTCAAGTCAGTTAAAGTAGCCGAAGTGATGCATTTTCTGAATTAAACAAGATTTTATCACTTACTTAAATCATGAATGCAAGAGCTGACGAAGTTTATTCACACTATTTGAGTACATTGAGATACTATTGCTTTGATGATAAACTAGCTATTACTGCATTTTTGCTGAGATTTTAGCTATTTTGGATGTTTCTTTTTTTGTAACTCTGGACTTTTTTTTGATGTACTAACGAATGGCAATTTCAACTCTACTGAGAACAGCAGTAAGTCTTTAGAACATACAATTAAATATCTGCTTTGTGCCTATGACTATTTCTGTCATAATTTCTATTGTGAAAACTGAAAGATTGACCTTTGAGTACTGTAGTACCACTTCATCAACAGTGAGATTAAGGCATAATTGTGTACAGTACATGAAAAAAACTCTATCAAGAAAATGAAAATTGAGGCATTACAGAGAAACTGAAATTCTAAGAAATAAATCAATTTCTGTCAGGGAAGAAAGAAGCAAGGCTGGACTCCCTATGTAGACTTTTACTTGGTAACTGAAATCTTTGAAGACTGCTTCAAAATGGATTCTGGACCTGGCTGGCAAGTAAAGTCTTCTTTTCCATGTGTATCTGCTCATGAGAAGAGGATCAAAAATTTCGAGCAACAAAAGGCTTTAAATGTTTGTTTTTAATACAAATGGACGGCAGCAGAATAGCTGTGCAAAGCTTGAAAACCATGATAGCAATCAGTATAGTAACTAAAGAATATTAGTCAATATTCTAATTCTCTTTTTTAAACCAGTATATCGTCACCTTTTGCAAGTATCCAAAGAAACAAACAATCCAATTACAAGGTTCACTGACAGTTACCTGTCTATTTAGCAAAGAGTGACAACCATCTAATTTAAAAATGTGTACAATTTTGCAGCTGATTCAGATGAATCAGAAGTCCATAAAAGCATAGGGATGCAAACTGGTGCTCAGTATTGAAGAAAGACAAGATAGCTCAAGAGAACTGAGTCACAGTAGGTGACAAAATATGTATGCTCAATTTTAAAAAGAACAAAAAGAAACACACAAGTATTGCACATGCTTAATTTTACCCTGATTGTGTTGCTTCTTGTGTATTTCCACATTTTTCAGCTTTGAGACTTGAAATTGTAAGGTCTTTGAGACAAAAAGAGTGTTTAGAGAGCATCTATGTGTTTAGAGAGCATCCACTGCTTCCTATTACTACCAAACTCTATTCAATAAATATATTTCTTTAGTGCATTTTTTTTTGTTTCATTTGCAATATGCTTGCCAGAAGCAGAGGTCAGTGTATTTATAGACAGTAATTGGGCAGGAGGTCAAAAACATTATCTAATGTAACTTTTTTCATCTTCAATTAAATTTCATTTGCATGCACTGCAGGAATAGCCACAAAATTAAGTTAAATAATTCTGTATTTTAATGTTTATTAGTAAAAGGTCATGATGACAACAGCCCCCTTTTGCAAGAGTAGCAATTTTAGTCCAGAAACCAATTCATAGACGCTTTTTGTCAGTTTCAATTCTTATGTGTCCAAAGTTTTCATTTTTATCAAAGCACTATAGTGGTTGTTGATAAGAAAATTAGCCAGCTGCCTCTTGATCTGTTTTCATGAGATTATAGAATTCTTTATCATCATAAACAGATACAATGACACAGTGTAGGTCAAGAATAAGAAAATTTAATTGTAACCCTTTATCATATTTCTTATTGGGTAAATAGATTAAGAATTCAGACCTCAAGATTTTCTCCATTGTCTATCATTGCGACAAATGATTCCTGAATAAAGTCAAGACAGGCACAATGAAGGGCCAAATACAGCTTCAATACATTAAACTGCAAATTTTCTTATGATTTCAGAGTAGAAAGCATGCCTTTACCAATACTGCATATCTTCTAAATCTAAGAAAGAATACATTTTGTATTCTAATTTCTAAGTGCCCCACATTGCAAGTGTTTTTGTTTTTCCTCTTGTAGGTTTGTCTAGAAGCAGTGAGTGTGCTTTTCCCTAGAAACAGAATTTATAGTACTAGTGTCAACAATACTAGTATCCTTGGATATTTTATATTTTAATTGATTCATAGGAAATAAGCCCTAAAAGACCCTTGAGAAGTTGTCTAATCCATTTCCTGCCTCAAGGTAGTGAAACAATTCCTATCAGATATTTGTTTAATTTTCTTTTTAAAATCCCCAGTTTTGGAGAGTCTACAATCTTCTTGCTTAAATCAGTGTTTAACTATCCTACAGTCCTCACTTGAACTAGTACTGAATTATCCTTATTGTTGGCAAGTCATTTGTCTGATGTCTAATGCTATACCTTCCTTGATTTACCTGCTATTTCTTGCTTTTATCTCTTGCCAGGGGATTTATGCCTGTTTCATTTTCTGTAGTCTGCTCTTGGTACCCTCAGCATTGTCTTCCCCATTCTAATCAGCCCCAGATACTCCTGTCTTTGTATATCACCTATCATTATTATCATTCTGCAATGATCTCTCACTAGTTATTCTATTTTATCTTTCCCAATAGAACAATGACTACAGTGGGATAAAAACTTCTAGTATATGCTTTATCAGCACTAAGCAGACTAAAGGACACACTTCAGGTATCTTTCATGAGGTTCTGATCAGCCTTTTTCTGCAACAGTGTTTTCTCGAGCCACACCTCAACGTTTACTCTGATTTTTACATTCCGACTTATTTTCTTCTGGGTTCTCTGCCCAGACCTTTCTCCATATAACTCTGTAGCTGACTGAGCTAGGGACTTTTTCTGTAACATTCATATAATGGTTTGGGTTGAAAAGGACCTTAAAGTTCATCTAATTCCAACTACCTTGCCATGAGCAGGGACACCTAGATCAACTTCCTCTGACCCTCACCCAGCCTGGCCTTGAACCTTTCCAGGAATGGAGTATCCACAACTTCTCTGCCCAACAATATGCATTGGTCTGCATTAAGTCTTGCTGCTTCCATACTCCCGAGTGTGTGTCCGATGCTATGCCAGTCAGCCTTACTTAACACAAAATCTAGTCTGGAACTACTAGATTAAATTTCATGATAAGAAATAGGCTAATAAAAATCATGAGTCAGAAAACTGCTGACTGAAATAGATAAGGGATCTAGAAAAGCCTACAGATGAGAAACTGAAAATTTTCAAATGCCTTGTAAGACTAAAACCATGTCAAGTGTTTTTGAGTGATATACTCCAGATTCTTAAGGAAAGGACTAGGCACAGATGGTGACTGAATCTGTTGCTCAGGCATGAAGAAATAACTTTGGAGTAAGAATGAAATGTTACAAATTGCTAGACATTTTCTACTAATGCTGCTTAAAAAAACTCCAATAGCTGACTTGATGTAGTGCTGACAATAGCCTGTATAAGCTGTACTTGGTGCATCCAGAAGTCCTTACCACCAGCACTTGGACAGCATGATTCTATGAATCTATAAAAACTCAGCTAAGCCCAGGTCATACCTACAGGAATGTTGCTTGGCCTGTCATCCCCAACTCATTTTTCTGCAGCTGCTTACTTCTCATTGTAGCACTTTGAACTTGTCCTTCTTGATGGGCATCTTATTTATTTCAGTGATGCATCCTAATTCATCACAGTCATTTTGCATTCTAGCCTTGCCCTTCAGAAGGGTATTCTTCCCAGCCTGCCAATATGTGCAGTCTTATCAAGGTGTACTGCAGACACCATCACTCAAGTAATTAAAAATCAAGTACTGCCAAAACAGGAAATAACCCTGCAATAAACCCTCCAATTTGATAAAATCCCATTTTAAGGGAACAATTTGCTAAATACACCTTCAATATTGTGGTGTTTTGTGTGCATGTGCCTCATGGGAATGCATCTTCAGCCTTGCCACTAGCTGAACCTGGGGCGTGGAGCTGCAGCAGCATAGGTTTTCTTGGACTGTCAGATATGGCCTGATATTTTAGCCTGGAAATAGGTACCTGAGGACTTTTGCAATGCATAAACATGTCTGAAAGTGGCTGAACACCCCTTATGCTGTTAGAAACAGTCAAAGATGAAATGAAAGTCCTCTGCAATTTAATAATGCAGATGGCACTTCTTATTTATATGACATCACATTAGATATATTAGATAGAACTATGGCCTCTCTATAACCTTCTTTCTCCTTTGTGTAAAGTAAATTAATATACCACATCTAATAATCAGGATTGTAAGGAAAGCCAGAGCCAAAGCACATTGTGTTCAAGAACTGGTTACTGTTTACCTAACCCTTCATTCTCTGACTGTCAATTCACATAGAATATGTATCTGAGAAAATGTACTGCTTGATTTGTTACAGCTAAATCCTGGTAATATTATTTAATTACTTATTTTTTGCATGATATAGATATGTCTTTTCCAACCATATCTTAGATGTGTTTGCACAGCTCTGATGTCTGTACTGTCTGAAGAAAACTGACACTCATCTGGACTTCTGCTGTTTTGTTCTTCATTTTAATTGGGGTATTGTTACTGCTTTTTTCTTTCTTCTCTCCTTTTTCCTCACTATTGTTCTGGCTGGCATATTACTTTATTATTTTTTTTTTTTAATCTGGCAGATGTCTTCATCATCACCATCCAATTAGAGTACAGTCGATGAGGATATCTGAAGACTACACACTAAGCATGAATTATGTTTGAACTATAAAATGCTTTCTGCAGCACTCATAGAATATGTCTTTGGATCTATATGACTGCGAATACTAAAGCCTCATATATAGATAGAATAGAGCTCTAAAAGTTTTAGGTATTTCTCTGAGATTCTAAAGCCATGGAGTTCATACTTAATATTTAAAATCAGGATTTGAATATACAGGACATTATATAACAACTTTTCTTTCACCTAAAATTACTGTATTTTCTAATATCTCTAACATTTAATATCCTCTGTTACAATATTTCCAGCAATTCTTTACGAATTTTTCCCTCTAAGAACACTTGTCTAATACCCCTTTTTTTCCTGCATTGAATCAACTTGTCTCTTCACAGTTTCATTTCAGTTTTACACTTTATGATTCTAATCCATAAAAACACCTTTATGAAAAAGTTTTCCAACTTGTTCCTTGCAGTAAATAAAAATTTCAAAGGTGTTCAGCACTCTGCCAGAGTAAGAAGTGAAGCTAGCATTTTAAAGCACACCAAGTTGGGGAAGATAGTCACTCCTTGTGGGGTTTCCTGATTCTTCTAATTTTACGCTGTGCATCACACTGCTCATTAGACAATGTGGAAAATACCATAAAAATCTTAAAATTATATTAAATAGGGAAAAAATAACCTTTAAATCAACTATTCAGTCTAATAACTGTGGTTTTGTAGACAGAAGCATGCTATAGATGTATAGTGTTACTTCTCACTGTAGAAACTGTATTTGAAGACAATGTAATTACTACATATATAAACAACTGGAAAAACACAAAAATGAAAGAACAATGTGCTTATCTCATGCCATGACAAGCTTACTGAGGCTTTAAATGAATATATATATTTATGAAATTGCCTTTGACAATTCACAAGATCTGATTATGTGGCAGGATGCTCTGACAAAGGATTTGATTATATGGTGCACTGAGCTGTGGCTAGTAAATAATAACCTTCACTGTTCATGCTTCTACTTGTTATTGGTAGAAAAGTGACACAGTATTGAAAACTAGTAAGTGCCATAAGCAAATCAATCACTGAAGCAGGATATCACGTACCATTTGGAAAAGGTAAATAGGATAAGCCGTTTTACTTCCACTGCATGAAGGAATTTTATAAGTGGCTGCAAGTGAAATATAGATCCTTATGTATGAGCCATAAATAAGCCAAAGGTAATAACCCAGGAAATGATATTGTGTATTTATTTTAAAACAAACAAACAACAAACCAAAAATAAACCAGGAACCAGACAAAACCCTCCACCCAAACCTAAGAACCTTCTTATCACTGTCCTAAGCAAAAAACTTTTAATGATAACATCTACAAGAATGACATAGTCAATGCCTTGGCCCTGATGGTACTCTTCAGTCTTACTGCCCCTTTTCCCCCTTTCTTCCTGGCCACAGGCTAAGACCATGTATTAACTCAGCCCAAGGTCCTCAGTCCCTCACCATGGACCTATGTGGCAATGGGAGAGGGGCTGCCTGGGGAGTTGTCAAATTTGAACGGATGTTAAATATACTCACAACATCATATCGCAGTCTTCTTCTTCAGCAGGTGCACAGGTACAGGCCTCCAGAATGGTTAGGGCATGGAGTCTACAAAACCTGTTGACTTCAGTGGACCAAAATCCTGCAATAAAGAAATTTTTACATAAATGGAAACCTTCTGCCATCATGTCACAGCATGTTTTGCTTCATACTTACCAGCACTTACTCACTGGAAACTCAAGTAGTGTTCTATTTATACTATAGAATATAGAAAGGACATCAATCAGGAGTTATCATGCATACTATTAGATACCATAAAGACATTTTTTTACTCAAAATATTTTTCCTTCTTTTCTGTCCTCCAGAGAATTTTCCTTTTCTGTGAAAAAATATAACATATGAAATGCTGAGACTGGAAATTTTTTTATTGAAGCATACCAAAATTGACTAAAATTCTAAAGGTAAAAATGTATTTAAAATACATTTAAGGCTTTTCATTCTGGACAATTGCATTCTACAGAAGATACTGAAGTTCTTTTTCCTCAAGGAAAACTCGAAGGAGTTTTACATAGAAAACATACAAGGCTTAAAAAATCCACCTGCTGAATTTATTAAAAGGGCCTACAGTTCTTTTATAACTTGAGAGAGTCCACAGGCAAAGATGGTACACACATTTCTCAGGGGGTCAAAATAATGCGCTTTTACTGGCAAACTTTAGAAAATAAGGGAACTTGGCAAAGGTCTACAGGGCAACATTCAACCAAAATAAAGCATTTCACAAAGTATCAACTCAGAAAAATCCATCCCATTCATCTTTACGTTACCCAAATATCAAGAAAAGAGTGTCATGGTTTGAGATACCCAAAAATCCAATTCCCTAGTCCAAGCCCCCTCCCACATCTCAACCCAATGTGAGATGGGTTTTCCAGACACCACACGAGACTCAAAATGAGGAGAAGGGAATATATTACAATGACTGTACAAAATAAATACTACAATACATTATATACAATCTTAGCTATCTCTACCATGACATAAAAGTATTTACAATGGATCAAATTTCTTTTCCCCTCCAAATAAAAGTCCAGGAGGGAAGAAGGAAAGATTCTTTCCACTTTCACAGCAGCATTCTCTTTAGAGTAGCAGTCTATCTCTCTCTCTTCCATGCAGCGGCTGTAGCTGGATCTCTGCCAGTACACATGAGGGAGTATCCAAGCCCTTCTGGCTCTCTGTCACCGCTCTCTGGACGCTGCTGCTGCTGCTTCTTACAGTGGAGAAAATTTCTTTAGCTTTCTAGCTACAGGTACTTAGCCCAGTTTTACACTGTTCCAAGTCCCTGCAGCCCCCCAGCCGGGACTGGGGGGGGTGGTGGTCCAGAGCCCCCCAGGGGGGCTCCTGCCTTTTCTCCCTGTGGTTCTACAACATGGCCACCTCTCCAACCACTTTCTCTTCCAGTCTGCTTGTGAAATGTTTATATTTTGCAAAAGCGTTCATTGGTTGAAACTTTAAGGGTCATCACCCCCTGGGGTTTTACCATTTTATAACTTCAGGGGGAAAACTGTTTCCCCCCACCACAAGAGATAAGGAGAAAAAAAAATAAAGAAGGAGAGGGGAAAAGAGAGAGTTATAACAACTACCTTGAGTCCTGTGCAATTCCAGTTTCCATGTGTCCAGACAGTAGAGCTGTGACAATATGGAGGCCTCAGGGTGTTGGTTTTATTTGCTCTGGACTCTGGTGGCCACCCCTGCCAGGTGGGGATTCTAGTGTGGCAGCCATACTGGGGTTGGGTTTGGGGCTCCAGGGCAGGGTGTGGGGTAGTGCTCCTGGTGTACCAGTGATTGACATCTGCTCTGGGGCTGGCCAGAGAGGCTCCAAGGGGCTGGGATATGGAGCAGTGCACCATTCCACCTTTGTGAAACTCAACCTACCCCTTCTCCCCCACGCACACAGTTGAGTTGGTCCAAGCAAATAATTAATAGAATAACCCAGTGTCTCACAACAACTTTGACTGCTTTTTCATCTTTCAGAGAAATTGCAGCTGCCTTTTGAAGCATCACCTAATTTTAGGTTTATATTTTCAAAGATATAACACAAAGAAAAAGACTGCAAATAGTAGTTGTATTCAAACAAACAATATTTTGTGAAGTGTTTCCATTTATAGACTGAGCACGAGTTCACATCTCTGTAAGACGCTAATACAGTATGATTTATGACTACAAAAGATAAGATTATTTCAACTGATTTATTGAATTTAAAATTAAGAATGCATGACCTACAGCTCACTCTTAACCAAGACAAGAAAAAGGATGGCACAGCTAAGTTTTACCATGATATAGAAAGATATGTGGATCACTCAGCAGAGAAAACAAGATTACAAATGACCCAAGCAACACAAACGTGAATAATCCTTAAGAACACTGCAAAGATTTTATTGAAAGATATAAACCATTAGAAATGGTACATGCATCAACATGTTCAACAGAGTGGAGATTTCCAAGACCTTTTAAGTTACTACCATTTATGGGGCAGGTACAGCATAAAAGGAAATTCTTAAATCTGTAAATTAGGTACTTGTACAATTGAAGTGCTTAGATTCTCTTAGAGTGAGACCAGTCACGTACTAGATTTGAAGAAAGACATGCATTTTAAAGTGATTTTTTTTCATAGTCTTGGCAATTTCTCCACTTACTCTAACTGATCTCTCTCTATAAATATTACCATACACTAAAAATTATTCAGAATACAGATGCAGGAGTATAGCAGGGATGGAAGAGTAGAGGACTTTTCAATGGTTTCATGGTAGTATTGGGAACTAATTTACATTAAAAAAATAGGTGAGAGAAAGAAATACACAGATTGTGTTGAAAAAGTGGATTTTATCCTCTTCAAAACCAAATCCCTCAAAGAAAGAAAGCATTTTGATATACCTGCTTTGTCCCTTATTTCAAGGGGACTTCCAATACTATAAAATATATAGAAGCCTGGAGAATTATAAAAATAGTGGTCAGAAGGATATATCAGTGAAAAAAAAACAAAAACAAAAAACAAAAACAAAGAACATGGAAAAAAAGAGGAAAGTCTAAAAATTCACAAAAGAGTAGAATGTTATAGCCAGGAAAGAAAGACAATTAAGGAGACAAGGAATTTAAGTAAGGTGAGAGGAAACAAGAAAAATTAAAAAAAATCAAGCAAGAGAAACATTAAATAAATTACCCATTTCTTGGTTACGTAGCAAAGAAGTTAGAAGTATAAAAGCAATAAATAATGAGTAAACTCTGAGAGCATGAAAGTTCTAGGGATTAACATACAAAAAAGCAGTGATGTCTATTTATTACTATGTATGGGTCCCCAGCTCTGTGTGGCCATAAGAGACTTCTACATAATTTTTCATGGTTACTTGTGCCATCTTTCAAGGAGGCTGGCAAGAATTTCTTTGAAGGCTTTAAAATCAATGCAAGTAAAATCCTTACTTCACTGCTGTCTACCTTTGAATATAGTTATAAAATCCACATTAAAAAAAGAAGGCAGAACCACTCCTTCCTGTTTCATAATGCAATAACGTCTTTCTAATAAAACAGGCACTAAACTTTGATTTTCTGAGTTTTACATGTTCTTACCTCTTGCATTCTCTAGATCACCTGAATGTTTCATTGCAGAAGTGATACTGTGACTGCATCCATGGTAAGGTTGTATCCATAACTTGCAAAACACTAACACTTCATGCACAAAGATGGTTCCAGAAAGTTTTGGCCTCTCAGACTTTGAGGATCAGCTGCAAAATACATGCCTGTTACTACTTTATGAAACTTCCTTGTAGGTTTATTCCTGTTTCAGTAAAGGTTGGTTCTAATCTGAAACTGTGAGCCTAGTTATCTATTGCATGCTCACACATTCTGGTAGCAGATGTTGGGGAAACACTTGAAAGGAAGAAAAAGCTTTCTATTTTTAACTGAGTGAATTTCAGAACAGAGCAAGCAACACATGGACTTTTAATGATAATGTTTGCCTACAGTAAACACAGTGCACTTGGTAAGTCCTGGTTTTATTTGGGCTGCATATATATAATTTCTAAAGTATATTTTATAAAATGAAGAAAATTCCAATGAAGTACTTTTGTGAATGAGTAAACAATCTAAGGATGAGGGAACAGATAAAAAAAAATGGGGATTTTTTTTTTCTTTTTTTTTTAACTTTGGAAAATAGGATTTGAGTGCTGAAGCCAAAACATAAAGGGATTTTCAGTGTAGTGATTTAGCCATAATTCTCTTTGTATTCAACTTAGTAGAGAAGCTCTGGAATACCAAATATTCCCAGAACCTGAAGTACAACAAAGTGACAACAAAAAAAAAAAAGAAAAACAGCCAAAAATGTAGTGATAGACAATATAACCCAAATTTTAAGAGCATTTACTAGACCTAAAGCTGAAAGGAAGCTGGAGAAGTAAAAACAATTCATCCATCCAGGCACAAACTCTTTTAACCCTACTTTAATGGACCTACGCAACCAAAAGGAACCCAAGAAACAACTGGCTATATTATCCCATCATATTCCAAACAGAACAAATAATGAGAATAAGAAAACATTCTACTTCAGAGTAACCTGTTGTTCAAGTGATTGTCCTTTGATGTGAGACTCTGTCTCTAGTCTAAAATTATTTTAATTAGAACATATTACAAAATGCAGTCACCAGATTACTTTGGAGTAGTTGTGTCCTTCTAAAAAGAACTACTTTAACCAAAGAAATTTTTTCTCTTTTATCTAAGTCATAATTTTAGAAGGAAGAACCAAGAATGCTCTTCACAGCAAAAGACCTTCATTTGAAATCAGCTGTTATTGCACCATTTAGTTTTACTCCAATTCTCCATAATTTTGAACTTAAAATATAATATAAGTGCAGGATGCATAGTTTTAATTTTTAAATCTTGTGCCAGGACTTGAACTCAATGATCTAGGTAGATCCCTTCCAACTCAGCACACTCTATGTTATTCTGTCTATGAAAATGATCTCTTTTCTTAAAAGAAAAAAAAAAACAAACCCAAAACAACAGAACAAAACAAAAACCTCACCAAATTAGATGGTTTATATTCAAAGAAACAAAATATTGTCCTCACTTTTCTGGATGCTTTCTGAGAAACTTTCACCAAACTAACCAAATCTTGAGGACTATTTAAAGTTTCCTATCCATTGATCCATTGATGACCTTTCAGATTTGACCCTGAGATGCTGCTGTCTTTGTAAATATGCCAGGATCAGAGAATAATTGCATTCATACATTTGTTTCTCTGTGTACTGCATTGGTACTTCATAAAAATTCATTATGTCCTAGAGACAGCTATGATTTTTTTGGTTATGAAAAATTATACCTCAATGACTCTGTGTGTAGACTGTAATCTTAAAATAATCAATACAATATATTGTAGTAGGAGGGCCCAAAGTTCAGTCCAGGCTGATCTCTACTTGGATGAGTATACTTCAGCAAGTCTTTTCTCATAGCTCTGAGAAGTCCTTTAGTAAGTCGGATTATTTCCATTCTAACAAATCCAGATGTGAAGAAAAGAGCTTCTTACTGGTACTATGATCAAAATATCAGCTCAGTGGGAAAACGTGTCATTTAGGAATGATTTCCTTAGGAACTAGAACCTTCTGTGTAAAAAATTATATATGTTGGTGCCTCATATTGAAATTGATATTATATTAACTATGCCTCGTATTAATTGATGTAATTGGTTCACATCCTGCAGAACCTTCAAGAAATTAGTTATGGTGTTTTTGTGGGAACTATCTCCCACTTAAAGCAGTTTATATAGCATCTTTTGCCAGTCACAGTATAATCAGAGCTCAATTAGATTTTCTACCTTTCTCTGAATAGAGTACAAGTCACTAACAATGTCACCACTGAAGGGTGATAGTGCATTTTTCTGGCAGCAGGGGTGCAATAAAGTGTTTGGAAGATAATGACCACAGACTATTACTGAAAACACCTAGATAATCTTCTAAGTTGAAATTAATAATTTTTATCCAACAGTGAGAAACTCACCCTGCTAACATGCCATTCAGCAGATGACACAATTTAACATAGAGAAGTCACTCCAGAACATATAAGTCATATCTAGTGATAATTAGAGATAATCTGATGATAAACCCTGTTTCTTGGGGATAAGACCTTCACCACTGAGCTTTTTGTTTGGTTGCCTACTTCTGTTGAGACTATCAGGTTTGTTTGTAGTATTCTTTAGTTCACCAGTCCTTCACAGCTTCAATTAGTCGATCTCTCCAAAGAGTGATCATTAAAATTATTAGATTTGTGCCTACTTCTCTTCCTCCTTTTTTTTCCTAATTCAGAATTTTTACATATTGCTTGTACGGTCTCATAAAATATGGACTAAGACTGAGAGAAATCAAGAAAACCATTTTAGTCAGAAAACCTTGCAGAAAATTCTACAAGAATGGGTCTAACTTCCACTTTTTTGTCTAGATATAATCAACTTCCTGATCAATCAGTTGAAGGTTTTCTTATGAATACTCCCTTGATCTTAAGGTCCCTAGATTGAGTCCTTTTGTATATGAAAATATTGAGCAGTTTGTGAGAAAAAAATGAAACCAACTTTGTGTTTATGTTCATCTGAATTTTTGAGGACAAAAACAAGCTTTTTGACTGAGAAGAGACAATCTGAACTTTATACTTTTGGAACAGAACTGAATGCTAAGGAATATTTTAAGTTAAATAAAATAAGTTTAATTTTATAAATCAGTCTGAGGTTAAATTAATTTTAAGAGTTAACAATCTAGAACACTATACATTTATTCTCTTTTTTGAGATGGGGTGGGTTTTTACACGTAGTTTTTAAATATTAGAATATGATTCTTCTATCTGTCATGAAAACAAGTGTCCCTTCTATTGGTGGATGATTTTAACATGCACAAAAGAGTTTGTCATGTTTGGAAAGGTCTGCAAATTTGATGCTAATGGAAAGTAATAGAGAGGAACACATACCACTGGGTAATTTTTTCCTCATCCAGATATATGGCAAAAAATTGTAGTTTCTGCTTTCCTTGCCTTTTATTACTTTTTTAATTTGTTTTAGGTTTTACTTTCAATAAAAGCATTTGTTTATGACATTATTAATCATAACATATGAGTGCAAAATAGCTAGTCAGAATTGCTATCCCATATTACACTTATTCCTATCTGTTCTTTATTATTTTTGGAACAGGTGGAGAACATAGTAAATTTCAGCCCCAATTTCATAAAAACAGCCCACATTACCAAATTTTTAAGCAGATGTAGGTTGAAATAATGACTTACCAATTTGTTGAACACCATCCATCATTGCTCTGAACCTACACATTACTCCATATTGTAGCTGCATAGATATGTGTAGACTTTGGGAAAAATAAACTACATGATCCAGAACAGCTTAAAATATTTTCCAATTAGAAATAGTGGGAACATGTGTAACATGCTTTTCTTCCAAAATTATTAAAAATGACATTCCCACATGCATTGGCCATACAGTGGGAATTCAATTTCCATTTTTAAAATTTTATCTTTTATAAGATTAAATTTTGAAAAAGAACCACTTAGAACTTAAAAAATAAAACCTCAATACTGGCAAAAGCATTTTATTAGTTTCAAAGATTTTTTCACATTTTTAAGTAAAAGTATTTCTACATGACAGGTTGAAGTGCAAACATAAGTGTACTTTCACTATGGGAATATTTTTAATTTGGAGAACAAAAGCAGAGGTTGAATTTATACCTTACTATTTGGCCACTTTTGGGGAAGGAATAGATGACATTTCTGCTCTAAACAAAAGAGCAAAGTTCGAAACTGCATTGCTTTATCAAGAATAGGTAACTACTGAGTTACCAATATACATAACCAGAATCCTCTTACCTATGAAGGTGAGAAGAAAAGCTTAAAGTGTGAGACTCATTTCTGTACATGAGTTGCCTAAAAGGTGGAGTGATGATAATTAATGAAGAAAAGCTGGTTGGTACACAAGCAGCTCTGTTACTCATAACAAACACACTTCATTCCTTAATCCTCCCCGAGCATTTGCCAGTGTCTATTTTGAGAACCTTGGACAGTCAAAAAGCAGCACATGATCTCACTGATGTATTTGAGCTAATCATTCAACTACACGCATGAGCTGATCAGCTGCCTATGTACATGTGCTATATTTGCTGGCTACTGTTGGCCAACAGATACTGGATAACTCTACATGCCTTCTTTTTGTGATTGCTAATTTATATTCTTAATATAAGTGGGATAAAAGAGACTTCTAATCCCATAATTTAGTTAAAACTCAGCAAGCTGTTCGATTGTTATTAGGCAAGGACTGAGAAATAGACCAATTAACCACAAATACAATCAATTTAGCCTTTCCTTCTTAACCTAAATGCTAAAAAATATCTAATCCAAAAGCTGTGCAAAGTAGCCAAGGTTGAAAATCTAGAAACAGGCTTTTCTTCAGGTGTCCTAGGGTCTGTTTGTGAACTGTTAGTATTATAATTTATAAACCAAGTTTCCTAAGGGATAATTTACCTTTGATTTCGTCCCAAGTATTATTTTGAATACTGTGAAGCAAATTGTTACTGAATTCATACCATAAATAGGATAAGAAGTCCCAGAGCTTATGAATCATGCTGTAAGCACATAAAAATCCATTTGAAATCATGGAGAAAGATGAGTCCTTAGCATATTAGAAAATCAGACATAGAAAGTGTCTGATATTTTAATTTCTGAGAAAAAATTATATTTTGCTGTTCAAAGACAGCCTGTAATCAAGTTTCAGTGGTTTTCTTTGGGGATTGGGGAACATCTAAGCATTTATTGAATCTGCAGTTGATCGGAACCAAACATTTAAGACATTGTATTAAATGCGTTGGGCATTTGCAATGCATTATTTTCATTTACATATTTTTCTTATAAGTGAAAAACTGAGATGTCTTGACAGGCCTGATGTGTTAGAGAGTAGAATAGGGACATTTGTATAAAGCAGCAGGGATTTTCCTGCCTTTTGTACTTTTATGTGAATGCTCCTTAAACTCCTGTCTGTTCTTGCAAGTTGCCAGGAAAAATTCCACAAACACAATGCTGAAAAAAGTCACAGTACGTTCTCTTTAAACATCAACAATCTTTTTTGATTGTAGGCTTTTAAATACTCCCTTCTTTCTTTTTTACTTTTTAGGTCATGATGGCACTTCTGGTTAACATTTTACTTTTTAATATAGTTTCATATCGGCATTTAACACAGCTTAAGAGTTCTGCACTTGTCAAAACAACACAAATCTGCAGCATACATGATTTTTTAATAAATGTTTAAGTATTGTCAGCATCAACAGGAAAGGGAGTGACAATGAAGTATAAAATAAAGTACAATTTTTTTCTTATGGGCCATCTTACTTTAATCCGGTAATAAAAACAAAATGACAATATTTTGCTTGAAATGATGAAATATATGTCCTAATAGGTGATGGGCCAAAGCAGTAATAATTTTAATCACAAAAGACACTTAAACAGCATGATCCCAGACAAATGTATCAGAATCTTTTACTGTGTTACTGGCTAAGCTTTTTAGGTAGATTATTGTAATGAGAGCAGATGGTCTCAGTTTATGCCTTTTGTTCTGCACAATTATTGATGTGGATGCTAATATGAGACAATAAGTGGGCTATTTTTTGTTTATAATTGACACTAAATGGGTAATATTGAGGAAGCATTATGACTAGCTGACAGATTCAAATCCATGTAGTCCTTACTAAAAATTGTGCAAGTTCAAAATGCTGTAGCCAAATTACCACCATAATTATCCACACACAAAAGAGAAGCAGAACAAAGAATCAGTAGGGAGAAAAATCTTTAAAGAGTGTTTATGGTCTGCAAAGTACCATAGACAGGGCAATTTCAGAGAGAGAGGTGACATTCAAGCATCCATCCCTTTTCATGTACTCATAGTTGTATATGCACCCTGTCATGGGCACATACCCTTCCCACACAGCTGTTTTGGCTCTCCTGTGTACAAGTACCTGCTGGGATACACAGAGTCAGTCTCTGTGAGCACCAGTTTACACCCAGGAAGACCGAGTTTTTGCCCTATTAGGGCTGCACCTTCTTTGTATCTAATAAATAGCAGGATGAAAGCAATCCAGCCTTGTTAATAGTCAGTAATGTTATTTACTCTCGTTTTAGAGCTGTTAATGGTGAGCAAATGGGAATCAGGAAGCTTAAAGGTCTTCTGTTCTTGTTAGTCTTTTCAGCACAGTGCCCGTTTGCTTGTTTTTGTTGTTTTATTTTTGTTTGTTTTTTAAGGCAGCGTTTAATCTGTACAACATTATAATTAGAAGTGAGAATACATTCCTTACAGATACAAGGAATACAGTTTTGGAAGGTTTTAGGACCAGGTTTAACTAGCATCTGTCAGAAATGTCACTGGGGGAGCTAATCCTGCCTGAGGCATGGGAGTTGGACAAAATAATCTCTTGAGGTTCCTTCCAAGCACATTTTCTGTAGTCAGTTTTGACCAAGAAAAAAAAAACCAGTGAATTTAACTTAGTATTTGAAGGTTTTAGTGTATAAGTGAAATCTGTAATACCTTCTAGATTCATACAAGTTTGGGTTAGTTCAAAATTACTGAGACACAGATATTAAGCATGCATATACATTTGTTACATGCACCTTCATTTTCTCCTCAACATCAGTTTTAAGATAGTTACAAGATATTAGTTGCTTGAACTGGATCTACCCTAATTTTAGCAGTCTGCAATGAATAAAAAAGGAGTCTTTTAAGTAAAACTGATGGTGTTCATATCAGCAGAGGTTTACTATTGCTATTTGCTATTTTTTTCACAGATGAATTTTCTTACTGATGAAAGAAATGGTGCTATTCTGCATTTTATAATGGAGGTGGGCAATAGAAGTTCCAAAAATTTTTAAAATATGTAGATAATCATTAGGACATTTTTTTTCTTTAGGAAATATCCTCTTTTCCTCAATGTATTTTAAACTGAGAGAGTCAATAGGTTGTCTGAGAAGAAAGTCGTCAGCTTGAGTTTTAGCACCAGGATGTTGCAAGATGTTTAGATTCCACAGCCATGCATGAGTTCTAGATTTACAAAAGTCATTATAATAGCAATATTTTCACATGTTCTCTCTGTCATTTTGGAAAATCACTGAACCTGTTCCAATATTGTATTTTTGTTAAGGTGGATTTTTAACCTTGTTTACTTTAGACAGAAGTGATCTTGGAAGAAGTTTTCATAAAAATGTGAGATACGTTATTTAATAGCTATAGAGAACCTTCTAATTTCAATTTAAAGTAACTTTTGCTATAACACATGCTTGTGGCAGGTATTTTGTAACATCACAAAAACACTTCACAGGCTTCTGATATTCAATCTTTCTGGCAGCTGGACACATTTAGCCTTCGTATTCTTAAGACAACTGTATATTTTACTAATTGTGTCATTCTTGGATGAAATTATACCTTAATAATAGTGTGCATTTACATTTAAAATCTCATCTTAGGCTATTATATACTTCTATGTTATCTTGTGGGGATGTAAATAGGCGGAGCTCAGTTGAGTTCACTGGATGTTTGTCATTGTGCATCTGTTTGGTAGCTAGTTGCTTATTTTCAAAGCAGTATGTAATTTAGGAAGATCAAGACTGGAGTTTGTAAACAAATACTATATTTGCCTTTTCCTCAGATGACAGCTAAAATATACACAAGACATGAGAATGTTTATTTGTTATGATGAGACATTATGTACTGTATTCTAGAGAGAATTCAACTAAAACTGAAATGACACTGTTTTGTTCTGCTGCATTCAGTTTCTGAACAATCCACTTGTATGGTGAAAATTTTACATCAAGAGAATTGTTATTTGGCTTTGTGGTGAATGTGCTGTGATTTACCTTGTCCATATCTCGATCTATTATTCCATTGACCCTTGTATGGTAAGGGAATAGGGTGGGGACAATTCATTGTCTGCTGTCACTGATTTTAGAAAGGTCTGTATGCTTGTACTTGTAATCAGATCTTTATATTTTATTCCATTAAAAATCCCATCTTTGTCATGTCTTAGTTGTTTTTCTTATTTGATTGGACTTTCGATTTTTAGGAGTTTGTGCATGCAAATGTTAAGATAAATTATATTTGTGTTAGTGACAATGTTAAAATAAATATAACTGGTAAACATGATCAAATTTATTTGTAAATTGAAACTGAACTGTAGGTTAGTGATACAAACTATACCCTTATATTTCTTGTGCATATTTTTCCTCCTGACTGTGTGCAAACTTCACGTCATCCAAGGGCAGAACGACAGAAGGCTTACAGCTTCTCACTTTGAATGAAAATTCACATTATTCTTTTTCTGCAAAATCTCCAGCGGACAGTAGTTACTAATGCTTTGAAAGTAACCTCAAATCTACATCTGAGTTTTTTACTGTTCTAGTCTGCAAGTTGTTCTTACTTGATCAGCTTCTTTCATTTTCAATGGCTTTATAGAAGTGAGTCTTATCAAGCATGTATTTCTAAGTGGTGTATATGGATCTTCAACTACATTTTTGCTTTTCCAAGAAGGAGCTTGGAGGTGGACAAGCTGGTCATGAGTCAGCAATGTGCCATTGTGGCAAATAGGCCAATAGCATCCTGGGCTACATTAGGATGAATGTTGCCAGTAAGTCAAGGCAGGTGATCCTTTGCCTCTACTCAGCATGGGTGAGGCTGCGTCTGGATTGCTTCATCCTGTTCTGGGCTCCCCAGTACAAGAAAGTTATGTATATACTGGAGCAAGTCCAATGAAGGATCACGAAGGCACTGGGACATCTTTTACAAGAGAAAAGATTGAGGGAACTGGGACTGTTCAGTCTGAAGAAGAGAAGGCTCAAGGGAATCTTATCAATGTGTATAAATAGCTGATGGCAGGGAATGAAGACAAGTGAGTCACTACTTCTCAGTAGTGCCCACTAGCAGGACAAGAGACAATGGGCATATGAAATTACATCTAAATATAAGAAATCCCTTTTTTACTGTGAGGGTCACCAAACAAGTTGCCCAGAGAGGTGGAGTCTGTATCTGTGGAGGTATTGAAAACTCAACAGAGTACAGCCCTGGACAACCTGTCCTAGCTAGTCTTGCTTGAGCATGTGGCTTGAACTAGATGATCTCAGGGGAACCCTTCCAAACTCAGTCTTTCTCCGAGCTGATGTTCTACACATTTGCTGTGTTCTTTACATTACTCTTCAGTTTATCACTACAAAACATTTCCTTGGCAGTAGGGCATCTTTTACTCTTTTAGAGACAAATTTAACCCTTCGTGGTTTTCAAGTGTTTCTGTATGTGACAATTCAAATAAACAGTTGCAGAAACACTTTAGAACATACAAGGATTTCAAAAATAAAAAGTTTCTACCACAAGTGGAAGACAATGTAAAGCTGTTCTTGGTTAAAAAAAAAAAAAAAAAGAGAGAGAAGAAAAAGCTGTACAATTAAAAAAAAAAAAAAAAAAGAAAAAGTAAAAGGAACAAAATTATCTTAGGAAATTCTATATTTTTTTCTTTTATTCATATTTTCATATAACTGTGTTGTGCACTTGAGATTCAAATTTGACATTCTCTCTATTCAGCAAACTCTGTGGTACTATCCCTAAAGAAACAATTCATTTAGCTTATGCAAAGGAATTTCTAGTAGCTATGTGGTATTCTTTTAAAATATCATTTTATTTCCCTAATCCTTCTTTGACCAGAGACAGTTTACGAAGGGGATTTTAACAACACCTGTAAGATATGTGTCTACCATGAGACCTGGAGTGCTTTTCGTCATGCTCTGGCTCCATCCTGACAAGCAGTAGTAGAGAGCACACAATGTCCATCCTGATTTCCTGCAGAAGCAGATCTGGACATCTTTGCAGGGAGTAGTGTATCCTCTTGGCTGGATGACAAGGGATGAGGACTCCAGGGCTCACCAGAGTGTGCCTGTCCCAGTCAAAATATACCTGAGGCAACCTAATTCCCTTTCCTTTTATTTTATTTTTTGTTTACTACTCTGAGCATAAACCCAGTTATTTAACAAAACAAGTCAGTCATTATAGTTTGATTTTCAATGGCTGAAAAAGTTGTGCTTTGCTTTGGAAAAATAAGATTTCTGAATTAGTCTCAGAATTGCATACCTCATACCTTATTTTGCATTTTATTTGACAAAAAAACCACAATCCAAAAGTAGTTTTTCTATAATAATTTTGAAGACTTTACGAATTAAGTAAGTTTTTTTTTACATAGCTCGTATTTAGTGATTCTGCCATAGATCTAACTTTTCACTGACCGGCTTACTCAGAGCCACATCCAACCTGGCCTTGAATACTGCCAGGGAGGATGGGGAGTCCACAAGCTCTCCGGGCAACCTCTTCCAATGCCTCACCTCTCTTGTAGTAAAGGATTTCTTCCTAATAGCTAGTCTAAACCTACCCTCCAGGCCATTCAGCAGGCACTGGAGGGAGTCAGTCTCCAATGTCCAGAAGGCATTGGGGCAGGTCAGCATGGAAACATGGGAGGATGGAAAACCAAATGAAACTGTGCCTTTCTAAGAACTGAGACTTCAGATGCTCTGAAAACCTCAGCCTAAGCTACCTTTTCGAATAAGATAGAAGACAGCAAGAAGAAAGAGAGAGAACAGTTTCAGACTTGCAGATAATTTCTGCAGTTTATGCAGCAAAAGGATCCTCAATCTCACATCACTTCCCTCAAATAGATTAAAAAGTGATTAAACAATGAGTAGATTATATTACTAACTAATGTAATAATTATTATTTATTAATAGTTATAACCAGATCTATCTTAAAATAGAACACATATAACACTTACATGAGATTTACATGAGTTAGTATTTGAATAGACCAAACTTGTCATCCTTGAAGCCTGAAAATCAAATTAGATGCTTATAAGACTTTTTCGGTTGGTTTAATTTTTACCCCCACACCTAGTCTACCTATTTGCCCTGCCTTGCAAAACAGTTTGCCACAGGCAGAGTGCTAACAACTAAATAGATACATTGAAAAATATGCTTATTACAGCTCCAATGTGAATAAGAGACTACAATCAGAGACAAATCCTAATGGGATGCGGTACAATTCTGTCTTTATTCCCAGATCAGGTACAGGTCATTGGTGTAGTACCCAGCAACAGGGGAATGGTGTGGTAAATGATGCTATGTCACCATTTCAGAACATGATCTCTTGTATCCAGTATTTCACCAAGGTGTTATCACACCTAGACAAAGTCAGGAATGCTCGTGACCTTCATTATGTATAGACTTCAAGTCAGCTTATACTCTGAATGATGTAAATTGTGTTTCCAACTCTCCCTCCCTGAGGAAAATTTTCTATTTTGCTGGAAAGTTATTATTTCAGATTGTTAAAATAATTTCTTAGATAGTGGCAGTGAACCTTTTATTTAATTTGATTTTGTAGAAATGATTTGCCTTTTAGTGTTTTGCTTACATTACCAGCCAAACGAAAAGATTTTGAAAACATGTCAGCTTTGATGCAACATTTATGTCAGATGAATGGTGATTTTGGGCAACTGCTAATCAATTACTCTAACTTATTATGGATTCCTGGTGCCCCAGGGGTGTTCATATAGTGCCATATAGAAGAAAAAATATTCATAAAACATAGTATTTGATGAAAATGGCAAAAATGTGAAGTTTCCAGATCTTGCATATTAGTGTTTTACTGTGCCCTTTTTTTCTTTCCTATTACTGGTCTGTCTTATTTTATTAGCATAAATTAAATAAAATTTTGAATGAACATATTTGCAGTAGTTCTCCAGAGTAAACAAAATGAAATCTGCCAATTCATTTTGTAAATAGGCCTTGGTTACATTTTGCACTTACTCCATATTCATACTCATCTAAGAGGCTTTGCAGATGGCAAACTACATACAGATTGTTGAGAAAACTCTGGAATTATCATCTGAAAATACTCCCATAGTCACACATTCTCACTGATACCTCTGCATATTCATAAGCTTTTGGGAATTTGCACTGAGCACTTAATGCGTCTCATCTACCTCTCCTCCCTTCCGCCCCAACCTGTGCAGAGACTGGATTGTCATTCATTTCCGTTAGTACAAGTACTCTTGTGCCTGAAGAATATGCTTTATCTTCAGCAATCATATGTTGCCACACTAAATACATTGCACAAATATTTATGTAGAGAACACAAAACCTCCATGAGTATTTCCTCTTGTCTAAAGATGAAGAAAACTTTGACACAGCTTGAATATTTAAGTAGGGTAAATGGCTGTGCTGGAGAGACAAAAACCTTTCCCCCATAAATGTACTTAGCAATATACCATTGAAAATCAATTTTTCAAATGGAAAGCAATAGTCTGGGTAGTTGTAGAAAAATCTGGATGCTCAGAAACCTATTCTGCGCTAATATTTTCACAGATGTCAGTGTCCAAGCTCTCTCTTCTGCCTGTGAGATGCCCATTATATGTAATGTTACTGTTATTTCTGGACAGTGAACATCATCACCTTACTAGGTGTACAAACAATGACACACAAAAGAGAGTCAGAGAACTACATTATGCATTTTTAATCAATTTTTATCTTCTTATATTGGGGGAAGGGAAAAGGTATATCTGCATGGCAAAGGTTTTATCCCTGGTTTACAGTGAAATTTAAGTGTATACTTGATGAAGCCCTCTCTTTTTGAGATTTTTCTCTTAAAGAATCAGACATAATTTTAGAGCACTGAGAAGGGGAATGTGGCTTATTTT
The DNA here is from genome assembly GCF_009829145.1 of Chiroxiphia lanceolata. Taxonomy (NCBI): domain Eukaryota; kingdom Metazoa; phylum Chordata; class Aves; order Passeriformes; family Pipridae; genus Chiroxiphia; species Chiroxiphia lanceolata. Next base: position 36,364,122 of record NC_045640.1, read on the forward strand.
GCAAGAAATTCGGCAAATTACAAATTCATCAACTATATTTTTTTTCATGCCAATGCATGGTTAATCTTGGTGTTTCTGTGGAGGTTTGTATCTGCTTCCAACTCACGCTTTCTCAGTTTGCATCCCTCACTATGGAATTCAGATCACAGACCTTGTTTGTAAATGAAACCTGGAACTGTCAAACTCTTAGATGTATGTGAGATTTTATGTAAGTGTCCATTTGCAAGTGGATTGCTCAAACGTGCAAGTCACCTTTCCACGTAAGCAATTGCCAGATGAGGGCCCAAAGAAAGTTTCGTGTACCAGCATCTTATTAATTTGTTTTGTTCTGCTCCAGCTTGGTGGATCACAGACTATGGTTGTGGACTTCCTGAGCACGTATTTATTACGGAAAACATCAACACAGCTGAGCATGAATCTCCTAGAGTGACAAACACATTAGCTTATTCAACATCTTCACCCTCTTAATTGATATATACTTATGCATCTGAAATACAAGGTTTAAAAATGTCAGTCATGCTCATTTATTATAGACCACCAAAAGCCAGCTTCCTAAGAACTTTTCAGCAGTATTTTTTTCAATATCGTATTGATTTTGCAATAATCATACAGTTGATGGACCAACATAGGGATATTGGAAGATGCATGTCTAGCAAATCATACACTATATTTGCCAATAGGTAACACATCACCAGTTAGCTTTTAGAAAATCTGCAGTGGGATACAATTTCCTGGGCATAAAGGTTTATCTTGTTTAGGACCAACAAGCAATAGTGCAGTACAAGTTAATCTGCGCTTCTATAATTTCATCTGATGCCCACTATACAAATAACAGAGGCTAAACATTGGCTCTTCAGATATTATACAGATGCTCAGAGTAGAGAAAATGGAAGACTGCAAAGGCTGACATAGGCAGTTTATCTTCACCATCCAACTTCAGTCATCACACCATCTGAATTAGGAGTCTAGACTACTCAGTGATAACTCCAGAGAATGATGTGAAATACTGAGACTCCATTTTCATTTCCAGAGTCCAGTACTCTGGAGAGCTCCAGGGGACTCTGATAGTAGAAGGTGCCCCACCTCCTTGCTTAGGCACGTCTGTCAGATGGGACTGTCTCCTGTGTCAACATCATCAGTTGCGATGCAGTAATTTTCTTTTTATTGCTTAGGTGTGTTTTGTGTGCTATATGAGCTGGTGAAGAGGAAAAGTAGAACTACAACTCTGTTCACTTGGAATAATTTGTGTCTTCTGGAGCTCTACCCCGCAGCATTCTGCAGCTCTGCATGTGTGACTCCGCAGGTTCCTGCTTTGTCCCTCAACTTGCTTTAATTCAGTGTCATGAGGAAGACACTTCTTTAAAGAAAGAATTTTGTTTAATTTTCTTTTATCTTTCTTTTTCTTGGTGATTTCTCTTCGCCTATTCTGTTCACCTCTTCACTTCTAATACTGCTAATTGGCACCTATGCTGTGCTGTACTGTTCGTTTTGAAACAACTGTACCTAACAAATTCAAAATTACTTCTTCATTTCATTTCACCGTAGATATAAAGTATTTTTCCTTTTCCTCCAGTGTAAATATACTGATATCTATCTGATGCACTGATTTTTTTATCAGAGCCTCCTCTCCAATCACATCATGATAAGTTTTGTAAATTCATTCAGAACATTCTTAACTGTTGCTGGAAAGAGATAATTCAGCTAAGATTGAGATCGTCAACTGTACCCGCAGAAAATAGTTAGTTGCTAGTCACAAATCTTTCAGTTATATTCCTTTAAACTCATTCTCCAAGATAAATGCATTTTGATATAATCAAATAAAGTAATATCCTAACTTGGAATGGAAGTTTGGTAACAGAAGTGAACGCAACTGAAGGACTCTAGACAAAGGGAAATTGAGTAGCTCATATGGCAACATCAGACATCCTCAGGGAACGATAAGACCTATTTTGTTGCAATTGCAGATGGTGACAAATTTTATATTCATATAATAATGCATATGTCTAAGAAGAGCATCACCCACACTTGCCTCCTTATTCCTGTTTTGTGTATATGTGTATTTACATCTCTCCTCTACAAGGGCCTTTGGAGATGCAAACGGAACTCTCATTTTAATAAAGATAATTGGGGTTTTTTTATAACACTGAGAGCCTCTGTCTTCAAATTAGGTTCTCTGGAAAACTGACAGTTCTAAGATAACCTTTAGGTGGTCACGGTAGCAGCTGCTTTAACAATGATAAATTATCTGCTTCACTTAAGAAGTGATATTTGTTCTACTTTTTGTATTTTTGACTAATTATTAAGAGTTCTGTGCTGAAGCAAGGCAACACAATAATTTGCAGTAGAATAGTTGATACTGAATTTTGCCAGTCTTTTGAGAAGGATGGCGAAAAAATTTGGAAGAAGAATGGGAAGAGCTAGTGATATTTTGGAAAGTGAAAATAAAAAGAAATGGACTGAGACTTAAATGGGTTTCTGGATTGAGTAAATGGAAAGGGTGGGAGACATCTGGATGGGGTTCTCTCTCTCTCTCTCCCTTTCTCTCTCTGTAGCTGCAAATGGTCTGATCTTGGAGTGTAAGTTCATTCCTATTCCTCAATCACACTTTTCCTCTTGTTCCACAAAAAAACCCCAAAGGACGGAAGTACTGGCCCACTCCACTCAAATTCCCATTATCCTGTAGGTGTCTACCTGCACAAGTTGGGCTAAAAGTGCTTGAGAGAAGATAAGGAGAGATATTAACTTAGGATGTATTTTTTTTAAAAAGGAGAAAATAAAACAAAAAACCAACTTGGATATTTTCTGCTGCTGTCTCCAAAGAAATGTGATTTTCAAAGTAAGGGACAATTCTTCCTGGAGGCTCTCTGCTCTGTGTCTTTTCTCACGACAACAGCTGTTCTTTTCCTTATGGAAGCAACAAGATGAACCATGTTGTTATTGCTCTCAGCTACATCCTTAAGCAGAGACATAGTCAGTACCCCAGCTGCAGTACTTAACAGCTTTGCCAACACCCACCAGTCCTAGTGCTCTGATATCACAGCTGAATTAGACTGCTTTTGTCCTACAGCCATACAAATGCCAGAGTGGAAAAAGGAATACTTCTAGAAACCTTGTAGGAAACAAATAATTTCAAATGCAGTATTACAGTCACAGGGTTTCAGGAAAGGAGAAAGGTTTTAAGACCAATAGTGCCAGGGAAGGGACTGTACATAAATAACATAGAAAAAAACCCACTAAGTATTTAAAAGAAATGTCATGATTATACCTTTAAATGCATGTTCGTATTAATAGTAGCCCAGTAAAACATTTTAATGGGTAAGCATAACTACAAGTTATTAAAAATGAGGCATTGTCTTCTGTGTGGTTTATTTTGAGGGATAATACTTTTTCCCAGCACAAGCCTGTATAGACATCTTTGGACATACAATCAACAGAAAGGAAGAAACTGCTGCCTACCTGTAACTTCTATCACTTTACAACCCTAGCTACTCTTAATAACATTTATGTTCTGACCAATATAAAACCATCAAAGATCTGAAATGCTTTCAAATGTGAATTTAACATTTTTAATGAACTAAATTATAGATATGAAGCAGCTTTCTATCCCTATTGAAATCCATTATTGTGCTTTCCATTTGCAGCATGTTTTTTTCACAGGCAATCATAATGGACAAAACCAGAATTTTTCAGAACACACCCTGTAGATTCAACACACTCTGTTCTTTATAATGAAAATAATCGCTTTAGTTAGGCAAGGTATAGGCTTTTGACATCATTGTCAGTACATGGAATATGAACTTCAGTTTCTGTGGGAAACTGTGCAAAGGTAGAGAGATGGAGAGTATTTTTATCACAGAGTAAGTTCAGATATACGCCTTGGTGAATTTTCAGATTACTAAGAATATTCATAATGAGAAGAATTTTATGGTGTTTTTTTTTCTTTCAGAAATACATCAGTACCTGTGTGAACAGATTTTTTTTTCTGGTAAAAGTAAATAAAATTACACCTCATTTACTTTCTTTCTCTCACTACATCTCACTGTAGGAAAAATTAAATAATGAGAATTTTGTTGTTGTTATTTTGTTGTTGTGCCTCTGACCTACTACCTGCTCAAACAATGCCTTTAAGTGTCTATTTGATTGCATATGTAAATCTTGTCCACTTGTGGAGTTCAAAATCCCAAAGTTGTGGTATTAACAGAGGTTTCTCTTTTTGTTTCACTACCCAAATACATACATATATTTGATGAGAATATGATTAACAGGAAGATGCCAAAGGCCTGTTAGAGAATAACTGGACTAATAAAATGGTGCTATGGTTACAGAAACACTTTAACATCTGTTTGAAATCAGTCACTGGTCTTTCCCAGACACTGTGCTTTGTTTGTCTCCCCTAATCCTTTCCTTTCGGATGAAACTAAACAAGAACATGTTCCTCAGGAAGATGCTGAATATTATCCAGCTAGAAATGGTCACTTGGAAAACAGCATCCAGCTGGAGCAGGTATGACACAAATGTGCAGGGAATGGATGTGAACTCCGCCACATGATCTATTTCATTCTGTAGGTGTGTCCCTCTCTGGGTTGTGCTATCTGTTATTGCAGCCTTAGTCTCTCTATTTTGCAGCACATGGCCAAAAGACTGAATCCTTACCAGATTTTTAGAGTCCAACATACTACAACCCCTCAATCCTTATGGGTTTTTTTTGGCAACGTGCCTTCCCTCTGAACATGAGAGTACTGTAAACAAGGAGCATGTGTTTGAATTGTGTTACTACGAATATTCAAGGTACATAGCTCTAAGGAAATAAGACTTCTTTTCTTGTTTACTCAAAGCTCTGAAAATCCTTCTCTCTGAACAAAATCTCTCATACATACACAGGCAATCTACAGATAATCAGATTTCACTGAATATTGATCTGATACCAAGGCATTCTGCTTAAAATTTTGTGTGGACATTCACTTCATATACAAAAATGAGTGAAACTACTACTACTCTCTACTATTTCATATGGGAAATTTGACATAATATGGGAAATATTCATAACATTCACGTTATGCTTCCCTGAAATAGGATACGAACTGTTAAATTATTTGGTTTAGCATTATATTGAAAATGAACACTCTTAAGCTCCACAGAGAATAGACATTTCTCATATTATTTTTTTTGGTAGGTCAGGTCTTGGTTTGTTTATCTTTAATTATCTTTAATTATCATTAATTATTTCTCTGAAAAACAAGGTAGACCTCAGTGATTTTCCTCCTGACATAATAACTGTACATAAGAATATGAACTAATACCTAAAAATCTCCATATGAACATCATCCAAAGCTAGCTCTTCCCTATGGGTAATGAAAGCAGGGAGAAGCGCTTCCATGTATGTGAGGATCTTTGAGGTCTCCTTTAAAGAGTTTTTTAGTGGAATTTTTCATCTTCCTTTCAAAACTATAGAAACAGAATCACTTAAATAATTGCTCCTTAGGTACTCACCTGATCAGATAAGTTGGGAAAGGAAGTTTCTGATTCTGATTTAGCAAATGGCAGTCAGGCTTTTTTTTTTCCTTCCTCTATTCACATAAATACGTTATTCAGTTTCATGTGAAATATTTCAATCCACACACACAGAAAACAAAGAAACTCCTAAAGATAATAAAAAGGAATTAGATCATTTAATGCAAAAGCTCAATGCACTCACCCAACAAATCAAAAGACCAGTTAAAGATTCCTCTGTTGCTCTAAAGGTTATTCAGATTTTCCTGAAAGAAAAGTCCAACCTGCTCTATCAAATATGCTGTGATAAGGTACTCTGGATATCTTATAGTGATGTTCTCTGTCTTCAGATGAATTATTAAAATATATTCTGAAACAAGAACCAGAAAACAGGCAAATGGCTTTGTCAAAGACTACAGGGTCACATACATTTTTATTTTGGTTCAATGAATATTTGAATATTTTATAAGCAGTTTAAAAGCTCCACATACAAAGACTGCAGTTGCAAAGTGGAACATCCATATTCTAATAATAAAATTATTTATGCCAAGTGCAACAATAATCAACAAGAGATTGAGATCAAGGATAACTAAATAGAAAACAGGAAACTAAGACGAGAATGGAAATTATGCTAGTCACTTTTACTACATCAACTTTTACTACAATAATAAAAAATTTAAAAGTGCTTTCATAATTTTATTCTGCTTTGACTATTATGATTCATCTTTAAATACTTTCCTTTAAAGTCTAGCATATTTTGAAGCACTAAATTCAGGCACTAAGACCACAGAGTGGTACCTAGGTACCCATCTCATTAGAAATAAATTTTCATAAAATGTGCTCTCAGATCATTGAGTATGCAGTAAACCATAATCTTACTTCCATATTGTCTTAGACTTTGTCATATATCAGTTTTCTTTCTTCTAGTGAAATCTTTCTTATTATATTGAGTCACAACAAATTTTTATAGGTGATATTTTTTTAGTGTGAGATTTCTTTCTGATAAAACAACAGGCTTACTGCCAGGGGCTTCTTAGTGGTTAGCTCTTTTAGTAATATGTTTTCTAAATAAGAACTTCTGTCTCACAGTCACTCTCTATTTGCAGGGTGAACTGATTTAGTTTAATTTCTAAATACCAAATTCTCTCAAGAATTCTCATATGTTTCTGTACAAGTGTTGAGCTGATTTTCCTAATCTCTTGGGGAAAGCCGTGGTAATTCCACCTTTGCCAGTGTCATTGAGGACTGTTCAGTCCAAAATAGTGTTACCAGTGTCCTCAGTGTATGCTAACACTTCTAGAAATACAAGCTACATGGGTTAAGATCCACTCTTCACTACAAAAATATCAATAATATCTACCTATGACTTGATGAAAATATCCTTACTACCTGTCATTAATGTTGTAATCTTCACTGTAGTTAAAATATGCATGAACCTAGAACTACAAATTAAGTATGCTAATACATGGAAACACATTTTAAAAGCCAATGTTAAGCAAAAGCTATTGCTAACACCCTGCTTAAATGCAAAGAAATATATTTAATTTGAAAATTTTCAAAAATAAAAAAAAATTGTGTATAGAAGTCTTTTATGGACTTCAGGGTGCTGATAATATTTTCCGAAAAGATCATTTGGGTTTGCCTCCAAGAGCAAGGGCAAATTTCTCGGAAGAACACCTGCTTGTATCTTCAAAATGCCAGTCAAACTTCTGTTTACATTTCTTCCTCTGTAGCTGACCTCTGTTCCTGTGTCTTAAGGTAATGTGACATAGAGCATGGGGAAGAGTGATGTAAGAAGGGAGGACTTCAAACTACAGAAGTGACATCAGTAGTCTGGAGAAAGCCAGGACAAAGCATATCAAGTACTGTGAGTGTCTCTCTGATTGGTAGGGTATGTGCTTCTGCTGGAAACAACATTTCCGGGCTTTGGAAGCCTCTTTGCTCCTACAAAATCAGTTTTGGCCCTCTGTAGGTAGCAGAGCAAGAAGGTTCTGTTGAAGATTAATTCTATTGTGTAAGATGCTTTTTTTTTTCCTTTAAATAAGAAATACTCCCAATTTGATGGTACACAGTGTACTTTTTTTAGTTTTTCAACTTGTATAATTTATACTAAAAAAGGTTGAGATTTTTTAGCTTATCTTTATTTTTAAGATTCTTCATTCATGAATGTGTTTTCAGTTGTGCTATTTATTAGCAACAGGTTTACTAATTTAGCCTCATAGTTGTAATACAGACAGTGTTTTCTTTCCTTTAAAAGGCTGAAAGCTAAAGGGAAAGAAGAGCTGGAGCTGTGTAATTTACTGATATAACGTCATAACACTTCCTGTATTACATGATTTATAATGTTGCAGAAAATTGCTTCTGCTTTATAAGGACTCATCTTCCTCAGAAAAAATGTGTATTACTGCAACTAAAATGACAGACACTTGTGCTTTTTTCAGAATAAAAAAAGTGATATGCCTACTATGTGCAGCATATAGCACTGGATCAGAGAAAGCAATCAGATTACCTTAAAACAATCAATGTTTTTCTGTCAGCCATTGATTTATAAAAAATATATAACATGAACAATAATACAGTTGTACCTCCAAAAACCACATGACTGTGATTCCATGATAGATATATCTTTATTTATTAAAGTATACATAAAATATCTACAAATATTAAAGATCTTTCTATATTACTTAACAGAAATTAATTGTATATATATGAATTACGTAGCTTACTCACCCTTCTTAGAGTGGTTTATTGACTTTGGCCCCAGGCTTAGGTCTTAGGCACTGTCAGGTCCTGTCCAGCTGAACACAGAATACATTTTACAACTTTGAAACCTATAAAATTATGAATTAATGAAAATATTGACAGAATCTTAACTAAAGCATTCTGAACATGCTGCTGTAACAAGAATTCTGTTTTCTTCCAGAGGGAGAAATCAAGAATTGGACATCATTAGGATGGCAGTTATTTTTTTACTAACAGGAGAACTGTTATAATTAACAGTGAGAAAATAGGGTTTAACGACAGTAAATGTGCAAAGAATTCATTAAAATATCACACAAAGCATTTGTTCTCCTGGACTGAAAGCTGAGAGGCAAGGGGCAAGAAGAAGTCAAATAGAATGACATGAAATGGCCTGAGCCTACCTGCCTCTGTGTTGTCATGGCATTCTAAAGCATTTCTGTATGCTAATTCACTTTTTTCCCCCTCTATTCTGATTTTAGCCACTCGTACTTCACAGCTGCATTTATCTAACTTTTTCTTAATATTTTCAATTTTTAATGTGACATTTCCTTTTGTGAAGGATGTCACATACCTATCATTTGAATACTGTCTAACTTGTAAAGCTGAGACAATGGCTGATACTACCCTGCTGGCCTGGAAGAGTTAGATGTGTCAAAAGAATAATTTCATTTTCATAGTCAGGTACCCTTCAGTCTTTCTGAAATGGTTCCTAAGAGTCCAAATAGTTATGGAGAAATTTATGACATCTGTCTGACTGGAATTTTAAGCTCACAACTATTTTTATTTATTACTTAGCAAGAAGAAATAATAAGAACAACTGTCTTTGAACTTATAATTTAAATTAAATGAAAGCCTGCTTAGCAAAATATAGTCCTGTTTTCATTAATAACTACTTATTTTAACTTCTTTTTTTTTCCATTATCTCTTATGTTTCAGTGACAGGAAAAAAAAAAATGAAACCCCACCTATTATCATACTTCATGTTGAACATTTTTCAAGTATATTATCCAATTGCGATTCTATGAATGTTAGCCCTGCACAGTACTAAGTCTTTTGGACTATGCTGTATTGTACATTTTTAAGGTATCTTTCATTCTGACTGAATGCATAACCAGAATGAGTAGTGCTCTTATTGTAGCTTTTTAACCAAACCCATTCTGTGAATTCTGTCTGCAAACAAGAATAGCAAATTCCTATTCTAACAGACTCATTTTAAATTACAATAAGGCAAAAATGACAAACAAAATGAAGTCTTCATGAAAGATTGCAGTGTTAGCTTTTTGCTTCTATCACACTGCACCACTTCTAAAAACAAAACAGCAGTGGATTCTGTAGATATGGTCCTCGATAATTGCATGCATAGTTCACAAAGAAATCAACCTGAAACTTCATAACACAGCACTTTAACAATGTAGGGAAAATGAATGAAGCATATTCAGTCTACTACTGAATTACTGGGCAGCAGGACATAATAAAATTAAAGGATGCATAGTAGATTTGTAGTAAAATATTGCAGTTTTAATTAGGCACACTTTAATTAGGGAGAATATGTTATAAAGACAAATTTTTTAATGAGCTATAGGCATTGAGAAACTTGCCTTCTAGTCTATGAACAGGTGATCTCCAACCTCTATAAGGACACTGGCTTAGGATGGGCATAGAAAGAAAATCAAACCTGAAACATCAAGCTTTGCAATTCTTACCCAATCTGCTGTTAATAAAAAATAAACAATATCAATATTGTTATTTTCCAAGTCTTCCAAAATCTTTACTTACTGTAAAATCTGTAGTTACCTGCAGTTTTGTTGTGTTTTCATAGAGAATTTTTTATGCTTTTGGTCTAAGAAATTGGTGAACCTGAACATTGTGTCCAAGGTCTGAATGGATTTAGAAAATGAACAGTTTTGTTCACAGTGTTAATGCCAAACATCTTTTCCATTAGTATAACATTGGATAATATGCCAGGAACCTTCCAGTCATGCTTTCACACGACTCAGTGGAAAACAGCAGTGTTTGGCGAAACCTGTCCAGGAGCAAGAGCTGTTTCACAAGAATCAAAGTGAGGGTGACATGTACATTGGTCTTCTGCTTAAAGGAATTATTCCTGACATCACTACCAATTAATGGTATTCATATTTTAAATACAGTAGCTCAAGAGGTAAATTTGCAATTTCTAATAAAATCAGGGGTAAGCTTGATGAGTTCACTAGCTGAAGATCTACAAAGCTTACTGTCAGTGAGAGGAAAAAAACACTAAAGCATTCACCAAACATATTTCTTTATCTGCAGTAAGTTGTATGCTGTGACCATTTAATTTTATTATTACTAACTACACTAAACCATTGATTAATGCTATTATAAGCTGACTTCACACTAATTTCATTAGAAGTCTATGTCATGGTTTAACTCCAGCCAACATCCAAGCAGCACATAGCCACTCTCTCACTCCTGCACCTGCAGGACTGGGGAGAGAATTGGAAGGGTAAAAGCTGGAAAACTTGTGGGTTGAGATAAAGACAATTTAATAGGAAAACAAAAAATCCAAGCATGCAAGCAAAGCAAAACAAGGAATTTATTTACTATTTCCCATGGGCAGGCAGGTGTTCAGCCATCTCTAGGAGAGCAGGGCCCCATCATGCACAACAGTCATTTGGGAAGACAAACACCATCATTCCAAATGCCCCCCTTCCTCCTTCTTCTCCTAGCTTTATATGCTATCATTGTCATATCATGCTATGTCATTGTCATATGGTATTGAATAACCCTTTGGTCAGTGAGGTTCACCTGTCCTGGCTGTGTCTCCTCCCAGCTTCCTATGCACCTCCAGCTTCCTCACCAGTGTGGCAGTACAAAGAGCAGAAAAAGGCCTTGACTCTGCATAAGCACTGCTCATCAATAACAAAAACATCTCTAGATTATCGTCACTGTGTTCAGCACAAATCCAAAACTTAGTCTCATACTAGCCACTGTGCAGAAAATTAACTCTACTGGTTGGGATTCCCAGGTGAGTGCTCAGCTTCAAACTTGTTTAGAGGCGTTTAACTGAGATTTTACAGCCTCATTTCTAAAGCTACCTGAACTTTCAGATCATATTATTTCTTTGTATGGTGCATTCACAGTAACACAAGACATAGTTTGGGGAAAGTGATATGCAAGCTACCAGAGAATCTGTAATGTGATAAAATGGAATTTCTTAAAATTCACACTGTTTCCATATCTTTATAAATTCCGTGTTCAAAACCAATATATTTTGTATTTACATGATGGACTCAGTCTGACTGTCTGTTCCAGCTGCCACCCAATTTTGTCTCAAGAAGAACTTTAGACACATAGGATTCTTTCCACCATTCATCTTTCTGCCTATTCTTTTCAAGAAAGTGTAAGGCAGACTTTCACCTAGATGGGAGGTGTGATATGATCTGGATGGGTCATCAGCCTGAAATGTTAGGGATTAGGATTTTGGGAAGCACTGAAGACCATCTCATTCCATAGTTCAGCTGTAGTCTCATGTTTTAAGTACCTGAACTTGTTTTACATTTTCTGTTAGATTAGTCTTTTAAATGCCAGTAGAGCTGCACAGTGTAGAGAAGCAAGCAGAAATTCTCATTGAATAGCCTTGCAGTAATTAACAGGGGCTATCAGTGGCAATATTAGCTTGGGTGAAGTGACATGCTGATGCAGGTGTATTGCCTCTGATCTTTACCTTTTTGTAGAGACTGGTGCAATTTTACTTCAGAATCCAGAAACCAGTATATTCGAGACTGTTATCCTCTACTTTACTTTGATAGCCACTGCACCCCAATACTTTATCTGTTTATTCTTTCTGCTCTAGGCTCACTTCATGACAATGTTATTCATGTGTTGCTAGGACACTGACGTGTTGGGAAAAAAGAAGGAGAAATGTCACAGCTGTCTCTTAGTTATGCCAAGACCTTTAAGGTAGAATCTGAGTCGCTAGGCAGAGATATATTTACTAAATTGGGACCAAGAGGATAAGTTCAAGGTGTCCCAAAATAGAAACTTTGACCCCTTGGAAGGGCAAGCAGCTTTTCAAATGCAAGTGTCCTCAGTTAGCAGAAAGTTTAAAGGAAACAAGAGAAGGCAGAAATGTCTGAACACTGTTAGGGAGTATTGTATCTACACATGGAATGAAAGAGCCCCATTCAGCCGCAGAGAGTGAGACAAATTATCTTGCTCAGAATAAAAAGTAGAGAGTATTTGCACCTGATACAGAAAACTCAAGACCACAGTAAAGCTGACAGGTTAAATTAGGATGTCTTCTGGAAAAAAAAAAAATAAACTTTTATTAACTCCTCAATCTTTAAAACTCTTACCTTTCTGGTGCAACCTTGGACTAACAGTCTTGAGAACACTTTGTTCTCTGTTTCACTGAAAGATTTTATACAAAATAGAACTTGTTTACTGCCAAATTTGATTCTAACATCTACATCTGAAATACACAACCCACAGATACAGCAGAGGGAGATGTGTGAACAAACGTGGAAGGTGATTAGAAAGAAAAGACCCATAAATTGTAACATATCTGTAGACAATAGACACATCATACAGATTATCAATGGAGATAAAAACACACATATGCACACAAGCATGCTATATTTTGTGGCATATAAAGTTAAATCATGTCTTGCTCCTGCTGCATGCAGGACAATGTCCTGCTACTATTGAAGCCGATGGTTGATTTGTTAGTGCTTTGTGCAACAGAAATTTTTGAAGGGCTGGAGAACAATCTTGGTTCTAAAATGAATGATGAAAACTCTGGTCAAGTTCATCTAAAAGAGAAAGGGACAGAAAACGTGATTTCCTGATGGTTTATTCTTGAACAAAGTATTTTCAAAAACAAGGGTCGTGGTAGAGATACTTGAGAATCAAAGAGATTTTTATCTTAAAATTCACTAAACTGAAATCAGCAGCAAATATGGATGTGGACGGCAGAGATTCAGGAACAATGCATGGACGATCAATATGATCAAAACAATGTCCAATTTATTATTTAAATGAGTTAACTTTTATACAGTTTGGTTTGTTCCCGGTACATGCTTACAACAAGGTGATCCGATAGCTCAGTCTGTGCATGCATCTCATGCCTTCAGTTCATTGGATTTGGTGCTCTGTCCATGAGACCTGAGATCATTTTTGGCATGCAAAGTCCTTTCTATTGATCTGCCTTTAGGGGTTTTCCGACACTCTGCAGGTGTACCTTTATCTCCAGTTTCTCAAGGCTTTCTTACTGTAAACATACTATTTTCTCATTCCTTATAACTATAAACACACAGCTAACGAATATAAACATTGCATAGTTTCACACAGCTTGCAGCTTCTAAAGTCATGTCAAGCAAGGCCTACAAAATGCAGAAGAAATTGCTCAGAAAAATCTCTCTGCTCAGGCCACATATGGAATCCTTAAAATGCAAATGAACACATTTACCTTTTTTTTAAAATCCTATCAGAAGATCAGAGATATAATCCAATTAAATTTTCATAAAAGTACATAGCATGAATTATAACTAGTATAATTTACACAAAACATGATCTTTCAAACAAAGGCAACAAAGTTGCCAAATAAACCAATGAATTTCATAAATAAACTGCATTATAAATTTGTGGAATACAACAAGTCAACACAGTTCATTAGTCAACAAACACCTAAGAGCTTCAAAACAATTATGTACATAACTCAGTATAGTCCCCACAAATGTATTAGCTTATGTTATTTTTCCTTGCATTTTCACGTTTTCTTGGTATCTAAAATGGAATTGTTTGTACTATTTTAAAAACAAGAAAAAAATCCCCAGATAAACAAAGGTTATATTTATCTATTCTGATGTGATTTGAAACATATATACGCTTAAAATGTCTGTTTTGTACTCTGGATGTCTCCAATTTGCAACAACTCTTTCATAAAAAGAGGAAATTAAAGAGCAGATTGCTAAATGGGATATAAACATGATTTCACTCAGGCTTGCTAATACATCAGGCTGAAAGTCGACACTCTCCCTTACTTAAAATTATTCTAAACAGTGTATGTCAAACATTTTAGACATTATTGAAAATGGCTATTACAGAAAATGTAAAAGGACTCTGCATATATTTGGCATGGCCTTATTGTCTGAATGCGTGAATCTCTACACTGACACAAAATTGCTACCCTGTCAGCACGTAAAAGGATGGATCATTTAATCTCTTTAGTGATGAAGTTTCAAATCCACAATGCACAAGCTATCAGTCCTTTGAGATGATTATGATGCCTCGAACCTGACAGCTTGTAATGACAGCTTTCACAAATTCTGGAAATCAAATTGTTCCTGCATCTAACAGAAGAAGGCAGGTGTGTACATAACAAAAATGGATGAGGTTAAACATGGGGATAGTGTGATCTTTATGTTCAGTGTAATTGTTAGAAGTTATACCAGGGAAAATAATAGATTTTGGTTTTGAACCTCTTCATGATATACACAGATGAGGGCACCAATAACCCATATGGGTAAAAGGTTTGCCAGGAAAGGAATATCAAGACAAACAGATGGCTGTACCATTGCCATATGGCTCCTTGGAAATTGGACGACGCAATGGCATTTTGCCACAAGATAGATCTAGTGTTATTTCTGTGCCAATATTTTAAGCAGTGCAGGGAAAGAATACATAACTATCTGCAATTAGCTGTGTTATGTAAATATATAAAAACCTAACTGATTTATGGGAATTTTGTAGACTGATATGTTTCTGAAATGCAGATAGCAACTCACTGCAAAATTATTTGCTTCAGCTCTTCCTTTTTTGTACTTTTTATTCAGAAAATGTGTTAAATAAACTAAATTGCTTTTACAGTTTATCTCTCTGTACAGAACAAAGAAATTGTCCCTGAAACACAGTGTTAGCAGTGCTAAAAAAGCAGTGGAAAGCAGAAGTAAACTACAGACCATTCAAAATAAGGTCAGAAATTCTAAAACTCAGCTCTACTGGATGTCTGCATACATAACCAAATTGTGCAGATATGACCTTGTACCCAAGGTCAAAGGTTTGCTGTTATCATAGAGTGAGTACTTAGTAGGACGTTCTGATGGTTGAAACACTGTTGGCTGACATAGCAGGTGTGTTGCTGCATTTTTATGTATGTTGCATTTAATCAGTTTTTTGTACTGGCTCAGACATCCCTTTAGTTCTGGTTCAGACTGGCATTCTTTTAAAGAATAAATGAAAGCATAGTATGAGGCACAGAAATGTGGGAGAGAATAACAGAGAGGGTATTTCCATGTCATGGAACTGTAACTTGACTTCACGTTATAGTAGCAACAATAGGACTTTCAAAAAGAAGTTTAGGGAAGAGCACATGAGTACAGCTATTACATTATTTGCATACTTAAATCCAAAGCACAAAGTTTACACTTTTACTAAGAAATTACACACTCTGGGCAGAGCAGAGTGAAAGCTTAACTTACGTGGACTCTAATGACTCACAGAAAACTTTGCATTAAAGAGTGCCTAATATTGAAAAAAATCAGCATGTCTTTAGGGCAAAAAACACAGCAAGAAGACACAGAAATTAATCCAAGTTATTAGAAAATAAATAAATAAAAAACAACAAAAAGCCCTCCACATCATTCTTCAGTGATATGTCCTCCAACATTTCAGTTAGGAGTTATTCCTTCCAAGCACTGCATTTTACTGTTTGAATTCCCCAGCTCTAGAAGTACTGAAAGCATACAGAAACTTTTCTAGTATTCTTTTAGCTAAAATTAGCACTCAACCTGATTATCTCTTATTTCAAATCTTTGCCTGTAAAACACAAACATAAAATCACACAGCAGGAAAAATAACCGGAAGACAGGTTCCACAAGTAACTTGTGGGATGCCAGTGATGATTATTTTTTGTGTAAGGAAATAAATAGAGAGCAGCTAGGAAAAAACCACAAAATAAAACAAAACCCCAAAACACTAAGAAATGGAATTATCTCAGAAAAAAATATTGCTGACCTGAGGTCTGAACAACCTATACTGACACAAGCTGCCTTCAAAGAAGGTTTGGAGAACCACTTCAGACAGTTCCTTTCAGAAATCCATGAGGTTTTCAGAGGACCTATTCACACTTCAAAGTTTTGATCACTTGAGCTTATCAGTGGCCACAGAACTGTACAGATTGCAGTACAGGCCTTTTTTGACTCTTCGTTTCCCTGCAGTATTGTAGGCTTCAGCGGAAATTTCAGCCATTGCTTTGAAGCACAGAGATAGTTGAGCTACTGTACAAAGCTTTGCGTGTTTCTTACACTCAGCAAAATGTTTCTTCATGCACTTGCAATCTTCTTTGCTTTAACAAATCTCATATCCCTACTCACATTGCATTAGAAAACTGGTTCTACTGCAGAATATTCAGAAGTATGAGCAAGGTACATTAATATTTCACTTTTTTATTGCCAGTCACAGAGAAATACCAAGGCTTTTGACAGAGAAATAGTAAGTTGACCACATCTTTTGGCATGAATGACAGCATGTCTCAAAACCAGTTTGCTCTCCCACCTAATTGTTATTGCTGTGAGTCGCTGTTAAATTCCGTTTCTATAATATGATATTTAGCTATATTCAGCAGATTTGTTCCACTAGGTTGGCTCAACAACAGCTCTTGGTCACAGTCTTTTAACACTGTGTTCAAGGCAGGAGAAGTAGGAGGGAAAAGAAAGAAGGCAGAAAATGAGAAGAGGATTGAGAAAGGAGTAAACATGTAGGGAACTTAATTTAGTTGATTATCATGGCTTGTCTATTCAGTACTATGAGAATAGTGTGCTCTTAAATGAAAATATCCTAGGCATTATAAAAATCATCTCTCAAAAAGAAGATGCTGCATTTAGTGGTCAATACTTAGAGATCTGTAAGAATCTAATTTTAAATTTTCACCAGAATTCTTTCCACTTTAGACCTGGGAGAAAAAAAAATTCCATTATCAAAACAGCCTGTTTATGGGAATTCAATCTCCATTTTCCCTATACATTTTCTTTCAAAATGATTTTGTTCAAATGACACATTTACTTGAGATATTTTACTTACAGTGAACTAATAATGTCCTACTTTTAGCTGGAAATGTTTTCATTGGTGTTAGTGGTATATTTGAGAGCCATTTGTTCTGTGGTGCTGTCCTCTGCAAACTGGACTCTGGCTGCTCAAAATTCAGATGTCATTTTACAACTTAATCAGAAAATCAGCTCAAGGATGACCTTACCTAGACAGAAGACTGAGTATTGCTTCAATCCCCTATCTGAAGTAACTATTAGACTGGACAAGAGAATAGACATTAATAGCAGTCTTAGGGAATAGAGAGGTATTTTTTCTGGGAATAAGTAAATTGAGTTATTTATCATAGCAAAATGAAGGTTAGAAGGAAACAAAATTACTTTCTATAACTATACTGGAAGAAAAGTAAGGGAAAATCTGTTTGACTAAAGGACAACGCTAGCACAATAATTGGTTATAAACTGACTGCTGCATGCTTTCTGTCTGGCAGTAAGAGCCGTTGAGCCCTAAAATATATTGCATAGGATGCTTAGGGAAACATTTTCCTGCAAGCTTTAAAGAACAGTCTAGACAAATTTTTTTGAGCACTGTGACCAACTCAAGATGGGGAAAGACTAGATAACCGGATAATCTCTAAAACTTCTTTCCAGCCTTATTTCTGTAATATGATATCATACAAGAACAGAGGATTGGACCAAATTTAATGATCAAACTATTGCTTCCAGATCTATGTTTTTCTTGTTAAGACAAATCAAAAACTCTAAGCTAATTTTTAACTACCAGAGGACTATACCTTTTGATAATATTTTTAGCTCTGCTACCCAGAATGGATATTTTCACATAAATTACTAATCGGACATTTTCTTCAGAAAGTTTCTGGCTTCCAAAAGGAATCTTGCTTAACACCTGGAAGAAAGGGGCAGCTTTTAAAAGTGCATTTCAGAGGCCAAGCTGCATTTAAAAAAATAATTAAAAAAAAGCTAATCACATGAAATCTTGAAAAAGACACAAAATTAGCTTCGGAAGACTTTGTCCATCTCCAGACAAGTGTCTTTTTGTACGACCAAGACTTAATTCTTGGATAAATTATCTTAGATATCTATTTAATGACAGTGTATATCTGCTTTAATTTCTGGATGCTATTGTATACACTATTAAGATATATTCCCAGTGCAATATGAATTGTATTGTTACAGGATTTTTAAGTTACCTTAATTTTTATTTATGTTCTGCTAGCACCATAAACTTATTCAAAACTGAAATCTGGCCTCAATTATAGTGATAGATAAAATGATGATTCCAAGTAGTGGAGTTAAGTAGTATGTAGGGGAGTTAACAACCACAAGCATGACTGGTCCCTTCAAGTCAGGACTTAGAAAATTATTTGTGGACAGCAAGTGTTATACATTTTGGTTTAAGCATCTAGGATCTTTGTTGCGTGGGAGCTTCATATACTTGGCTGACTTTCTGTGCTCAGCTTCAGGATTCTGATCACTAAACTCAAGGCTAACCTCTCAAAGCCTGTATCTCCTACAGTTGACTTTTCTCTGTATGAGGAGCTAGTAATTGCTATAGCACAGACCCAGATCACTTGAGATTTAGGTGTATAGTCAGCACTCATTATGCAGAAATAAGGTATTACAGAAATTGAAAATGGTCTGTAGGATGTTTTCTTTTCATCAATTTCTTCACTCCTCTGGAACAGGGACTTGGTCTCTGTGACTGAACCTGGGGACCCTCGCAGCACATAACAAGCTGTGGATAAATGAAATCCTCAATTGCAGCAGCTCTCAGCTAATCCAGAAGCAACATGAAGATTTTTGGAATGTAGAAAGCTTTGCTATAGATGCCTAAGGACAGAGTGTTAGGACACCTAGGGTTTTCAAAGACAGTATGCTGTATGGTTTTTTGTTTGGTTTTCAGCTTAGGCTATAAAACTCTCTGGATATTTAAAGGAAACTTATTTTCATGCATTTGGTGTTTTTGTGTGAGGTTTTTTTCCACTTCTGACAAATGTCTAAAAATTAGTTAAGCATCTGTTTTCTTCTTTGAAACAACTTTTGCTTTTAAACAGCTGTTTAGCCTATGATAATAGTCTTCCTCCTGGGAAAGCAGTTCATCTTTGTTGCCAGTTTCCAATACCTTTAAGATAGGTTGTCTGAAATCACTAAATGAGTAACTTCTGCTTAGTTTTCTACTACATATTTGTGCCAGTGTGACTGTTTCTTACTCTCTGACATAATGGCACAATGCTTCTTGTTATGTTATTAATCTGTTAATCACTTGTTAGAGATATACCACTGACTGACCTATTGCTTGGAGGAAGTAGAAGGTATGAGATACGAATAGAGTGGCAAAAGTCATTCTGTTTTCTTTTTTTCCCTGTTCTCCTGTACATATACCCTCTTCATTGTTTCTTGTGTTCTTCTAGGAAAAGAAAGGTCATACTATATTATTAAATACAAGAGAATGCAGGAGGCTAGTTTTCCTCAGCTATTACTAAAGAATGAGATGGAGAGACACTCAAAGCCTTGTTAGTCAAACAAGAACTTCACCAGAGCCTGAAAGAAAACACTGTAAAGAAGGAAGCACTAATTACTGAAATCACAGTGCTCTCACTGCTTTTGTATTACTTAGTTTTTTGTTTTGTTGAAAATGATATTTTTTTATAAGCAGCTTTAACAATTCCTAATGAGAACAAATCATTCAACCCAGCCTTCAGATTCTGTTTTATTACTGCCCTCTAATGTAACCACGGGTCCTGGAAAAATGTTTTGTCTCATTTTTTCAGGAAAATACCATTTATGGGAACAAATGTTTTAGCTCAAAGATTCAAGAAGATGCCAAAACCTTCCTTCAACTGCAAGACAGCAAATAACAAGAAGTTAAATAAGTCTTATGTAAAGCCTGAGAGATCTGTTCCTTACTTTTTTTGGTTAATACATCTTAAGAGCTGCAAACCACTGCCTGTTACCCCATTAGTTTTGACAAAAAATAATCAAAGATCTTGAGCTCTAGATCAGCTCAATAATTTACAGAAGTTGTTTGTTGATTATCTCCAATTTTGGATATCTGTCTACGGTGTCTCCCCACAGAGACTGCTTTAGCAACAGTTTCGGAAGAGAGAGAAAACTGCAACTTGAGAATGAAAATGTGTAACCATCTTCTAGAATGTTGTGAAGGAGCACTATGCAGAGCTGCAATCCTGGGTTCAAGTTTCAACTCTGTTTCATAACATGTTCCATTTTCTTGGTTTCCCCCATCACAAAAATTGTCTGTCTTGAGTCACTTATGTTCTCTGTTTTTGCAATCTTAATTTCATTTTTATCTGAGAAATCACAATGTTGCATCATAGGACATATAAGTGATAAGATCATAAGAAAAATGGATATCAAATGCATTAAAGTCAAGATTTTTTTTTATGACACTCCGGAGGTTATTTAGAGGTGAGTCCTCATGGCAAAAGACGTCTGTCTCCTTTTGTATCTTCTCTCACTAATTTTTTCTCAGGTGTGCAGTCATAGTGATTAAGACTTTGTGGATGAGACTTTCAGAAGTGTTCAGAGTTAAGTTTTCTTCAGTTCACACAAAACCAATATGTAACAATCCGATCTCCTAACTCAGTCTCCCTGCTCCATAGCACCTTGGAAGGTCCTGAGGGTGTCTCGCAGTCCCATTTAGATGAAGGTATGTGAGAACCAAACTTCACTCACTGTGTTCAAAAAGTTGGGTTTTGCTCAGCACTAGGAAAGCATTTCTACATCTACATTGAATTTTCAAGTACACTTGTTAACCACTTTAAAAAGGAGAGAGTTTGTCACAAAATTGCTAAAAAGTCAACCTCAACTTCCTTGACTAAAGTGAAGCTGATATGCTTTTGAAAGGTAACAGGCAGTAGAACAAACCTTAGTTGACATGTACTCCGGGAAACCATCTGGTTGTTCAACTGCTGAAAAGTTCATATTCTATTATCACATGCCATAAGGCTCTTGTCAGAAGTTAGCTAGGTCTTTTTGTACTCTTTTTGGTTACTTTTGGTGAGTGGGTTAGTGTTTGCCTAAAAGAATTGGTAAACCTAACTTTAATTCCTTTAGTTCCCTCTTAATTAGGAAAAAAAAAAAAAGGACATAAGGTATAATAATATTCCAGTTCAGAACTTGAAGACTGAGATCTGGAAGACATAGATTTTATTTCTGTCTTTTTCATATACTCAATTAATGTAAATCATAGTTATTTTTAGTCATTCTTACCATAGCAATATTATAGCAATATTTAAGACCCAGTTTAAAACAAGCCTCCACAGTGCTGGGTAGTACACAAAGCACATATCAGTAAGTGTTCCTTTCTCAAACTTCAATGTATAGAGAAAGGAAATGGGAGCTGACACACAGAGAGAACCACAGGGAGGCAATAAACATTATTTTAGGGTTTTTTTTCATACCTCTTTCTTTATTGATTTATTTCAGAGGCAATAAATACAGAAAAAAAAGGAAAGTAAACAGAGTTACAGAGCAAGGACAGAGTGCAAAATGGAATTAAGAAGGTATGAAGAGGCTGTGAGGAAAATAAATGACTGGAGCAATTAGTGAGACAGTAAGTCAGCTAGAACTACAGATTCAGTAAATGTTCAGGTGACCATGCCTTGACTGATTCTGTGCCTGTGGCCAGGTATTTTTTCCTTCTTCTGTGGGACTTTCAGGAACAACTGCAACTGGTTATACTTTGTTGAAAAATATGGATAGGAGAAACCCTTTCGTTCCCTTCTCGTGAAATTTTTGGCTCTTAGCATTTGGGGTCCTTTCTAAACAACAGAAACACTTCCATCTTTCAAACTACAGTGCTAACGCTGAGACTGAACATGAAATGGCTCATGAAAACCCCATCTAAATACAAAAGTGTTTATTAGGAAGACAACTGGGAAAGGTAAACAACAAGAATCTCGAATGTCCTCTTTGATTTCAATATAATCTTTTTCAGCAATAACTGATGCTTTCAAAAATTCTAAGTTAGAAGCAATATTATAAAGAAGTGAACTAGAGAGGGTTTTTAAGTCTGTTTATTTTATTAGCATGATTTTTTTCTCTAAGCTGCTTCTAGGTATAAATTACTATATAAAATATGTTGTCTATATGTATTCATGTATCCTTTATGCAAAATGCATGTGAAATGGCAAGAGGTAATAAAAGCAAACATGACAAGCCTCCATTGTGCATTTATCCCTTAGGCCTTGCAAATCCTGGAATATCAGTCAAAGCTGTATCAAAGGGACATATGATTGCTGATATTATCTGTACTGCTATTCCTTTTATCACTGCTGCTGTCAGTCTATAACCAGGGTTACTAGGGTACTGCCTAGCAAAATTGCACTTGTGGGGCTGAAGTGCTTCCTCTCATGGGGCAGCAAGAGTAGGTATCTAACAACTCTCATGAACAAAAATTATTAAAACAGTTCCTGACTTTCTCCCAGAAGATATCATCCGTTGAAGTCAATTCATATTTACAACAACCGAGGAAATGGAGCTTCAACACTCCCAAAGTCAGTAAACATTGTGGAAAAGCTTCTTAAATGTTACAGCTTTTTTCTGGCTCATCTGTCTGGTTCTCAGATGCTTTCTCTTAAATTATTACACCACACTTGTTATTTCATCACATTACTTGTTTAATTTAGGTATTCTGCTTACCATATGAACTCACATATTCCACATAGGTATGACATTTATAGGACAATTATTATAATGAAAAATAATAGTTTTTGCAAATCATGTTACTTTACAAAGAGGGAGAGATGCATTAGTCAATGTGCAGTATTTCAACTTGCAAGAGATTGTGCCATTCTGCTAGCTATGTTCTCTTCTTTTAAATATAAAAGTGCTTATCTATTGCAGACAGTAGAAAAGTGACTGCTGTTTTGTATTCCTGTTTAAATGTTGCATGTAAACAGTGATTAGCTATATTTTCTTTTAACAGATAAATTGTATGTATTGTCTTAAATAGCCTTGAATAAATTATTCAGGTGGAGATGAATATTCTTTTTTTTGCATGTAAAAAGAAGTATTTATACCATATTATTGTTTGTTATTCATATATTGGTTGTTAAAGACACTTTTGAATATTGAGATTTTCCCGTGTGAAACGTAATAAATTGAAGACTGGAAATATATGAAACCTGAGCATTTTAATTAGTTTCCCAAAGAAGAATAAGCATAGTGTCACACGTGGTTGCTGAATCTGCAGTGAGCTCCACACAACTGGAAAACTGCAGCAACAATTTTTGCAGCCAGCTGAGGTTTGACTTACTTGTTTCACCTGGGATGTATAGAGAAACTTCCTGATTTTTCATGAACTCACAGTAGTGAAAATGTTTGCGGCATTAAAATGCAAAAGTACTGTGCATTTTTGACTGTTTACCCTTAGAAAAAAGAATCTTTCTTCTGACTGTAAATCTGGCAAAATTTAAGATGGACACACTGAAATGGTTCAAAAACAGAGTTGAAGAGAAATGAGGGTTTTTCTCACTTTCAAATGACTCTAAGAACCTTCTTGTGTGATTATCTGTGGGAACTTAGATATGTAGATCAGACATTTGATATGCTGTTGATGTGTTGTATCTATGGTACAATTATTTGCAATAACTTGGGAGACAGAACAATGCAATTTTCTTGTTTGTCATAGTTTCTTTATTTTACTTTGTGCTTTGCCTGCAAGAAACCATTTGGTTTAATTGCAAACACTGGGTCAGACACTCCTGTAAAAGTAGTGCAGATGTAATGTGGGTTTCAACTGAAAGGTATAACTGTAATTTGACATATACTGCAACCAGATAAGCTGCATCAACTTCTTGGGTACAGGGTAGCCATTAAGAACTCCAGTTAGGGCATAAGGAAGCCTTTTGTATCATTTATGACATTTAGAGAATGTATTTGATAAAACCAAAAGAGAGCCAGCCTGCTGGGTTTGCATATATCTGCTCCTTCATGTAGTCCAAAGTCCAGAGCTTAAGAATAATCAACCTTCAACTAAGTCTTTGAGTTCATAGCTGGTTTTTTTCTACTGAAATTAGAACAATACTCATCTAAATAACTTCAATTTTCTTCAGATTTAAGGCAGAGAGATAAAACATCTCAACCTCTCTGGCTTTCCAGAAAAATTCCCATTTGGCTTCTGTTGCCACAGTTCCCAGATTTATTCCATAGTCTTATTTTGGGACCCTAATGTAGGTCGTGGCTTGTTGCCAAAACCTCTGGCTTCTGTAATTATGCAAGTTTCCTCTTAGATGAATTGGGACATCACCTGACTTGACATTTTTCCTCTTGGTCTCCCAGGATGGAGGAAATGTTCCAGGGGTTCGCTCACAAATAGCTCAGTATTCTTTTCTGGACTGGTAAATTTTTGTCTGGTCATCTTTTAGAGAAGAGTAAGAAAACTTATTTCTTGCTGTAGTGCTAAAGAAGCCCATTTTAAAATCATTTGGGATAAGAGGGAATCCAGGGTTCATCACATTTTTTAAAGTATGGAATTCAGCATAGTAGATGGATCCCTGAAGTCTTTTAGACCACTAGATATGGTTTGCACACAACTTTTTCTTATGCAATTACACTATTTTGAATCCATCATAACAATTTTCCCAAAATATTTTAAAGAAGAATAGCAATACGTTCTGTTGCCCCTTGCATGGACTCTGCTAATTCTTATGAGCACTTTTTTTTAAAAAAAATATTCTTCTGAAGTGCTCCTGTTTTGAAAATAGTCACATAAAATCTGTGCAATCTTATTCCACCAGACTAGAATATTTTGCTACAAGTACACAAAGTTTGAAAAAACACAGTCTACTTAAAAACAGTTGATGTGTGGAAACCAAGACAGAATTTTACTCTTAAGAAAGTTTTATTCTCTGTAAATGTCAAGAAATGCTGTGAGAGTAAGGGAATTTTTCAACCACTTTGCAACTTTTCTCACAGTTTGCTACTTTTCTTTCAATACAAGTTTGTTTGCATCTCACAATTAGCACTTTTTCTCTTCATTAAAATAATTTCATAGATGCTTCTCAAAATAAAGTATGCAATCATACTTTGTGTAAAATAAAGTATTACACTCTCCTGCAAAAGAATAAAAACTCCTTTTTAATTCAGGCATCTTTCAATGTTAGTCACACTCATGTAACAAGACAACAGTGACCAAAGGATAGAGTTTGGATTGTTGTGACTTGTCCAAGAAGATCTTCCTATGTCACACATGGTCTCCTCCCACTACTGAGATGTCTATCACATCTTTTTCTTTAACCATGTGTTTGATTGAAAAAGGCTGATATCAATAAAAACATAATTTTAGGTAGACCTGGAGACTGGAGAAGAGAATTAAATTTGCATGCTTGAGGCACCCATGGTAGAAATGTCTTCTTTATATATTTTTCTTTAGGGACAAGATAATTTGCATATGAAACCTGGTCTGCAGCTCTGTCCTCACTGGTCACTTTCGTTTGAGTATCTTTGGCAGGACTATATGCAATTTATATAGTACGTACCATGTCAATATTTAAGACTAATGTTCCAACAATAAAAGTATGAATACACTCCTCATCAGCTCAACAGGCACTTAGCAAGCCTGGGTAGGCCGTCACTGGTCAATGGCAGATGCATCACCTATACTTAGCTGGGCTTTTTGACAGAAGTTCATCTGCATATCTACAAAAGAGAACAGAGAGACAATATCTGGGATGGGGAGCCCCCAAATAAACCCTCGCCCTCCTCCTCCCAAGTCAATCCCAGGAGCCATCAGTCCATCAAAGCCTCATCTGCACAAACTCAGAGGAGCACTGGGGCACAGGGGCATTCAGCAAAGCAAACAAAGGACTCAGAGGAAGGGATGTCCTGTCCAGGCCCTACCATGGCTGTCCTAGAGCCCACTTGTGAAACACATCAAAGAGAACCAATGCAGGGGGACTACCTTTTGTTCTGAGGAGGGACCAGTGCCTAGGGTTGTGAGACACATAATGGGTGCAGAGGAACAGTATTTCAGGATTGCACCAGAATTCTTATGGACATCTTTAGAGGAGGGATCTAAGTGATTTGTGAAGGAAGAAGTGTGAGAAAGTAGAGACATAAGGGGATAAAAAGACCCGTTCATGTGTAAACACTTTTCTGGTTGGTTGGTTATCAGTCCCTGCCCCAAGCTTAGTCAGTACAGTCTGTCTTATATATTAAATTTCTTTCTAAGTCTTTCCTGTAGGAGAGATCACGGGAGTAACTTGCTATCAGGGGGACCAGTGTAGTCCTGGACAGCTGCTTGTGACAGAGTGAGGTCTGGATTCTCTAGAGACGAAACCCACTGGTGCACGTTTGTGTGTCTAAGGGGAAGAGCAAAAAGGGGCTTTCTACAAAGGGGGATGTGTGTGTTTGAGTGGAACCATCAGTGCCAGGAACTGGAGTGGCATTACAGCTTCAGAGGTTTGTGTGTCCCAGTGACAGTAACTGGTAAGAACTGGCCCTATCGAACAAAATGTATTTTACTCTAAAACCAACTGGGCCTCAGAATGTTCTGATCTTTTATTTCAGTGATTAGTCATCTCCCAAATTGATTGTGTGCTGTAGGTTTTCATATTTTTCATAAAGTTTTGAATTCGTATTAACAATTTCAAAAACTAAGTTCTCTTTTTCTTTTCACTTTTGTCTTACATGACTTTGACTTTGTGTACTTGCACAACTCAGTAACAGTTTTGTTTGTTAGAGTTGACTCAAAAGTCATACAGTTGTGCTTCACAAAGCACAAACTTGCAATCAGCTGAACCCTTGAGCTGTGAGCTGCATATCCAGATTTTGTTTACAGAAATTTTCACTTTTTTTTTTAGGTTTTCCTCCATGCTCTTTTGGGTAAAGATGTATTTATCTACTTTTCCAGCTCTTATAGCTTATTGTCCTAAAATATCTCCTATACCCACTAATTCAACATCTAGCTTCCATTATTCTCTAATACGGTTGTTCTTTAGATATTAGAAATAATACAAAGGTAAAATATTTTCATTATAGATAATGTAAAACGACTTCACTTTTCATGTGACAATTAGGGCTGCACAAGTGTTGAAATATGTGTTGGGGAATGCACACATTTGCTGTTTAAAAAATGGAGAGAGTATAGAGAGAGGTAAAACTGCCTACAAAAAAACCAAAGCAAAACACACTTTTCCTACAGAGGGATCTTTAAAAGCAGCACACACAGTTTGAGCATTAGTGATTAGATAGTACTTTCAAGCCTATTTGTTTTGAAAAATCTGTCCTTCCTACAAAGAACCCTTCAGGACGCAATGTAAATTGAACTGCAGGGCACTCTATAGCAAATCTACAGTCATTATCTCTTAGTTGATTCTGTTCTGTGCCTCATAACTTTTCAGAGGTATGTATGAAGCTCCTCTCATAAAAGCTATTACTTTGTCTCCATGATACCTGTTGATTTGAGATGATGAAATAAAGATGATTATTCATCCCAGCAGGCACCTGCTTTGACCTTGTTGTGTGTAGTTTATCACAAACATTGCTGTGTGGTATTTCAAGTTGAAAATTAGGCAGATGCAAGAACATAACATATGCCACTGGGCCATTTTATGTCTTCTGGCAGTACACATGAGAAGTTTATAATGCCACAAAAGCAACATTATACAGATGATACAGCAAATTTAAACCAAGCCCGCTGCTAAATATGGTCCACATGAAAACGGGACCTAACTACTTACTTTCTCAGTTAGGCAGCAGAAATTTTACAGAGACCACATGCAAAAAATCTGTAGAAGATAAAACAAAGGTTAAATATATATATTTTTAAATAAATCAAAGATACATTTATTAACATTGATGTACACTTACAGTTTATATTATTTTCCAAAGATGCATTTCTGTAATTTGAGGGGAAATAACGATGAAAAATGTTAGCACCTTCATATTGAGAATATTTCCCTTTTCTATATAAATGACACAAAAAAGTATAAAGGTACAAGAAAAGGTATAACTGTAGCAAATACCACTTTAAATATAATTTTTTTAAAAATACAATATTACCTCCGGACTAACGCGGGAACATATGTCCTAAGGATATCAACCATCCAACAAAATCAGATAGATTACAAAGCCTTCCTTTTTTGCTAGAATTTTCTGGTGACATTTCTATAAAACAACAATGATTATTCTCCTTTGTAACTTTGTAACTCAAAATTTGTAACTTTTCACACTGCTCTTCAGAACAGCTAAGCAGATTCAACCAAGGAAACAAAGACAATAGGGCTGGTACAATAGAAGACTCATAACTTCTGTTTTACTTCAAAAACCAGTTTTATTTCACAAGACCAGTCAACTCCTGAACTGTAAGCCCATGAATGAAATTTTTTTATTTTTTTCTTTTTGACACTAACTGAAGTACTGATCATTTCAGTGAAAGTATGATATTGTGTCCATCAAAGTCAATGCTTATTATGAATCTGGATAAGGCTCCAGCTACACATATGTAACAGACCTCATATATGAAGTTTTCTAAACTTAAACGCTGTTTTATCTTAAAAAAATAGGAGCTAACTGAAAGAGTGAGATTTGGGGGGTTATTTAGTACTTAGGAAAAGGGAAGTTGTAGGTTAAAACTGCTTCATCCATGTTTAAGTTGCATGAGAATAAAAGCTAGTCATATTTAAATTGAGCCAATTATTTCAAAAAGTTTATTTAGATATTTCAGCTTAAAAAATATTTTAAACCCCCATGCTTTACACTTTTGATAAAAGCTGTAGAGCTGACTCAAACAAAGTCACTGAATCCACACAGGGAGATGCAATCCTGTTGAATACCGCAATTTGTTGGGATTCCATTTTTTCAACAAAGAAAATGCTTTTATCAGGAATTTTATGATGAAACTGCAAGTCTGAGACATACTGCTTGGGAAAAAAAAATCTGTTCTTTCATACTGCTCTGGAAAAATATGCAAATTAATTTGTAAAAAACAGATGAGATTACTTTCTCTAAAACATCTAGCATCCTTTTTACAACAAAGGTAAATCCTCTACTTTCTGTTCTGATATTTAATTACTTTTATCTAATCTTTAAAAATATTTTGCAGCTTTAAAAAAGTGAAATACTAAAAAGCATAGCCCCAAATCAGGATTTGTTTAAAAGACAAAAAAGCAAATAACTCAAAGGTAAAAGATTTTCTTCTTGCTAAAGTAAATTATGACATGTTTGGAAGAGATAATTTGTATTTGATCATTTTATATTTTCCTAGAAGTGATAACACAATGAAACTAAGCTAGTGTGAAAGAATTAGAAAGTGCAACGCTCAGTGAAGAAAAGTGAAATTGAATTATTTCCACTAGCTTCAACAGAAATTATGTCAGAGTGCAAAAGCCAGCTTTTAATGCCATCCTACTAGGAGATAGGAAAGGAGATGATATATCCTAAAAATATTTGTGCCTAAATTAGATTTCACTTTTTCAAAAGTAACACTGAAGAGAAGGGTGCATTCTTACATCTTTAGACAACTGAATTTCCTACAAAATGGGTCACTATTATTCCAAGTCTGAAGCATAAGGAAACCACAGAAAATGTATAAATTAATTGAAATATGTAAGTGTTTATATGAACGTCTAAAAGTGTTATTGGTTATATAAACAGAGGAAATTGCTTTAATATAAGATTTTTATCCTGATATTTTGGTGATTAATATATTTGGAAGTGACCTTTGAGATTCCCTTTAGCAAATTTTTTTCCAACTAGACAAACATCTGACTAACAAGGAACCATATTTACGTTCATTGCAAGGCATCCACATAAATCAAAGAGCCCTCAAAAATATTCACAAATGTTTGCTAAAGTGTAACAAAAAATAAAACTTAGATTTGAATTAACTTAAAAATGTTAAATGCTCCTTGCTTCCCTGATTAGCAGAACTAAGTTGTTATTCTTTAATGCCCTCCACCTCTCCCCACACCAGTCTATAATTCTAAGTAGTACATATGGATTGCATGAATAATAACTTTGCACTTTAAAACTGCAATGTAAGCTATTTAGGATTACACATCTTATTGACTTTCAAAGACACTCTTCTTAGATCAATCATGTACATGTAAAATCTCATCCCAAATCCTGAGGTTGACTTTAAGCTGTACATGGAGGTCTATAAATACCTTGTCTTCAAATTAACTTGAAAATGTTTTAAGTGTACATGAAAATAAGGCAGTTTTATTAAACCTGGTTTCCTCTTGCCAAGGCTAAATTGTTCACTTCTTTACAGTCTCTCTGCACAGAAACAGGAGAGAGAGGTCATTCTAAAGGACAACTCTTGCTGTCCTAAAATATGTTTCTGAAACAGTAAGATCAAATCCTATTCCTATTTACTTCTAATATACTCCACAAAGAGTACTGTGGGCTCCTGGTTTGATATTGGTCTGATTCCAGCTGAAGTGTTAACCCTGTGTGCAGCATGACATTGCATCATATATTATACCCTTAGACCTGTTCTGATTTCCATTTAATTAAAGAGAGGCTCAATAGATACTTAAAACAATAAGTAATGGATAGTTATCTCTTTTACCCTTATTCATGCTCTGGAAAATCCTACCTTCTTAAAAATCAACATTAATAGCAATTTACTTGTTTACAAAGAAGACTCTTTGCTAATCCAATGTTTATCATTTAACTTACTCTAAATAGTAGTTTTGTTTGAAGAATTTATTTTCCAGGCTTTCCACAGGTGTTTATATTCCCAAACATTTTCTTAACTGGGCTTACAAAGAAAAAAAAGTTATCGGAGAAAAGAAATGTCTACATACCTTGACCAGATTACTAGCAAAAATCAAGTTAAAGAAGAAGAGTACAATAGTAAGACAGGATGGGAGTTTATATTCATGTCTTAGTAGATGCCATTACTTGACATGTTTGTTCATTGGACAATCTTAATGGAACAATGCATCCTACTTTTAGAAAAAAAAAATATGGATTTGGAGAGAGAATAAAGCTTAAATCTTCTATAAATATTTCCATCAGCTCCTGCCTTCTGTTTTCACACCTCATACTTCCTTATTCCATGAAAAATCATATAAGCATTTTTAAGGTAAGTCAATGAAAGTAAAAGGCAGCAGACCTAGTCATTGATGAAAGTATCTTTTCTATATTATGAAAGCCAATTTTTTTAATCATTATATAAACTAAAATAGAAATTTTTTATTCTAAGTAAAGTGTAGTTAGATATAGTGATAATCTTATACATGAAACTGTGATAGCAAAGGATGAATTTCTAGTTGCAAGTGGAGTATATATTGTGGAATGTTTTAAACAAAAGAACTAGCAATAGTTGTACTGTGTACTCAGGTAGTAAGAACACTGTGTGAACATTTTATTAATGCTACCAGAATAATCATAAAACACAGATGGCTTTTCCCCAAGACTAGTGCACAAGACAATAGTGTAGAAGGAAATATGTGAAAGATTGTGCATCATATCTTATTCTTTTCTTGAGGAAATATTTTAGTCCTTTTCTAGGGGAAATAACACTTAAAATAATAAGAAATAGAAAGAAAATTATTTATCTGGGGAAAAATATTGAGGTCAAGAAAGGTATGCCTTTTTACATCAACCTACCATCCACCCCAATATTTTTTTGTTGAAAGTAAAGCTGCTTTAGTGAGCAGGGTATCTAAAACAAGTTTCTATCTTTTTAAGGAACTGATATACAACCCATCTAAGTTATCCTGCCTTTTGTCCTTCACTTTCCACATAAATTTAAAGTATTCTTTACCTGGAAATACCATGTTACATTAGACCAAAAAAAAATAGGAAAATATTTGGAAAAGCAGTAACCTTTATTTTAGAAACTGCTTTTATGTGCATTCACGCATGCTCTATATTCCCAGATGGTTCAATCCAAATATCTTAGAGTTACCGTGAGGAAAACAGAGCCACAATGGATACTGAGAAAAGTGAGGTGGTTTTAATTCAGAGATGTGTCCCAACATTTAAGTGCTGTTCTTTGACCTACACATCTAGGCTCTGCTTTCACAATGTGCACAAGCATATTATTAAATCAGGCTTTATTCAAAGGACAGTTCACAGACCCTGTACTATTGTAATAGCTTGTTCTTATGTCACACTTGAGCCCTAATCCCTGACTGTCCAAAATAGTAGTATATAGTCTGTATATTGATTAGCATGCATGAAGTGTCTTTCTAAGAAAACCTGAACTTTGGGTAAGAGAAAAAAAGTGAAAACTAACTTTCTTTTTATTTTCATCCTTTTAGGACATATGTAGAACATACACAAGTAAGTCAGGGCTGGATAAAATTGGCTCAGCCCTAGTTTCTTCCAACAGTACTCTAACAGACTTGGCACCCCTCCATATCTCCATATTGCATCCTTATTTGCCCTCAAAGTCATGCTGCAAAAGAAAGCACTTTTCTTAATGTCCTCTAATTTTTTAGAAATGCTTATTACACCATGTCCACATCTGATGGGGAACTCTGAATTATGTGGCTCTATCTCTTACTGACATGTAAAATGAGTCTATGAGCTCATTTTTCTTAAGTGATTCTCTTCCCACTTGAGCCTAACAGTGCTTTATTTTGGAGTCCTCTGGAGGAGCAGCATCCAGTTGAACTTGTGTGCTCTTTTACATCCACAAGTTTTTCTGAAAACCTTAATTAAAGAATCATAGAATCAAACGGGGTGGAAAAGACCTCTGAGATCATCAAGTCCAACCCTTGATGCAACATCGCTGTGGTTACTACACCATGGCACTAAGTGCCATATCCAGTCTCATCTTAAAAACCTCCAGGGATGGTAAATCCACCACCTCCCTGGGCAGCCCATTCCAATGCCAGATTACTCTCTCCATAAAAAATTCCTTCCTAATATCCAATCTAAACTTCCCTTGGCAGAGCTTAAGACCATGCCCTCTTGTCCTACTGCTGGTTGCCTGGGAGAAGAGACCAACCCCCACCTGGCTACAACCTCCTTTCAGGTAGTTGTAGAGAGTGATGAGGTCTCCCCTGAGCCTCCTCTTCTCCAGGCTGAACAGCCCCAGCTCCCTCAGCCTCTCCTCACAGGACTTGAGTCCCTTCACCAGCCTTGTTGCTCTTCTCTGGATCCGCTCCAGCACCTCAATGTCCTTCCTAAACTGAGGGGCCCAGAACCGGACACAGTACTCGAGGTGTGGCCTCACCAGCACTGAGTACAGGGGAAGAATCACTTCCTTGGACCTGCTGGCCACACTGTTCCTGATCCAGGCCAGGATGCCATTGGCCTTCTTGGCCACCTGGGCACACTACTGGCTCGTGTTCAGTTTGTCAATCTAAACTCCCAGGTCCCTTTCCGCCTGGCTGCTCTCCAGCCACTCTGTCCGAGCCTGTAGTGCTGAAGGGGGTTGTTGTGGCCAAAGTGCAGGACCCTGCACTTGACCTTGTTGAACCTCATCCCATTGGGATCAGACCAGCTCTCCAGTCTGTCCAGGTCCCTCTGAAGAGCCCTTCTGCCTTTCAGCAGATCAACACTCCCTGCCTTGACTTGGTATCATCTGCAAATTTGCTGTTGGTGGACTCGATTCCCTCATCCAGATCATCAATAAGGATATTAAACAGAACTGGGCCCAACACTGATCCCTGAGGGACACCACTAGTGACCGGCCGCCAATTGGATGCAGCACCATTCACTGCCACTCTCTGAGCCTGACCCTCCAGCCAATTCCTAACCCAGCACAGAGTGCCCGTGTCCAAGCCTTGGGGTGCCAGCTTTTGGAGGAGTACGCTGTGGGAGATGGTATCAAAGGCTTTGCTGAAGTCCAGAAAGACCACATCCATAGAGCAACTATAACCAATGTTATAGTCGTCCTCAGACGACAGCCTCTCAAGGAAAAGGGTTCAGTTCCAGCTGAGGGTTCAAAGCAGGCAAAGTATTCATGGGACATAAAAGGCATTGCAGCAAAGTGGCAGTAGTGCTGCTCTGTGAAATTACGTATTTTTTTACCTTGTGCAGGAATAGGTAGGCAAATCCAAAATCCATGTTCTTTATGATACTACCCCCTGGCATATTGATAGCTCATGGAGAACAGGACATGGACACTCCTTTGTGACAGGAAGAGGAGAGGGTTTGAAAGTGGTTTTTTTGAGAGGATTCTCCCATGTTGTATGTACGCATCTAGGTAAGTGCCCTGCCACGTGTTTAACCTCTCCACAATAACAAATCTGACATTTGACTTCAGATATACGATAGTTGAAGAGATAAGCTCTTATTAGAATCAAAAAATCATGTAGTTCTTTAGGTTGGAAAATACCCCTAAATCATTGAGTCCAGTTGTTAACCCAGCACTGTCATGTTCACCACTAAACCATGTACCTAAGCACTACATCTACACATCTTTTAATTACCTCCAGGGACGGCAGCTCAACAGCTTCTCTGGGCAATTGTTCCAATGTTTGACTACACTTTTAGTGAAGAAATTTTTCCTTATATCTAATCTGAACTTCCCTTGGGAAACTTGAGGTCATTTCCTTTTGTCCTGTTGCTTATTACTTGGGAGAAGAGACCAACCTCCACTTTGATGCAACCTCTTTTCAAGTAGTCATAAAGAGTAATGCGATCTTGATTTTGATCTGTTATCAGAACTCTGAGACAAGAAAAAAAACAAAACAAAAAAAAACAAACCAAACAAAACAACAACAATAACAACAAGAACAAAAACCATCTTCTGAAGAACCTATAGTTTTTTTGAAGAACCTAGTGTTGTTTTATGAATTCCTAACCGTAGAACAGAAAATTGGAAAAATCCTATCTAAAATAAATCCCAAAAAATTAGTGTACTTCCCTTCTTTTTGCATCCTAGTAAGCTGTAGTTCAACACAGTACTTCTGCGTAGGCCACAAGTACTCTTCCATATGATTCTTACCAACTTTGCCCTCAGAGAACTCTGATTACAGAAGTTGAAAGAACACATCTGTCCTTTTTCTATCCCTTGTCCAAACACCTTGGAACTAAAATCTCAAACTCTTTGGAGCACTGTCTCCTGTTAATCTCAGTATCCCTCTGAAAGTGCTTCTAAGTCTTGCTAATGCCTTGCAGGTGTGAGAGATATGACAACTTGGGTTCATACCAGTTATTTCACACCTTTCTCTTTTTTCTGAAGTTTGTGTATTACCATGTGCTGCATATTGACAGCTGTGTCACTTTTCAGAACATGCAGCCATTTCTCAGAATGCTGTAAATCCTTGGGATAGCTCTCAGTGTGAGTTAGCAGTGTAGGAAGAGATCCAACAAGTTGAAAGTCAACATTATAAAATGACGTACTTTAAGCACTATAACAGTACTTGTCAGAACACTAATGCTAAACTATGATGCTTCAGAAGTAAGGTTCAAAGAAATGTCATAAAACATACAACACACTGCATTTTCTGATTCTAAAAGCATCTATTTTTCAAGAAAACAAACAAACAAACAAACAAATGAAAACCCAAATGAATAACTTATTCTCTAGAACTGAGAAAAAAACTTATGCAACTTCAAGTAGAAAATTAACTAAAACAGCTAATCATAGACTATTACAAAACTACTTAAGAAGCTCATATACACAATTACATGTTCCTGAAAACCTCATGCTGAAAAGTAAGCACAAAGGACTAATCTGGAAAATCATTATTTGTGACAATATCCCAAGCAAAGCCTAATGCTGATAAATCCAGGAAAAGCAGATAAAGATAAGATCACACTACTGTCTGATATCACCTCCTGATCCAACCAGAGAAGCATAAATGTGATAGGACATGAAAAATAGTAAATTGATCCCTCCTTTGACTTCTAAATCTAAACTTCCTTAGATTTCAAATATCAATACCTTTTCACTATTCATTTCACAAATGAACTTTCTGGAATGGTTTTCTGAAAAATAAAGCAGTGGATTTTATTTTCAGAGGACAAAGCTACAACAGGGCAATGGACAGAACCTTTTTGCTTAGACAGAGAAAGGTTAAGATGACCCAGCAACAAACGCAAACAGAAAATGTTAGAAAATGAAAAGTACGAAAATTTTATGAACTTCTGTAGATATTATACAATTTGGTATGTCAATGTAGGAGATAGATGAGCACAGACCTGACTATTTCTGTAAGATTATGACCTGGTTTGGAAAATTGAGTCCTGCAAAATTTTCAAGACAGAATTCTGTTCTGAAGTTTAAGTGAGCCAATGAGCAGTATAAGGTGACTTACCCTACCTTTGACCGCAAAAATCCTTCTTTTAGGTACCCACCGACCAAGAAAGTAAAGAAAATAGTTTCAAAATTTTAATGTAATGGAACTTTAAACAATGAATCAGTGAAATGATTTTAATGTTACTCTATTGTATAAGACCACATGAAAAGATATTTTTGACATTTTATTAAGTTCATCCATTAAGGACTATTCCAAGACTGGATCCATGTTTCCAAAACTTTGAGAAGTGAGATGTCCTAGGACAGAAGGAAAAAGACAGACATGGGTCAAAAAAGGGGAGTAGAAAAAAAAATAACAAACCCCATTATTTAAGTCTATGAGACAGGGAACTATCTTGTATTAACATGTGGTAATCAGTTTATTATCATTGTTTTACAGTATGAATATTATTCAAAGACAGGGAAGTAAAGGAAAAATAAGCAAAGGGATACCCAGACTTTAATTCACCTAAAGTACACACTACAGCAAGAGCACACTTCCTATTAATAACTATCCTTTTATCAGTGAAAACTCTGTATATATAATTCATCTACTGTCAAATACGAGGAAGAAAGTGATACAAATATGCAAAAATCAGAATTTTCAGAGATGAAAAAGAATATAAAAAGCGAAAATAAATAAAAATCCATTTGGTCTTCAAATACTCAGCTAAAAAAGAAAGCTTCAAGTCTACATTTTTTTAAATCAAGCCATAGATTTTGTATTCAATAATACTGATTTATGTGTCCTATTTGATGACTAACAGAAACCCTTTCCCTCAAGTAGTTACACTTCAGGAGGGGCATTCTGTTCTCTCTCTATTAAGCAAGAAAATATTTACAAAACAATAATCAAATCAATATACATCGCAGTTTCAAAATCACTTCCAATTCAGACAAGTTTGAAAAACTGGTGCTCTAGACATCATACATTCATCTAATAAATCACGTATAGGCTGCCAAGTAACTAGCAAGCCATCCATATAACAAAGATGAATAATGACCTGCACAGAGTTTATAAAAGTGTTCTTAGAAATGTCCTTAAAAAAAAGTCATGGCAAACATAAATGAAGTGCATATAAAACAACGCTGAGAGCATGCTGCTGAATGTAGCCATGAATGATATACTGATGGTGGTGAAAATGAACATGAAATACTAGAGAAAAACCCTGATGAAAGAATGTATTTTCTGTATGTCTGAATACTGCAGGAAAACATGCACCCAGGGTTGCTTCTTAAATTGACTTCAGCTCAATACTGTACCTGTTATGAAACTTTATGTCTCGTCTTTGTTTATATATATGATTACCAGAATAGTAAGTCCTTTTGATAGGAATGTCTAGCCCTCTCAACAGCAGAGAGAAATACAAGTAGAATGTGTATTTTCTGTGAACCTAAAGGTTCACTTTTGCTTTCACTTATGTCAGTGCTAGTCTTGACATCTCTGCTGCCTTTAGAAGAGTTAATTGGTAGGATGTTACTGGAATAAAGAACAAAGAATAAATTGTTAAAATAATTATATCAGAGAGGAAAACACTTTAAAGCAGGTAATAAAATGAAGAATTCAAGAGTTGCTAATCAGTCAGCATGGTCAGATTTGTATTGGTTTCCCATTTTTCTCCTTTTATAATTTATAATCCTATGAATTTCTTATTCATTCCTAACTGAATCACAAAAAGGTGTTGTTTGAATCTCACAGTTGATATTTATTAACTATATTGAAAATTTATTGAGTATCACACTGGACAGATTTAAGACATGCTTTTAAAATGTCAGGGTGAAAAATATTTTAGAACAATATAGTTTAAGAATAACTTATGTCATGAGTAATGAAATGGGAGGTGACCAGAGTAGGAGTGACCTAGAGAAACAAATAGAAAAACAAAAAAACAAAGGCTAATGAATCAACCTGACACTCAAAAGCCTTTACAAGACTGAAATAATGAGTGGAAATAGTGGATCTGCTTCATATCTGAAGGGGTGGGAGAATGATGAGATGCATACTGAAGATAAGAAGTTCCATATATTATTATATTTATTTTCCTGAGGTTCAGTTCTATACAGGGCCCCAAAATAGTTCAATAAATTGAAACTATAGAAAATGTGAGCACAAATGTAAAAAAAAAAAATTGATGTATGCTGCATATGCATCTGATAACCAAGTGTCAACAGCTGACTTTGTTGTTCCTGATTAGTAGAATATAAATCACCATTTTACTTCCTTCCCATCATAAAACATTGCTTCATAAATTTCAAAAAGCTATTTTTCGTTCTAAAAGGCAGTATGGGTGTTGTTATTCCTCTGAGTAGGCTCATTTTCATAACTTTTACCTTCTCAGTGACTGCTGAATTTCTGTATCTGTATCTATCTGAATCCTGTTCTCTGTAACAGTGTAAGGTGATAGAAGAGTTCTTGGAAGTCTATATGTTAGGTAGGTTTTGTGATATAGGAGATCAAGGAAAGAAACACATGGATCCCAGTATCATCATGTCTTACATCTCACTCAAAGATTACATTTTTATTTGTTTGGATATCTAGTTTTTTCCTTTATTTATCTTCTGCCATGAATAAAAGTACTTTCTGAGAAAACAAATCATTCCACCCATCTAAGAAAAATATATTAATTTTTGATCTTATTTCCAAGAACGGCACTAAGGTATACCAGGATATTTTTTATATATCAGAAAAGATATCCTGTTTTTGTTTCAGTACTCACATTTATTCTATTCTAGTTCAAGGTACTTACACTGAGAGAATAAAGTGGAAAAGGAACAATATGTTCTGCTGTCTGATTACAGAGGAAACTATACCCACTTTTTTATTTTTCTGTGAGTTGTATGTAGTAATATGTCTGATACTACAATAAACAGACACAGAACAGATGATTTCAACATGAGTAGTGACAAAACCAAGCCACAGCTAAAAGCTGGGTTCAGCAGTGCCTGTTTAAATCACGTTTCAACACCACTTTCAAGTAACCCGAATTTTCCTTTCTGTCTACCTACAGCACCAATAAGACCAGTTTAAAAAAAGTGCAGAATTGCCGTATCACAGGGTTGGAATTTTCATTGATATTATTCCTGCAGAGAGAATGATGAAAGGTGGAAGAGATCTAGTTAAGTTTCCACAACCAGTATAAGGAAAGTCATTAACTTCTCTGTCTAGGAACAAGAATTGTAAATTTCATCCTTTACCGATATCTCGCTTGTAAAATTCTTTGTCTTATCTTCCATTTAAAATTCTAATTGCTACAGTACAGATGCAAAACATATTTTATAAGAAAAGCTTTTCAATATTTCTAGCTTGTATGCTGGTAAGTATTACCTTCTAACCCATTAAAAATTATGGAAAAATGTTTTGCCTTGTGTGGAAAAATTAACAACTTGTTCACACAGCTCACTTGTTCACAAGGTGATTGATGATTTTTTCAGAATGTATGCATGTATGTATATGGACTTCACAGTCAAATACTATAATTTCTTTCCCTTCTCAGGCTTGTAGGAAGATAACTCACATTTTTTTTTTTAATTAGCAATTATTTGTTGTGTGCTGTAATCTAAAATTGAAAAAATGTAGTTCAGTAAAACATTGTTACATTTGTACAACTAAAGAGCTGACAAAGATGTGTATCTTCCTTCAAGAGGTATTGTTACTATTAGGAGAAATCAATAATTTATATCAAGTTTACTACTGGCTCTATTTATGACAAAAATATACATTAGGGTCTTTTTTTCTGTTTAGTAGAAGCAAAAAGATCCCCAAAAATTATTTACCCTTCATCTCTGTTTTCTAGAAGTCCCATTTCAATGCTTCCTCTCAGGACTTAATCATGACTCCCTCCCTAGACCATGTGTCCCTTTTAATAGGCATATCCTTCTATTTACTACTGATTTGCCATACGTCCAAAATCCTAGCTGCTTCCTTCTCTGTTTTAAAAGGTATTTGCACTGTGCTTGAAACACAGTATCTGGAACACCTGATGGCATTAATAAGACAGTGACGGATTTTGGATCAAATATTTTCTTGGTAGCAGCCACCATTAGCTCTCAATGTATTCCACAATAAGCTGCCTTTTTATAGCAAAGATTTTCAAATAAGCCTTCTAACCTGTGTGTAAGATTTACAGAATTGCTGCCTTTTGATGTTCCAAAAACATTTGCATGATGGACATATCTTGTTATCCATGTGGCTTTAATTTCTGAGATACTGGAGTTCTGATCACATGTTCATTTCATCACATCTCGTGAGGTAGCACACTATTATGCTTATTTCAGAGATGGGGAAATGAAAAAGGGAAACTTGAAGTTTAGAAGACATCTTCTAATTCAGGCATATCAAATTGTTTTAGGAACTAGTTGTCTATGAATGAGTCATCTCAACATATTTCCTGTAACATCTAGAATCTGTTTAGGTATCTTAAAGATCTAGGATGCATGGTTCTTGTGCAGGACAACTTGAAATTACAGGTATTTATCCCAGTAATCATTCAGTTGTCTGTCTCAATACGTATCTCACTCTCCCTCTGCTCCCCACCCTGCCCCCCCATTCCTCTCTCTCTCCCACAAACACAGAGGATTATTTCTCTCTCCCACAAATACCTACTTGCCTTTAAATGAGTTTACAAGCTTGTAGGTTTTCCAGCAAAAGATCCAAAACTTATTTGTAATCTTTCTTTTTTTGTTAACTTTTAAACTCTCAACAAGGTGCTTTTGGAAAAGGTACCATTGCTCATATACAAGAATTTTCTAGAGATGTTAGATGCTCATTATCTTATGAGTTCTTTTTAAATTGCTATATGTATCCAAGAAGCAGATTTCACCCTTTCCCAGTATCCATTTCATCCTTCCCATACCTAGGCATTGTAATTCTTCTGCAATATTATTCCATTGCATATGTAGCGTTACATGACATTAGTTTTGTAGCAAAAGTTTCTATCATTATTCAGGATGCGAAAGAAACTTTGAGTCTCTTTGATGCATTGCAGCTCACATCACATCATATCACTTTGAGCCACACAAAGCCATACACTGACAGAATCAGACGCAACAAGACACAGTGCATCAAATCTCTTTAGTCTTATACTCAAGATGCAAAGACAAATGCTATCACAGAGGCTTGTAAGGCTGCTTTATAAAACTCATCACCAGAAAACAGTGCATCTTGCAGTAGTGCTACGCTTTAAGTGCTTCAGTAGAGCACTAATTCGATGTTTGATAGCATAATGGCAGCACAAACTTACTGATGTGGTGAAATGAACTGTTGCTAAACATAAAAAGGCAACACACAAAATAAATCTAGTGGCACAAGGTTTCTGTAAGGAGCAGTATCAGTGAAATACAGTATTTTCCTGACACCTTACCTTCCTACTAATTTTTCTGTTTACATCCCTGTTAACTAGCATTCCATTTAGAGCACAAGTTATCTTCACAGCACTTCCTAAGCTAGGCATATCCAATATCACACCATCTGTTCACGTTTGAAAACTGTGTACAAGAGTATGATTCTTGCTCACCCAAAGTTTCAGACTCCTTCCTAAGGATCTTTTGGTCCTGAAATCTGTCCCTCCCATTAACTACTAGGAAAACATGGCACTTTACCAGGATTAGTTTACCCCACTGGAGCACTTTCAAGGCTTTGAGAGATGAAAGACAGCATTTAATAAGTGGGTATTTTGATGGGGTGCACAAGTCAGCTCTTGTGCAGGATCTGCAATAGTACTATTAGTACTATTATAAATAGTGTAATATTATAAATAATTTTACTGTATAAATAGTACAACTAAAGGACAGGATTTTTGTACGATTCCTTAAGGATGGTTTACTATCTGACTTCTTATTGGTAATAATATTCAGATTAACAGTGATCCACTTACAGTAAATCCTGTTAAAATATTACTGTATTTAGCAAAGCTACAGTGAAATGGCACATTTAAGTGCTGAGCATGAAATAGGTATTTTCTCTAGGACATGACATGTAAGTTGTACTATCTTAAAACATCATTCAAAATGGTTATGTACAAATGTTTCTTTTATAAGAATGGAAATTTTATGGCAGTTGATCAGTTCATTTGACCAAAGAAAGCAAGAACCAAAACTGAATTATGAATGACATTGGAGGGCTTCTCTTTTAAGAAAAAAGTAAAGAATCAAATGAGAACACTCAAGAGCAGTTAGGAAGATGTTATGATGATGCCATATACTTGAAATGAAGAAAGTAGTTTTCTAGTCTTGAATTGTCATTGCTTTATTTATCTGTATTTCCTTACATGGTGATATAAGACATACAAAGGAAAAAATTATCCAACTTTAATTGGCAATTAACTGGTTAGCAAATAGCATTAAAATACAACTATCTCAGTTCTAAGAGCTTCCAGAAATAGAATATTAGTTTAATTTCAAACTGGTTTATCACAGTACACAAAATTAAAGAACTAGGTGGGAAAAAAGGTGTCTTGAGCCTCCAAGAACAAAAAAAAAATTGAGCTTTGCTAGTATCAAACTGATGTAGTGAGACCCAAATAGAATGGCTTTCTCTGTGTGTCTTGGCATGGTTAATGTCATCTTTTAACATTAAAAAGTCAATCATCTGAGTTTTGTATAAGCATCTATTGTGCAAGTGCTAAAAGATAAGGGTTTGTCTTTCATTCAAGTTTTAGAATTGGGTTTCTCTTCTTAAAATACAACAATGCAAGAAAAAAGTAAACACTTCTACCTTTGTAGGATGCTGATTGAAAAGAGGACCCTTGAAATAGCTTTCAGCTAAAAGCAAGTTCAAAAGTTGTATATTGATTCAAAAGCCCACAACAACAGTTGAAAACAAGAGTCTTAGAAAGATGTGGCACTTTTAAGAGCTAAGTTTTATTCTTTGTCATCTTCTGCAATTGTACTTTTTACAGGGTCCTTTCTGCATGAATAAAAAATCTCTCTTCAAAGCTTTAATTCCTTATATATTTCTAGTGTGTTCTCATAAATAAAGACTAAGGGGAAAAAAAAAAAAGAAAAAGCTTAAATGATTCTCAGCAGTCTGTTGGTTCCTGGCACTTTGGAAATAAAGACCATGGAAGAGCAGAGGCAGTTGCTGGACACGAATATCTCTTGTTAGCCAGGTTAAAAGAATCTTGTTTATGCAGCAGTGTGTCCACTCAGAATGAGGATTAGTGAAAAACTGACATCTTTGATAATGACATCTTCACTCAAAAGTAAGGGATTATGGAAGTATTTATACTCCAGAATGGGATTAAGGAGACTCAAGAGAGGAAAATAAACCTTTGCAAGTAGTCCTGTAGTCTTGCAAAGATCTTGTGGCTTAAGTACTCAGCATGAAGTTATCCCTCTGTAAATAAAAATGACACCTGAACCCCAGAATTTGGATCCATATCTCAGCATCACAGGAGTACACAACAAAAGACAGGGACATGTATTTTTATGTCTATATGCTTTTTTCTGTGCTTACATGAATTACCTTTGGTGTCTTTATGATATTAAATGAAGTAAATTTCTGTATGATATCAAAAGTACAATATACTACAGTATAGTAGTTAAATGAAAACATTTTGTAAAAATTTTCAGAAACAATAAAGAAATTAAGAACTTGAGTCTTCGTTAAAAATTAACAGTAGAAATGCTTCTAAACTTTCCATGATCTTAGAGGTAAAACTTCAAAACTTCAGAATGTACTTGAAAGTTAATGGACTTTCACGAATTCCTGGTCAAGGAACCAATATCCACGCATGCTCACAATTAGCAAGTCACAGAATTC
This sequence comes from Chiroxiphia lanceolata, assembly GCF_009829145.1. NCBI lineage: Eukaryota > Metazoa > Chordata > Aves > Passeriformes > Pipridae > Chiroxiphia > Chiroxiphia lanceolata. The sequence goes on from NC_045640.1 coordinate 36,408,328, forward strand.
TTATGGAAATGTGGAGTTTCTGAAATCTTATAGTGACACTTGATAATAAATATGTCTTTCCTGAAGCAACGCATGTGAGGAGAGGTAAAGAAGGACTGCTCAGTAAAGTAAATAATTTGGAGGAAAGAAGCAGCTTCTCAGTTTTAAAGCAATTAAGAAAATTCATTTTACTTGTTTCTAAGCCAAAACAACAACAGGAAACTACAACCCCCTCAGAAGTTTCAAAGTTATAAAAGGACAAAATAGCAGACATTTTGAATGACCTACAAAAATCTCAGAATCTTTTTAAGTGGTTTTTATTTGCTTATTAGAGTTATTGAACAGCTGAAATCCTATCCTCTATTTTAAGACTGAAGAGATTTAGATCAATCAAATTGCCTTTTAGTGATATATTTCTTAAACACTGAATTATGCTTTACTTTCCATAAATCTCAGTATTCCAACTTTAAAAGTGAGACAATAATTTTTAACTTAATTATTTGATAAGATTGGAAATAAATTATTAATCTGAATCTCAAAGAAATCTCTGTTTCTTTACATATTAAAAAGAATCTTTTTACTGTGCCTGTGGAAGGAAAGAAATGGCAGGCTAACAAACTACAACACATCTTTAGTAATGAGGAAAACCCATTTCCTATATCCCTCATGTTTGCGTCACTTCTCCATAAATTCTATTGGACTTCTTTTCCACTCCCTCTTGCTTAAGAAATCAGCTTTTTCTGACCTAGAAAGGAAATGGACAAGAGAAGGACTAATTATCATTGTTCCTTAGGTTAGTACATAAGTTTTGATATTCCTGAGAGATCAGTATCTCACAATCTTTTCCTTTCTCACCATACTGCCTGCTGATTAGTTCCAGTACTAACTTAGTTTGCTAGCTTAGTCCTTGCTGCATGGGGGACTTTAACAAAAGGCAAGCAACTACTGGCACTAACTGTAGAGTCTACAAAGCTGTCATATTCTCTGCCTGTACAGCAGAGCTGAAGAGAATATATAGAAAGAGGTACAAACCACAGATCATGAGAATCAAACCAAAGTGAACAAACTTGAACACACAGCAGAGAGGTAAACTTCAACAGAAGATTCATGTAAATATTTATCAGTCTCAGGAGTGTGTGGCTAGATGAGTGGGTGAAAGAACCTGAGAAAACCAATGGTCAAGAAGAGAAACAGGTGGCTTGCTGGATCTGATTAAAAAATCAGTAAGAAAACTCCCCTGCATACTACTCACCAGCATTGACCAGGTGAGATGATGTTCATTCAGCTCTGCACTGCTCACTTCAGACTGGGTAAGGTGGCACATTTTGTTACACTGTTTGAGAGTCAACCTTGCATCTTCTCAAGAAGAGTGAAAGATTCAGAGGAATGAGATGTTCAGAGAGAAGAGTTCATAATGGATGTAAGTTGTACTTAGATGTATTTTTGACAGAAAGAAATGAATGTAAAGGTAGAAATAAGAGTAAAGAAGGGCTGGAGAATGTGAAATAAGCTTCAAATCCCATATAATATATGTGAACAAATGGAAAAGCACTTATATTGTAGCACAGATCAATAACTGGTGTTGAAATACTCTTGTTTCTGTCCCTGGCAATGACTTTCAGAAATGGGCTGAAATTTGTATTTCCAGTTTAATAAACATCACAAAACAGTCAGATGATTATAAACTAAGTAGCAAAGAGGGTTACTTGTCTGTGCATTTATTTGATTTTTTTTTTATTTGTCAACTCATAACTCTCAGAAAATTCCAAACTAACAGATCTTGGTGTCTTTGTCAAGAAAGAAAGAGCTGTTGTTTAGATACAGGTCTATCAGTTCTTGGAATACCTAGCAATTTGTCAAGAAGAGTCCCATTTGTGAACACTTGTGTGAGATTATTGCTATAGAATTACAGGGGTGTGCAACATTGTCATCAGTAGCTTCATTCAAAAGAGACCATCAAATGGTATTGTCATGGTTGTTGTTAACTTGAGAGAAATTTAAAGCAAGTTGAAAGCTGAAAAGTTCTACTTTATCTTTGAAAACTCTTAGAAGTTCAGCTCCCTGTTTCTTAGATATCAGCAGGCCTTACAAAAAGACTTTCCATTATCAGTGCAAGGCTTGGTGTGTTTACAGACAGAATGTGTCCTATGATCACATAGAAGGGTGCATTGCACCTAAAGAAAAAAAGGAGTTGCACAAACAGAGGAACTTAACCCCTAGGAGCAGATGTTTGTATGACTGCCATCCCCTGCATTAGGAGGCAGAATTGAAAGCCAGATGATATTTGTATGGGTCATGGATTAAGCAATATGGGGGGGGTTTTGTTGCAATGGGGATTCCCTTTGTCAGTCAATCCTGGGTACCTAGTAATGAAGAACAGGAAAGGGCATATCACTCCTTCTCCTACCGCACCTTTACTTTTTGATTTGTGAAATTTAAAAAAAATTCATGAAGAATGAAGAATTTGCTTTATTTTAATTTTCATAAAAGAGAAGTAATGTGTATGTCTTGAAAAAAGTAATAAGAAAAATGATACTTTGCTTTTAAATTCTGTGTATAAAATGCCACCAAGTCCGTCTACATTTTGAACACCTTAACAAGTGTTTAAACTACTTCCAAAGTCTGTAATTTACTCTCTTAATTATATCTAATCATCTGTTTAATCAAGTTTTTGTTGTGGAAACACATTAATTCCAAAATGGTATAGCACTTTCGTTATAATGCTAACAGGAGCATAGTGTAATACTGCAAGTATGACTTCTCAAACACAGGCTGTCCAGGGTCCCTGGACTGTGAGGTTTATTTTATATAAGAGATGAAGATAGTAAAAATGCTCCTCATTTTTCTGTCTGCACATCAGGACTGCTGAATGCCTCTTCTGTCTCTTTTTACAAATACTGTACTTGACAGCAAATAGGTACCTGTAGGTTCCAAAAGCAGTGAAAATTACCTTTGACAGTTTGAAAGTATATAAATACACTGGTTACCTCCTTTAATTTAAATAGAAAATGTATTGTGCTTCTTGCCAAACTTAACATTTTCTGTTAACTGATATAGCTTCTTCTTACATTTCCTGTAAGTAAAGAAACTAAACATCTCATTTATTTTTTCCTTGTATTTCTATGTCTTTAAGAAGCAATTCTAATTAATTTGTTAATTTGTTAATTTCCTTTGTAAAGTCAGTTTTAAGTAATCTTGGGAATTTGTTAAGGTTCCATTAAAATTATTGCAAAATCTGATTTGGACAAGATTTTGAAAAAAAGCCATAAAATATGTATGTTATTAAAATGTGTTTAGAAGAATCATAAACATTCTTATAACTCTTCAGATAAATGTTATACCATTAAAATCTCAAGAAGCTAAATATATATTTTAAAAACCTTTCATTATTTTTTTTTAAAGAGTTTTAAGGAGTAGAGATTAGAAAACAAAAAATGTACCAAATAAGAGAGAGACATGCTGAAAATTAGCACTACTGTTAGTTCACTCAAAATTTATAATATAGAGGAAATAGTGAACATTCATCTGGTTTTTTCCAAGGCTTATCTACTTTTTCTGGCTGGAGATTACTTGACTAATTTGTCTGTTCACTTCTGATTTTTTTTTTGCCTCCTGCAGCCTGTTTGGCACCTCATACAGCTGAATATATCTGGAAATTCTCAACAAGTAACAACTGAGAACCAGCACTTCAAATCTGCAGTATGGATGCAGTTAAATTTGCTATTCACATGGCAAAAAACCAATCCTGACGTATCTTTTAACTATGATATATTCTGGATGAGTCATATTCTGGGCATTTGCAGTTCAAGGGTAGAGAAGAAACAGAGAAAAGGAAAATCAAGAAAGCTTTGACTTTTATCTCATATAGGCTGGTTAACCTTTCTGTTTATACCTTCTCTTAATCCCATACATGATTTTGCTGACTTTATGGTGATAACTAACTTTCAATGTTTGTGGGATGAGTGGCTAATTTTCCAGTTTTTTAGTTTCCTCATTTCCTTCCCTGATGCTACCTCTCTCACTGTAGAATTCCATCCGTCTCATAAATAACTGACATAATCCTTTGATTCCTCTTGCATTGATTCAAACTTTACACTTCGTTATAAATAAATAGATTAATTTCCTTTTGGCATTCAGTCTTTTGTCACTCTGAAATTCTCTAATGATTTTGACTCAGTTTTCTTATGTGTATATGAAATTTTAAGCCAGGGAGCAACTTTTCTTAAGTTAGGCTTTATTTTCAGGCTCATCCAGCCCTGTGCTTACGTGTATTTGAATGAAAGAAATCACTAAGTGGTATGAACATGAATATTTTGTCTTATTGTTCTCTGCTGTACCTCACAAGGTAATCAAACATGCATTTTAGCTTCCAGACAAATGGAGAGTCTATAAAGTTCCCAATTTTATTGTGGTTATTCAGGTATTACTTTGGTGGGTTTTTTTTATAATTTTAGCTTGTAGCAGAATGGCTGGTCTAAGTCTTTTGTCCTGTAGACTGGATTCAAAGATTTTAAAAAAAAATGGGAGGAGAGGAATATAGCAAGAAGGAAATATAATCTGGAATATGAGAAACAAATACACCTTTGTGAAATCACAAATCAGGAAGAAACCTCTAACATACTTTTAATATCATACATGATGCCAAGTGCTGCAGTAACCCATAGGAACTAGTAGGGGTAAAAGACACTTGGCAAATGACATGCAAATGATAGAAATGAAGAAATGTAAAGGATTTCAAATTAATCAGCAGGGGGCCATGAATATCTCAAGCGCATTACAGTTGGGTCCACAGCTATAGAGGTGAATGTATGAGTGGAGTAACTTTAGGGATAATGGTACACTCATAAAGATAAGAAGCCAAACTACTTGTTAACAAGTGCTTCCTTACTTCAGTGGGAATATCAGCACTCTGACTTCAAATGGTACTGGATTAGCCCATGTTATTTAGCTGTTACCACAAAGATTAATTATCAATAGCAGAGCTCTTTTGAAAAGGAAAGCAAATTTCTGCAGAAACACCACAGGATGCTTTTCCAGTTTTCTGATAAAACCTGCACATCAAGTAAACACTTGTGGTTGCGATGACAGGAATTTCACAGTAAACACAACATATATTCCTGCAGACAGTGTAACATTTAGCTTTGCTGTAACAGTGTCAAGATACTCTGTGGTACAAAAGCTAGGAACTCAAGGAATTTTTCAGTAGCTCCTGTATTACTGTAAATTAGATAAGATCATTTTCTCAGACCTGTGTGATATGCTAACATGACAACATCTTAACATCGTGTGTTCGTGTTGATAGAGATTAGTAATTTTGATGGATGCTGACGCAATTTTTTCTGATTTTTCTGCCATAGACCATGCAATAATGATAGTGATCGTTACAAAGGAACTGACTCTTTCTAACCTCATTACTAGAATATTGTTGCTAATATTTATTCCTAAGAGGAATAAGTGCAGTGCTGCACACTATCTGACTTTTATTTAATAATTTCAAAATCTCTGAAGAGACTGTGTATCAAACAACTATTTTTGGACTTAGTTAGCTTTGGTAGTAGTATCTAGGATACTTTCCTCTATGCCTGGAACTAGAAGAATGAAGAGCCACAGGGTCATGTAATTTATCCATTTTCTGAACTACAAATCTGTGCAGTCAGAAAAATCAGAAAATAAATTATTTTCTCTCTTTTGTTTTTGAAATCTCTGCCTATATTGATAGATTTAGTTTCAGTGATTTCAATGAATAGATATCACAATATGACACTTGAGAATGTAAAATCATCATATACCTGTAAGGAAATGGATATGCCTTTAAGTAGTGCAATACTGATTACCTAAAACAATAAAAAAAACTATGCATGAATATAAAAACTATTTAGTCTGGTTTTTAATGACAATAATTTAAGTCAATTGAACAGCAATTTGAATGTCCAAAGCCAGAGCTACCAAAAAATAATTTTGGAGTGACTTCCAAGGTCTGCCTTCATACTTTCAGCTAAGGTCTGGTCTCCACTTTCTTTCTTTGGTATCCTGTGGGGCTCCTTTTCTACTGAGTATGAGTTTGAATGAACTCTCTCTACAGTGTCAGACAAGAGTTCTCAATTCTTCTTAGAGCCCTGCAAGAATGTATTGCACTTCAGTAAGTCATAAAACTGAACAAATACTACTGTGGAAAAAATAATTTTGTAAGTGAGTTTAAATATTAATGCTCTGTATACCTTATTGAAATTCTTAGAATTAAATAAAAGGGAGTGATATTTCCCTAACATTGTTTGCAGAAGAGAGCTTAAAAGCTAACAATCTTTTTATGCAAAAGGAAAATAAAACATACTTGATCCAACAAAAAAAAAAATGGTTTGCTATACAGAAGGCCATATAGAATCACAGAATCCTTGAGAAAGGTTTCTAAGATCATCAAGTCCAAGCATTAACCTACAATCTGAATTCAACATTTTCTGCATATTTTTGGGAAGGTTGTTATGATGTAATCTCCATGGCCAGACACTCCAGGAGGAAAAGAACTCTTTTGACTCTCTTTTTAGAAAGTAAAAAAGGCTTCCACAGAAAATTTAATTTTCATAAATCAGTTATTTCTGCACAGTTCCACTACTGGCACTTGGCATATCAGCATCATTGTATCTGAAATGTGACTTTGGAATGTAGTAGCCTCTTGAATAAGCATATCTTCAGGTGAACAGTTTATTTCTCAACAGTGGGAGTTTTAATTTATCTTACATTTTCTTTTCTATTCATCTCTGTGAGAATACCACTGACAGAGAAACAGAGTTGAGGGCAGTGGAGTTGAATTGTGTCCACTGCAGTCTTACGTTCTCAATATCTCAGCAAGGTTGACACTTTAACCTCATTTAAGTGACCAGTGTAATGAGAGAGCGTATGTAAGAGAGCTAGGCAGCAGCTTTGCAAATTTGCACCTTGAGACTGACAAACACAAATATATTCCCTGCAGTTACTTGCCTGCAGACTCCGATTTAGATGGAAAAACAGTAGAAGATAAGGAAGAAGGGCAATTACATTGATATGCTGTGTGTACATCTAAAAGTATTAGACTGTGTGATTAAAAGTCAATCATGATAAATGCAAAGATTCATGGAAGAACCCTAATAATAACACTGGTGAAAATGTCACTCACTAAACTGACTATCCTAAAGCTACCAAAGGAGGAAAATTTCATCATTGTTGTTGATGGGAAACTCACTAAGAATCACAGAACGCATCAGATTGAAAGGGATCACAATGGTCACATATCCCTGCTCAAGCAGTCATCCTAGAGCGCATTGTACATGATTGTGTCCAGACAGTTCTTGAATATCTGCATTGAGGATGACTCCACAGCCTCTCTGAGTAATTTGTTCCAGTGCTCAGTCACCTGCACAGTAAAGAAGTTCTTCCTCATATTCAGGTAGAACTTCCTGTGCATCAGTTTCTGCCTATTGCCTCTTGTCCTGTTGCTTGGCCTATAAAAGTCTAGCTCCATCTCCTTGAAACCCTCTCTTCAGCGTCAGTGAAAGAAACTCTCTCATGAAAGTCATATAAAGTAGATGGTGTGGTTGCCTGCAGAAGTAGAGGACTTGTTATAGGATGCAAGGGAAGAGCATTTGGTTACTAAGTAAAACTTACTATGAGAGGTTTATGAGAAGGACCGAAGGCAAGTAAATGATCCTGGCAGATCCAGGAGGAGTAAGCATGGGAAAATGCAACATTGTGTGTGTTCATGTATTAGTGAAGGCATCAGTCTCTGCCTGTGTTGACCTCTGTGACTGATTGACTATGTGTAGGGTACAGTGTGCCCATGTGCATGTGTTTACAAGTGCACACACTCCTGCCTACTGGGGACATGTGCTCAGCTTCACTATTGATTGGATCTGGAAACACAAAACTGTAGTGATATCACACCTGTCAGGCTGGGAGAAATCTCTGTGCAATCTGAAGCCTACCTCTAGGATTAGGTTACCTCTGGCAGTAAAATTTCCCATTTAATATTTCTTCATATAAACTTTATTCTTGAGTTCCTTTTGCCTGGCAAGAAGTGTCCTTTGTGCATAGCCTTGCACTACACATATGTGCTATGAAAAAGATAAGTAGGAATACACAGAGGGAGACAGAGGTGTCTGAAAGTTCTACCTATGATGGAAATAACAGTTTTCTTAGATTTTGAAGAGTATGTACATTTGAAATCTCATGTCAGCATATTTAATTGCCCAAAGGTATCCTTAATTTATCTGATTTGCTGATGTTGCCTCTTGGTAGCAAGGTTTTATCTTAAATGCTAATACAGTCCACATGCTAGAATAAGAAAAAAACCATAAAGACAAGAAGTATCACCATTCAAATGAACAACACTACTCTCTGAATAAAATATCACAGTATTAAATATGCAATTAAATGCAACTTTAGCAGTTATAAGGAATATTTGAAGTATATTTTTCTGAGAAATGTTCATATTGGTAACAGCCATTTCTACATGAAGAACTTTGTCACTGCTCAAATTAGTTCCTCTTTTTCCCTTGAGTTTGATATCTTTGCACAGTCATACCCATACTAGTATCAATAGTTTTTCTTGCCATAACATGCATTATTCTTTCATTCCACGTAGGTAATCCAAATTTAAATCTATACCTGCAATGAGAATTCTACTCCTTTGACCGTTAATGAACTGAATCAATTGTTTCTAAATGTGAGCAATGCTTAATAAGTCTGTGATAAAACTGAGTTTGACTTCAGCTTCTACATTGTATTGGCCACATGGATTCTCAAGGTATGGTCATCTCATCAAAATTACTATGCTTAAAAAAATGAAGAATATGAAACAGAACACTATAAAGTCAACATCATTAGCACCAGATGGGTCCTTTCATTATCAGTAGGTACAGAAACATTTTTGGAATTATCATAAGCCCCCTGCTTTTAAAAAGTCATATATATGCTTCTAAATTGACCCCAAAATTACCGCACAAATAAATGTAATGTGTTTGGTGGGAAAAAAAAATAAGATTCAGCTCTCACTGAAGGACTAGAATTGTCCTAGTACTTTAGGTAGATTTTTTTTTTTTAGTGCGTAAAGATATATATATATATATATATATACATGCACATTCTCCCAAGACACCAGTCACTGTCACTTTGCATTTTGCAGCCACGTTTGACAATTTATCAGATCTGTTTTGGTTTCAGATTCTGTATCATATTTTGCACCAATTCTTGCAATATCAGCTCCTTCAAACGTAAACAAGATTTTGAAAAAATACAGAAACATTTGCTATATAATAACGAATGTACAACAAATGCCTAATGTTTTATATTCAGTTAAATATGATTTTTTCCTGAATGCTTGACTTTATGCTTTGTAGAAATGGAGTCAGCACACGCACAAGTATAATCTAGTATTTAGGTTAGTTCCCAGAGTTCACTGTTCTTGCAGCAAAATTGTGGTTCCCTTACTACAGGAGTGCTTTCTAGTCTCAGTAATCTGTTGTAATGTTTTTGGAAAGTTGCGTGTTATTTCTGTAAAACCTTTTCTGACAAAACAACTCTTTTCTGATCAAAATAAAAGAAATCTCTTAGAGAAAAAGGTGTAGTTTTTCTCTGTATGTGAGCTCAAGGTATCAAAGAATCAAAGACTTTGCAAGGGTTCATGTGGGCAAAAATCCCTTGGACTCTAAAATTAAAGTGTACACCAGGTAAGAGCTTGGAGCTTCTGGACCCAGGTGTAACCAGCTCTTTAGATTCTTCTAACCTTATTTATTGTATCTCCATTAATTATGGATCTATGTCAGATTGATAGAGAGTTCTCATTAATGATATTTCCCTGAAGCAAATATTTCTTATTTTATATTTTTCATTATTCAGGTAAATCGAGTACTTTTCTAACATAAGTCAATGACTGCATACTTAATTCAAAACGAATGCATTATGCAGTATAATACTTGGAACACTGAACCACCTTAAAAATGTAATTTGTTTACCACTTCACTGTAAAATATACCTCCATTTTTAGGGCAAAAGCTGATTTAACAGTATTGGTCTGACTTGTACCATGTGTTTCATAGTTCATAAATGTAAATTATAAACAAAACAAACAACACCAAACAAAACCCAAACAAAAACCAAATAAACCAAAGCAACAAAACCAAACAAAAACACACCACCACCACCACCACCCCATACTCAAACTACTGTTACTTTAGTTTAACTTTTATATGAAATGCATGTTTCAAGAAAAAAAAAAACTGTTATGAATTTATTCACACAGCTTGATTCAGTTTTTACCATATAGGAGATTTACAAGAAGGTACAAAACCTGTATTTAAAAGTTACCAAATAACTGCAGAGGATTAATCAAAGATGTGTCTCTCATGCAAAAGAAAATGCGTATTGGAAGCGAAAAATGAATGACTAGTGGGAGACATGTTTACCACATGATTATTTTTGGGACTAAGAAACCATAATATATAGTTGGTTTAAAAAAACAGAGCTTTTGCTAGGTTCATGTTAAATTCAGTACTTTACACCTTCAAGTGTGAATTGAAATAGAAATAATCTTAAGATAACAATAGAAATTTACATTAAAAAATTATTTTACAAGCAGTTGGTAGACAAACCATTTAACAAGCTCTTTATTTATAAATATTTAAAATAACTAAGGAATGTAGTATCACAAAAAGAGATAAGCAATTACTTTGGAAAAGAAAGTTGAATACAGCTTTGTAGATATTTCTCAGTGCAACATGCACGGAAATTTAAAGTATTCTAGGTAGTAATCAAAAATATTGGCCCTTTGGGCAAGGAGAATAACCCATTTTCTAGTGAAGTAAACTAAAAATTAAGAAAAAAAAATGTTAAAAGTTAAGTGGTGAGAGTGAGGGTTTTTTTCATTTTTTTGGTCTACTTAAAATAATTTTTTTCTTTTTTGGCAATCACCACAAACATAAAGTAAATATACTGATAGAGATGCAAATTGTAATCTGCAAGAGCAAGAATAGTCAAATTCCCTGTTACCTAGCAATTTAAGGTCCTCCCTTGCTTACATAGAATGCCAATGTTTGGTTCCTTCCAATACCTACAGAGGATTGATGCCATCTCCTCAGAGGTACCTTTGCAGTCAAACTCTCTCTCTTCGCAGTAGGCATTTCTTATTCCTACCAGGAAGGTAAGAAGAGCCAGTAGGTGTGTCTGAGCATTCTCAGAGGAAGAAGACCGAGCATTTTGCTGCTATGCCATGAAATCATATACAGCTGGACTTAGATTAACACATGATCTGAAGAATTCATCATCTTTTTGTTTACTGCAGTTTAATGGACCAGATGCATATTGCTTAAACTCAAACCTTAAAATTTCACCAGTAGTTCCTTATCTGCCACTTAAAACTCCAGGATGTGTTGCAGAAGTGTCAATCTTCCACGACACACTCTCAAATGTAAAGCACTCAGAAGAGCGGGAGAAGAAACCATGAAGTCCTTCCTTCTACATACATCTCTTAACTAGGAGATTAAGGAGAACTTTTTTCACTGCTTTTGTTGATTTTAATGAGTGGTAGGCATGTTAATAAAAATGGAAAAATTTCAAAAGAGAGTTTATATCTACCCACTGCAAAGTGAGTTCTGAAACCAAGAAATCCTTCCATCTTTTCTGTACTTTTTCCTTTTCAGTGGAGTAAAACCAACAGACAACTTCATTGGCTGTGGACACAATGGATGGACTCTCAGATCCAGACAGCTGTCAGCACGTAGTAGCCTGCTAGCTCATCAAAATATTTGTTCATAATAATTACACTTAAACTATTCACACTTCAATCCAGCTCCAAATAGTAGATTAACTAAATTTTATTTTTTTCCTCAAAGTCCTTCTATTCTTAGAACATGACTCCTTAGTCTTTTCAGGCATTTTAATTCTTTTACATAGACTATTTTCACAGGATATATTCAAAGAACTTTTCAGATATTGAGGTGGTTTATGCCTTCCCTGTGTCCTAGCTTTTATGGCAGCTGGAAACAGAAATCTCTTTGCTGTATCACATTTTACCACACCCTTAAATGTCACATACTTGGTGCTTTTACACTAAAGTATTTCAATCCACTGTTGTGAATTCTATTAGGACTCTGTTAAAAAACACCAGAGCATTTGTTTCAGATGAAAAGAAAATCAAAAGAACTAAATTCACCAAATCTAATAAAAAATGATGCATCTTGTATTTTCAGATGGTAGAACTGAACCTCTGGACCTCTGCAGAGAGATTCACATCATCCGAGTAGAGGCTATGTTACTGCCAACTTCCTTCTCTCTGGGTTTCTGCCAAGAAGGAATAACTTTTTATTGATGCAGGTCTCATGCTCTGCGCAGGATTTTCTTTCCAGACAGAGAAGCTCTTTTAGTGACAGTGTTGGTTCCAATCCTCTGACAGGAAGGGGATTGAGACTGCTTTTCAAAAGCCTTTCTACTGCTGAGCACTAACACCAGACTTACCAGAAAAGGTATCATAATCTGGTATTGCTTAAGTCTGACCAAAAAAATTTAGAAGATTTAAACGCTTATGTACTGAAAAGAAAGCTAAATTTCTAAACTTGGTGTTGTCTCCTGTCCATGTAATTTTATTGTGACTAAACAGAAAAAAATATTGTAGGGACTGATCTGTAATTTTTTTCAGTTGATTTCATATCACCCATGTACTTATGCCATTAAATTATACCATATAAATCTCCACAGCTATGATTACTCTATGATGACTGCATGCCCTGTTGAGCCTTATTGCCTAATTGGTAGTTTACAAGGAAATATCTATGTTGTTTTTGAGATTAGTATCCTGTTTCCTCAGCAATAAGTAATATTTGCTTGACATGCTCAAAGTTGTTAATATCGGTGTGTTTACTTACACAAACTGTAAGTGTAAAAGTACCCTGTTCAGATAGGTTGTGAAAATAATAAAAAAATTAGTTGTTTGAAAGGTGAATATTTTCTGTGATATTAGAGAATATCTTGAATCCTAGTGTGGCATTCCATTGTAGCAGTGCAAATCAGGTGAATCTCTGATGGTTTGAAAATCTAAAAGTCAGCACAGAATCTGGCCCCCAGGTACTGCAGTAGTCTCCATCAGGCTTCACATAGGTGCCAAGTATAAAAAGGATCTGAAGATATATCTCTGTCAACTTGATTAGAAACTGGATATTCTGTGCTAACTTTTTTGATGAATAGAGAGAAAGGAGCATCTTGGATGTCTAAGACCATGTTACAACTAGCTAATGGGTGGGACTAATCTCCCCTAGAATTGTAGGCCAGACTGCATTTAGATGATTTGTGAATTTTTGCAGTTTTTTCTTTATGATTCTCCAAGCAGCAAGCTGAAATCTTTTATCCTTCATAGTCCTACACCACTTGGGGCAGCTTTTGGTTCAGTTGTCACACTTCTTCCTTTATTCACACCCCAGAGAGGAAAATGTAGTTCAGAAAATCTCATTAATATTTCAAATCACACTAAGATTTACCTACAAGATTTTCCAGCCACAGTATATCACAGGTTTTTGATGTGAAAACCTGTAACAACTTAACTACATATTGGCAAGGGAAATATTTTATCACAAACCTGAAGGGAGAGATGAACTTTCCCCAAATCTTATGGCTTTCTGACCACTATTTGAAATCTAAAGGAGTGCTGGTCCACATAATCCCTGTACACTGCACATCTAGAGCATTGAATAAAAGGACTAAATCATAGTCTTTTGCTTTTCTTGTGCTTTATATCTGAATTTCTCTTCATCAACTACTGCAACATTTTTATTGACTGCATATGTTTGGGAGCTCAGTATGGGCACAAAATCACATAATTCTACCAATTTTGTGTAATATAGAGATCAGGTTAAGGAACAGTGGCAGTTTCTCCTTCCTTCCACCGGTTCACAAATCTCCCCAGCAGTCATTCATGTAAAATGATGAAAAATGGTCCTAAGGGATAACACCTCTGTTAAAATTTAAGGAAAAAGTTTATGTAGATATCAGAATTCTTTTACATTTTCTTCTCTTTAGTTTCTCCTCAGTGGTTTCGCAAGTGTCTAGTTTTTTTTCCCCTCTTCTTCTGCTCTACACCACTGTTTTTACTGCAGCTATAGTAAGATTAGATTCCTTTTTAGATGTTCCCTATCATCTTCTTCCCCTCCGTGAAAGGATTTCCTTGAAATGAAGCAGCTGCCACTGTGCTCCAGTCCCTGACATGTCATCTCTCTCCCAGAATATCCAAGGATTCAAAGTCTAAATTACTACTGCCATTAGCACCAGGCACATAAGTCACCACTCCATGTCTTTTCAAAGCATGAGCCTATGTAGGTTAGCACTTCTCACCAGAGCAAACACACCTGGCAACCATGCTGCACCCAAAGGAAGATACTCTGGAAACCCTAATACATTATTGCCCTAACACCCATGAATCAAGGTGGTCCATGCATCTAAACAGTAGAGATGAACGTGCCCCTGTGTTATAATTGTGCACTAGCTGCCTGCCCAGGATACTGGGCAAGTGAGTGAGACATCAGAGTGTCTCTTGATGCCTAAAGAAACTTCAGGGAGAAAAAAACTCCGAGGCAAATTAGTTTTGAAGGTGAGATAAGGAAAGGGTTTTAATTTGTGCCTCTGAGGCATAAGATTACAAGACACGCGCCTCTGTGTCTGAGATGTTACGATTTATAATATTCTCTGTCCAATCCCTGGTTTCGTCCACCCTGTGGCTTTTGCCCTGATCCACCCCCATCCTGCCCCTGGGGAATTGGGGCCGGGGGCTTTTCAAGACCCTTTTTTCATCAGTCTTCATCTTCTTCAGAGCTCAAAGGGTACACTCCAGGATTTCACCTGGAGTTTGACTGTACTCTGCTGTTTAGGCCAAAATACAAGCATCCTCTAAACAGAACAGGCCTATCTTAAAGAGAGACTAAACATTTCTACTGGAATTCAGGGGGTAGAATTGATATGAGGAGCACAGAATGGGGTAATAGGGTTGAAAATCTATGTTGCTTCTGTGCTAAGGGTAAGGAAATAAGGGCTGCTGCTTCTAAATCTACTTCTGTTATATAACTACTTATAAAAAATTAGAAAAATAAAAAAACTAAATGGACCTTAAGGCATCACTCTGAAACCACTCTCCATTTGCACTTTCTTTTTCTGTGTAATTTGTCCATGTTTTGCCTCACTTCTCAGAGACATTACAACTGTCTATAGATGAAAGGAGTTATTTGGGTCTGTTTTTTAATCCTGCCCATTCCTTCTTTTTCAATGTAACTTTTTAAAATGCTGCCTTTCTTATTCTTAAAACACCTGTTAAGGAAAATCTTGTCTCTCAACCCTATGCAGAGTTTGCTCTCTCATTCTCCTCCGGATCTACTGGATCACTTCTTGTAGAATATTCTTCCTTATCTGCTTAAGTTACCTTCCCTTTTCGGGTGGGTGCCCAGAGCCAGCTTTAAAAAGTGAGTCCTTGCTGCTTCAACTATCCTGCTACTCTCGGTGTCTCAGAAGCCATTCCTACTATCTTCAATATCTTCACTCAGTGCAAATCTGCCATTCTCAAGCACTCCTCTCCTCCACAGTGCTCACACAGTTGGACTGTTTCTGAACCACTGAGCACACTATTTTGTACCATCTGACTTCTGTGTGACCCTATTCAGTATGGAAATTTGATAGCCAGTATATAACACTCTTAGATTTTGGTGTAATGCATTTTACAATCCATATAAACAAAAGTCCTTGAGATAAGGCAAAACCTGAAAGATTCAGTCGAATTCTACAAGAAATGTAATGCCGGTCATTTCTCTACAAAGCTCTATTTTTTTTAAAGTTCACTATCACAGAAAAACCATTTCTTAATTCTCTTAGATTAAGTTCACAAAGCCACTAGCCCTGTTTCCAGTAACATAAGAATCATAGTAGCTTCTGAGTACAGGAAGATTCATTTTGAGACAGTTTGCTTTGTCCACATCACTTTATTTTAATCTTGTTCATTTGTCACTGACAGCATCACCTGCTGAGCTAAAATTTTTTTTAGACTGGAACTGGAGGATGGGCAGCCAAGATTAATGACCCTCAAATCACGTGAGGAAGTGATTTCCTTTGACTAGCACTGCATCCTTATTTATGCTATTGTTGGATGGCACTAGGAAACTGTAGTTGGAAAACAGTGCACATTTTCCCTTTATAATATTTCATTTTCATTCAACTAACCCCCAAAAGTTGTCAGATTCATCATCTAAAGACACCATCTGCTGACCTGTCATGGAGGGTGGTCAGAACTGTCACAGTGGAGCATTTTTTCTCCCAAATTTATGTCTAAAAGCAGCCATTGGAGAAAAGAGTTTATTTAAAATAGAGACCTACACTTAGTTGTTTTGTTTGGAGTATTCTCCAAGTAACTAAAATTTGCCAAGGCAAAAAAGAAATAGATGAAGAGGGAAACTAAAAGCTATGTGTTGTATGGGAGAAGATTCTTGTATCAAACGTGAATTTGAAGTGTTTTTTTCTGTTCAGGTAAAGTATCTGATTTGCCAGCTCTGCTAGACATTCACTGGGATCTTATTGGAGCCACTGAATGCAACAGGGGGCAAGCAGATGGTGAAGCCAAGGAATATCATCAGTGCAATTCTTAGTCTTTTTTCATGCCATGCATTCAAAACTTCTGGTTTGCTGACTGTGTACATGTTGCAAGAAATCTGACTTTGAAGCAGGGAAAAACAAAGAGCCATAAACTTAATATGCACTAAGACATTTCTGGTGCAACTGTTTTTCAGTCATAGCAGCACAGACCTATGAGGTTTCTTATAAGGCATCTTACGATTTATGTTAGATATTCTAGAGATGTGTCCTGCAAATACTGCTCCTTCTGCCAACTATTCCAGTAGCAAATACCCAGGCTCCTTATTAAATTAAGAAGTTTTTCTGAAACCCCATACGTATTTTCTTAGTTCTCTTATTATTTTGCATTGCAAACTCAGTTTTTCCTGCTTTTTTCTTATGCACTATAGTTACATATAGAAACCCTATATTAAGGGCATAAGGACTCCATATGCAACTATAGAAACTACAACCTTGATTTAATTATAAATGAGTGGTAAACACAACTTAAACATAATTTTGGCACCAGCTTTTAGCATGGTATCCTAGCCATACATACAGATAACCAATGGACAAATATGTTTATTCCATTTGTCCCCTCACCTACAAAACTACATTCATGCTATTTCCAACAAATGCTAAACTGTCCTCAGGCAAGGCTGCCTTTCATCCCTTAGGATGTGTTTCCCATCCCTGTGCTCAGACATATCACGTAATGAGAAATGGCAATTTCAGATTTATTTACTAGCTAGATAAGAAGAACCTCAGGGACCAAGAGGCTCATCTGTTTCATTCTGTGAGTCAGCAGATTCTTCCTTCTCTGTGACAGTCCATAGGAAAAAAGACTACCATGGCCAGAGACTACAAAAAAATCTCTAAGTTGAAGAGTCTTTCTGTCATTGTGCACCAAATAGGATGTTGTTCTGAATAATTTGGGATCTAAATGGATGAGAATAGGACTCATAATAGGGTTTGAAAGTCCTTTCCAAGAAGAAACATTTTCTTGTTTTTTGACATATCGGTTAAGTGAAAAATTCTCAATTTCTAGAAAATTATGGCCCACAAAATTCTGTCCAAAGACCATTAGGCAGACAGTTCCTCTGTGTCTTAATACTCTTTGTTCATCAATGGACAGGAGCAAAACACTCCTTTCTTTCTGTATTCATCTGTAGTTCTAAATAAAGAACATATGGAAATACAGTAACTCTGTTTGGATTTGGGGGTTTTTGGTTCTGTTCATCATCAAGGAGCAAAACTCTTCATGAGCCATAAAAGCAGGTCATAAAAGGCAAGTACACTTGAATCAAACAAAGGCTCATCAGCCTAGAGGTAGTAAATAATGTATTGCCCTTCCAGTGAAACGTAAGTGATCGCTATCCATTGAGACTGACCTTCCAAGTATTTCCATCTCTACCTTGATCAACTTAGCAAGAAGAAACAGAAAAAGAAAGAAGGAATTTGCATCATCAAACCTTCCTTAAAAAGTTTGTAAATCAACATTTTAGCATTTGTTCAGAAATGTGAGCATGTTGTTATTATAATCTGACTAGATTATAATATTATATTCTCTGCACCCCTTCTCCTCTTCAAAAACTTTACCTGTATGACACTGCCCTAAGCATCTGTTTAGTGGTAAGGCTGAGCCATTACTGTAAAGAGCAATACTAAATAACTGGAGTCTTCAGGAAGGGACAAAGAAAAGACTAGAAACTCTGACATTTTCTCCTCTGTCTTCTTCCTCACTTTAAACAGGTATTATGCACCATGACTTTGGGGCAGTAATCACACAAAGAACCATTAAATCACATTTTTATAAGCTTCCTAGGGCAGAAGGAGAACCAGGCCTTTGAAATATTTGGTTGCACACAGTCCCTGTGCAGCTCTCCTAGTCAGCTACATCAAGGAGCAAAGTGAGGACAGGAACTTAGACCCTTACCATGCTCTTGCTCCTTACCATACTCCCTTTAACTGATAAACTTCTTTCACCACACCTTTGCTTTTTTGTCACCATGTTGGTTTTAAAGTCTCTTATGTCTCTAAAATGGACAGGCACAGGTCAAACTTATAGTACCCACTAAACTGCTAAAGGTTGAGGCACGGGTTCTTTCCAAAAATCATGAATTAATATCCTGATTGCCATAACTTTTCTCAGATTTTAATAGAATTTAATAGAATTTCATTCTGGCTCAATTCCATATTTGTTTTCACTTTCTCTTTTCTTTTTGTTTGTTTGGTTTTTTTTTTCCCAGTAGATAGATGAACATGATAACTGTTGCTGTTTCATCACTAACAGATGGCAATAAAAAACTGTTTAAAGAAATCTAATGAGCGTTCCGGCATGATTCACTGAGTGAAAGTGGAAACACTGCCTTCCTGCTGCTGATGTACATCATCCTTTCAATAATTACCTACAGATTTCTTTTCATCTTCAATAATGCTAATTGTCTGAGTAGGGTTTATAGCTGAAATATTGTATTTGTATTAAAATGAGAGGTTGGAAACAGCATATTGTGCCTTACTATGGCAGGGGTTTTTTTGTTTGCTGAAAAAAAGCTGGTTTTGTTCACTAATTTACATTTTTAAAGCGATGTCTTTAAAAACATATGTTTATTTATTAGTTTTTCTTTATAGTTTTTGGTTGGTATATATTTTTTCTGTTGGATTGCATCACTTACTTACTGAAGCATAGTTTCTTATCTGTTGCTAAGAAGATATGCTTGGCTCTCTTGGACATCAAGTGGGACCTGTTATTCATGCTTCTGCACTTAATGCAATGGCAGCTCATAATCCTCCTACATGTGAGGATTTTCAGCAATGATTCAGTGCCATGTCAGATGCTTTCTCTGGCTTTTGAAATTGGCCTTCACATGTGTGCATGTTACCTGAAAAGCTCTTTTCTTCAGAGGTTTTTTTAGTTTAATACTGACACGATTCTTCTTGAGTATAAGCCCATGTACCTGTGTAATTCAAAATGCAAAGCCTTCTCCAGAACAGTGAGATATACATAAACTACTTTCTAGCTACTGTATATTTTTTATGGTGTGAAAAGTGCATTTGTGACCTTAGTGCCATCATAAAAGTCTGGAGAAAGTTGTTGGGACTATTAAGTCTCTGGGTTTGAGTAGTGGCAGAATTCCAGTCATTGGAATTTTTAAAACAGCTCTTTTCACCTTGTTTAAAGTGATAATATACCCATCCCAATTATTTGATATCTAGTAGAGGCCTTCTTGCCATAGTTACAGCTGCAGAAAAGCACCTGGAAAATTATTTTGCAGCAGTGTTTTGTGACCCAGGTCTCAAATTTGACTCTGGGTTTAGAAATTTTTGTGACTATCACATCTCACCAAGTATGCCAGTCAGTGATGTACAGGAGTGGAAATTCCTGCTGCAGTACTTCAGGCTTTTGGTTGCTATCTACTTAAGAAATGTGTTGGTGCACAACCTGCTCCTGAGGTGCTCAGAACCAGCCATGAGAAAACCTGTTGTAAAATGAGTTTAATGTCTAGTTGATTTAAGAAAGTGACATAAATATCAGGATTGAGCATGTAACAGCTTCCAAATGTATTCTTAATTACTGTTGTATAGTATACTGTGTTCAAAGAGGATTTTCCCTAAAGGCATCTTGCTATTAATGAGTTTTATTATGGGTCAGTGAGCAAAGAGAAAAAACAAATACAGACAAGCATAAACTTGGGATTATGAAGTGACTATTAAATAATTAGCAATAGAGCAAAAGTAGCAAAGATACTCACCCATCCTTCAACCATGTGGAAAAAATCTAGTTGATGCGTAGGCTGCCTAAAAGGAGCAAGTGGTAAAAGAATTTAAATTTACCCATGAGAGACAGTTCAGCATAAGCTTAATGTGAGATATAGGAATAATTGGTCAAAAGAGATACAACCCTGATTTACAGTGAGATTCTTACAATCAAGGAAAACCACAACGGATGTCATGTGGATTCCCACAGCTGTTAGCAGCACTAATCTGCCCTTCTGTAAATCAGCGTAAGAGAACTACTTGCTTGCAAATAAAGGAAATGAGTGTGTTGCTAAGAAGCTTGAATAATAAACTTGATGTCACTGACATCTCCGTTTCACCTCTGAGTAGAAAAAGCCTTTATGGAACATTGTCTGCTCCTTGGCTCTCTTTTCAAAGATTTGTGAGTGCTGAAATCCAAGACGAGGTGTTACAGTGATAACACTGAGATAAATAGACTTTGATTATGTGCATAGTATAGGATTTTGTAATCTTCTTTATAAAATGCAGTCATTTTTCAATTATTTTATATTTCTCTTTGGTACTGGTGAGACCACCATAATATGTCTGCCTAATGGAAAAGAACTAGGCTCTTTAAAAAATGCATGAATTTCCAAGCCTCTTTCTTCTCTCCTCCCTTCCTTCCCAACCCCCTAAATTGGGCATAATTAGAAGTTCCTTATTTTAAACTATCTTTTGATTACCTTAATAAAAGTCTGTTGGTCTTGACAGAATATCCTTTAATCAAGGCAAAGCCTGTAACTGAATCAATGAACTAAATGTCCCATTCTTTGCACACAAGTCAGACAGTGCATGTGGCCTTACAGATTGTCTTAAGTATACTACAACACTGATAAACTTTGCAGCACAGAGACAACGTTATGGGAACAATATCAACCAACTGGTAGACCCAACTGTAAACTTATAAATGCCAGTTACTTAATTTCATATTTCCACTGTGTGATGAAGAATTTTGTGACTAAACTCTTTTCTAGACACTGTGAATTCTTCTAGAACATGCTAAAATAAACTTTTTAGCTTCTTATATTTTTGTCCTTTTTATCTTTTTTACACACATCCACCACGCAGGCCCACGCCCCCACTCCCCGTTTTTAAGCGTGCTGCTCATATGGCACACAAAAATGAAGTGTATTGATGTGTGAATACCAGAATCAGCATCCGTATTCCACAGTGGTTACAGATGTACTTAATGCAAAAGGCTATGGTTTGTTATTTTCTTTGAGATTTTCAGTGCATGATTCCAAAGCTCTGCTTAACTGTTCTAAACCTAGTGATATGTTCTAAAGTTTTATGTCCAACTGATTATCCCCATGAACTAACCAAAATTATTTATGTCACTGAGTTCAGTTCCTGTAGTCCTTACCTGAAACATGTCAAACACATCAATCCCTTTTCTGGATTAGTTAACCAACATGAATCTTTCTCACGTTTGGGCAGAATAGCAGAACAGCTCCCTCATATGCAGTGGTTTCTTGGGAAGACAAATGGCATCACTCCAAATGTCCCCTCCTTCTTTTTTCTTCTTCCCCCCACTTCATGTATGGAACATGACACCATATAATATGAAATATCATTTTGGTCAGTTGGGTTCAGTTGTCCCGGCTGTGTCTCCTCTCAATTTCCCATGGACTCACAGTTTCTTCACCAGCATGGCAGCAGAGAAAGCAGAAAAGGCCTTGGCTCTGTGTAAGCAGAGCTCAGCAATAACAAAAACATCTCCATGTTATCATCATCGTGTTCAGCACAAATCCAAAATAGCCCCTTACTAACCACTGTGAAGATAATTAACTCTACCCCAGCCAAAATCAGCACACGTTTGTACCATGCTAAGAACAGACACAGAGGAATTTTGAAAAGTGTCATGAAACAGACTACCGTTGCACAGAGTTTATTGGCAAACCTCATACAACACATGAGTAACAACTGTATTCAGTTTTCTGTTCACAGTATTTCTTAACATTTTTACACAGAGAATTTTCAGAACTGGATGAGCTCAAAGGTTGGATCCTTAATTCTGAACAAAAAAGACCCAAACAGCTGTTGTTTACTGGTTCTAAGACCAGTTCCATGGCACAGTTTTTGTGCCAAAGCCCACAAAATTAGGTAGCTTCATCTTTACTGGGAATAGTCACTAGAACATGCTACCAAACCTTATTTGGACACAGAATGGGAAAGTGCTTACATATTTAGGCAAAATAACAGGTAAGGAATTGGACATACTGTTAAACAGTGTGGGTTATCATGTGTGTATTGGGTTTGTATGCTAGGGGTTTGGTAGTGGGGGGCTACAGGGGTGGCTTATCAGAGAAGCTGCTAAAAGCTTCTCCTGCATCCAACAAAGCCAATGCCAGATGGCTTCAAGCTGGACCTGTCACCGGCCAGGACTGAGCCCATCAGCGACACTAGTAACGTATCTGTGATAGCATAGTTAAGAAGGACAAAGAGTTATTGCACAAAAGCATATTACAGTCAGGGAAGAGGGGAGTGAGAATACGTGAGAGCAACAGCCCTGCAGACACCAAGGTCAGTGAGAAAGGAGGGGGAGGAGGTGCTCCAGGCACTGGAGATTTCCCTGCAGCCCCTGATGAAGACTATTGTGTGGCAGCCTGTCCCTCTGCAGCCCATAAGGTCCACAGTGGAGCAGAGTTCCACCTATAGCCCGTGGAGGACCCTACAGAGCACGTGGATGCCTGAAGGAGCCTGTGACCCCATGGGAAACCCATACTAGAGCAGGATCCTGGAAGGACCATTGGCTTTGTGGAGAGAGGAGCTTATGCTGGAGCAGGTTTGCTGGCAGGACTTGTGACCCTGTGGGGGGACTGACTCTGGAGCAGTCTGCTTCTGAAGGACTGCACCCCGTGGAAGTGCACGGAGAAGTTTGTGAATAACTGTAGACTGTGAGAAGGACCCTGCACTGGAGTGGAGAAAGAATGTGAGGAATCCTCCTCCTGAGAAGCAAGCAGAGATAGAAACAACATGTGATGTGAACTGACCACAACCCCCCCTTTCCTGTCCCCCTGCACCACTGTGTAGGAGGCAGAGAATCAAGAATAAAGGTAAGCCCAGGAAGGGGAGAGAGGTAGGAGAAAGGTGTTTTTAAGATTTGTTTTTGCTTCACTTTAGCGTACCATGGTTTGACTGGCAATAAATTCAATTAACTTCCCAAGCTGAGTCTGTTATGCCCATGATTGTACTGGTTGAGTGATCTCTCCCTGCCCTTATCTCAAAGTACGAACCTTTTGTTATAAATTCTCTCCTCTATTCAACTCAGGAGGGCAATGACAGAGCAGCTTTCTTGGGCATCTGGCATCCAGCCAGAGCCATCCCACCACAATATGATGTTACATTAGCATGAACCTGATGCTGTCCTGTTTACCAGTATAGACAGAGCAGGAGGGTCACGCATCCCTTGGAGAACCCATAGTTAGTGCAAGGGTTTTTCAGGATGTCCTCTTTGTTCTCTGGATGAGAAGGTGACTTGTAGATCTTTCTATGTCACATTTATCTGAAAATAAAAATAATTTATTTCTGTAGAATAGCTTAATTTGGGGCTTTTGTGACTGTACATGCAAAATGCCTGGAAAATTTCTGAGACTAAGGGGATTAAAATTAAATTTATTCCTCCCCATGCATTTTACTTTCAGGATACTAAGCTACCTATTGTAACTGACTTTAGGAATCAGTAGAAAATAGCAGACAACAGTACCGATGCATTATTCCTTTTCAAATTAAAAAGTGAATGTGAGGTTACTAAATTTTTACATACAATAAACTTCAGTTATGGTCCGAAGTATAAACTGAGCACTAGACAATTTAACAATATTATAAAAATCTGTGCTTTGTGAAAGAATGACATGGATACGTTATAGGAATCTGAAAAGAAAACCTTTGGGAGATGAGCTAATGGTAGCAATTATACAATATGTAGCAGGATAAAAGTTCAACAGCATAAATATTGATGGCAATTAGGAAAGAATTAAATGCACAGTTAAAAAGGTAAGTGCTGTATGAGAACTGAATGCTTCAGCAGAAATCTTGTTTGGAGAATGCAAAGGGAGATTATTTCACAAAGTTGTGGTATATCATAAACACCATTACTAGAGGTTTTTGATTAAATGGAAGAGATCAAATTTGTTTCTTTGAAACTTAAAAGCCTTGCACAAGCATACAAAATGAGAAGTGGCTTAGAATTAGACTGTAGCAAAGGAGACTTGGTTTTATTCCTCTAACAAAGCTACAGTAGGTCACCCAAAAACTTACCGCGTCCTCAGTTGATAACAACTGTGTCTTGTCTCAGAAATATATGTATATATCCTGTTTAGATGTTTGCATGTTAGTTAATACAAGGATTGATATGAGATATATTTAAGCTACTTAAGTTGCTTAGTATCAATATCTGCACACTGATGCCACAGTTTCACAGTCACTCCAGGCCGGTGTAAATAGGTACTGCTGCTGAGTCAGCCATTCCATCCTCTCCTCTCCCTGGCTGCACAGCCCCATCCCTCTAGCACTGCCTCTTCCATTTTGGCACAATTTGCTGTAATTTCAGTCTTCTCTGGGTTGATTCCCTTGATGCCAAAACCAGCAGAAATATAACCACTCAGAGACAGAATTTGATCTTTAAGCAACAAAGGTATTTATTACATAAAAGGTTGGGGAGACTAGCCAGTTCACACCGGATAAACCAGCTCCGAAGTTCTCAGTGAAAAGTCTGGCAATTTATACAATTTTCATGAGGGATTACAACACCTTTACATGCATATTCCTTTGGTTTTGCAATCTAATTATCATATTCATAATACGCAGAGTTTAGGTAGAGCTTGAGGCGGAGTCATCCTTTTGGGGAGATTCCTTGGTGTTGTGGTTCTTCAGCCTTGTGAGGGAGTTGTTTTCTTCTCATCTTCAGTGAACTTTTCAACTCCTCTTTATTTCTCTCACTATGTGCTAGGGGCTTGCAAAAACCCCTTGACTCAGCTCCTTTATCTCCCCGGATGTCCATTTATGACTACTAAGTTGTCATTTCTGCTATCCTCTATTAGAACAGAATATACCAAACATAGGCAGAACTCTTAGAGCAAGGTACCATCTCTCTCTGGACTAATCCAGTAATACCTGTTTTCTGTTTCTGCTACCTTTTAACATAAATGTAGCATTCCTCAGAGCGAGGTCTGAGCAAGATTTCAGCATTTAAAACTCTGCTCTGTTTCACCCTGATACAGACCAGATTTGTGTAAGCACAGATGAAGACCAGTACCAAGGCGAGAATGGGCAGACATGAAGGGGGGGGCGTATGTTAAGTTCCAGCAGTGTTATTCTGGTTTGCACTGTTTGGGAAACCATGCCATCACTAAGAGGAGAATTAAAGCGAGACAAAGACTGATCTGTCAAATTCAGGAGACAGCAGCTGGTCTAACAAACCAACAGCTGTTTTGCTAAGAAAGAACAGCATAGTTATTTTATTAACTCACTCCTGAAGTAAAAAGGCATTCTGGGCAGGAAGATAGTAGGAAGATTTACGAGGTATGGCTCTTCTCAGTGAATCACCAACTGTTCCTCTGCATCTTCTGGTGGAAAAAAGGTTTCACTAACTCAAGAATGGGGAATGCCTTTGTAAACTTGGGCTTTTGTTTACCCTTTAGAACCACAGGAGGTAGACAGAAAATAATCCACAGGTGACAAGTAGAGTTGACAAGGCTCATGCTGCAGAGAACCCTTGGTAAGTCATATACTCAAGAAACCAAGAAGACATATTGGATACAGTAAGAGAATTGTCTAGATATTGCTCAAGTGGGTGCTTTTTAGCACAGCTAATATAGCTAAAAACTAAAATAATTCCCAGTTGGTGGTCCCCCTAGAGCTAGATATTTAGAGTCTAGACCTCAGACATAAAAGATATGAAAACAGGCTCCTAGATCCAGAGCTATGGCTACAGCTCAGACACAGTCAAATGTTTTGTATGGATTGTGGAAGTTACCTTCACACAGGGAAAAATCGTTCAACAACCTGATGGACCAAGGACACGGGGATTTGTGGCTGGAATGTGGGAGGCTACCTATTTCCCCAGTGATAGGTGTGTCTGGATAGTTCTCGTGCCAAATGTCTATGCTATCCTTTACCAAACACAAAGTCTGGTTTAAAACTCTTGAAAAAACTGTGTATAAGGGTAATTGAAAGGCTAGCCTACTCCTTTAGGAAGATCTTTTACCTAAGGAATGAAACATAATGCAAACACAGTCAGTGAGACAGAATCCTTAACAAATGGTGACCTTCTACAACTGGACTGAGAACCTTCTTTTTCAAACTCAACACAAATAATTTTTTTTAATCTATTTTTTTACTTGAATTTCTTACAAATATTTTCTGACTTGTATACTGAAAATAAGTACTTTTACTTGCATTCGTGCTAACGTCACTGAAGAGTGACTTTGCTGAAGATAAATAACATGATACCCGAAACCAGATAATGCTTAACATAATCAGCTTCATAGTAGAATCAGATAATATACTTGGTAATCTACTCATGAATGTTCATATTTATTATTCAAATTTATATCAATGTAACTTGCAACATTACACATTGCTTCCAGGTATCTTGAAAGACCCTGATTTGTCTCACTACTTTCATTCCCAGCTTTAGCAAGTCTTACTTCATCTCTTACTCTTGGTTCAAACGATGAGGCCTTTAACCATCTAACCTTTCTCACAGAGCAAGCAGTTTAGCCTCTCTAGACGGTGCCAGAATACCATAAGCCTTTGTTATCAACCTTTATTGTAAGACTTAGCAACTTACTATCCAAGTCTGATTTTTCCACTGCTTTGCACAGTCCAGAATCACTCACACCTGAACAATGTGGGTGTTAGCTGACTACTGACTAGCTGACTGAGTTTTTATCAGGAAAAGTATTTGACAACTATTTAGATCTTACTTTGCGTGGATATAAAAGAATACACAAGATAGTAGAAGAGTCTAAGATGCCTTAATTGCTCTTTATCAACTACTTTTGTAAAAAGGAAGTTTTCGCTTGAGAAACATTCCCTTTGTTGATGTTGGTGTTTTTAAAAGCAAAGCTATATGAAGAAATGATGGCATGGAAAGAAAAATAGAGCTTGTCATTGTATTATGTAGGTATCAAAATTATCTCCCTTTTCAAAGACCTTAGATGAGAGAAATTGAAAAGAGGGTAATTGTACAAATAAAGAAAAAATGTATATTTTTCCATTACAGTTGGGATACTTCTTGTTAGCAATTCACAATGGAAGGTGCAAAGATGGAGTAGAGTATGCATATTTATTCAAATATATACATATAAATTAATAAATAAGTATATATATGTTTATGTTTAAAGACTAACAATCCCGTGGAGTTACCTCTTTCAGAACAATGAGTGAGACTCATACCCTGGGTATCCCTGAAGACTGAAGGCTCTGAAATGAATACTGACTAACCATAGTATGCTAAAATACAGAGAACATAAAAAACCTACTTATTGTCTTCATCTGAAGATAGAGCATAAGATAATAACTGTTACTTAATATAATATATAATAACTATAAGTTAATAATATTAAAACTATTGTTATTAGATTATAAAAAACAGGCTATAGAATCTCTGAAGTATGTCATTCATACTTTAGTGGAAAACTTTCTTCTAGCTAGTAGTTCTAGGATCCTTTATGGTTTTCTTAGGTCCCTACCTTGACAGCACCTTAAGCGGTCTTATTAAAATAAGTGGGGCAATTTCATGTGCAAAAGAATGAGTACATGTGTGTATGAAGAACTGAAGCCTGAGAAGCCAAATTATTTGATTTGTGGGTGTTCTCAGGCAGCTAGACTTCTTAATGTACAACATTATGGATGAATCCACTGAAGATAAAAATAACACCCACAGCTTTCAAGAGCTGTATTAGAAATGTAAGCCACCAAATAAATTACCATCTACAGATTTACATAAATGGAAATATGAAAGTATCATTCTTCAGAAATTCTGAACAGCACTAGAGCAAGCAATGATTTACTTAAGGCCTAAAATGGGCTGTTACTGGATTCAGAGAACCACTTTGTCTTAGTTGATCGATATCATATAATGGTCTGGAATCCCAGCACTACTGTGAAAGTTTACCAAAAAGATTTTGAATTAATAACAGTGATATTCAAATAGTGCTTCAAGTATTTGTCTGCTAATAAATGTAGTAAAATGGTTGTGTTCTGTGATGAAGGGGAAATGCAAAATTCAATAGTATTTAAAGTTTATTTAAAGACAACACCAAGCTATCTAAGGAATCTAACAACAGAAGAGATAATTCACTTAGTTAATTTGGACCTAGATTCTCACTGAGATTAGGCAAACATTATTGATTTAAAAAATATTTTTTTTGAGAATTATATTCAATAAACTTGGATACTGTATTATCTCCTTTCATGGAAGTCTAGGGGATAAATAAAAATCTCAGCTAAAATTATCATCCATTTCACTGCATAAAGTTATTCTCTTTCAGTAAATACCCAAATGTTTCATTTTCCAACAACATATCTGCTGGGAATAAGGTCTCAAAATGCAATAGACATCTTATTAGTATTACTGGATGTCATAGATGGTCTTCCAGATAGCAACATGATATATCAGCTTCTCATGTGTTTTTAGCGCTGTTTCCTACTAATCTCACCACTGTAACCAACAGGACTGTAGAATCAGCCAAGGGAGTTAGGCCTGTCTGTATTTCAGACAGTAAAAGTAGTGTAGGATGTATATATGATGTGTGTGGATTATAAACTGTTGTCAGGCTTAGTAGTTTATACACTTGTGTGTTAAAAATGAAACAGAAAGGAAAAGGAAAATAAAAATAGCATGATTAACCAACAAATCAAAGTGATCATTCAACCCAGGAAGACACTGAAACTCAGTCTTGGTAAAGCATAGAGGAAAATAAAATTATGTTAGATAAAACATAAATTAAGTGACTTCAAAGGCAATCTGAAGTGCAAATGATGAAAACTTACAGTGAGAGCAGGAAAATATTCTCACTGATATAAAGGGAAAGATCTAGTTAGAAAAAAAACAACTTTATATTCATCATTTTTTCCAGCTAATTTAGATTAATTTGCCATAGAAGACAATTTATGTTCAGAAATTTACAATGAATCCCAGGTTTCTGATGTCCTTCCATATCACGTTGTTGCTTCCTGCAGCTTAGCTGATGGGCGTCTCTTTATCACAGCCCACTTTGTCATATAAATTCAAGCTCCCAGAAAGTTAGGTTCATTGGAGAAACACATGACTACTTAGGCACCAGATGTTGTTAAGGAGCTCTGAACTTACGTCTTAATATCTTGGGGAAGGCCTAAAAAGTTACAATGAATTAATATTACCAGTTCCTCCACAGCACACTAAGCCATCCACTGAGGGATGTCAGACTGCCAACTCAGTGAGCTGTAGAAGGGCACAAGACTTTGACTTTAGCAAACAGACAACCTGGAATTAGTTCTGCTTAGATTAGCAAGGAGCACAGCACATCTGACAGACCACTTGGTTCTGAGGACTGGCAAAAACATTACATATATTTCAGAGAGTTTTCAGACCAGACTAGCTCTGCTCTACATTCTGGGAACAGAATGCTTATTATGACTTAGAATGTAGTAGATACTAGTTACCCAGACCATATTTACTAGTTTGGTTTCATGTGAAAAGAATCTGTTTTTTGAGATTTGATACCACTTCATGAAGCAAACCAAAAAAAAAAAAAAAATAGATAAAGAAGGCTATTGGGAGGTTTATTTTAAAAATCCACCCTTGATCTGGAATAAAGTACTGGTGCAGAGACTCACTCGTTGATGATTAACTTGAAGAGAAGTGTCTGGTCAGATTCAGATTGTTTTTGTGGGCAGCAACGAAACTGGATTTTTGGAATGTTGAGAACATGGAGGGAAAGATCTGAGCTTGTGCAGTTATCTTTGCTTTTTTTTTGATCAGCTTCTAATTAAGAAATCAATTTTAGACTAAATTGCCAGGGATTAATAAGACCAGTCTTTCCTCCTCAATACTACTGAAAAAGCAGATGAGTTCTTTCCATCCTTCTTTACCAGACATGGCACCTACCTATTGCTACTCTTTGCTAGTAATGAAGATGAGGCACTGTCAAAGATCAAGATGGAAGAAGAAGACTAAGAAGATCATACCAGAACAAATTGAAAACTTAAATCACAGTAAGAATTGAAATGAATGAAAATACCAAATTGCCAAAAAAAAAAAAGGCAATCTTTATCTTTACAGGAGGTGATCTTGTAAACTGCTAACCATTGATGTTCAGACCATCCCAAGGTAAATTAATTTAAAAAAAAATACAAGTTCTTAGAAGATGAACAAGATAAATAATGTTTGAATACTCATTGATTCTTCGTAAGGTAATATGCTTCAGTTGACTGAAGCTCTCTGAAACACTAAAATAGAGCAGATACAATTTTTGGGGTAGAATTTCTATGTATCACATTGGTTTTGTGTTTTTCAAAAATGAAACATTTTAGTATTTTACTCAGGCTATGAAGCTTGCAGGTTATAGAGTGCAGTTCTGTGGATTACAAACACAGCTGTATCATTTGCCATGGTTCAGACTTCACTGGTAGTGTGGTGCACACTCAATGGACATTTTGGAGGAATGGCCCATAGATTTAGGGAATTATATCTATGTGCCAATATCAAAAGACCAGAAGGGATATATTGAAAAATGTAGAACCTGGGCATGACATAAATACTACAGAATAAGGGGTGGATATTTTCCTGGTTTTGGCTGGGAGAGAGTTAATTTTCTTCCTAGTAGCTGGTACAATGCTGTGTTTTGGATTTAGAATAAGAATAATGTTGATAAAACACTGATGTTCTAGTTGTTCAGCAGTGTTTGCACTAAGTCAAGGACTTTTCAGCTTTTCACACCATCCCACCAGCAAGCAGCCTGGAAGACACAACAAGCTGGGAAGAGAGACAGATGACCCCAACTGGCCAAAGGGTTATTCCATATCATGTGGTGTCAAACTCAATATATAAACTAGGGGGAAAGTTGATCAAGGGGCACTGCTCAGGAACTCTCTGTGCATTGGTTGGCAAACCGTGAGCAATTGCATTGTGTACAATTACTTTGTATAATCTAGTTGTTATTATTATTATTTATTTTCCCCTTCTGTTATATCTTATTAAATCACCTTTATCTCAATCAAAAAATTTATTTTTTTTTCCAGTTCTCTCTCCAGTCCCACTGGGGGGGAGTGGTTGGGGCAAGCAACTGTGTGATTGAATTTAGCTACCTTCTGGGTTAAAGCAAGACCCCACTGAACAGAAACAGTTAAATTGATTGATGGGAAAGAGCAGAAAGTGCAAGTCGCATCAGCAACTTCCTTGTGATATTTCTTTTTCTAGTTTTGAGCATCCTTAATTTTGTACTTGTGCAATTTTTATAAGCACATCGTTACTACTGAAGTAGCTGTCATGAAATACAGTTGAGACATAGAACTGTAGGATTCAGAAAAGAATAAGAAATGTTGTACAAAACAAGAATCACAATTGCCTTGCTAAGGATTAAAAAACATTCTTGTGATGTCATTCTTCATGCTTCATGACACAAATACTCACAGTGATTGCTGAGGTTAGAAATAAATGTCTCTTTCATTACACTGATCTCATATCCAACACTGAATTCTTTCATGTGGTACTGCTCAGTATCACACATCAGTATCACAACAATCCCATGTTCGACCATTAGTCTGATTCAGCATGTCAGCTTCTGTGTTCCCTGCCTCTGTGTCGTTTATCCAAGCCAGAAACTCTGCTTTATTACCTAGTGATAAGGAAATTCTTCATTCTAATAGCTGTGCCTTAAAGGAAACCAGCCATGAAAGAGCATGCCAACTCTTGATTAGTAACATTAGCAATTTCCCTTTCAGGCCTCCAAGCAGAGGATTTGGCGAGTGTGTATAGTTGTTTTGATAATAGAAACACATACTGCCTATTAGGAAACTACGCAGGAATGAGATGTGAAAACTCAGGTAGAACTGGAATGTTATCACAGAATCTACTGAAAGAAGTAGTTTTTACAATTATAGAAGCTATATTTATGAGATAACAAGGTAAATTAAGAAATCTAGATGTCACAATATAAAAGACAAGCAAAGAAAGAAAGAAAGAACTGAGTTTGTTGAATCAACTTACAGAGAAATCAATAAAGATTTGCCAGAGCCCACCTCCAGAGAAGCACGGTCGGTTATTATAAGGAACTATCTCTTTGAGTCAAATAGCTAAAGTATTTTACTCTATTCTTGGCACGACTAAATAACGAAGATTTTATCTTGCAACATGACATAAATATTATAAACATAGAACCATTTTAATCTCAAAAATGTCACATAACTTTAAAAAATATATTTATATTTAAGTCATTGTTAAAACTAGTGTTCTTACTATGCAGTCTTCAGAATGTTATGTTCAAATCTTCAGAAACAGCGATCAAAATGACAACGCTTTCTCTGACATGGATATGTTTTAGCATTTTTAACATTCATATACTCTTCTACAAGATATGCTAATGCAGTTTCAAGGGCACAGTAGGCAGATATTCCTGTCTCCTCACCATTTTGCTATTCTATATGGGCATAAAAAGGCTGGTAGGTCATCCTTTACAGCATTTCTGAGTGTGTATCTTCCTACACGTTTTAGATATCCAGACTTGTTTTGGATTCCTCTCTGGAACCTGTCACCTAAAAGATATAGTATTAACTTTTAGAATCAAATTTCTAACTTCAGGTAAATTCTGAGATTCTTGCCCCTTGAGTTTCCCAGATTAGACATTGTTTGGATTCTCTCTTTCTTTTCCCTGATACTGGATCATCTCTACCTCTAACCAAGATCCAAATCTGAATATAGATAGTCCCTTATGACTATCCATTCAAGAGCTGGATACAACTAAGCCATTTTTGTGTGTGTGTTTTCTTAAATTGCAGCTGGTAATCCCAGTCACACTCTAGTTATGTGACAGATCTACTTCATGTAAAATTGTGTTGAATTTTGCAGTTCAAACTTCAAGAAACTTAAGCCATTTTCTAGCTGCAAAAAGAGGGGAAAAGCCCCTGTTGCATAACACAGGTTTTTTTATTGCACAGTAAGATTTTGGCTTTCCCTAAAAGTAGGATTCAAGGGTCATGCATTGCACCTTTTTTACTCATGCTTGTGCTATTGGATATTGAGATACTAACATATTTTCAAAGACTGCATAGCTCTCTATGGGAGAGCAAATACATACCGAAACAGTATTTCTGTGTTGTAGTGCAGCTACATCCAACATTTTAATATGAGTAGAATTTCACCTTCTTAAAATGACACTCTTCTCTGCCTAAAACTTTAATAAAATTATTCAGTTTTCTTTTACACATGTAAGAAGTTAATTTTTCATACTGATGAGCACCTATGGTCTAAAAATCAGGACACTTCCTGTTGGAAATTTAAAATCACTAGCAAATCATAAAAAATTATCTTCCTTCCCAGCATGAGGTGAGTTGCAAAAAATGAAACTGTTGCTGTCATAGTTACCATTATAGGATGGTGGATGTGTAAATTATTAAAAAAGAGTTTGATCATACTTTTGATTTTCAATTTGTCATAGGCCTCTTAACCTTCTGTAACACATTGTGCTTGAGGATTAAAGCTATTAGTGTAATAACTATAATTAGTCATAATTATCCTAATAGGGGATATTAGTTAATGAAATCTCATTTCAATGTTCTTAATAGATTTAATTAATGCAATATTTATGTCAGCTTGAAAAACAGAGGCATAACGCAATACACCTAGTTCTTTATGCCTTACCAAGAAGTATTAATTTAATGGAAGTTGCCAAAATATAATCCTATGTGAACTCTCAATGTTCCATAAATTTACCTTACACCAATCACAGTAATATGAAGGAATATCAAGACTTTGACACGTCTTCCCCTTACTTTTTCTGAAAAGAATTTGTAAACATCCCTGGCTGGCACTTTTCTAATGGTCTATCTTTCTTCTGAACTTCTTGGCTTTATTACTGCCCTAACAAGTAATTCAAATGTTGTTCAGCCACTAATGTACTTTCCTCACCTATGGCCCCGCCCTCCCTTTCTGGGAGATGGCCAATAAAGTCAAACAAGTTGAAAATTTCCAATACCAGCACAATGAGGAAAGGATCCCTATATCACTATTGCTTCTCAACAGCTCTTAGGTAAGGGAATTCATGCTTACATTTTTGAAATATGCACTTAAAACAAACCAGCACGTGTTGAAATTTCTGTTGCTGTTATAACTCAGGGCCTCAAGAATTGTAAATAAAGCTGCTTTGGATTTACAGAAATATCCTTACCTGTAAGCTGAGGCAGCTCTAACCTTGGGGAAAGTGAGGGAGGCCCATTCTCACTGGAACTATAATCCTCACTAAAATTTAATTCCCCATCTGTACTGTGATGATGCCCAACCATACTAGCACCAAGCCTGTCACCAGCACATTAGAAGAATACCTCATCTTTGTATCTGCCCTCAGGTGTGTATCATCAACAGCTAAAAGGCCTTGGAGTCCTATGTTTAAGCATATTCCATCTAAAGACAAAATTTTAAAAACATGATAGAATCCTAAGGAAAATAAAATATTTCTAAGAAAAAGAAAAGAATTTTTTTCAGTGTTTTGAGTACCAGACTGAAGACTTTTGTGAGGTTTGCTTTCTCCCTGAAGACAAAGAAAAATTGAAAGGAGTCTTTCATCCTTTCAACCTCACTGCCAAAGAGCTACGGATGCTTAGTCTGCCTGTCCCTGCTGAAAGCAGTAAATGGTCCAGGAACTTGGACCATTCAAGTAAAAATTGAAACTGATGGCAGTCTTCTAGGTGAGTAAGCAGGGACTCATCATTTTCACTCTTTCTACCATAAAAAATGTTTCCTTAGGAAAAATATTTCCTAACAGAAATTGATTTTAACACAAAATTATCAACTACCTCTAAGCTTATAACACTTGTGCATGAACTCTATACTAAGTAAATTTCATCTCGAAGTTAAATGTTAGCATACCATCCAGCATAGAATTTCTAAACCCATCAAAGTAGGTTAGAAGGCAAATTTTCTTTTCAACGATGGCTTAAACACTTATGATTTAGATACTTTGGAAATCTTATGTCCAGGATTTTCAAATTTTCATCACTAGAGATAAACTGTAAAGGCAAAAGAAAAAAAATAAGGGTGAAAAGGCAAGCAACGAAATGAGAGTTGAGACTTTTAAACCTTCTACAAAGGCAATTACGTAAAAAAGTACCACTTTGGGAGTCTGACTTTTCCATGGGAGTGGACTGATATAGATTGATAATTTTGATAACTTTTGCTTTGCTTGTGATTGTTTTCTATCATGAGAAAATTGCTAGAGGGAAGATAGTGAACTCTGAGCTCCCCATTATTCCCAGCCATACATTCCCTCCCATTCCCTTTTACCAGCCCTCGAGGTCCCAAGGAGGGAGGGAGCTGATGAACTAGGAGTTGATAATTTATTGCCTATTTTTTGTTTGATTAGTTTTAAGATGTGTCAGTTCATTAAGGACATGAGAATAGATCCATGGTAGGATGAGGAGTGTGGAACTGCACTGGCTGCCCCATTTTGTGCACAGAAATAAGATGAGTAAGGGAAAGAAGCTACTGAAACTCAGACTAAAATTTCACAACTGGCTTCTTTTTCTAGTGTGTACCTGTGCACAGTTGCCTGTTCTAAAAATTGAAATATTTGGACTGTCAAAAAAAGCAGGTTTATCTTGATGCACGTCATGCTTACAAAACTTTCTCTTACATGTCTGTTATATGATTTTGTTACCCTGTATGGTTGAAATTCACTGTGGGAGTAGTGAATCAGGAGTAATGTCTGTAAGCCACTTTTGCCTTATCTTTCCTAAGCAATACTTGTCTAAAATCAAAGGTGATGTATAAAATAAAATAAGCAGTTGAAAGGAAGCCCATGTTGCCAGCATTAACATACTGAAGAGCCATAATTTGAAATTTTTTATGCCTTTCAAAAGTGTTCCCCTGAAGAAGGTTAAGTATGATAGTGTTATACACCTCATTCTTATGAAAAATTAAAAATTCTAATGGGTTTTCTGCTGAAAGGATTGTCTACTATACAGTTTGACTTTTTTTTTTTTAATTACTGAACAAGTAAATATACTTACTTAGAATTCACCGAGGCCTGCTTGAGCTTTTGTCACCTATCACAAACCTAGCAACAACATGCACAAAAGAATTATACTAGCTACCATCCAGAGATTCAGGAAAAATGAAGTTTGTCTTGAATGCTTATTTCTTGGGGTTTCTCACTTATATCAAGTCTACTGTTGAAATTTACCCTATGGGGAGAGCAATCTCCAAGCTAATGTATGTGCAAAGCATCCTAACTCCATTTTTGAGGATTTCAGAGGGACTTCAGAAGCATTTAGCTTTGGGCTATCCCTCCATTGGGAAGAGAACCTTGCCCAAAGAGAAGCTTTACAGTAATTATCATCATCCTGGAATTTTACAAACAATGCACATGATAATGAAGAATGCTTTAAAATATCACCCTAATCATTATTAATTCCTTTGGTATTTATGGTAATAATGGTAATTGTGATGAACTCATTTTGCGTTAATGTGAGTGCTTCTAGAACTCCACATTAATTTATAACACTATATTCAAGGAGGATATTACACAATTTATTTTTAAATGTTTGCAAACTCTTTAAAATCAAAGACCTCCTGAAAAAAAAGCACTTTTTTTCAACTGTGGAGGTTGTTTTTGTTTCATTAAACCCATAGTTTCTGCTGAGATTTAACAGTGATGAAAACTGACAAGGCTGAAGGGAATAAGCTGAGGCTCATGTCACAGAGAGTACATACAGAGAGAAGAAAAATCTTATAATTTTTAATTTCCAGTGGCATAAATCTGGCAGTTGTTGCTAGGTGTAAAATGAAAGCAAAAATGATTTAAGTAAATGCCTTTGAAAACTACAACTTTATTCAGTATATAAAGAATGTTGGCTTCTGCTAATGTTGACTGTATCTGATTGAAAGGCTGATTTATAATGAGACTTGGATGATTCAGTTTTCATATCTGTTTCAGTGTACCATTGTCACTGTAGTATCTTTACTAATGACTGGGGTGCTACAGATGTCTTAGTCCACTATGTTCACAGTATGCCAATTTTTTGTAAATTAATAATTTTAATTGTAATTCTTCAAATTCCTAAATTTAATTACCTGTGTGGTTTTTATTTTTCCACTTGAACTGCCTGTTGCACTTAGGCCAGCGTATCTTCCACACAGGTGAAAGGCCAAATCTAAAGTAGATATGTGGTTTGTTCTGCATTTTTCAAAGCTGCTTTCAAAATCCGCTTTTCACACACCATCAGCACAGGACTATCACTCCACATTATTTCCCCTGGCAGCAAGGCTGATATAAGTGGCTGCAGTATCCCTCCACTCCTTCTCCCTTCAGAACTGCATGGTGAATTTATATTATTTAAAGCATCTCCTTTATTTTTGCAGTGTTGTTGTCAGTGCAGCTGATGGGAAGTCACAAGGGTGGAAATCATTGGCAAGGGGAGAAAAAGCTGCTTAAGTCAACTTTGCTGTCCAGGGAAAATGGAATGACTGGCCTTAGGTTTCTATATCAGTAAAATTCACTGAGGGCTTAAATGAAATGTCATTGAAGTAGTGCATAGGCTGCTATGCACAGGTGTTTGTGCCCGGACAGGGAAAACTGGTGAGAATTCATTCAGATTCAAGAACAATGTCATTACTTTCACCACCTTTTAATTTTCACTTTTTGAAAACATTGGAGTTAGTGAACTTTTTTATGCTAAAATACACACGAAAATCAATGAGCAAAATCAAACGAGCTTTGTTAAGCTCAAACTCTCTGTTATTCTAGACAGAATACAGCTGGAAATCCTTTGAGCTTTGCTGGCTATTCCTCTGGAATAAAGAATGCATAACCCTTTCATTCTCATGGATGTTGCTACGTGCCTCTGATTCCTGGATACTAACTTCTCTCCTCTGAGCAACAGGCAAACAGGCAGATCCGAATGTAGATTAAATCCTGCCAGCATTACACTGCTGCAAAAGGTACTTTTGTGCTCCCTTTTTTCCCAAACCTTTCTTCATACACTGCTTACTTCACCGTCGGCAGCTGATGATGCCTGTCACGTTAATGGAATTGTGTAAAGAAGAGGACACATGAGATGTAGGGGGAAAAAAAAAAGGATGGAAGATTTCCTATGAAAAGATAGATTCCTTCACATCTTTCATGTTCTCAGTGGTACTAGAATGTTTCCCTGTAGAGGAAACCTTTGCATTGACCAGTAAGTATACACTTCAAAAAGAAGACAAAAGCAAAAGGTAACAAAAAATCTTTAGCCTGAGTTAGACAGATGCCCAGAAACAGACATACAAAAACACCCTTACAAAACTGAAAGTGAGAAAAAGATGGTAGGCATTTCTCAAAGGACAGCTCTCCTGAATTGTCCATTTTCCTACAAGTTTATATCTCCACCACTACAGCAAAACTTACAGGAGGAAAGAAAATTTTTCGCAGGATAATGGATAACAATGGTTTGCAACCTCTGATTTTGTTGATTATCACATCTACCAAAATGGCAAAAGACTACATTTTACAGAGAATAAACACACATCAGTTTGTTCATTTTTTTGGTACTGGGAAGAAAACAAAAGATTCCTGATCTTGATATCCTCACCATATGAGGATATTTTACAAAAGGCCAGGTATATTTCCATGAATAACTACATTCAACTGAGTTGAGAATGCACTTTTTAATACTTTTAAAAAATTGTATATGTGGAATGAAATTATAGATATAACTATGTAAAACTATTTTTTCATACAAATATGTGCAAATCCCATGACAAAAAAAAAAATGACAAAGGAGAGAACAAAACTGACTGTAATAAAAGAAAATTATATATAAATAAAAAGAAGCTCAAAATCTCAATACAGGTATCAGGTTTTTTAGAGCTTTCTAAATGTGTAATTTTTCTACAAATATATGATCTTACTCTAACTCTCAGTAAAAGAAAAATGTCTTTAGATTACTTTCTAATCCAAAGAAACATTGAATATACAGTAAGAAAAGAAGTTAGCAATTAAAAAGGGAAGAAAAAAATACTAATTGATAATATTTTGGTATATTGTGATATTTCGCTGTCTTATAACAGTCTTATATAGCTTTCCAAAGTGAATGTGTTTATTACTGCTTGTTACAAAAGATGGTTTCTGTCCCATAACGCTAGTGAGATTTTTTATTTCCATATCGCTTTCATGCGATCACTATCACTGCTTTAGGTTGTCGTTATTTCTGTATTAACTCACTTTCCATCAGTTTTTTACTCTTGGTGTAGTTTGATAAGTTTTACATTTCAGGATCTTTTGCATTTGTATTGCTATTTTTTATTTAGAAACAAAATGGATTTTACAGTACCTTGCATTTTAATTTAAAATACTATGCGAGTCTATCAAACTTTAAAAGTTTTCTTTGAAAGTATGCTGAAATTAGCATTTGTATTTACCACTTCACTGTGTTGGTAATAATCAGTGGAACGAAATATTAAACCACAGAAATTCATCTTTTATGGCTGGATAATCCCATCAAGAGGGAACAAGAATAGGTTGTTCTTTTCTTTAATAGGCTTTTAGGTGCATCTGTCTTACAATAGGCATCAAACTACATCAGTCATATAAAAAATATTTATATTGTCATGATTTAGTTATTTGAAATACTACTTTTAAAGACCAAAAACTTATTTATTGTTTTTGCTCAGTAAATTTGCTGCCTTTTACTCAAAGGACTGCACAGGAATACAATTTAAATATCAGAAATTCATAGAGAAATTTGTAATCATTGGTTTCATTGAATCATAAAAATGCCATAATAATAAGATTAGAAGAAAAGTAATAGAGATATTCCTATAAAAAATTATGAAGTATTGCAAATAGGTTAAATTATTTATGATTTCCTAAACCAAAGCACAGGGAAAGGAGTGTTTAGGGTCTTATATTGCACCTTTTAATAACAAGTACATTGCTATAATGAATGGACTTTTTAAAGCAACACATTATCTGTCACTAAGGCTGTTTTTTATCTTGATGTGAAGCATTTTCATCCTAGAAGTGCAATCTTTCAGATGTTTGTATGGAATTAACATTATGTGCTAGCATCTTTAGAACAATTGTACATCTGCATATCAATTACTGCTCTAGATCCCATCTCTGAAATGAGTGCTTGATATTGTGCTATCAGTGAAGTCAGAGGTCAGAAATGCATCTTCTCTGGCATTTTTCGTTAAAAAAAAATAGCAAATGAAAAGAAAAAGGTGAATGACAGGGGCAGAGGGTAGAAACAAGACTTTTATACCAACAGAAAAGGGGGGGATGAAACTTGCATGAAGAGGTATTGAATAGCTTCACCCAGATCCTTGCTGAAATCTATGTCACCACATCAGACTGAATAAGATCAAATTCTTCAAGGTGATCTGCCCAATGTACTTGTTAATTCAAGACCACTATGACTGATTTTTCATATCCAGTTTTAAGCTATATAGCTGGCTTATGATCCTTGTGTATGCTGGTGTAAAGAATTATAGAGGAACGTGGCAAAAGATTGGGCACTGAAGTTCATAGCCTGCCAAACCTGGACTTTGAGGAAGCAATTTTTATCTAAGGAAGGACAAAAGGGACCACTTTCTCAGGAAGCCCATAACCTTAGCCTAGTCATTACCCACCCACAGTTCCAGCAACTCTTCCAGCTCTTGAAGAACTGACAATGAATATCCCTGCTGATCCAGGACAAGTGGGGATCATCTAAGGATTTGTCCATGTCATGGCTGTAACAGAAAAGCAACATGAAAACGTTGCTGGCAGCACAGGGTTGTGCTGCAGTAAATCTACTTCCTTTTTTCTCCCTTTGCTTTTCCTCAGATACCCTGATCTGAAAGTTTGTAGAACATGCCAGCAGAGTTTGTCTGATAAACTCTTTTCAAACCCGTTCCAGGCACATGGCTGATGACAGTCCGTGTTGACTGTGTAGTGGTTTAATTGTGGTTTAATCCCTCACTGTACCCCCTCTAGACCTTCTGAGTTTAGAAATTAAATGATTCTTAGTACAAGCTATGACCAGGGTAAATATGAGACCTTTTATGCAAACATAACATCTTAAATATTTTTATAAAATATTAGCAAATATTGCATCTGATGCCAAGTTCTCTGTGACATTTCATTGCTGGTGTTCAAGAGACTACTTTAGTTGAAATCAAATGGAAGTGTGATACCTGTTGTTTTCTTGAAAAATAAAAAATAAAACATTTGTCTCCCCAAACTGATCCACTTCCAAGCAGGATGTTTTTACATTTTTTGATATTTTTTGTCCCTGAAAGGCAAAGGAACACAG
Organism: Chiroxiphia lanceolata; assembly: GCF_009829145.1. Classification (NCBI taxonomy): domain Eukaryota; kingdom Metazoa; phylum Chordata; class Aves; order Passeriformes; family Pipridae; genus Chiroxiphia; species Chiroxiphia lanceolata. Next base: position 36,450,160 of record NC_045640.1, read on the forward strand.
TATGTAAAAGCCAATAGTAGCTTCCTTGGAGACCACTACCTTTCAGATACAAAAAACTGAATACTTTTTAAGTAGAATAATTCATAACTTTGTAAGGACCAGTCAACAATACAGAGCAGAAACTATACGTGCAGGAAACTATTTTAGAGTAAATGTCAAAGCTGAAGTCTGAGAGTAAGCAATGTATGTTTTAGAGGAGACCCTACATAAAATTTTTAGATATAAGTTGCGAGCCAAGAACTCAGCTACAGTTTTGGGGCCATTTCTGATAATGAATTAATGACTCTAAAAGATATATTCTTTTATGTGTTTTGATTATGTTAAAACATAGTGTATGGAAGAGGGATAGTTTGTTTTGAACACATGAATAACTGCATATGCCATACGAGATGCCAAGTGGTTATACCTGATGTATGAGCTTGTTTAATACCGCTGAGATACATGCACAATCAGCTGCAGGACTTTTTAAAAATTGCTAGTAATTTATTTGATATCTTGCCTGAGCTCCTTGAGAAAGATTAATCTCTTTAAAGGGAAGTATCTATTTCCTTTTTCCCAGAAAATTATATCCTTATCAAAAAAACTAATTTAGAAGAAGCCAATTATTTCTCAAACTAAAATGATTATATTACAAAACTATTTTTCTTATGTACTTTGTAAATTTAGTGATACTTATGTATAAGGATATTTCTTAAGAAAAAAATATTTACCATCATAAAAAACTACTGTTTGGAATCACAACTACTGCTTTAGTACAGAAGCAAACAATGACAATGACTTACATGAGAAGCCATAGCTTCTACCAATATCAACTATCTTCCTAACTAATACAATACTTTCATATTGAAAAGTTTTTGTGCCTTTTTTTTTTGAAAGTTACTTTTTCTTTTTTCTAGGATCTCTTTGCTGTAGCTTACTGCACTTTGCTGTTACTGTCAAGGGACCTCACTATCCGATAGGAGAAAACTGCACACCTTGTGAGCTTTTCCATGCATCAATATTCTATTGGCTCAGAAATTAAACATGACACTGGATTTCTGTTTCTGAAACTCCTTCACCTTTTTTGACCAATGTAAATAAATTCACAGAAATTTTATTTCTTAGAGATATCACTGCAATATGGGTTTGATTCATAATATGAAATGCTACCATTTCTAATAAAAAATAAGTGGAAAATATTTGTTGTATTTAATTTGGCATTTAGCAGCATACAGCTGCTGATACTGGCTTAAATTGACTCCAGCTAATGACATTAGAAATCTACTTAATTCTGATTACAAAATTAGACACTTTACAGTTTAATGAATTTTTAATAAAGCTTCTGTGTATCATAGTACGGGCCTGCTCCTTAACGCAGGGGATGGAGATAACATTCCTCATATTCCATTTGTTTCCCCTGTTTCAGGGAAATGATAATAAATCATCTGGGTATTTTCAGTTCCACCTTACTCTCCAAAGAATAATCTGTCTCGAAAACATAGGACCAAATTCTTTCCTTAGTTAGACCTCTGCATTTGAAAAATTAATGCATGACAGATTGATTTGTTCTTTAGAAAAAAAAGTTCACTTCTTAAATTACACATTAAAAATGTCACAAATCACTAAACATGTAGACTCAGATATCTCAACATTATTTACCTTAGATACAGGTATGTAGTTTGTTTTAGTTGACTCAGTTATATGCGTTATCAATGAAAAGAGATAAAATATTGCAAAGAGCAATTATCTGTTGAACATCTTTATATATACAACATCTGTCATATACCACTTCAACTCTCTGATTATATTTTGAATGGCACTAAATAAAGCAGGTTGTCTATTTCTAGATATTGAAAGTAGCAGGGTTGAGATAATTTTGTCTATGAAAAAAGGCAATACATATAGCTTCATTTCTCCTTGCTCGAGCACCTATGGGGAAACCAGGTACAATACGATGTTTAGTTTGGGACATTTTAGAAGAGTAGAGTAAAGGATAGTTGGCATTTGACTTAACTATTTTTCTCATGCCTGTTTCAGAAGGTAAATACTAGGACCGCTGTTGCTGATAGTGCTGGCATTCACAAGCATTGAAGTACAAAGCTGTCAATGACATTGTTCTGTGGGAGATATTTATTCCCTCATCCTGTTGCTGTTTGTGTTATAACCACAAAAAAAACCATAAGGTCTGCATCATATTTACTTAAAGAGGGTGGACTCATACAAAGGGGTGGCTTTGCCCTTGTTTGATGGTCACTGGGCTCTTGCATTACTATTCCAAAACCATTTGACATATGAACATACTCAATGAGTAGCAAAGAAAATCAGTTAAAGGGGACATCATTATAGCAGTTGTTTCTTTCCTTCTTTTCCTATCTTGCCCTACTGAATTTTTGTCCTGTCTGTGTTTCAAGATGTTGACAATGTTTGTGAACTCTGTTGTTTGATGCCAGAGAATTCAGTTTGACATTATGGACTTATTTTTATGAAACTTTTTTTCCAATATATTTTAATGTCAATCTAATAAAAATGTCTTAAGTGTAATAAAATTATGCAAAATCTTTTTTTATGCTTCTGAGGGAGTATAATAGCAGAAAGTAGTGGTCGAAGGCTGTTTTTTTCCCTATGCCTGCCTGTAAAGGAGATTAGAATAATGTAAAATTATTTAAACAATTTTTAGAAATAGGGCATTAGAGAAGGGTTGAAAAGACACAAAGAATGTTTGGGAAGAAAAAAACAAAATCCAGAAAGACTTTCCTAGCAATGGAGATGAGGACCATCCAAGATCAGAAAAAGTAAATCAAGAGTTATTCAAAATATGTACAATAGAAAATGTGAGAGAAACTTCTTGCATAACTAAAAATAACCTAGGACTCATCCTTGGAACAGGAATTAAGAGAAAGCTGCAACAAGACAGTGTCGCAGTTACAAAATTTCTTATACTACAAAATAAAGAATGAAGATTTTAAATTTGCTGTTTATGTTCCTGCCTATATTATTCACCGTGCCTCTCAAATACCCCTTAAAACATAGTTTTAGGCCTGGATCTGGAAGTCTACCAAAATGTCTCCCTAGATCACTTAATATTCATCATTAATTCTGGCTGCTAGGGGCTACATCTCCAGTGAAGAGGTAACAGGCAGTGTCCATGATCAGGAAACGTGTTGGAGAACACAAGAAGTGAATCACTTCCAAAACCTGCTGTTCATGGTGTTGCAAACAGGCTCTCAGCCACAGAGCATCGATATAGACTAAAATGATGTCAACTGACCAGTCTTTGTGTCAAACTCATAGAAACAGAATGGAGAACTTAATGCAAAAATAAAGCAGAAAACCCTCTCCTGTCTTTTATGTTGAGCAACAGTATCATTCAATCTTTCTGGAAACACCAGCTCTCAAAATTTAGACAAGCATTTTGAGGAATTTCTTCTCTTCTGTCTTCCCACCCCACAAAAGAGAAAGAAAGGAATGACAGGAGGAAGATCTTAAGTGAAAAAGATATCCAATCCAACCTTTTTGAATGGAACAGTATTTAGGTCTGTCAGCAGGAATCAGGTACTTGGTGCTTGTTTCTAGAAGTCTTAAAAGAGGAAGTATGTCCCCTTATTATCCAAATGAGTTCAGCCAGATATGTAGTCGGTAATTAGTGTTGCTCAACTTGAATTTGAAACTGGTCAGCTTGCTGTAATTCACAGCAAAACATACAAAAAGAGAGAATATATTTTATTACAGGGCTGATACATTTGATGAACAATCAGAACACTTCAGCGCATGTTAGTGTTTCAAATTTAGAATAGAAGTATCAAACTTCTACACTTCTACATCTTATAAGTGGAGTTTGAAAACAAAAGATCTGAATTAAATTTGAACAGGTTAATCAGAGTTAACATGAAAATAAAGTACTGGTAAACTAGTAGGAAGAAATGGTTAACTCTTGTGGAAGAAATGGTTAACTCTTGTGCAATCTGAAGAGATTTTCCCTCAATTGGGAAAAAACATTATAACATGCCATAAAACTGGTATTTCCATAGAAGTCTATGTTTTTTAATGTACAGTGAGTGATGAAAACTAGTTCCGAGGCTTCTCTTTTGAACTTATTCTGTAGATATTCCTTGAGACATCCTGGACTGAGAGGTCAAACATAAAGTATTTTTTGTGAGAAATGTTCTTCCAGCTGTGACTGTGTGTCTCTATTGTTTATTGATTGCGTAGTTTTATTGTGGTACATAGTGTTTGGTGGAGTTCATCCATTTAGTTTCTAGAAAACCTTTTAATAAACTGGATAGGATACATTGTATTTTGGAATGTGTATATGTAGGATCATGGTTTTTCATCCTCCAGCTTCTTCAAAGTAGTTGGCGATCTTCAACAAGATTTTTCTTCTGCTGGTGAGCTTAACAGGTTGGGACTGGGAAGGTATAGGTTGTAATTGATGAAATTATTTTCCATGTAGGTTTCAGTACACTATAGCAATAAGGTTTGTAGTCTTGAATTTAAGAGGAGAAATTTATGCTGCAAAAACAATCTACTGTGTCACACTAATTTGTTTTGATGTATAGTTGTTTAAAGACTGGTATTATGCACACTAACAGAAAAAAATTGATCAAAAGTTAAGAGAGAGGCTTTATTTATTGCTAAAAGCATTAGAAATTTCAAGAAAAGAGAATTTTGCTATTGAAATTTGGTGGTCCAAGGACAACAGTTTTGGCTTTGGTGTTTAAGATTGTGACTGCATGAGTTTTCTTGATTTCTATCATATAACACCTCTGGAATTTTAGTTTTCTTACTTGCATTCAGAAACTGCTTGTGATTTGCAATAAGCCATATCTATTTTATAACTAAAGTTCACAATGCTTCCTACATTCCCTTTTAATGTACTCCCAGAAAAAAAAAAAAAAAGCTGTTTATGGTGACTGTGTGCACTAAATGCAGTATTTTAGGATGTTGTTACAGTGCTAGGAATTTTTTTTAACCAAAATTTATATTTTCAAATTTAAGATAACGGCTACTTGTGCACTCAGCATATGGTTTTCACAAAGTGCTGACAAAACTCTCCTCCCATTAAAGGAAATAGGAGTGTTTCTGCAGACTTCAGCAGAAGCACACTAAGGAAAAGCAGAGGACTACAACAGTAACTAAGGTACTAAACAGATGAAGCACAGCAACATGACAGTGCAAACCCATTCTGCAGAATTACTGTACAAATTAGGCTTGTGCTTAGGGTTTATAAAAATACTGCTCTCAGCAGGTAATCTAGCACAGGTGAAGTCAAGGTGTTGATACAAGCAGGGCTGAATCCTCTCTGCATGAAACCATGAATGCAGTCCATGATTTTTACCCACCTGACAGCTGGTCCATGTCTTAGAACAGTGATGTGATTTTCTTCCTCTTGTAGCTGTAAGTAAAAATTAGAATACCAGCAAAAACAAGTGGTATTAGTGTTGCCAGTGTGGTTGTAAAGCTTGTCAGAGAAGGGATGAGCATGTAAAACTGCATGTAGGCATTGAATCTGTACCATCATTCCACAATAAACACTGAGATGTGGTTGTATAGAAATACAGGCTTACGAGAGAGGCACTGCTTTAGTCGGTAAAGTCTATTTGCTGTTCTGTACCCTATGAAAAGCAGAAAATAATTTAGTGAGTCTGCAACCAGAGCTCTTATCCTTTCCTCTGGCTCTTCTAGAAATCTCTGTAGCTGCTCAGGTAGTACTACATAGAAAAAAACATTCTGATCTGTAAGAACTGCCTGGAGAAGGCAGTTCTTCTATTGAGAAGTCTCTGATCTGTGTTCACTTTGGTCAGTTGTATCCTTGTCCTTTTTCCTAAAGAATTAGTGCTGCTGCTTCTCCTTTTTCCCCTCCTTCTTTCCCTCTTCTTTTGTCAAGTCCACCTTCTGTTGGCAACTACTGTTCCTTGCTTACTTCAGCCTGTTTACTACAAGTGAGCAGAAAAAGACCTGTGTGTTTCTCAGGGTCTGTGTTCCCCTAATAATATGATCTGCTATTAATAATACATGTAGGGGTTATTTAAAATATCAACTCATCTACTGGAAAAAGAAAACAGCAGCTCAAAACAGTTCCCCAGCTGAAACTAGGAATTTAACTAGAGCAATAAACTGCATGAAAATAGTTCTCACAGGTCAAAGGGGGTATTCACAAGGCAGAGGCTAATCAGGCCTCAGTATCATAACAGAGACACTAATTGCCTGATTTTCAGTGTCAATGGACACCTGCACCTCCTACAGAAGTGCACATTGCAGGCAGAGGAACACGATAATAAGAATGTATGGGGTAGTTTTCTGCTAGAATGTAAAATGCAAAAAAAAAGTGCAACAGCAGAAATAGTTTATCCCCAGTGTACTCTTGAGTTTGCCATTTTGTTTTGATTCCTGTTTGTAAAAGTGTTTAAAATTCATAATGTTTAATGTCCAATACTCATTGTTGGTACAGTGGGCTCAGTAAAATGATGTTAAAATCAAAGCTAAAAGCAATGTAATGTGAGTTCTAAGTCATATAAGAGATAATGCCAAACAACCCAGTTCAGATTTTGAGAATGCCCTGTGAAAGCTGCATAAAAATTTCCATGGAAACATAGACAGTTGGCCTTTTAACAGGTAATCTGTATGCTGAAATATCAGCATGTCAGTTTTTTTAAATGGACAAATGAATGAAGATTATGCTCAGTTTGTGTACAATAAAAAAAGAATTGCCCTGGATTCCACAAACAAATAATTTACTGCAAATAATTTGCTGCAAATAATTCATCTGTGTTTTCTTCTGTACTATAAAACTTTAATCATTCCCCCAGTCATTTCAATGAAGCAATACTTCTGGAATTTTTAATTTTCATGTCCTTTCACAGTGATTGCTATTGAAATAGAAGTATTTAGCATTGGTTTATTTTGATTAAAAACTGGCTTGTACAACATTTTTATTACTTATGCAAAGAAGTCTGGCTTAGTTTATTGGATACATTTAAAAATATAAATATGTTTCAAAGTAAATGAAAATCAATATTCAGTCCAACTACAGTATTTAAACAGTTTAAAGAAATTGTTAAACAACAATTCTGAATTACATCATATTAATCTACAGATACCTGAATGATGCCAAATGTAACCTGATGAAGAATATATAAGGAAAAAAAAACTAATTTACAAATATTAAGAACATCAACTACTTTTTAAACACTTCCAGCTGCCTCCTGGTTTTTGACAATGTATTTTTGCTCTGTCTGGATGTGCTAAACTTTGCTGAATCTATATAAATAATTTTCTTTTGCTAATGCTAATTCTAGGGAAGGGTAAAACACTTTAAACCTGTCTTTATTATTATTAAGCAGCTTCTGGAATTCTGGAGAGGGAAGGGAAGATGGAAGAAGGGCGAAGAAAAGAAAGGAAAAAGTAAAAGTAATTTTACATTCCAATTCAATCTAAACATTGGTGATACTCCACTACCTGTAGATTCATTTTACAGTTTCATTCAAGATTATATCTGAACAGATAAGTTCACAGAATATTTTCTTTTGATAATCCTCAATTTAAAAACCATAGAGAATTAAGAGACTCTTGCATTCTGTCAGATCCATGTCTCCTAACACAGAAATCTTACAAACAGGGGGAGAAACTAAACATACTATCATGGGAGAGCTACACCTTCATTCTATGAGTGAACTTATAACACTCTTCCAGAAGAGTGCAAAATCATATATATCAACTTTGCAAGAAAAATACTGACTCTTTTCCCACAGAGATAGCTGTGAATGTCTCAGAACTGAATGTAGCCTGGCTTTGTCCCTTCTGAGGTGCAGAATTTACTGTAAATTCTCTACATTCTTTTTGCAGCTTCCCTCATCCAAGGGCGTAAGATGGCTGCAGAGAAACTATCCAATCCTACATACTAGATTACAGAATTCCTCTCAGTCTGTCTATTTATGGTTGCAATTTAGATGATTTTGTGAGGAGAGGTTATAAACCTGGTTAGAAAGAATTTGAATAAAATGCAGATGTTGAAAGACAAACATATGAAACAACCTTCTGTGTAGAAAACCTGAAGGTAACATGCTTCTGGATATTTTACTTATTAGTAGTGTTTAGTCTTATTATTATTACTTTTATTTATGAGTAAAAATATACATTGCCTACTATTTTCCACATGCAGAAGACAGAAGTGTGAAAGAACTGAGGCTTTTCATAGAGCAAACTCCACTAGAGTTACTCCTAATTCAAAAATTTTTGTATTCAAACTCACCACTTTAGGACTAAAACTTCTTTGAAATGATGCCAAACAGCATTTATTTTCAACAAAATGTCAGAATATACAAGGAACTCAAAAGAAAACAACTTTTAAGATCAGCATCATAAATAATGCACAAAAAGAGCTAACGGTAATGAAGTTATCATTCTTGGCTTTGGTGAGTTATATTGTCTGAAAATTTAGTATGCTTTTGGGGACAAACAAAACTATCTATTTCTCCCTGATTACAGCCCTAAAGTGGACATATGTAACACATTTTTAGGCAAGTAAACCCAGTAACTCATAGGTGTGTTTAAATGTGTAAGTACTCATATGAATGATAAGGTAGATAGGATGTTCTTGTCTTTGTTAGTAACACAGAGTTTGGTGTATTGCAAATATATTCTCATTATGGAACAAAACCAGGTTTTCAGAACCCTGCTACCCATTTAAAAATGTTTTTCAAGTTGGAGTACAGAACATAAGCTTTATGTCTTTTTAGGAGACAGTATTACTTTGAATGTTTATTATTTTTTATGGTAAAAAGAATAAATTGTGATTTCTCTCTCTAGGTTCAAAACCTTCTGCTATCATTTTCTTTCAAGCTTAATTTTAATTTTATCACACATGATTAATACACAACACGGCCTAATTGCTTAATCTCTTTTGAAGAGAACATGTTAGAAAAGAAGTTGGCTGAAGCCATCTAGAACTGGCTTTATGAGTTAATTGTAGGATAGACCACTCTAAGGGTTCCAGAGGGACTGTTTGGGTTTTGTCTGTTAATAGTGCTGTTATTGTTCTATGGATCTTACTCTATAAGGGAATGAGAAAATGAAGCTGAGGACATCTTAGCCATGATCACTTTTTCTCTTCCCCATCTGCATCTCTGGACTCTGGAGGCAGGAGAATCCACTGAATAGAAAGGGATGCAGCCTTCTTCTCACCTCACCGTTGCCAGTTTTCAGCATATCTCAGGCAGAAGATGGGAAGGATTTGCACTCTACAAACCAAAGCAGACTTTACCCTTTCTCCTTACCTTGTAGTCTATGCCCTTCTGATACTGAAAATGGATGCTGTAGCTCTACCATCACTCTTATTCCCAGCAGAAGAAATACTTTGGCATACTTGTACTCTTAATTAGCATGTAGCCTTCAGTAGAGCTCTGAGCAGTAGAATTTCATGCATTTTCATAGAAAACATGAACAATTACTGTAAATTAACTTAAATTAACCTCACGTAATACCTCCATGACCAAAATGTTAAATGCATGAAAAGGATGTTTTAAGGAAGCTCACAGAACTATACAATGTGTCCGCTCTAACCAAAGCAGAAAGAGCTACTTGACCTCCCGTTATCACCTTTAAGTCATCAATAGAATTGGCTTGGCCAGCTTGCATTTCTGAACAAATAACCTGAGAAGGTGTACTCTTTCTTGTAACTGACACAGTCCGTGTGATACTGGCACAAAGTGCATTGCCCTTACTCATCCTGGCCGTTTGGACTGTCTTGGCTTACTGGACAGTACATCAGGAGCAAATGGTTTTGCAAGGAAATCCCAAAAAAACCAGGAACAGTGTAATACAAATGAATTGTACTACTTAAATTGAACTGATACCTGTTTATTAGATCTGTCAATGACCGATCAGTACAGTTTAGTAGAAGACTGATTTCCATTTAATATCTTTGTTTTAGTAAAAGCTTCCAAGCAATATCATTTTTCCTCTGGAAAGCAGAAGTGTAATGTCTTATGATTTGCTTTACCATAAATCAGAATTTTCTTTCTAGTCATTGAGTGAAAATTTTGCGGATGATATCTGTATTAAAATCATAGTAATTTCGGGAGTCCAGGCCAGGAGCCTTGCATCAGATTGATTTATTTATTTAGTCTTTAGAAGGAAAGGAGAAACAACTTTCCATTATATAATTCTGCTTATTTAATAGGCAAGTTGTCTGAACAGAAGAACATCCAGTTTCCAATTTTCTGTCTTTAGCAAGACAGAGTTCAAAATAAATCTTCCAGATTTGAGATTTCCCAAAAATACTTTCCTGTCTGCAGCTCAGGCTAGGAGGAAAGTGGAAAATTAGAACATTATTTTCTCAGTGTTTCTTGTGAAGATAGTTCCAACTGTACAGAAGAGAGATATTGGATTACAGAGAGCGTGTACAAGCAGGACCATAGCTTTTAATGGAATGATCTGTTTTCTGATACCTGCCCCTGGCAACTTGCCGCCATTATTCTAAAAAACCATCAAATACTTGCTAAGTTACATCAACACACTGTGTAGCAGGTATTAATTTCTAAAATTAATTTTTAAATAATTTTTAAAATAATTTTTATTTCTAAAAAAAATTCTGTGTAGAAGTGTCATTAACTGAGGCTAATTTAAGGAAAAAAAAAAAAAATCAAACCAGCAGAACAATGAAAACACCCTTTCACTAATTTGTGTACTTGATTTATGATGTAAGCAGCCAGATTCTTCAGTATGGTTAAGGACTTCTGTACCAAAGTGTCATGTTTGACACTTCAATAATGAAGAACACAAATGGTGAGAAAGAATATATTATTATGTCATTGTACTCCCACAAGAAGGGCAAGGTACGCCGTAAAAGTTTGAATTTAGTTTTTGAAAATCCAGTTTGAGATAAAAATCGAAGCATGACTTTCTCAGTAATATTCTTGAGAACTTTGCCCTCACTATCAACAAATACAAAATGATTTTTTGTAGGATGAGATCTATGGATCTGTATACAAAATGTTATGAGATATAGACCTTTCTAGGAGGAAGGCAGACTGGCTGTGAGATTGCCTCTATTTTCCTGTGACAAAGATCCCATCGAAATTTGGAATAATTCCTTTAGATTTCATCAGTTATTAATGTGGCATACTGTCTCTCTTCATCCACACTGCAGAAAAAATTAATAATGTTTTGTAATAACTTCATTCTTTAAAGTAAGCTTGAATTTTAAAGTCAACTAATATATTTTTAAATTAATTATGAAATTAATAATTTTTCCAGCACAGAATATGTTACAAATAACTCTACTTTCTAGGTAAATATTTATTATATATCAGAAACAGACAGTTTCCTGAAAAATTTCCGTTAATTTTTTGAAAGACAATATGTGCTGTACCCTCAACCTAACCTCTTTTTTTCGGCTTGGCTTTGTCAGAAAGAATTATTGACATTCTTGGAGACAGGTAATATTCAGAGAATATACAGTAGTGTTTACTTTAAAAAATGAGACTGTTCAATCAAAGAAGGTAGACAGCTAGGACTTTTATCTAAGCCAAAGTCATCTCAATGGGAACTTTCCTGCCGTGCAATGCTCCATATTCTAAATTGTTACCATGCTGTGCCTGTCTTTTTATTTTTAGGTAACAGATGCAGCTTATTGCTTGGAATACAATTTACAGATTTTTATAATAGAAGTATGAATTATTAATCTGCCTTTCACTTGTAACTTTTTGTGTATTATAGTTTAGTAAATAACGATAAGCAGGAAATCAACAAGAACACTGTGGTATGTTTCCTAAATCAAACGGATACAAGAACAGAGTTAACAGAGATAGTGCCTAGACAGAACGTAGGCTTGGTGACCACAGTAAGTATATGTATTTGCTGCCTCTTAGAAGCAAAGCATTTTGCTGGAAAAAAAATTAGTTTGAAAACTTTCAATATATCGAGAAGACTCAGGGTAATTCAAGCAGTGTATAAAACAGTTCTTTTATATTTTAGGTTTCATTTTAAAAAGAAAAAGAAGTTGTGTCCTTAAAATCATTTGAAGAGATTTGATTGTGAAAGACTTTTCATTCTACAAAGTTTATATATACATCTATAAAAATATATAAACCATATAAGCTATAAATATATATTTAGTATGCATATATATATATGGTTATCTAAAAATAATATCAATTTTTAAGTACTTCAAATTGATTTTGCATTGTTTTCAGTCAATGTAGTTTCTTATAGAGTATCACATGCTATGTCTATTGCTTATTTTTCTGAACTGATAAAAATTATCATCTTAAGACCTTTTTTTAGTTCCAGCTGAAATAAACACAAAGCTCCACATTACCTTTAACAGACTTTGACTGAAGCCCTGGGAAAGCAAAAGGAGATTCCAAATGTTCCTAAAATTTTTATCAAGAATTTGCATTATCAGAATTTATCAGTATTAACAAAATATTTTTAGAGAGGATTCTTGGAAATTTCCCATTATGAAGAATTCCTTCAAAATGTGAAGTCATTAATAATATGCCATTAAGTATATTTTGAAAATGAAAAACAAACTGACTAACTAGCTAACTAAAAAGCCTGAAGTGAAATTAAAAAAATCCCAGACACACCACTTGGAACGTATGACAAAGAAATACAGCATTTTTTTTTTTTTTGGCACCAGAGATCATTAACAAAAAGGAGAAGAAAGAAACAAAGACTTCCCAGAGATTTTCTCTAAGCATCTTAGGCTTTACTATTAAAAAAACAGTCAAATGTGCTTTTTATCTAAAATAATTTTAGCTAATGTAACTTAAGGCTAGTACTTACTTTCTATTCCATAGCACTTCAAACTCAAGAATTCACCATGGAGCCATTTTGTTATTTAGAAATACTTTTTCTATTTCCATTTAATCTACTCCATTTTCTGTAGTGGGTAAATCAAAATAACAAAGAAAAATTTTTGTTGACATCACTATGAATGCATCAAAGTTATTGTCCCATGAGTTTAACCATTGAGCAGATAATCTGTATGTTTCATATATTTTTTATAATTCTTTATAATCCTTTAATAATCTCTTGACACATAACAACATTATAATTTTGTGGTATTTTTCTAGACTGTTATATTAATATAGGCTTATATGTAATGCAAGTTTTGTGCAATTAAATGAGCACACCCCATCTTTGAATCATGGTGCTCTAACTTAGTAGACAAAATTTTCATAGAGATCATGGTCAAAATTTTAAAACATCGATCATTGAGCTGAATATTAACAAGTGACCAATGAAATAATTTTTACTTCTACGGTGTACCTAACAACATACGGGAATCAAAATCATTATTAAATTAGCAAAATAAAAATTGGTACATTTAACTGAATCTCTTTGAAGCCAGATTTTCAATAAGTACAGAAAAAAATTATAAACACAAAACTTCCATACTATCAGGACAGGTATGATCACAGTGACCAGATATCACAATGGAACTATATTCAACTACATATTTATAAATTAATACTTATAATATATTGCATATAAAACACTAAGTAGAAGTGGCACTACAGTCCTTAAAAACTCTTCTGTCCTTTTGCCAGTCTTATACTACCTGTAATAGCGCCAAAAAAAAGGTAACATTTTTTTAATGACCCTGAAAATATTTGGCATTTAGAGAACTTCAGCTCATATATATCCCCATAGCAAATATATACTTATTCTTAGATTCCTGTCTTCAGGGAAGGAACTTTCAAAGCTGTTTTGCATTTAAATCATTTCACACTAAATGCATCTCGTATTCTTTTCTATTGTTTGGGGTTAGGAGTGCTTGAATATTGCTGTTAGTTTAGAATTCAGACATGCATGCATGAGTATGAGTACAAAGTTTGCTTATAATTCCCTCAGGATGTACATATGAATTTCAGTGTGTTAGGTTCAGAGTAAAGTACGGATTTTCTACATGATGTTTTCCTACTTTCTATTGCAAATCTTTACTAGTAAATTTGATACCCTCATTAAACACTAACAGTGGCAAACTGTGCATACAGTAGGAACTAACTGAATTTAATTGTCATGGCAGAAGATACAATGAAAGCCTAGAAGTCTCTCTCTTCCATGGTTCTTATTTCTCATCAGTACTACTTTAATGTTTGCTCTCAGCAGAGAATGGCCCCAGCTTCTTCAACAGTTTCAGGTCCATGAAGATAGCAGCACTCTGCACTCACCAATTTCCTACAGCAGATTGTACCGTGTGCTTTGTCTTAAATTGCATGAAGTCTTGGCAGAGCTACTCATTTCAGCTCTCTGTACTAGAAGATTGTCTTTTTATAAAAGTAGTCCACAAACACCACAGAATGACAGAATCACTGAGTCATAGAATGGGTAAGGTTGGAAGGAATCACAATGGGTCATCTAGTCCAACCTCCCTGCTCAAGCAGGGTCATCCTAGAGCACATTGCCCAGGATTCTGTCCTGACGATTCTTGAATATCTCCAGTGAGAGGGACTCTAAAACCTCTCTGAACAATCTGTTCCAGTACATGGTCATCCGTACACTAAAGTAGTTTTTTCTCCTATTTGGGTAGAACTTCCCGTGCAGCATTTTCTGCCCATTTCCTCTTGTCCTATTGTTTGTCACCACCAAGAAGAACCTGACTCCATCCTCTTAACACTCTCCTTTTAGAGGACATTGTCAGGGCCACCCTACCTGAGAGACATTGATGAGATCCCTTCTCAGCTGTGTCTTCTTGAGGCTGAAAAATCTCAACTCTCTGCCTTTCCTCATAAGAGAGATGCTACAGTCCCTTAATCATCTTCGTAGCCCTCTGCTGGACCCACTCCAGAGACTCCATGCCTCTTGTACTAAGGAGCCCTGAACTGGGCGTGGTAATCCAGATGAGACCTCACTAGGACTGAGTAGAGGGGCAGGGTCACCTCCCTCAATTTGCTGGCAATACTCTTCCTAATGCACTCTGAGATACCACTGGCCTTCTTGGCTAAAAAGGTACACTGCTGGCTCATGGACAGCTTGTTGTCCATCAGGACTCCCAGATCTTTCTCTGCAGAACTGTTCTCCAGCACGTCATCTCCCTGTAGTGGTGCATTGGGTTATTCCTCCCCAGGTTCAGAACCCTGCATTTGCCTTTGTTGAACTTTAGTAGCTTCTTCTCTACCCATCTCTCCAGCCTGTCGAGGTCCCTCTGAAGGGCTGCACAGCACTCTGACCTATCAGCCACCCCTCCTAGTTTTGTGTCATCAACAAACCTGATGAGGAGGCACTCTATCCATTCGTCCAAGTCACTGGTAAATAAGTTAAATACTGGGGCCAGCACTGAACCTTGAAAGACACCACTAGTGACAGGCCTTCAACTACACCGTGTGCCACTGACTATGACCCTCTGGGATTCAGCTGGTACCCAGTCCCTCTCATTATCTACTCATCCAGTCCGCACTTTCTGAGTTTGCCTCTGAGGGTGTTGTGAGAGTGTCAAAAATCTTATATCTTCAGCTGGTCACTGTTTGAAGTTTGTTCTATAGTGTTATAAAATAGATATAATGAATAATTAAAACTCACGGAACTTCTCTGATTACTCACAAGCAGGTATTGAATTCACATGGGTGCCACAAGCTGTTTGAGACTCTTAGTAAAGAAAAAATGTCAGACTGTCCTTTGTGCTCTGGAACTAGTTCATCACTGGGCTATTGAGAATCTGGTTAGCAATGCCCTTACACTAAGGTTTCAATTTAGATTTACCTTCATTTAAAAAAAAATCACAGTGAGCAGCAACAATACAGACTTTCTTTTGATAAAATGTCTCCTTCACAAACTCATGAAAACATGCTGAAAATATGGATCTTTTTTTTCTTTTTCTTTTTTTCCCCATTATCTCATTATGATTTTAATGAAGTTTTGTACTTGCCATGAAACACAGGATTTCCTAACCAAATGAAAGAGCCCTAAGATCTTTCTAAGCATGACCTAATAGTTACCTTCATCTCAGAAAAAGAGCTCTACAATTTATCTGTTGATCTACCAGCATTAAAAAATAAATAAATTGTTTTTCCATAATCATCTCCTTCATTGGAATAATTACCCTTAGCCTCATCAAGATTCTTTGCAAGATTCTGGGACTTTGCACAGGGATGTGACAGTAGAAGCTCCCCAGTCAGATATTTCATTAAAAATATACATGAAATATAAACAAAAATTGCATTAAAAGCTACATTGAAAAAGGTATAAAGTGATACAAAAAAGCTTCTAATTACTATCATCTTCAGCAGACAGCATATGGAAAAAACAGCAGCCTCTGTTCATGATACATAACTGCTCTGCTCCTTCACTTTCCTCTGAGAAAAACATAGCTCTCAGAATGAATATACCAGGCAACCAAGTACCTACCAAATATTGCTTTTTTAGACCATCTTTTTTCCTTTCTTAATTGTCCACAATATTTCACCTATCAATACCCTGAATTTCCTCAGAGATAAAAAGAAACAATCTAGACAGCATCTTCCCCTCATGGTAAAAATAGTAACCGCACTATGCCATTAGAGCAACCAGAGCCCTATTTATTCATTTCACACTTGGTTTCTGGAGGAGACTGGTTTGTTTCTGTCCCTGGAGGAAGTGCTTGGTATGAGGTTTGAAACGTCAGGGATAATTAAGACAAACTGTGCTTTTTTGCCCCAACAAAGGAAATATATCCCTTAAAATAACTCCCTACTGAAATCTCTGAACAAAAAGCAGCCCAGCACTGTTGAGGTAGCTTACAATGCTAAATCAATTGTCAGCATTAGCAAGGCTCTGAACTGGAGCATCTTGCAGTTTCACTGCAATCCAGCAGTTACTGTGCTACCAGCAGGTACAAGTACAAATAGAATGCTGAATAGTCAGATATGAAAGTGCCAGTATGGGGATCAAATGAAAAGATATATAACAAAGATGTTTATACCTTAGAAACTGAAAGTATAATTACTGTAAGGTCAAAGTTTAGAGCTCAGAGGCATTCAATACCATTTCTCATTCAGCCATTCTAGTGTCAGTAGTCTTTAATCAGTATTGACAATCATGTCCACTTAAAAATTGTGCAAATAACTGTATTCTGTACAGCCTGTTCCCCAGCCCACTGCAAAAACATCTCTGAGAAACACAGAAAATTTCTCTACCAAAGTGAACTGGCATGAGACCTTGTTTCATGTCTGCTCATCACATTTTAAGACAGGAAGGTAGTAATTTTCCTCATATAGTTGCTTATTAGTCCATCTTCAGGACACTGAACAAACTCAAACATCTAATTTCTTTTTTAAAAAGCATTCCATCACAGTGGGTTACTACAGTGATTTCAATTAGTCAATGATTAGTTCTACAGCAGTAATTCAATAGATCTTGGATACCAGGTTTTGAAGTCTTTTTGTAATTACCCATGCAATGTTAATTCCCTTACATTTTCTTGAACCGCTAGGTTATGCAGTTTACTTTTTTTTTAATGTTTTAGACTTTTTTAAATATAATTAACACAATGAAGAGTTTTTCTTGCTCTGACACATTTTTTCATGGACCAATGCTACATAGCCTGAATAAGATATAAGGATACATTGATGACAAAGACAGAGCATTTTGTAAAAACAGTTTTTCTGTGTGTTGTGATTTAAGCCCAGCTGGAAATTAAGCACCATGCAACTGTTCACTCACCTCACCCTCTAATTAACTCTACCCTAGCTAAAACCAGGACAATATGATATAACACAATGTTTAATAACATGGAAAACATAGTTTAACACCTTAGAAAAACAAGTCTGATTTTCAGTTCTTGTAAGATATATGACAGAATAGCATGTAACAAAACCACAGGATCTTAAAAACCATGATTATTACATGAACAGTAGAATTTGTTCAGATTACTAGATCTGCCTCATCAGACCACTTCTATGCAAAATGCATGAAAACTGGATGGAAACCTCAGTTAGATTATTGTGGTGAAACCACGTTAGCATATTTTGTAATGGTGCTGGCATAAAGGACTGTAAACTTTTAATAATGAACTCCGTCGCTGTTGAATGCTTCCTTTCTGCAGCTTTCTTTGCCACTGTGGATGATGAAACTCCCTCTGAGATGGAGAGTCTCAAGGGTGTTAAATAGGAATCACTGTAGCAATGGCACAGTACTCAGGGACTAACTTAAGAAAACTGATAGGAAAATGTTGAAAAAAGGTCTAGACCTTCTTCAATTGTCCCCTTTCTTTCTTTAGAACACAGGTGTTTCTGCAAGGACAGTTATCCCTTCTCCACCTTTTTTGTAGCTCTCCTAAGGTGAGGGGACCAGGGTTCAAAACACTTTTCTAATGTCATTTAAGAAAGAGACAGTCATACGAAAGCAGAACTTCCGAGTTCCATATTATGCTTTAAGAGTCTCACATATTCCTGCAACCATACACTGAAATACATAATCTTTGGAGCTGAAACTGGAACAAGGATACCCTTCCTAAGTGATAAGAAATTCTAATTCTTATGCCACCTTCTAAGCCCACAGAAGTCTTCAAATACCCCATGAAAAGCAGAAATACTTCAGTATGAGAAGTGATAGTGTTCTCTGCCCCATGTCTTAGAATAGCCTTCATTTGTAAGGTATGGCTTGCATTTCTTTCAAGTAGGGAGGAAGGTAATGAAGAGAGCTGATCCTGGCTCTTCACACCCTGTCAGACTGTTTTACTCTTACCTTTACAGAAGAAGTGGGACATTATCACAACCACTGTACTTTCCTTCAGAAGTTGCGTTTTAAGAAAAAGAAGGGATCTACTTACCTGACAGTTCTCTTAGGGAGGACATACTCTGAGGATACCAGGTGAAACAGGATCCTTCTCTGTCAGAGAAACACTCAAATTGTGAATCCTAGTGAGATTTTGTGTTTAATATTGAACTGTTCAATTATGTGAAGCTTTAGACATTCCAGGACTTCTCCTAGACTAGAACTATAGGACATAAAATACCCAAAGACCTACCATAGGCATGTCTTTGGACATCAAATCCTTACAGTACGATGGCAACTGAGTGAGAGTTTTGAGGTTTTTTGCATTTAAAAGTCTAATATCAGATGAGGTATGTTAGTCTGTCAATTGATTTGACCTCCAATAGCTTTGTGCTTGATTTCTTCAATCCTAAAATTTTAGTCTTGCTACCATCACAGCAGTCTGTTGTGAAGCTGGACTGTAAAATACACTAGTACTATGGTAGCGAGGATTACCTTAGGTAAAGGAATAGCGCCAGGACCTGAAACTATCTTAAGTGCCTTTAGGGCTCTTCAGGCTTCACAGTATTTACCTGCTTTCCTTATCAGAAGCACTACCAAGTCATATCATGTTTAAGAAATTAAAACCACGAAAGCTCTACAAATTCATTAATAAAGCTTCCCCTTGAAAGACATACAATGCCATTAGTAGATACAGTGGCCCACCCACACATACTGCTGTAGCTGTTCTAGGATGGGTCAGATATCACTGAGTGCTGGGAGGGCAGTAAAAGAGTAAAAAGCACTTTAATTTTACAAACGCTTCTTTCATGTCTGACCATACTGATATGTCTGTATGTAAGCACCTACAAATTGTGCTGAAAATAGGAATAATTTGGAATCTGACTGCATGAGGAATAGCAACGCTCATCTAAGATGTGAAGACTGGCTTTAGCACTCATATTAGTGTTAGCAATAAATAACCTTTTCAGCAATATGAAGAGGGAAAGCATTAGTACAGTCCTGGGAATTGTAAGCTGTGGAAGCATGTCAAGGTCTTTCCCCCAGCCTGTTGAATACAGCCAACAGTTGCCAGGTGTGAGTATAAAAATTTTAAAATTACCTAAAAAAATGGCAAGAAAAGAGAATTGATTATGCAAAAACACCTTTACAGAAGAAAATCTTTTGTGATGTCTTATTCAGAGCAATTCCTAATCCCAAAACACAAGGGCCAGAGAACAAGCTGCATCTTTGGAACAGATATTTACAAATAGTAGCCACAAACATCAGCCAACCTGTACCATAGATTTAAAGACAGAATTTCTTATATCTCACAGAGAAAGGAAAAAATAGTGGAAAAAGAAAGGACTAATTGGCACGGCTGTATTAAGAATGGCACCAGTCCAAGTATGGAGGATGTAATATTGCTCTTCAAAGAACACAGCAGGAGGAAAAAAGTGATTCAGATGGAGAGATGTCCCTGTGGGGAAGCCAGTAATTCTTTGAGCTTGTCAGACTTACTTTGCAAGCTCCAGACAGATTCAGATGAAGCTAGGAATGCATCAGTGCTTGATGGATAATTCCAGGATACCAGTGTTCTCTTTGCCAATGCATATTCTTTAATGTCTTGGCAGCTCATAATAGTGCTTTCTAGCAAGTCCTGCTTCATACAGCTCAGCCTTAAAAATTCTTATGAAAATCTACCTGCCAAAATACAAAATGTATTCTCTCTGGTGTTATCATAATTTTTAATACATATTGTTTGATTGCACTGGAACAACAGCAGCAGAGGACATTGCCAAAAATTTACTCCATGACAAAAATCTCATTAAAAGTATGTTATCCCTTACCTGAGAATAAATAAATTATGAAGATATTGCCATTATATTGAAATCAAATATTGTGAACACAGGACTTCTGGATTTAAGACTAAACTTAAAAACAGCCATTGTAAGAAAAGTAGTTGTAACAGTTGAGAAATGCCAATTCTGCCATACAATTGTTGTAGAATTTTAAAGAATTTTTTGCTTTGGGGCTCAAATTAAATTAAAGTGTTTTATTGCCTCAATCTGCTGTACTGCATACAATCAGAGATTTTTTTAATAGGAAAATCTTTTTGTGTAGAACAAAATTTATCAATTTAAATTAGGAAAACTCCATACCTTAGAGCCATTGCTCCAAGCAGTTTGGTGGCCAAATTTTTTTAAGTGTGATCAAGTATGAAATGCATTTCACAGCATTTTCATACATAGATTCATCTATATCTAAACAGTTGGTCTCCCAAGATAGTGAAAGTATTTCTAAGTGCAAAGGTTTGGCACTTAATGACCTGCAACTTCTTTTATGTAATGAGGAAAAAAGAACATCTGGTTTAGCTCAAAGACTGATTGTAGTTTAATTGTGTTGATTGTTTTTATCTTTTAATCAAGTGAACGAAGCATGAAAAATGTACATCTTCCAAGGTCGAAGAGAATTCACTGAAAGAGTAAAGGACAACTAAGTATTTTGCAGAGGTCACCTGCTAAAAAAAAAAAGTTGACTTTCTATTCAAGTACACAATTAAGGCCTCCAGGAAAATTTACCATAACTTTAGTTCAAGTTCTTATCATCAGCAATCCAATCATGACAGCAATTTATTATCTGTTTGATATGTTCTCCCTGTATAAGCATGCATGTTTTCTATTACAATAAAAAAGGCATGCCTTTTGTGAACAGGTAGGAGAAGAAACTGTTGACAGAAGGAGTGACTGCAGAAAAAAAAGGTAATCTTGCTATCTGAAAAACAGTAGCCAATTATTCCAGGAAAAAAAAAGTTGAAAAAATATTTTCTTGAAGATTAAAGACCATGTGCATTCTCAGAAGGTTAGACATATGAACTGCTGACCATATATGGGGCTATAAGGTCTATAAGGGAGAAAAACTAACCATTTTAGTGGAGTGAACCTTCCCATGGTTTACATTTTTAAAAGCACTCATTATGAATGCTCATCTCCTTTTCAGAAATATTATGATTGGAGTTGTCATTATAAAATTGAGATGAAATCAGACATCAGTACAGCATTCTGAATTTATTTTGAATTCAAATGGTCTTTAGTATGTGCAAATCATTGAAGTGCTATTCTATGCTTGAGGAGTATAAAGGTTGCTTCACTATTTTATAGGAAGGATTTTGATCTATGATTTATCAGTCAACAGACAGCACTAAGGGCAGTGTGGTTTTTTTTTTTTTTTTTAAATTTGGAATCAATTGTCCTCTTGGTAGATAGTAAGTTTTTATTTTTATATTCATTTCTACCACTGAAAAAAAGTTTGGAATATGTCTGTGAAGTTGAGTGACCAGCCATATAATGAATATAAAATACAGGTTTTCTTCTGAACTGAATAAAATATTTGTATGACATTAACAGTTGGATGTACCATTTTTTTTTTATTATTTGCAGGTGCTGTTCGACCCTGTCACATATCTTGACTTTTCTTCTTCTGTGCCATTTAATGCCGCTTTTTTTTTTCTTCTGTCTCTATACCTGTAGATTATTTAGGCAAGAATTTGACAAGCCCAACAAGTTAACTGGAACATAGTAGGAGAAGTGAGTAGTGTTACTATTAACACTTGCCTGAGAAAGAAAATACTCTGAAAAAGCAATATCAGTTTCAGATTTCATAACAAGCCTCACTATTATTTATTTCTCAACTATTCAATGAAAAAAGTGTTAATTAATGTATAACATTGATGTTTCCTGAGTCCCAGTTGTTCCAAAACATTACATGATTTTTGATTTTACAAGGAGAAACATTTTGCCTACCAGTAAAAGCCAAAAATTCTAACTCACTCACAGAAAGTAGAGCCATTTCATATTCGGATATTCAGATGGATATCTCCATTTTTTGCATATGTAGGTGCTCAGGGCTTTCTGAGAGTTCTTTGGTATTGAATTAGAGCACCCAAATGTCCTATATTCTGACAAGAGGCCATAAACTTGATGAGGGTTTCCCCCTATCGCCTTAGGTTCAAATTGCCTAGAATAGACAGAAGATCAAATAAGGAAAAGACAAACATTTTTTTGATCTTATGAGAGGGCACATAAGAAATCAGAGCATGCTTTTCGTGTAGTTTTTAAACCTTTATCAACTTCTGATAGCACTCCAGGCTGCCAAGCAGTTCTCCACAACAAAGTCAGGAAGAGGCTATGGTCTTCTAAAGATTGTCTCTAAAATCCAGCAATCAGTTATAACCCTGAAATAAATAGTTTAAATGTTTTAAAAAATGTCCTGCACTCTGAGATATGTGATGTGAGACTCTGCAGTGATACTGACTGACTTACTTCAGGTCAAACAAATATTGGATAAGGAATTTTTCTTGTCTAGATACAGCCTGAAGCATCAGGTCTCCTTAAATAATTATTTTTGTTTGGACTAAGCAAGCAACACAAGGATCACAGAATCCAGTTACGTATCTCCAAAAATTCCCTCCAACGCAGTGAAGTCTCAAGATAACTTTAACCCAGATCCCTACATGTATTTCATATTTTCTGTAATGTGCTGGGAAGAAGTCTCTACCAGGAGCTGATGCCATCCCTGGTTGATGGTTATTAGGGTCTGCATGTAACTGACAGTTTTGTTATAAGTGGTGCAACTTTATTAAGATATATCACTCTGTGTGACATAAAGGAATATAACTGGAAAGATAGTCTCCCCCAAACTTATTATACAGCATTCAACCTAATTGCAGAAAATAATTTCTTTATGTGAGATACTGTTTATATGAGGGTTCCCCCTAGCCAAAATATAATAGTAAAAATTCTACTGTTAAGAAAGAATTTGAGTTCATGTGTTTTCATGTGTTTCCTTCCAGTGCCAACACTAGCTGTGTGTAGCATCCCTATGACAAATCATATGCAGCAACAACCCTAGTCCTTTCTAGAGATCAGAATCTTGCAATGCAAGATCCACAGTTTCTTTACCACCACAGTAAAAAACTAAAAGTGCTTAGTAACATTGAGAAACTCAAGTTTTAAACCACATGTGGATAAAGTTGTTGAAAATCCCGTGTGGTTACAAACATGTTCGTATCCTAAAATATTAACATCAGAAACCCTGAATAAAAATGAAAGCCCTGTTTAGACTAATTTTTTATGCATATATACTTTTCCATTAAGCTGAAATAGCAAGAAGAACAGCATTTCTTTTGAAGTTTCACTACCAAAAAGTTGATAGCAAACTGTTGAGTGTTGAAGTTCTTACTAAGAAGTTTATTGAAAATACACATTTTCAAGGTAGCTAGAGTTTGGATAAATATAGTTTTTTCATATGGATTTCACACACATTTTTTGTGCACGCTTATGTGAACATCTGCTATGATGAGGATTTCACCATAGGATATTCTGGCTTTACACATTAGCTGTGAGGATCAGTTTCTGTTTTATGAGAACTACAAATCTAACACATTGCAAAATATTATAAAGAAAGGCAGGAGGCATAGAAGAAAAGGGCTAGCTGCAACAGTAAGAGTCCAAGATATTACCTTGAACATACCCTGATATGAATTTGTGTACTGCTCATGCTGATTTGTACAAGATCTGGAATGCAATGTTAATGGTGTTGCTGCTGAGTATCTCCTGATTTGTGTTTTTATGGTGCTAGCCACAGCTTTCAGCATGCAAGTTTGTGCTTTTCTGTAATGCTGGTGCT
Organism: Chiroxiphia lanceolata; assembly: GCF_009829145.1. NCBI lineage: Eukaryota > Metazoa > Chordata > Aves > Passeriformes > Pipridae > Chiroxiphia > Chiroxiphia lanceolata. The sequence goes on from NC_045640.1 coordinate 36,474,502, forward strand.
GGCATTGTGCTTTCAAATGTATTTTATAAACATCTGTGCACTGGTATGTATTTTTAGAAAACTAAAGCAGGTTTTGTGGGTGCTATGATATATATCTGCTGCTGCTACTAGCTTTCTACTTTTACTGTTGTTCCCTTGGCTCACATAAAGTTAGCTTTCATTTTTGTTAATTACAAACACCTTTCTCAGAAATTATTTGAATTTAAGCTGAGAGGAAACATAATGATACTTTTGAAAACAACACTTTGTGGAATGCATTCCTAAAGCATTTATGAACCCCAGATGTGTATTTACATGTATGCAATTTATCTTGTGGATGCATCATAGAAGATGTTAGGAAATTATACTTCATCTTTAGAAGTTCTGTTACATACTTCTATTGAATTTTCACAAGATTTTGATAAGCAACATTCAAAACTGAATATGTAGAAATAAGAGAGGAGCTGCATTATAAAGGGGTAATTTAGGTATAAATGTATGTATAAACATCCTAAAATATATCCTCATATGACTTTCATTTTACCAGCACCATGTCTTGACATAACAAATAAAATTAGCCTCACTTTCTTACCCAAAACACACGTTTGCACTGAATTCTTCCCTGTGGGCTGAAGGCACACTATGGCTGCAAAGATTTCCCCACTGTTCTCTAGAGCCTGAGGGGGATTCTAGGACAGCACCTGCTCCTCTCTTTGATTAGGTATCACCAGCAGTCCCTGTGCCTTTAGGCTGCATCTCTCTGATTGCTGCGGTACACCTGGAAACTTCTTGGTAAGAGAAGATGTTTGTGTTTGGGAGTTCAGTAGGTTTCCTCAACCACAACTCAATGCATCTTTAACAGCTTCACTCTTTTGATGGTTTTCTGTGCTTTTATCTTCTCAATTTTTCCCATTGACTTTGTGACATAACTTTATAATACTGTTTATCTTCCTCAGTATCAGTATTTCAGTCAGTTCTGATAAACACAGGTAAATGTAGGAATGTACTTCACTTTATTAAAAAATGATTAAACTGCTTCTGAATTTGGGACCTAGAGCCATGAGTCTCTTGACTGCTTTTTAGGGCTTTGTATATACACTTTGTATCCTGAATATAAACAGAAAGCCTGTACCTCTAGAAGGTATTTTAATGAATTGCAGGCGATAAACCTGAAGTCGTGTATGTTCTATGGGCTTCTGATCTTGAATGATGGGTCTCAGGTGGATATTAATTTTGATGGTAGAAAGCAAATTGCATCACTGCACACACTTTTCTGAGAAGTAGAGATTTTCTTTCTATTAACAACAGGTTCTTTTTCAGGGATAATAAAAATAATTTTCAAAAAGTAACCTAACAATATTTTTTACTTTTTTTTTCCTCTTCTTGGAAATAAACTGTGAACTTACTGAATAATTATTTTCATTTTTTAAAGCAGAAATAGATATTCTTTTTAGTATATTGTTGATGAAAAGGCTGCAGTGGCTTTGTCAGGTTTCAAAGGTTCTGCTTGAAACCAGTTTATACCTTGCTGTATGATGCTGGAACAGGCAGCTGGATTTACATTTCCAGGTGAAAATAACTGAGGTTAAATCAGATTTACCAATTCCAGCTCCTTTGCATAGCCATAGTGAAACAAATGCATGAAGTGTGGATTGAAAAAACAATTAATACTAGCTAATAGCTGTTCTAGCAAAATAGAAATTAGTAGAGGTTTTTTCTGAGGAAGATCTTTCTGAAAAGCCCACTTCATCTTTCTCAGGCTTTCTCAATTGGTCTAGCAAAAATTGATCTAACCTTTCTGTATGCACCTTGTCTCATTTAAGGACACTGACTATCGTAGCTATAATTATAACATTACTACTACCAAAACAACATAACTGTGAACCTTGTTTAACTTTCTTATTAACCAGATGTTTATGGCATAATATGAATCAGTCAAAATACCTTACCTGTATTCTGGGAAATTACACCTATTTCCCATGATTTTACTTCAGTTTTTGATGTTCTAATGATGAGTTTTTCTGTTCACTACGGAATATGTGAAAAATTGGAAGGACACAAAGTGAACTGATTTTAACATGACAATGACCTTAACGCTTTTAACTTTTGCTCGACTTCATTTTGCTGATAGCACTTGAAAAAAACCCACATTTTTAGTTTCAAAAGTACCTTAGGCACTGCTTGAAAATGAAGCCCAGGATTCCAGAGAAGCTAATGCAATGTAAAATGATAAGCTACAAAACCTGTTGATTACTCTACATCTGTGCAACTTGTTTCTTATTGAAAACTTCAGTTTAGTCACAGAGACAATTTAGAATTAGACAACAGGAATTTTGCAAATGGTCTTAAGGCCCTTCCTGCAAACATTTTTTAGTAGATTATGTGTTTGTTGCCATGAATAATCCATTACCCTCTGCGTAGTGAGCATAATACCAGGTAGTAAGTGCTTGTAAAAGAGACCTATTGGCTGCAATTTATAAGTTGTCTCACTGACCTGAGCAAGCACATGTATAAATGTTTGCGGACTTACCCTTGCATGTTGTCATCTATTAGTAATCAGATTGTATGCATCCTTAGTACTTGAGTTCAATATCAGTGAAATATAGCAAAAATATACAAAGTTACCTTTGTGTTCATTCTATCCTTAACATTTTATTGTCATAAATGTTTTAACCCACCCCCATGCAAACTTTTACAAAATGGAAATCACATTATATTATGAAATACAACATCTCTAGTAGATTTCTAATGATTTTTTTGTTCTGTATATGTAAGTACCATTTTATGTATCACAAAGAAAAAGCTGTTGTGCTCTTCTAAGAAAATCATCTTCACCTATAGGGAGAAATATGGTTCATAGTATTTGAATACTTTCATAATAAACTCTCAAATAATGTTAAGAGTGTTTGCCCAGATACTTCAGCCACAAATAATAAGCTATCTCCATCAAATACACAAGTGGTGTCTGTAATGTCTACTTGGGGACGTCTACATTTACTGACTGCAAAAATTATGTCTCAGCTGTTATTTTATGGTTTCAGGAACCACGAAACCACTTAATAGCAATCTCCACATTCAAAACCCAAGTTATTCTTAAAGCAGTCCTGCCTTTGCAAAGCAGAATTACTGGACAGAAGAAGCAATTGAGAGAATACTACATAACCAAACCAAGAAAAACAGGAAGAAAAAATTTATTATAAAAATTTATAATAAAACACCTTAGGGTGTTTTTAAATACATGAAATAACATTTTCTAAGGTATTAGTTACCAAAAGATTAGAAACAAAACTAAGGAAAGAAATATTTTATCTGTAGGCACCAGAATGTCTTTTCATGTCTCTATTTCCAAGAATTTGTTGGAAAACAAACAGATATTAATTTCTCTGGTACTAATACAGGGTAAAGAGCAAGAAGATGAAAACAAAATCATATTTTTAAGGAGTATAGTAATCACACATATGCAAAACCAGATTGGAGAGTGTGTGTCTTTGTTTGCACACCAGTCTTCAGAGGCTATCATGTTTTCTTAAAACCTTGAAGATGAGATTCTTCACTTTAGACAATTGCCGTATGCTGAAATTAATTTTTCCATAGCATGGTTCTCTGAAGTTTTGCCTCCACATTCTATTGTGATTCAATTCGATTTTGAGCAAAATAACATGGATCTAAATCCCAAAATAATACTAATGAAAAACTTTTGAGTTTCGGTGGCTGTCATAGTTTAGGACCAAACCAAGAATGGGGATACTAAATAGACTCAGATATGAAAACACTTTAATCACACACACCTATGCACAGCTTTAAGTATTATACAACTTCCCTGCTCTGTGGGTCAGATAGCAGCAGTCTGGCTAAAGGGTAGAAGGCTGTGTGCGTCAGCTGCCAGGGTGCACTGCCTATCCCACAGCTGAATGGCACTATCTGTGGCAGAGTATGACAGCCTGGACTGCTTCAAGGTCCCTGAATGTCCCCCCAGCATCTCTTGCATGTCCCCAGAATACTGCCCTGACCAGTGCAGTGGACAAGTTTGTCGCTATATATTTCTCTTGGAATCCCTTTATAAGGAATGAGTTTAGTCCAGAAGAAACACAGAAGAAATCTAGAAAGAACTGGATTCCCTTTGAGTTTACTATTAAACTTTACACTAGGAAAAGAATACCTGCATTTTTCTCAGGGATGGGAGAGTGATACTCCACCAGTCTCTCACGCTCTCTGATATCCTCAGCCTCTCCACTTCTTCTTTAAGCTGTGCCACCAGGCTGAGCAAATCATCTGCCTGATCATAGTGCACACAGGAGTCTTCTCAGCTGTCCTCTGGTACTACTGCTGGGCTCAAACACTCCCTACAGCCAGAGACCTGGGCACCTCCATGCTTCTGAGGGAGCTTCATCTGGGTATCCATGCTCAGGAACCAAAAGGGAGTCTGTGTTCTCCATGTAAACTGCTACACAAACTTCTGTGCCATGTCCTTGTAACAGAAATGGAATGAAGCTGTGTCAGGGAAAGTTCAGATTGGACACTAGGAAAGCGGTGAGAGGGTGGTCAGTCACTGGCACAGGCTAGACAGGGAAGTGGATGTACCACCATATCTACTAGAGTTCAAGGAGCATCTACATGACATTCATAGTCATACAGTTTAGTTTTAGGAAATCCTGTCAAGAACAGGAAGCTGGACTTGATGATCTTTATGGGTCCTTCCAACTTGAGATATTCTATATTGCTAAAACCTGAAGTATGTACTTGAATTTTCATGCCATTTGTCTTCCAGAGTTTAATCCTTGTCTTAATCCCTCATCTCCTTTCAACACTTCCTTTCTTAATCTCACTCAGATGTTATTTTTATGCAGATGGTGCCAGGATTTAAATTCCCTTCACTGTTCTGAATATAGAGGCTTCACCTAATGCCCTTAATATTATGGTCACTTTCTTTTTCCCCTATTTTTTCTTCAGTATAATTTAGATGGTTTTGGTAATACTAAAGCAAAAGTAGTACTTCATGCTTCTACATGCCATGCCAAGAAGGAATTAGAGAAATAAGTAACAGGATCAAAAAAAGGAGGTGGATTGATTATCTGTCTGGCAGGACTATTGTGTCAAAGAGTTTAAGCACCAGAGATTTTTTTAAACATAGAAAAATGCATAACCAGAAAGACTTTAGATTTTCCTTGTACATACCATTTTAACATAATGGCACTTGCATTTTTTTTCTACATTCTTTGTGATTTTTGAAGTCATTGAAGATTTAGAAGTGTTAAATGACAGTTAAATAATTCACTTAGAATTTTCTGGTTTTCCCTGTAGATACACAGAAGTGAACTCTATTTTTCCTCTAGCAGTCAGATAGGGGCCCCTGCAAATGTTTGTACTATTAAAAGTTGAACTGAATTCTCCTTTTGTTATTAAAAGATAAGTACGGAAATTACACACAAGAAATAACTATTCTAATAATCTTATTTTTAATATATCTATTTATGTTGATGCTTATCACTTAAGGTACACCCAGAGCATTGAAACTAATATGTTTGCAAATATATTTTTAATTCTATGAATACTCTTTAAACATATATTATGAATCATTATTCATTCTTTTTACTTTATATTTGTGTTATACTATATAAATGTTGTTTATACTCTACATGTGCTTTAATGATCTTTATTTTGATTTCACCACCTGCACTGTTTTATTAAATGTTTTTAAATGCACAACTTCATCAATATGACAAGGATGGTAGATTTACTGTGAAACACACATGAATTCATTCAGAATGCTTTTTTTTTTATTTCTATTGGAATAGTATAACGTTGCATATATCATGAGCGCTTTTGAGAAGAATGACACCACATCATTTCTTCTCTAAACATTTCAGAATTCTTTAAGAAAGCTATATGTCTGATATTTTTGGCTGCTAGCAGAAATCCAGGCTTTCATATAACATTTAACTAGCCTCAGTTTCCACCAAATACTTTATATGGTATCACCATATAAAAAGTCTATTTTTTCTGAGGTTCTTGCTTCAAAAGACGTAATTTCCTTATGTGTTCAGCAAAGTCAATTAAGAATGCATATGCTGTCTTTCTTCCTGTCTGTTTCAATGTCTTCTTAATAGAGGCTAAATTCTAATTTAATTCTAATTGGAGTAATCCCAGCTTTACTCCATAAAACTTTAAAGTACATCACTGTGGAACAACAGTGTTTATATGAAGTGTAGGAATAGTTGTGCTTTTGGAAGAATTTGTAACGGGAAAGCTAGAGACTCATTTTCACTCAGGAAGCCTTCAAAGTGCCTTCTGAATAGGTTTAGATTTTTTTTTCCCCTTATTCAGTCCAGAGGGATTTACAGAGAGAGCTGTGTTATCTCTCTCTGCTATGCCGGAGAAAGATAACCCTAACAGACATGTACAGAAGCCTTGGGAAGGTGGGGGAGAAAGAAAGAGGATACTAAAGGCCCTGGAGAGGGCAAGAACTTGCCTTTTCTCCCTGGGGCTCAGTGCTTCAATAGCACCGTCAGGTATTTGTAATTTCTCATGTTCTGGCCTTCTAAATAAACTTTTGAATTCTTTCCCCTGCCTTGGCATTTCTGGGGATACCTGTGTATCTTGCTTTGCAGAAGCATTTCCTTAATCAATGAAGATAACTAAAATCACTAAGACTGATGGTATGTCCCATACGTTATATGTCACATGTGCTTAACGCAGCCTTTAGTATTAACAACTTGCTTGATGCTGAAGGGTGTGCAGAACTCTCCTTTGCCCTTCCTGCTCAAGCTCCCATGGCATTGCTTTGAGGTGGTAAATATCTGTAGGATAAACATACTTCCTGCTTGTGTACAAGAGCCCTCTCCTATATAGCTTGAATAATATGTACCATGTTCCACAAAGCAAATTCCATAGTTACTAGAAACCACCTCTGTATGCTCCTGAGAGGAAATACTCTACCTTGTACTCTGTATAAGGACAGACACAGAATATTAGACACGAAAACCCTTTGTCTTCCGTATTCATATCTTCAGAAAAATTAAAAAAATAAAGTCACACGAGGTAGAAATGAAGAAGTGGACTATACCACAGCAAAATATTTACAGTATCATTGACACATTAACAACCAATCACCAGAAAACTTAATAGCCTAAACTGAAAGAAATCACTGCAGACTCAATACTTAGTTTAATACAAAAAGGAGAAGGGAATGCTTATTATCAGTATTTTAAAGACAGAGGCTAGAAACAGGAGTTTAATGCTTTTTTTTGCCTTTTTTCCTCATTTTTCTTTCTTCCATCTCTTCTACTTTCTTCTGTCTCTCATAACTCTCAGTACAGACATTTACCATAACTCCTACAAAAATCAACAAACATAAAAGATGGGAATTCTTTCGAAGGTATTTTGTATAGTCAGTTTTTAGATATGACTTGGCTGAATGCAAGCTCTTTTTTCAGTGTAACTTATCCTATCTACCATTCTTCTGTTCTGGCTGATCTATAATTGCATACTCTTCTTGCATCTCAAGAAGAGCAAATAGTATAACTTTTTGAAGATAAAATCTCTTTTACTTTCTGTTTTGAACTGTCTAATCCTGCTTATATTAAAAGTTTTTTCTGTGAAAATGTTACTATACATATAGCATAGAATATGACAATAACAGTGCTTTTTAACCACTTCTTCCTGTATTTTCTTATCCTCATCCTCTGCCTTCTGCCTTCTCCATTTCTGTTTCAAGTTGTCTTTATTAACATCCATGTCTTCTTTCCTTTTCAATTCACGTTATTCTTACCTCACAAGAAAAAAATACATGAAAATAGAGCTCTTTTATCTTTCACTTCATGTGTGTGTGGTCCGCCTGGGATATGGTCTGTCTACTGCTTTTTATTATTCATTTATGCCATTGGGATATCCTAGCAAAAAGCTACCTGAACAAAGCTGGTGCCCTAAGGCAACTTTGGGGAAGTTTGCTTGCTTATTTGTTTGTTCATTTAGTTGTATTTTTAACTGGCATAGATTAACATCCTAAAGTGCACATTTCTTTGACTGTAACTGTGGGGTTTAATATACTTATTTGACTTCATATAGGAGTTCAAGTCCAATGGCCTCACAGTTTTCCTAAAGAAATCCCTTCTTTCTGTTTTCTCAAAGATACAGTTTTCGAAAACGGTGTGTTAGTCTGATGCCCTAAGCTTGTTTGCATCAAGGGCACCTTGTCAGCTGAAACTTAAGGAACTAAAGTGACGCTTTCAGATATTATTTGAATTGCATGGCCTTGGGGCTTCCTAAGGCAAAGATGGCTGCAAAAAAAAAGATAAATTTATGAACCAAAGCCATTTTATTTTGTTGGACAAACTAATGTGTTCATAGAACAGACTTCTACATGGACCTTGAAAGAGAAGTAAGAGAAATTCTTTAAAACCAGATGCCCTTGGAAATGTATTTTTCCTGGTATAAAATGATGCCCCAAAGACATTAGAAATATCTTACACCACTCAATTCCATAAAAGTAGCAAAAAGAGTTTTTCTGCCCTTGGATGAGATATAGTTACAACTTCTGTATTCTAACTGTGCAAATTTTATATGATTAAAAGATATTTATTAATTATGTTGGTTTTACCTTTAGAAAAAAAATTTAAATTTAAAAAAAAGAATGCAAGACATTTTGCGTTCTTTCCCATAGTGCTCCAGCATTTAGAAGTCATCTTCTAAAAATCAAGATTTCATGATTGCTACTTTTGGACATTAACCTGTCAAAGAAAGTTAATGTTGAAGAGAATAATCTTATAGAAATTTAGGTAAGGAGAAAGACTACTGACAAGCAGTAGTTTGTTGTCAATACTGGGCCCAGTATTGTTTAACTTGTTCATCAGTGACCTGGATGAAGGGTCAGATGCCTCCTCATCAAGTTTGTTGATGACAGCTGGGAGGAGTGGCCAATACTGCAGAGTGCTGTGCAGCCCTTCGGAGGGACCTCGACAGGCTGGAGAGATGGGTAGAGAAGAAGCTACTAAAGTTTAACAAAGGCAAATGCAGGGTTCTGAACCTGGGGAGGAATAACCCCATACACCACTACAGACCTGTTGGAAAGCAGTTCTGCAGAGAAGAACCTGGGGGTTCTGGTGGACGACAAGCTGCCCATGATCCAGCAGTGTGCCTTTGTGGCCAAGAAGGCCAGTGATATCCTGGGATATGCTAGGAAGAACATTGGACTGCACAATTGCCCGGAGAGTTTGTGGAGTCTCCCTCACTGAAAATATTAAAGAACTGTCTGGACACAATTCCTGTGCCATGTACTCTAGGATGACCCTACCTGAGCAAGGAAGTTGGACCAGAAGACCTGCTAAAGTCCCTTCCAATCTTACCCACTCTGTGACTCTGTGACTCTGTGAAACATGTATTTCTTCAAAACACTACTGTATTGGGTCCAACGAAGTTCTTGTTCTTTGTCAGTCCCAGTTTGGGATTTTACATTATTTTACTGAGAAACCCAAGTACAATTCTCTTATATCTTCCAGGATGCTTTTTTCTTCTCCTCCTGAAAAAAAGTATGAGGTGCAAATAATTAAAGAAATACATTTTGTAAATAAATTATTAGTAATTTGTATATATCCTAAAACTTTACAACCAATAAGTAATTTTTACCAAATATAGTTTAATTTATTTAAATATTAATTCTTTTATAATATCTAGAGTATTTTTGTAGACGATCACACAAACGGGCTTTTTCTTCTTTATTGTAGAAGCACAAATTTTGGGTAATAAAGGATTCAAAAGAATACAGAATGGCTTAACAGAAGTGTTTCTTTTTTCAATATGTTTTAGAAAGTGATCAAAAAGCTTTCATGCCTCATTATAACCTCAGTTTGCTTTTATACTGCTGTAACTTGACTGATTTTTGTGGGCAATTTCACATGATAAGTATTAATAGGAGTGAAGACCAATGTAAGGAGAAAAATCTTATTTCTCTCATCTTATCATATGTACTTTTTTATTTGCTTAATGTCCATAACATAAAGACTTTAGTGCATTCCTAAAATTATTTTAATGAGATTATTGCATAATATCAAACAGAAATTTATCTTAAATATTTGCAACATTAACTGACAACTTTTGTTGAGTTTGTGCAAACACTATTGATAGCTTTCTAATCCTCTATAGTCTTTTATGTAGCCTGAGGATTCCTTTCTCTTGAAAAATGAATCAAGAAAGTATCCATAAAGCCAATGAATAAAGCCAAAGAAAAATATGTAATATGCTACAGTAGCTTTTTCTGTATATACTGAATATATAAATTTTACTGCTAAGAAGCATGCATATATAAACTTAATTTTAAATTATGAGAGCCTGGATGAAGGAAGAGTGTGTTCTGTGCCTTCTACATTTCTGAACATGCTTTGACCATTCAGCAGAAAAATAAATGGGCTTGTATGCATATTACATTGGTAAATATTGTTATAGTCCATTTAATATATTTGTGTACATGTGCTATAAATAGTTATTAATAGGTAATTTAGTAAAACATCCGTACTCTGTGTTGACTATCGTATTTTTTCAACATCTGAATACCAGACATAAGAATCAGAAACTTAAATCGTATGAAAAGTATGTTTAGCACAGAAATCTATTACTGGTCCTAGAATATAAATTCTAACATCTGAGTGTTAGATTACAGTGAAAGAGATTGTTCTGTCCATCCAAAACCCCTAAAAAAAAATATTTGTTTTATTATCTGCCAGTTAAAGTACAGAGACTGGTGATATTCAAAGAAACTTTTGTAATATCTCTATTATATGATATCAATCTATTATTATTACTTCCATTGTTTAATAAAATAAAAAAATCACCTAAAATATTAAGAGCACACACACATATATAAAAATATATATTTTACCCTCATTTACATAAATCTTTTATGTAAGATAAAGACCCAGTATTCCTACATACTAGGTTCAAAGATAGCCCTACATTTTATTCCCATGTATTTGAATGAAATGGGCTAGAACTCAATGAAAACTCTTTAAATCTTTCAGGGCAGTATTTCATTAACGACAACAATTTTCCAAATATTTCTTCATCTTTTGTTATATTTATTGCTTTGAAAAACTTTTACTGTGATTTCTTCTTCTGGATTCAGTCTCAGAGATTTGTTATCTCAGACCTCCTAAAGTTACAGGAAACTAAAATTTAGATATCCCTGTTGAGAACTGAGGTCTCAGGGAAACAGTCTAAAGGGTGGAGAGAGTTTCATAACCCCACAGAAAATGTTAAACTGACAAGTTAAAATGGTCAAAATATTTTTGACAACATGTAATATGTCAAAATACAATGTTTTTCTAAGTCAAGATGTTCTGTAGTGATTTATTGATTTTTATGAAGATTTCTATAATGAAATTTCTGACATTTTTTTGCTTCTGACCAGAAGGACTAACTTGAAACTTGAGGATCAAGTAGTCTGATCCTGTTTTGTTCAAATTCACAAAATGTTTTGCTTTCATTCTAAAATAAAATTAATTATTTTGATAGTTGTTAAGCATACATAAAAACTGTAGCATGCTATGCTAATAAGAGTGTCTCAAAGAGACAGAACACATCACTTGAGGGTTAGGGAATTGGACCAATATAATAAAATTCAACCAAAACCCAGTAAGTAGTCTTAGAGCATCCAGATATTTTTTTGTGTTTGAAGAAAGTTATTCCACTTGATAAGTCAGATGCTTTTATTCTGCGCTATGTTGAAAGACAATCCTATACGGCATAATCCTGCTTGTCTCAGCCTCTTTCTTTCCTCTCTATTACCTTTCTTCTTTCTTCTTTAACTTATCACTGTCAAAGTGATAACTCGGGGTCTCCACTAATTCTGTCTCTGTTTCTCTCTCCTTTCATTTTTTTATAGCTCTTCTCATTTATCTTTTCTCTCTAATTGGTCCTCCCCATTTGCTTTCTATTTTCTTGTGATAATCTACAAATCTTCACTTTACTAGCCTTTAAATCTTTGATATTTTCATCTGGAATCTAAAAAAGTTCAAGTGGTTAGACATACAAAATATATGCAAATTGTTAGTGCTGGAATTTTTGCTGCTTGTAGTTGTAGAACTAATGAGAGGTCTTTTTTTTAAAGGAGGGTTTACTTGTCTCTCCAAAACTATATCACTCAAGAATAAAGGTCTGTATTTGATCAAAGAAAATAATGAAGAAAAATATTCAAATAATTTAGAAATTCTAAATCCTCTTAATTTCTACAGATGTGATATCTAGTACTGTCATTTTCATGTATTTTCCAAAATATTTGAGTAAATCATACATTGGAGAAGAAAGTTGTAAGGAAGATTAGTCTTATTTTCAGATACATGTTGGAAACAGTAACCAGTGGTGTTGTGAAATCTTCTGTGTTGTCATAGCTGGAAAAGGGTTAAACCATCTTTAGAAGATGAGCAGAACAATATTTCTTTTTCAGTAGAAGTAAAGATGATAATGAGCATATGTAACTAACACATGATACAAGTTAATAAGAAAGAAAATTCTGTGCTCTCTGGCACTATCTTCATTAATGATATCCAACGAGCCATGCTAATTTACCCCCAAGCATGTCAGATGAACTTCAAGCAGTAGTGATAACTGAAGAAAAGCAAGTAGGTTTACTTCGCAAAAAAACCCCAAACTAATCAATCAACCAGCCAACCAGCCAACCAAACAACGAACCAACCTTGTTTTAAATAATTTCTTACAAGTAATTGGATAATTAATTTTATGATATTGATGAGGGACATCAAAAAAATTTAGAGAATCTGAAAAAATGCCTAAATCCTCATGAAAGGATCAGAGTATGAAGGACTCAGACGTTAAAAACAGAATAAAGTTCAACCAAATCTTCTGCTTATATCTTCTGCAGCATGTGAAGAAGTCCAAAGCTATTGGAGAAGTCATAATACTGAAGGTAATTCCTTTGGGATGTTTAAATTTTTCACTGCATATGTTCACTGATACAATATTCTGGCAACAGATTGAAAGAAAAAGGCTGTCAAATAATAATATGACACTTTATGGTAATAGTAATAATTCTCTTTCTAAATTTCATGCAAAATCTAGTATATGAAAATGCTCAAACACAGTCACATTGACCAGAATATTCATCATAAAGTCCATCCTCATTCACATACTCAGGGTGTGGTATTCCAATTAAACAAAGGTTATTTAGTAAATACTAGCAGATCAGAATGTAATCAGCTGTGCAAATCACAAGTACATATAGTACCCGGCTTCCCAAATCTTCGTTCGTGAAGCCCAGCCATGATAATAGTACCTGGCTTTAAAAATGTTGACAGACAAATGTCTTAACAAACCTCTCTTAAAACGTGTTTGAAATCAGTCAATGTGCTTCCAACACACTAAATTTGTCTATAATCAACGTTCAAGAAAGTCCTTTGAAAAGTTCAAATTCTCTGAAAAGCAGTAATCCACCATTTAGAAAAAAGGTACAGAATAATTTGTATTGAAGAAAAGCCTAAAAAACTTTGTTCTAAATGCTTCATAGAAAATTAGAAATGCCTTAAGGAGGTGCTAAATTAGAACAATTCCTCAACTAAAACTTAGACACAGCAAGACATTAAAAATTCAAAAAAATAAATGTTAGTATTGGTTTATTCAATTGTGCTGAAATATTTACAGAAATGTGTATTAGTACAGTTATTACTAATAGAGATGTTTATTCCTATAATTGAACTTAAAAAAAGTTACAGTGCTGCATGAGTTATAAAATTGGTAGTTTTATTAAGCACTTGCTTAGTACATTTACTTCAAAAAATCTATATACATAAAACTGGCAGCTGAGGAAGAAATAATGAATATATGGAGCATCTTCATCTCTATGCAGATGAAGTGTATGTTCATGACCTTGACTTAACATTCACAGAAAATCAACAAACTTTAAGAGTAATATGAAAAAATGTCTGTGTCAGCACTTTTAGAGTAATCACATATTTCAATATAGCAGTACACAGTTTAATGAGAATGCCTTCAAAATAAATCAAAGCACTGGTGGGTTTTTTTGAAAGGTTTGCTGATCACAGAAATGTTCCAGAGAATAAAAGTAATTCCTGACAAACAATAAGGAGGTCTTCAAAGAAGAATGAAATTTGAACATAGGAAGCTTTATTTAGTGTTTCTACTTAATAATACATTTACAATTAACAATATTTACACAGTTAATAAATTCTAGACTGAAGCACAAGTTTAGAATCTGAAATGTGTTGGCATTAAACAAAGCAGGTTTTGATTTACTACTCAGTTGAAACAGATTGTTGTAAACAATCTAAAAAGTGTCCAAGGTTATTTTTTTTTCTTCATTTATGTGCAATTTTGTTTTTATATTTATGAAGGAACCCAATTCTCAGTAAATAAAAATGAATGGAAAACAAATATTGCAAGATTCATCTGGGAGTAGTGTGTTATCTTCATCTTCCAACTTCTTTCTCAGCTTTGTTTGCCTTTTGGGGACTGCTGCTTTCTTATTTTCTTTAATACATGCATTGACTGGTGCAATTTCTCTCCCTCTCAGATGTGGCAGGAAATTTCATGTGTTTTGATAATAAGTGAGTAGACACCTAAGCTCAAATCCCCACAAGCTTACTTCTGACATTCTTTAATATTATAATTTATCAAGTATTTCCACAGTTCCCTACTGGCTCATTTAAAAGATATTTTAAATGGCTTTACAATAAATCTGTTTAGTGGCTGTCTGATTTGACACACATTTTGACGTAGTCAATTGTCACATGTTTAACATATCACATGTTAAGAAAAGAAGCTTATGAACTGTTTAAACTTTGCTCTGTATGAAAAACATAGAAAATATAGTGTTATTACAGTACTAGGATTGCAAGCAGTGATTGGATGATTGAAGAATCCAATTTATAGCTAATTATCTTTTAAATACCATTATACTATCTTAACAGCCAATTACTCATATTCTTGTTAGTATCTATCAGACTAAGGGACTTATTAATACATAGTCTAATTTACCTAAAAATAGTTAGAATTGTATTTAATACTGAGAATACATAAATTGATTCACAAATATATTATGAAAATAATTGAAGGGCATATTAGACAATTAGTACATTGAAAATATTGAATGCAGATAAAACATTTACAGAAAATAACAGAATGAGCAACATATATAGCAATATGTTACCTACCAACTTCATGCTTCACTGATCTGAATTTTAGCTAAGAATTTTTAGTTTCGTTTTAGAGTTGGTTGAAAAATTATCATTTAATGAGACTTTAAAACTAATTTACATAATCCTCAAAGAAAATATTGTTCAACATTCAAAAGAGCTATCAGTATCCTTTTTCAAAGCTCATATTAATGCCAACTTCAAAAAGGGGTATGTTTATGACACCAAGATAAGAAAATACAAATTCAATTGTTAATCACTCTGTAATTGCAAAAAAAGACTTTTCCTAAAGTCATAGCAGAGATACCTTGCAAGTGTCTATTTCACATTCGTCTCCTTACTTTATTCTTTCCTGTTTAACCATTGCTCAGGAAATTCACAATAACAGTCTAAAACAAATAAACTTTATACAGCTGAAGAAAACTTCATTAAAGCAAAAGCTCTACCTTCTTAAAACTTATTGTTAACCATTTATACTCTACAATATGTTCTGGTGGTACGCAGTAACTCTTTCCACAACCTTTGTTCAGAAAGATCCCAGAGACTGAGCAGAACCTTGCAGTGCAATCACTGTGTTTATGCACACAAATACATAATCTAAACATGACTTTAATTGAAAAAAACAACAAAAACAAAAAACAGTCAAATGTTATTTTTATGCAAAAACACAGTGGGAAGATTTTTTTACTCACATCTAAAAAAGGTACTTTCACTATACACTGTTTTATAGGGTTGTCCTCCTGTCTTATGGTCCATTATGGGGGACATGGCCCTGAACTGTAATGCTGCTCCTTCAGGACCTCAGGAGAGGTCTGTGAAGAGCCACAGTGATAAACCTCAATACCTTCATCTTCACCAGGTCTCTAGAACATTGCTAACACCTGCTGGAGTGCTTTGTTACTCTGTCCAGAGTTGCTCACCAGTCTTCCTCAGAAAAGGTCTGCAGAGGAATGAGTCTGCCAAAAGATACAGACAGCAAGTCACAAATACAGCCATGGGTTAGGGTGTCAGCAGACTCTAGCTGCCTAAAAGTGAATTATATTTTATATCTTCAGATTGTTGGAAATGTTAATATATCTTCCTTTCTTTTTTTTCTGCTGACAAATTTGAAGGAGAACACCAAGCCAGACATACAAGTCCTAAGAAGAATTCTCAGCCCTGGGCCCAAATCAATGAATAAGCAACAACATTCACTTATCAGTCATTCGTTCCTGATGTCTCAGGCAGGCATATTTCCTCTGATTTTCTTCTCTGCTTTTCCAAAGGAGCAAGTGGAGACAAAACCAGGCCTGAAGGCAGGGTAAACAGACAGAAATTATCCTCCTGACTCACCTTTTGGCAGAAAAGCTAAAAAGGCAAAAGAAAACTTCTGTTGAGGATAGGAGATTGAAGACCAGTGAGTAAATAGGAGGACTGATGCTTTTTATGAATGAATTGAATGTAAAAGAAGAAATTACTTCCTTGATTTGTTTAGATTTCAGTAGATGATCAGGGCACAACACTGTATCCAACAGGTCAAAAAGAAACTTATTTATTTATTTATTTATTTATTTTTAAGTATTCTATTTCAATACAAGAAAACATTTAAAGTGTAGTCTTTTCAAAACCTGAATGCTTCCCCATAACTAGGCAAAAAAATATTGAATTGTTTGACTACAGAAGGCCATGTGTTGGTATAAAAGTGACTCCAGAACATCTGTTTCAGGGACTCATGAAGGAGTAAAGTAGCTTTATGCTCCTTCTTTGTCAGTCTCATTCTGGCATGTAATGCACTTGTCAGCATATGTCTCCTTTCTGCTTAATGTTAGACATGCGCAAATGCTGATAAAAAACCAGATGTGTTTGGCCTTTTGAAGATTTTGTACTACTCAAACTTTTCTGAAAGCCTTCAACTTTTCATTTTTCCTGTCTGACAGTTTGTTGAAGATTCCTGTGAAGTGAAGTCCAGAATGGAGAGATTTTAGGGGTGATATAAGTGGCATTCCAAGATTCAAGGGATATCTTCTGTGCCAAGAAGGAAGGAGAACAATTGTAAGGGCTATTATGAGTGTGAAACATTATTTTGAGAGGCAGTCAAAGAGCACTGTAAAATAACTTAGACTCCAGGATTTATTACATTGGATGACTTGACTTGATGTTTACCCGCGGGCTGAAGCTGGATGAAACAGGTCATGGCAGGAAGTCAGAGACCACTGTTTGAAAGAACTAGAAAAAGGGACATTATTTGTTCTGTACATGAAGAAGGTCAGAGCAAATTACAGATTTATGGGAGTGAACAGTGGTCCTGTCCATGCCCCCTAGGTATAGCTACTTAGTACATGATGGAGTTCGGCAAGGTGGCACATGCGGTTGCGAATTAGAGGTAGCCCATTCACTTTAAGTTGAACCTGCTGAAATGTTTCTGTGACAAGTGACATCTAAAATTCCTTGTCCCAGTGGAACACCCTTCTGGTGTCCTCACTGAAGTTAGAAAACACGCCAACATACTCAAATGAACTTATTTCCAGTACAAAATTATGTATGAGATTTAGCCTCAGAACTCATGATCATCCTGAAATGATCTGATGACTAATTTTTGATGTGCATTGTTATTCAGACTAGGATGCATGAGGCCAGGGAAGAAAAAGTGTGAGGTACAATGTACAATACATATTTGCATCCTGGTTATCTTCTTACAGTAGAAAGACTTGTTAGACTCCATCAACTAAAGCATTATGTGCTGTACGTTAGGCATTAGGGTCAGTATTAGGGTGGGAGTTCTGTCTCCAGTTACAGAAGGAGCACCTTTCTTAGGTGCCACCTATCCTAATAACCACAGTAGATATCATTTCTTTGTGGATCCTTGGAGAAAAATGACTTCTCCTCACAGATAACATGCTGTAGGTTTATCTAGTAGGCTCAATGAGTAAGGTCAGGCATATATACTAATTAGTGTAGGATTTGGGTATATTTGGCAAGTCCAAGTTATTTCCTGCTGAGGTATGACAGGGGTGTGATCAGGAGAAGTCACATGTACATTGTGTCCTGCTGAGACAAATTTGGCTTGAGAATACAAACCTAAACTCAAGCACATTTATCAAAGTCAGCACAGATGGGGATCTTTGTGTATCTCAAGATCCAGTAATGTCTTTCAAACACAGCTCAAAGAATAGTGTGGATGTGATTAAACAGAACAGTTAGGTTCAATTACATTTTCATTGAAGAAGCTCTATCGGTTTGAAATATCTAGTAGAACCTGAAATTTATATATTTTGTTACAAATTAGGCAACTTATGATTTGTACCTTTAAGATAACTGTATATTAGGTAGTTTTTTTTCACACAAACTCTAC
The DNA here is from genome assembly GCF_009829145.1 of Chiroxiphia lanceolata. NCBI lineage: Eukaryota > Metazoa > Chordata > Aves > Passeriformes > Pipridae > Chiroxiphia > Chiroxiphia lanceolata. The sequence goes on from NC_045640.1 coordinate 36,492,967, forward strand.
TTCTTTTAATCTGAAACTATCATGTATTTAGTTATTACAGTTAAGTACCTGAATTTCCATCCTTTCATGACAAAAATTGTGGATTTTTAATTTAAACTTTTTACTTGACTAATCAGTTTTAGTAATACATGACTAATATACTCAGATAATACCAATTGCAATATTATATGCTATTTGCAATAGATAATTTTACAGGTTTAGGTAAGGACCTAGATAATGATGATAATGATATATCAAATAGTATGTTTTGAACTGTTAGGATAAAGCCTCTTAGCATTTTCCTGTGAATTATTGGGACTGCATTTTGTGCTGTTCTAGTCTTTTAAGCTCTCTGACTTTTAAATTGTGCATTTTGAAATATAATTTGGTTTTAAATTAACCCGTTTACTGTTTTTTGCAGATGTTGTCCAATGGGCATACTAAGTTAAGCAATCAATATATACAATATATGTTTCACATCTGTAGGCTCCAGAGATATCTTTGCCAAATAATTATGCACCAATTACATGGTTTTCTTCACAGAAATCTTTTAGAAAAAGCCCTGAAGACATTGGTGGTGAATAAATGCCTTAGATTTAATATTTAGGAAAGCAAGCATCTCAAAGAACAAGTGCATCATGCTCTAGAGAAGAATAAGCTAAAACTAACATAATAAGCAAAAATTACTTCAAGATTTGATTTGGCACCTAAAACATCTAAACATAATTTGCCATGAAAAGAGGAAAGCAATGCCACCAGCTCAAATTAAATGCTGGGGGTTTTTTCCTGTAAACTGTTCACAAAAATACAGTTAAGATTTCACATAAAGCAGGTATATACTTCCTCAAAAAGTTTGGTGTTTTTGTTTGTTTGTTTGTTGGTTTGGTTTGGTTTTTGTGGGGTTTTTTGTTTGGTTGGTTGATTTTTGTGGTTTTTGTTTTGTTTTGTTTTTTGACAGCTATCAGTTAACATTATCCATTTAGCTGTCGTGTAAATTTTAAAGTGATATTCTTCAAAATGAGTCTTGCTGAATAATATAGTTCATAAATAAGTGTCAATGTGAGTGATGAAATTAAAAACCTGGATTTGAAGGTTAGGGAAATAAAAGCTGAAAATAATAATGATTTTTAATACTTATATTTGTTTCCAATAACCTGTAGTCACAATATGGAAGGATGTAACAGATGCTAATAAACTAAGAAGACACATTAACAATAACACAAATGTTGATGGCTGTCCATGGAAATGTAAGCTCAGTTGAGATGACAGAATTCACCAGGAGTAGCCACCTAGTTCTGTTTTGTGATAAGATGAAATATATATGGTTCATAAAAGCAATATTTTCCTATCATTACTAAAATGTCAAAACCACTGTGGCACTCTTTTTCTAAATGTCTCTTACATTAATTATTCTACAGATAAGAGAACAGTATGGCAACTAAGCTGACAATTTTGTGCAACTTTTTATATGTACTGCATAAAATTATACTTGAGCTTGGTTTTGCCTTAGCAGAGAAAAAAATTAGTCAACATTTAACAGATATCCATGCACACATAATGAAATATAATTTTACTGCACCTAGTAAATTACTTCTGAGGATGCTAAGGTTCTTTCTTACCAACTCCCACTCTTATTGATCCATTCAATGTATTAGAAGGAATAGCATTCCTAAATTCTGGGTATTAATTAACTAATTAATGTGGAAGATATTTCTTCTCACAATTTCTTGAAGTTGCATATAAAAATGTATACATCTTTCCATAAGAATGAAGAATCACAGAATATGCTGAGTTGGAAGGGACCCACAAGGATCATTGATTCCAACTCCTGACCCTGCACAGGACCATCCCCAAGAGTCACACCATGTGCCTGAGAGTATCATCCAAATGCTTCTTGAACTCTGTCAGGTTTGGTCCTCTGACCGCTTCCCTGGGGAGCCTGTTCCATTGCCCAACCACCCTCTGGGTGAAGAATTTCTTTTGAATATCCAACCTAAACCTCCTCTGACACAACTTCAGTCCACTCCCTCTGGTCCTGTCACTGGTCACCACAGAGGAGAGATCAGTGTCTCTCCTCTTCCTCCCATGAGGAAGCTGATATATACTTGTCTTTGGAGGGTGCACAGCTGTAAAGGAATCATACGTTCTCGTTTTCCAAACTATTTAATAACTTAGAAAATATGTCTAACATATAGCTTCTCACTTCCATATGTAGCAGTGAGTTCCAGGTATTTTTGATGTGTTGTTTGAAAGCATTTTATACTGTTAGTTCATGTTTATTTAACTGGGTTTTTTAAAGCTATGATGAGAGGTTAAGTAGCACCGAAAAAAACCTATTTTTCTTAGTCCTTACTGTATGCTTAGTTTTATTTCTTATATTGCAGTCTAACTGAAACAGTTGCAATCATTTTATTTTTGTCTCACAACAGACTTTTTATACGTTTACTATTTTTCCTTATGATCCCCTGCATGTTCATTTTCCTGACAGGGATCAGTACCACATAAATAACATGGAATGAAAAGGACAGGTACAGTTATAGAAAAGGAATCTTCATTGACCATATCAAGAGGCCAGAGTTACATGCTGAGAAGTTTGGATTTACCTGGAAAAAGCCTGACTGCCCATTTTTCCCCCTGAGGCTGTGGTAATACAACCAGCTCTTCATAAACCTTGGGTTTTCTATCTCCACTTCGAGCCAGCACTGATCAGGCCTCTACCAGCTTTTATATTTTAACTCTTTTTACTAAGATGAGTTTCAGTATGGTTAATGCTGGCGGTTGCAAGTATTTTGTTTATACAGCTGTCTCCATTACTATTATCGCAAGAGGAATTTGCATATAAAGGATGAAAATTCTTAAAATCTAAAACCTGTTTCCAGGTTTTATAAAGTAGAAATTCTCTTACGCATGTAAACCCTACTGTGGTGAAGTGGGCTGGGGCAGGGCAGGTGTTCAACCTATACTTTCATCCAGTACCACCACCTAAATAGCTGTTTGTAGACTTCAGTAGTTTGGGTTTCAGATATGCTGAACTATGCTAGATTCAGAGAACCTTTTGTTTGAACTGCTTCAGAGGTGTATCTGCACAGAAACACTGATAGCAGTTACCATACTTAAAACAATTTAGAAAGTCAACAAGGCTGATGTGAGGGTGCAAATCCAACACAAATGTCTCCCTGTTTGATAAAAACAATCTGCTCAGTTAACACAGTATAATAATTCATTTGAATCTGTGCCAAATTTCATTCAGACAGAAACATCTCATATCAGGCAAATTCATGCACAGCAATCTCAGAGTCACCTAGCTACATATTTTCAGTTCCTTAAACTTGTAACTCTCTTGAGTTGAACCATAATCCTCTGCTCCATTTCTCTGTTGATATAGCTGTTCAGTAAAAGCTGTTTTCCAGGGTGTTATTTCTTTTCTCTCTGGGCCTTCTGCTTCTCTCTACCTGTAGCTACCCATAGTCTGAAAAAATGAACCAACAACTATTTTTGTAATTAGTGCTTCTGAGTCTTCTGCATATAATAAAAGACTAAGAAAGATCTACCTACCAGTGAATCATTTTGGTTTCCAGACCTTTAGTTACAATGCAATTTTTTATTTTATATGTGTGTGTCTTGTGAAGTAACTGTTGACTTTCAGAAAAATATACTATCATTTTGCATGGGTCTATCAGACTTCTGTGCAAGTGGTACCAGTATTGAATCTGATTCCTAAACTGGTGAATGTGTGAGTCGTTATTAGGCTTCGGGATTCCGGTCAGAAAATCTTTTCCCGGTGTATCTTTTACTAATGTTAGGAGCCGTTTTGAATCAAGATCATGTATTTTACCTAAATTGTCAAAAAAAACCCCAAGCCCAAACATGCAAAATATTCCACAATCAAAAAAACCAAACAGACAAACAAACCCAAACAGAACCACCTTGCCCATTAACAAAGAAAAAGTAGTTTTGGACCAATGCAGGCAGTTTGCTTGCACTATAATCACTTCTGCAAATGAGTGTCAACATATTAGAGCGGATGTTTAAAATCCATATTTAATGAATGGCCAAAATTAAATATCTCAGAATAACATTCACATTATCCTGTATGCTTGGAATAAGGTGCCTCAAATAAATAATAGGCAATGTCTAACAGAGAAGCATATGTAACATCTTTTCTGTCTCCTGAACATTTACTGCTAAGTAGCAGCCTGAGTTGTATACCTCTTTCTTTCTTTCTTTCCTTGTGTGCTAAAATGCTTCTTTCCGAATTTTCTTTGAAAAGATATCTGCAGGAAAGGAAAGGACTGTGCCCTTTTTTGTGTATCATCCAGAGTGTTAATGCATTCCAGATTTTCTTTCCTCCTTATCTCAAAGATAAATCATTGTTTCTTTTATGTTCTTCATTTCCGGATGGACAAATACAAACGGGGATTTTCAAATCCATTCTTTTCCATACATGTACGTCTATACATGTATAGATATATATATGTATCTATGACTATATATGTAGGTATTTATGTGTGTGAGTGTATGCAGACTGTGCTTCATGATGTGAATACTATTCTTGGGTATAATAGAGGTATGATTTTATTGGTTCTTCATCTTACAAATTCTATTACCAGTTTCATGGACAAGTATTTTTGCAACTAGTTTCACATACAAAGGTCAAAGCTGTTTCTCATCCAGCTAACCCTGTTGTAGGGTGTACTTTGCTAAATTAAAAAAGAGTAAGTGAAAAGCTCCTGTTTCAATGTTTGATTTACCTGTGTGGTTAGAGAATGAGAACCAAGTTTGAGTTTAAGGTATTTATGATAAATTATTAAATTACATGTTATGGTAAGTCCAGTCTCAGATTTTCAACTTCAAGCTTGCTAACCGTAAGCAAGATTCAAACAAAGTTTGCCCAAAATCTCACTACATGCTCACATTACTTTCCCATGTCTGGACCCCCGCTACTTACTTAGCAAGAGTTTGCTCCATAGATTCAAACAGGCACCACTTTTAGCTGGTGCATGTGCTGATAGGAGTTTTTCTCTGATCTTGTAAATTGGATGAGTAATAAATAAAATATTTGCAGTGGCTTCATTAAACAGTACTACGTTAACTGCATTATGATCTCCTACTAAATTCTAGTGGCTTCTCAGGGACAACACAAAACAGGTTGAGGATCACTGGCAACAGGAATCTAAAATTAAAAATGTCAAATATATAATTATTTTGTGCATATGACTTCAGACTAACTTCCTTTCCTTTTCCCCTCATATCTTGTAATTAAGAGCTAATAATAGAAGGCATGGGTAGACAATGGTACTTTTATTAAATGTGCACTCAAAATAAAACAACTTTTTTTACTAGAGAATAATGAACATTTCTTTTGAAGGTTTTTATACTGAGTGACAAAAAATGCCCCTGACTTCTTTTTCTGGTTTTTGTGGCCCCCAAAAACGCAATAAGTGGGAGAGAAAGTACACACTGAAGAAAAGGAGCCTTAAGTGAAATATTTATTTTCCATAACAGGCAATTTTTTCAATTCAGGGGCAGAGCAGAGCAGCTGTTTTACCCTACAGCGACCTTTTAATTCCGGGTTTGAGAATGCTTTCCTGAAGAAAGTATTCAAACAACAGTATGTGGCAGGCATACTTTTGAATTGAGTGTATCTATATACATACATATTTATACATATATGTTTGTGTGTATGTGTGTGTGTCAGGTAATTTGAGATTCTTTAAACTTTAAAATCAAAATTTACCAAATTCATTAATTAATAAAACCTTTGTGCTTCTTATGCATTATTAATCATTAGCACTGCAAATAGCAAACTGATTGTCAGTAAAATCATATCCTGAATTAGCTGTAAACATACAATACCTTGAAGCTGATGCTGTGTGGTTATTGCATGACGGCTGTGGTCCATAGGTAATCAGGCTTGAGTGCTCTTTGGTAAGAGAAATGAGAAAAAAAGCAACCTTGTCCTCTTTTTTAAGTTCATCATTGATATTTTATGCCTCTTGCTACCTCCACTCAAAAGGGATCTCAGATGCTGCTTCATTTGATGCTTAGCCACCCTTTTTGTAAGTTAGGCAGAGTGTTCTACCTACCTGCAGTCCCTTGTATTTATCTTGTTCATTGTTCTTTACCTCAGAATTGCAATTTCTGAGACTTTGATGGCTTCTGCATGTCAATGCACATGGCTTTGCTTACACACTTTGCTCCCACACTTGGATCAGATGCTTGTATATTATGGCTATTGTACCACCAGCGCGTCACAAAAGTTGTATATACTGTTGCCGGTAGCACTATTTTAATAGGTTTATATTTGCATTCAAGGTCAGTTTAAATAAAATTATTCTGTTTAGTGCAGTTTTAATTTGCAGGTTTCACAGACCTTTACTTTGAGCGCAATGCCATCTTCTCCCTCTGCTTGTTCTACTTTTTGCCCTAACAGTGCTCATGTCATTCCTGTATGAGGATAGGCTGAGTTTAGAATCCTAAGTCTGCTGTAGGGTAGTTAGAAACCCATTTAAAATGTACTGGATCTGGCTAAGACGAAGTTAATTTTCCCCATAGCAGCCCTCATAGAGCCCATGTTTGGTGATAAAAAGGACTGTAGTGGATTGGCCTTGGCAGCTACTGAAGTCACTTTGTGAATCCCCTCCTCAGCTGAACAGGGGAGAGAAAATAGGACAAACAGCTTGTGGGTTGAGATAAGGGCAAGGAAAGATCACTCAGCAGTCACTGTCATGAACAAAATGAGACTCAACTTGGGGAAATTACTTTAATTTTTTTACCAATCAAATCAGAGTAGATAATGAGAAATGAAACCAAATGTTAAAACACCTTCCCCACACTGCTCCACTCTTCATTTTGCTCTTAATTTCTCTACCTCCTCCCCCTAGTTGTGCAGGGGGACAGGGAAGGGTGTTGTGGTCAGTTCATCACATGTTCTTTCTGCCAGTCCTTGCTCCTCAGGGAGAAGTCTCCTCACTCTCTTCCCCTGCTCCAGTGTGGGGATCCTACCATTGGAGATAGTGCTCCATGAACTTCTCCATTGTGAGTCCTTCCCATGGGCTACAGCTCTTCACAATCTGTTTCAGTGTGGGCCCCTTTCCACTAGCTGCAGTCCTTCAAGAAGAGCCTTATTTGTCTCTCTGCAATTGCATCTGGGCAATATCTTTTTTGTCTTCTTAAATATGTTATCACAGAGGTCTTACCTTCTCTGTTTGGCTTGCCTTCAACCAGCGGTGAGTCAGTCTTGGCTCTGTTGGACATGGGGGAAGCTTATGGTAGATTCCCACAGAGGCTGCCCCTGTAGCCACACCTGCTACCAAAATCTCGGCATGCAAGCACAATGCATTAAGAAATGTATTTTATTCCACTAAAGGCTTTTACCTTTGGTGATACACAGAAAAGTTTGGTTATAAGGAACAAACTGTCACAGAATATTTTCTGATAAAGTTGGTCAAAACATATTTCTTGTCTCGCTCAAAATATCAGCTCACTCAAGATTTCTCATCAAGGTTAAGTCAGTCCATCATTTTTTATAAATTTTGAGCGCAGCTTAACCGTAAAAGTTCTTTCATTTTAAGCCCAGTCTCCCATTAAAGTCCATAATTCCAATGTAAATCAGAGTGTTTACTTGGTTTAAAAAACAGACTAAGCTGCACTGTGTATAGGTGAATTTACACTAGAGATTTTGTCAGTATAATTATTTAATCACATACCATCCAATTTTTATTCTGCTAGTGACCATTTTCTATACTGGTCTGACTTAATTCATTTTATTGGCAAGTCGAGCAAAGGAGTCAGCTCTCCCTGTTGCTATATATTCATGGACTGCAGCCATAAAAGTCCATTCAATCATCCAACATATTTTTTTTGTGTGTAACGTAAGATTTCAAATTAATTCCTGCTTGAGTTAGAGCAGCATGGGGGAATCAATCTGCATTTAGGAATTTAAGAATAGCGAATGCTTATCACTTGATAAAGATGTGTCTTGTGCTACTCTTAAAACTATCTTATTTATAATTTTAATATATCTAGCTGCAACTGCAAGCCTCAGGTATTATTATGTATTTTCTTACAATAGACTGAAGAAACTTCTCTTACCAATCAGCTGTCCCCTTTAATTATTAATTTTAGTTACTAACAACATGAGTTCTCCAATTCTTTCTTTATTTCTGATGTTCTTCTTTTAACCTGTTCCATTTATGCCACGTCTGATGGAGCTCCCAAAGTAGCTGTTACTACCCTAAAATTACAGCAGTCTAAGATCTAAGCCAAGAAAGTCTGGAGATTTTCCAGAGATATTAGAGCACAATAGCTTTATTTATGTATCCAGAGATTATATTATTCCTATGAGTTACAGCATGAGTCAATGTTTATTCTCAATTTATTATTCAACTTACTCCAAGTGTTGAGTACTCAGGCCTCTGCTTTACATGATAGTGTCCATCCTGCTGCAAATGAAACCTGATTTTTCTTTTGTATATTTTTGACTGACTGTATGCTTAGCTGTACTTAATATTTTTCATTAGGTGGATCAAAGTTTATTAAAAAACTGACTTTATAATACCAGTAAATGGTCTTATTCAACTATTTCAACCATGTTTCTCTTAGTTTTCTCAATGAAGAATAATGCTTTGGGAGCAGACTGGATAACAGACAACAGTAAAACAAATAATCTAAATACAGTATCTGATATTTTTACAAGTATAGAACAGAAAAACAGAAATGTGATCATTAATGGAAAAAATGTACAATTAGAATTAGAATTTTTCCTGACACACACAAACTCTTCTCCTTTTTAACCTTACATTAGCTACATTTCTCCTTGTGAATTTCTAATTTTCTTTCAAATTTCTAGTTTTCTTTCAAATTCCTAATTTCTGATCAGTATTTTTTCATTTGTAACACAGAGATGTCTTAATTGATTATTTAACTGCAGGTCCCCTCCCTACCTAAACCACTCTGTGATCATATAAAGATTAGACCTAATCACCAAATATTCTGAGCTGGAAGGGACCCACAAGGATCATCATGTCCAACTCTTAAGTGAATGGCCCATACAACCTTAGCATTATTAGCACCAGGCTGTAACCAACTGAGTTATTTCCCTGTGTCAAAAGTAACAATTTTTTAGTAAGAAAGTTGCCATTTATAAGTTTTCTGTTTTCAATTAACATTTTAGTCTGATCTCTGAGCTACAGCCAGTATTTTAAAGATGCACTGAATTCCTCTTTCACAGGCCAAGGTTTTCAGCCCAAGTCCTGTAAATTACCAGTTACAAAGTCAGGCACACTCTTCAACGGAACAATTTGGTGGTCTGTGTCAGCTAAATATATTTCCAAATTAATAGAATAAATTCATTAGTCATTTGTTTTTTCTGAGCTATAATTGCGTACTTTTCCAAAGTGCCCTCCTTTTCTTTCTGCCTACTCAGTTCTTCCCTCCTTCAGAACTGTGAAGTTGATTCAAGGATAATCTATGATGATAACATTACTTGCAAAGTGTATAAAATAATTTTTCTAGCTTCAGTGAGAAGTATTTTATTTGTATATGGAATATTATATATAGACTATATATAATAAATATTTAAATAAAACATATATGGGGTAGATTCAGTTCCTGATTAAGGCTATATTTAGGTCCATACATGTAGTTTTCTACCTCTGTGCTAAATACAGAGTAATGTACTACCCAAAATGGCCGAAGAGGATGATGTCAGTGCTCCCTAAGAGCCTTCAAATCATTCAAGGCATCCACACAGGTCTGACATGGTATTCAGAGGAAATCCATGATCTCTCAATATTTCTTAAATGACTCGGTGAAGCCCCTAGAAAATACAGTCAGGGTATACTGGGTACACAGTGTGCTGAGATTTCAACTACCATAAACAATGGAGGTTTGTTTCAGTTGCCTGCAGACAGGTGTCCAGTGCCACCTGAGATGCTCTAAGTTCTCTCTTCCTCATATTGTAGAAATCTGTGTTTTAAAGTGTAGAACAATGAAAGCTAGAATGAAACTCCTAATCATCCAGGTTCTCCTTTTCTGGAGGGAGGTTCTACTTTTCTGCTGTATTTTCCCTTCATTTAAAAGCATTTCAATCACTTTTGAAACAGAAAGTACATTCATTTTTCTTAGGTTAAATTTGTATTGGCAAAATTCATATATAATTATTTCCACGGCACAATAACAACAATTTCTCTGCAATTATCAACTCCTTGAATAAATGGTTCTTAGTTACATAAATGACTGATATTCTCTCCTTTGAACACACGTTTTACCAGCACCAGAAAAAAAAATGTTTTCAGTGGAAGAAAATTGTGCATCTTGACTGTGGTCTTTTTGCTTTATTGATGAATACCTCCAACAGTTATTTATATACTTGAATTTTCAAATAAAAGCTCTTGAGTAATGTAGCAGTGCCTTAGAAACAGCAGTTCAAGATTAATTTCTAATTTCAGTTTCCTGGAGATGTTACTTTTTTAGGTAATGAAAACTGTCTTTTCTTACCATATGTCAATAGGATTTTTTCATATTATAATTTTGGCATTTAAAATTCAGAATTTTCTTCATATCTCCATGTTTGCATTTTAATTGGATGAGACTATCTAGCAGATTAGAATAAAAATGCCAATTTGTACTTATAACCTTATTATTTAAAAACTCCTAGGAACTGTATGACTTTGGCATTACTGTGGTGCTGTTTTTTCACTACACAACCAAGACAGATGGAGTGCATTTACGAGTATTTGGAGTGTTTGACAAACACTAAAGGAAAATTGCTATATAAGCAATGTATAAATACAGTCAAGCAATTTATTTCTCATTTTCTAAGAAGCAATTTGATAAGAAAATGTTTGCAGAATTAAGTGAATGGCTGCATTATACATGTTAGTAAACAGACTGGATTATTTCCTTCTTTCTCCTTCTGATAAGCAACTTTGCACTTCCCTAGGTGTGACTTTATTGGTGTATAAATAATTCAGTTTTTTCAACTAACTTATCTCAAGAAGGAGTGCTATCCAACTCTTTCCCTTTTGTGCTATGCCCTTTGTCAGTTCCTCCTTATGAACTAAATTGTTGAAATATAGACAAAAGGGAGAGAAAAATTCCTCAAGGCACAGTGAGTGAAACAAAGGAGTATTCATTTTGCAGAAGTTATTCTTGATTTATTCTTGACAGGTGTAATTGAATTAGATTTCTAGAGGAAATAGCAAATGTTGATCAGAGATGACAAGCACCTTTTGACAGCTTTTTGTAGCTTCAGCATGCTGTATGAGTAATTCAGTAACATATGAATGGACATAATATTACTGAATTCATTAGTTAAGGTTGACATCCATGCTTGTCAAGTAGTCAAAATTCAGATTGAAAGTATAGTAGTTCATATAAACAATGTTACATCATCATTTGTGAAAATTCAGTAATGGAGTGTCCCAGAGAGAGCTGGAATCCAGTACACATGCACAAATATTTTTAATAAATTGACTTATTTTCTGTGAAATGACAATTCAGGTCAACATGGGTTCCTGCAATATAAAAGGCTGGTATCAATGATTTCATGCTTAGATTTTCACGTAAATTATTTTTATTTGAATGAGAAAAAACAAGAGGTTTTTTTAAACATTTTAGCCATGTGTGCAACAAATAAAAAAAAGTAAGTCTCACAGAGCTATTACACATAGTGAAGCCATTATATCACAGTATTAATATTTAAGTGGAAATTAGAGTTGCACTGGTCATTTGCCTCAGCTTGTGACTTTAAAAATGTGTGCATCAAGACATCTACAATGCATTTGGACACATAAGGAAGTAGGCTGGTTTAAAGACTTTCTTTGGATAACAGCTATATGAAGCTATACTCCTAAGAAATAAGCTATCTTTTTTGGTAGCCATAATAAAATAGTGCCCTGCTTGTTGATAAAGCTTGTTTGAAAGTTCTTTTTCTTAGTCTTATCTTTTCTTATTTTTGGGTTATTCTGGAACCAAAATTATTTAATATTAAAAAAATGTCTGTATTCCTTAAATTTCAGAACTCCCAAGGCCTATGTTATATATATTTGATGGTGATTAACTATATACACTAATTTGGCATATATAATATCATATTAAAAGTCAAATGAAAACATTCAGCAGCACAGACTGTCGAAAGTCTTTGAACATGTTCACAAATACATTTTACAATTCTTTCTACATACTTTCAACTGCTTAAAAGTTGACCTTACAAAAAGCCTCTGGGGTAAAATATGTGAATGTTAATAATCCCTTAAAAACTTATTTACATTATAAACTCTTAAAGCTTCAAAGGAACTGTCACAGGTTCCTCTCCCAAACATTTCAGTCCTATGTCCATTCATCATTTGCTTTTATCATGCAAATTCTCAGAGAGAGAGAAAATTCCAGGCTGAATGAAAGACATTGGCACTTGGAACAAGTGGTTTTTTTCCAGTGAGTAATGTTATTTGATTTCAGCCTTTGTTAAAATAATTTCAATCGTAGTCTTATAGACTCTAGTTATAAAAAGCCATGAATTTCATGTGAGTTGTGTAAAGTTAATATTATCAATCTCGGTATGACACAGCCTTGCCAGGGATTCCAATTAGGAGAGAAGCTCAGAATTGCTTTGCACAGATTGAGAGACACAGCTTCTTCAATGAAAAGTTTACATTCCAATTCTAATCACAAAACTATAAGTGAGTATAACAGAATGTAGGAGAAAAGTGGTGATGAAAAATGATTAGAGTTGCTGAAAACTATTTATTGGAATACTTTTCACTGGAAATTGTTTTTGAATCACACTCTTAGTGAGATTTTGCTGTCTGAGATGAAATTTATGTTGCTAGCACTTTTTAAATTAAACTTCTCATAAAAAACTTGATGAAAGTATTCTATATTACAGTTTATTTTGTAATTTCTTTTATATTTTTGTGTTCTTTATTATAGTATATTTATTCTTTAGTATATTTACTAGTATATTCTTTAGGAGATTTACTTTATTATTTCTACATTTTATAAGTTTAGTAATAACAATATACAGCATTTAATACTACTCCCAAATGCCATAATAAATAGCTTAAATGTGTTACTGGCTTTTATGTTATCTTCTATTTCTTCAGCATTAACTTAATTGAAGTATCTATTTTTCTAGATTAAGATCTCCTCTGTTCATGGAATGTTAGATCACTTCATTAGAGCACAAACAAGAGTTCTGATCTAGAAAATAAGCTCTCCAGGTACTGAATGGAGGCATGGCTGTTTCAAATAACATATATATCAGTTCAAAATGTTTCCAAGATATTAGAATTATGCCATACAACGGTTTTGCTGAACCTACATTGTTAAGAATTTGGTCTCAAACATAAAAAGATCAAAGTTGTGGCAAAAGCACATACAAATTCTACTTATCTTCCTCTACAGATGTACAGATCCTAGAAAATTCTTGCTGTTCTGACCTTCCTTTTAGAAACCTTTCAATAGAAAATAAATAAGAGAGAAAAAAATTCTAAAGGAAGAGCATTACTATATGTTCTCTGCTTATAGTCACATTTTTCTCTGATTGTCACACAGCAGAAGTATATTTGGATCATATTTTACTGTTTTATTGCTGTACCTTAGAAGATAAAATTGTATTTAAAATCTCTTATACACTTATCAGAAAGTGGATAATTAAGCAAAATTTAAACCCCTGCATTATCCTAAAGTTATCATGCACTGCATAAGAATTATTTTGTAGAAATCTCACAGAAACAGTCATATTTTGTGACAAGAAATAAAAAAGAAGCATATTTGGTTTTATATTCCTCTAATTCATAAAAGATTTACAAATGAAGACATAAATCATGTAGCACACCTACCAAAAAACCCCCACTTTTAAAGGAAGTGGTTTAAAGTGAAACAAGCTCATCATAGAAAGATAGTTGTGATTTCAGTATAAGCAAATTTAGTATGATAGGCCAAAATTAGAGATAAATAAATCAACTTACTCTGACCACTTTTGATCTGAAAGTTCCTTGCAAGCATCTAGTCACAAAATTCAGCATTTGGAGCATTCTTTAGAGTCTAGGTGTGCTGTGTGAACACATAGATGTGAATTCTATTCACTATAGGAAACTCTAATAGCAGTGGATTAGCATAAGTTTTCTAAAATTCCAGATGGTAAGAAAATAGTATAGCTATTTTTAGTAGTATTTTATTTCTGATTAAAAAAATAGTTTATCTAACAGAATACTATGATTTAGAATATATTTATTAGGGTTATAAGGTTCATCTACTTTCAACTTATCTGAGAAAAAACGTGCAACTTTTGACATCAGCAGTATCATTGCAGTGTGATCACTTTTTATGATTTCTGTATTCTGTACTAGGGAATAACATTTTCTATGTTTTAGAATTTGTTTTATCGTCCTGTAGTCAGTGATTGCTGAGACACAATCCTAATTTTTTTATCATTTTTTTAAGATCTAAACTTATGTTACTTTTAATTGCTAGAATATACCACTAAAAGTGAGTGATGGAAAAACTGAAACATCACTCGGGAAATGAAAACTGGAAAAAAGTAGTTTAAAGGAATAAAAAGGACTAAAAGGGAGAGATAGCATTATAAGAGTAAACACCTCTGAACTACAAACACTTTTGAATAAAGAGATCTTCAGAGCTGCAGTGTGCATGCTGAAGTCCAATATCAAAGAAAAATGTTCTTCTTCTGAGCACATCTAGTGCCTGACTTTGCCTGAGTATTTAGTCCTTTTTGGTTGAAAAGAGAAATGAGCAGCTTTAGAATATGCAAAGGTAGCTATATTGGAGCTTTGAATATATTGACCATTGTTCTTTTGTGGGACACTACATTAGGATTGATTAATAAGGCTTGCTGGAAAGTATTCTGTTAGTAACAAACAATTAGTAGAGGGAATTTATGAAGTTCTTCTGTATCTCTGTACTCTCCATTCATTTTGTCAAATTTGAATGCCTCTTAATTTAGCCCTGGATTCCCCATTCATTCTCAGTTTACTTTTCTGGGTAGAAGTACATGCACATTCATCAGATTTCAGATATGGTGCATCCTACTGCCAATTGTTCTTAGTTTTGAAAAGTATTTTGGGGTCAATGAGCCATATTCTGTGTTTATGATGGGTACATTAAATATTTTGTCATTTATATCAAAATGGTTAGTACTGGTTCTGAATATTTTAATTTATTCATCTCTCCATATATTTCTCCAGCAAATAAAGCTGTAATGTTTGTTATGGTTTTAGGTGTTAAAACTAAAGATGTGAAAGCAGATCTCATGCGAAGAATTCAAATAAAATTCTCCATTCCAACCAGAGCTCCAGCTGTGCAGTTAGTAGGGCAGCAGACAGAACAGTGGCAGTGACAGAAGGCAGTATAATGAGTGGAACTGAAAAGAGACCTAAAATCAGGAGTACCCTTTCTCCAGTACCAGAAGTACCAGCTAGAGCAAAGGAGCTGCTACAGTACCTGTAAACTTTGGAACATGGTGTGGGATTTGTACAGTAAATCCCTTCCCAATTGCCTCATGTCACCTTTTCCCTAATGAAATCCAAAGAATGCTTGTTTACTTGTTTAAGGCTCATGCAGGTCTAGACTGTCACATCAAGATGACTCTCCACCTAACTGTTTCCTGTACTATCACTTCAGTCAGTAAACATTTTTTCAGCAAGACTTTTAATGTGAGCAATTGATTCAGTTACTACACTCACATAGTGGAATCAAGAAAAGAAAATAAATTAAAAAATTTAAAAATAAAATTATCTCTCACACTTTAACCTAAAAATTATTAGAAATTTTCAATAAAATAAGTTTTATGCCGCAGCGGGTGACAAAATGTCAGAATATGTCTTCAGAAAGTTAACACATCCAAGAAGTCTCTATCTTCATACCCTGTAATTTTAAAATTATTTCCACAGCACTTGGAATTGAGGTAATGATACTTGAATTGAATGTGAGCAAACTGACAGGAAAACACATTGAGAGATGGAGGAAAAACTATATGCACCCTTGACAGCAGTGTGGCACAATGTCAGATTTTGACTCTTAAAGATTTACTATACAGAACAGTAATTGTTAAACAGTTCCACAATGTATTGATAACTTTGTCTACCTTGTTTTACTTATTTTGAATCAATGTAATTTTATAGCAGCTATCAAAAAGAGAATTTACCTCTACCTTTATAATTTCTTCTTCCTCCAAGACATTTTTCAAATGGACCAATAATAACTAAATAAATTCAATTTTCAAGTGAGGTTATTATAAATGAATAATTAATAACTGATAATTATTTCTACCAGTGTGTCCAGAGTTGAAGCACCTGAAGTACACACAATATCTGAGCCTCTGATGTGCAAAGGTTTCAGCCAGCAATTGACTTTCAGAATTAATTGGCACACTCTTTAAAATAAACTCTTAAATAAGTATAAATGCTTCCCAATAAAATATATTTGTCTTTCAATACCCATGGGTTCAGACAGTTTTAATAAATGTGATAGTATCTATGAGGCCCAGAAGTTCAGCAGTTCTGTTGCTTGGTTTGTCTCTTAGTTACGTCTTTACTGCCCTCATGAACACAGATTCTTGACTTCAACCTCAATTTGTCAAAGCTGGGCAGCTTAGTTTAGCCAAACTATCTGTAGCCGTTCAGTGTGAACATGAATTTCCCTGTGAAGACAACTAGCTATTTCTCTCCTGCACAGAGAATGCTCTGGTTGAGAATTCAGACTAGAAGAAAACATTAATGGGATATGGACCTCAGGTCTGACCCCTCAGGTTAGTCTCAGGCTCCAACATGGACCTGAACTAATAGGGAAGTAAGGATATAGATGAACCTATAACTAAGCAGAAAAATTACTACTATGATGATAAAGTTATAACTGAACAGGAAAATATCAGACAAGTAGAAACTTTTACTACTAAATCTTTTTTTTTTTCTTCTTACCATGGAAGAAAAGTCGTAGAAGTTGCCTAAAAGTTTTACTTGTTTATTTTGATTCCTCAACTTCTGATCTTTGCAGAGACCAAAAAACTGAAAATCATGTGAAATGGAACATATTGAAGAAAATTGTAACAAATGTAACAAATGCGTGAAGTGGTTAATAAGTATAGATATATTTTTGCTCCAGACTAGTGCATCTGTCCTCTACAGTAAAGTGTTGAAGATGTTCTGCTGTGGAACTTAGTTTCCTACTTCTAAAACCAATAAAATCAGACTTTCTGGTAAAAATCCTCAGCAGTTTATTCCCGTGTAAGTACCTGCTGGAAGAGCTTGTACATCACTTCTTTGATTCATTATTTATACGGGTTATTTCAAGGCACTAATATTACTGGCTCAAGAGACTTTAATAATACACCATATTCGCTTTCAAAATCAAGTTATGTTCTTACCAAGAAATCATTCTTCTGCTCTCTTTGTAAGGGAAATTTATAGAATTCTGTAAGAACAGCTAAAACACCACACTGGGATGGCAGAATGAGGAATTAATGTGCCAAACTGTTGGGGAAAGGGGGAAAGAGATTGGAGTACGGCTTTCTCATCCTGGTCCTATTACAAGTTAACATATAGCTTAAAACCCACAAAAAGTAGCTACAGGCCTTTCCGAAATTCACCGTGAAACATGTCTGTTGAAAAAAAAAAGAAAAGAAGTTTTGTACAACAGTATTAACCAGTGATCCATATTCAAATACACATTATGAAGTTCAGTGGAGATTATCTGAAATGTGATGGTCTGTGATACACAATACAACAGACTAGATGATGTCTTCTGTCCTTGTGTACTTCGAATCAATAAAATTAATACTTTCAAATGAAAGAGCAGATTCATGGTGATGCTAATATGCTCATGAACTTCCAAGGATACAGTATTTAAAATAACAGTTCCTTCTTCCTAATTTAATATAAAAAATGCAGTCGTCTTCTGAAATATATAAGGGTAAAAATCTGCTCCTGCTGACATTACTGGAAATGCTGATATTAATTACAATAAAGTCAAAACTTCAGCCCAAATCTCTAGCTCCCATGGTTGAAAATAACATAAACCCTGAAGTTCTAATGTTAGAGAAGGAATTTGTCTCATGTTCTTTGAAAGCAACATCTAAGAACAGATGTGTAAAAAAAGAATTTAATTATATTTTTTAAATGCAGTAATTTTTAATAAATCTATAGAATTAAATGGACTGACTGAAAGCCTTTGGCTGCCTAGACTTTACATATGATCAAAGGAATCAATAAGTTGTGTAACAACTCTGGTACCCTGGTTTCAGTCAGGACAGAGTTAATTTTTGCAGCAGCTGTGGAGGTGTGGTTGTGGTTGCCTCTCCTTACAGAGGAGATAGGCGTCCCTTTCTGGTCAGAAAAAACTGGGGTTTTCCTGGCTGCAGTTGCATCAGGTTTGGTCAGACTCTGAGCATTTTACATGCAAATCACCCTTTTTGTACACTTTTGTTATTAATATTGTTGCTTTTACTATTAGTTTTTCTTATGTCATTGAAGTTTCCAGTAAATTGTTTTTATCTCAACCTGTTATCTCAGTTTTTCGTGTCTCCCCATGGAGGTGGGAGGACAGTGAGGAGGAGTGGGGGGCACTAAATTAGGGGGTGCCGCTCCTAAATCACAGCATCCAGTAAGGAGAAACTGGTAATTGTTATTATGTTAGGAAAAGTGTAAAGCTGGAGAAAGAT
Organism: Chiroxiphia lanceolata; assembly: GCF_009829145.1. Lineage (NCBI taxonomy): Eukaryota > Metazoa > Chordata > Aves > Passeriformes > Pipridae > Chiroxiphia > Chiroxiphia lanceolata. The sequence goes on from NC_045640.1 coordinate 36,511,625, forward strand.
TTATAGCAGATTTTTTGAAGGATCATCTGGCTTGATCTTGTCTTATTAGAAGATGCTGACACAGAAAATAGAGGAACTCTGATGACCAAGTTAAGAGATCTGTAAATATAGAAAACAAGTCAGAAAAAATGGATGATACTCAGGGCTAGAGAACTAAGAATAGAATAATTAACAATATTAAAATAGAAAAAAAAGAGAAAAAAGACCTACAGATTATTGCTGAAATTGGCAAGAATTGAGAGTTGAGTTAACAGCACAAAAAAAGAGAACCAATATTATATGAGTAAAATAGAAAAGTAACTCAAGCCTATTACAGGAAGTCAAGATGAAGACAAGAAGGAAAAGCAGGGAGAGGAAGAGACTAGAAATAATATAGAGAAAAGAAACACAATTATTTAAATGTAGTGCTACATCAGCAAGTGACTACAAATGGGTTCTGGCATAGTACAGCAATAAGAACCACACAGCCTTCATTAATGAAGACAATTTTGCTAAGCTCAACTTGCAAACCATTTTCTAATTAAAAAAACCCAACACCAAACCAAACCGCCACTACCACCACCAAAACCCCCACAAAACTTCAGTTGTTCTTAATAGCAGCAAATGATTCTGTGGATCACACTCATGACTGGTGAGATGAAAATTAAACTTACCTTCACCTGTCCTTCTTACCTGTTTTTCAATCCAGTTAGTGTTATTAATTTGTAGCCCAGATTCTGCTGAGCGTCTGATATGCATGTCCTAAAGATTCTTCACTGGATTTACACTTAAGTCACTATCTAAAGTAGGTGTATTAACATTAAAATTTTATGGAACATATATTGTGGAGTTGTGAAGTTTTAACAGAGCTGTCTTGTCAGTCTTTTGTAGATTCATTGGCAGTTGGTAGTCCTTTGTAGTTTTGTTGGCAACCTTGTTCTTTTTATACCTTTTCATTTTCGCTAAGGGTAATTAACCTCTCTGCATGGTGACAGGTTTCAAAAAATGTGACGATATTAATGACCACCATGATTCTATTAGAAATGCAAAAGATCAAATTCAGTAGGAAATCTCAATCAAGGTAAAAATCATAAGATGTTAAGCTAGAGTCTCTAATCTCTTCCAAAAAGATTTGGAAGAAAAATAACAAAACCTTCATCAAAATTCCATGAGAACACTACTATTTTCCTAGGATATATTGCAATAAAACACCTTGCAAATACTTACAATCTGCTTAGGTATACAGGGAACATCTTCATTGCTGCCAGTTTCATTTAGCAAGAATTGTTAAGATATCCTGCAAAAACATAGAAGAAAAAAGTTATTTTAACACAATTCAGATATGCATATGCATTTTTGTCAGTAGAATTTTGATAGCAGCATTGCAATCAGCTGTTTTATTTATGTTTTACATAGCAAAACTCGATAGACTGTTCTAGTCTGAAGCTGCCTTAGAAAGATGTATCTATCTGCAGAAGTGATAATGCTTATCTGTCTTATTTTAGCGGATTTCATACTACCCTAATGTAGTGAGTTGACCTGGCTGGATGCTAGGTACCCACTAAAGCCTCTCTCTCACTCCCCTCTGCAACTGGACAGAGGACAGGAAATACAATGAAGGATTCATGAGTTCAGATAAGGATCAGGACAGGGGATATTAATTAAATTTATTCCTAAGAGAATCAGAACAGGAGAATGAAAAGTAAAACAAATCTTAAAAATACCTCCCCCCCACCCCTCCCACATTCCAAGTTCTACCTCCTCCCCCTGCTGCAGTGAAGGTAGGCAGGGAATGGGGGTTATGGTCAGTTGTTGTTTCTGCTGCTGCCAGGGAGTGGAGTCCTTCCCCTGCTCCTCATGGGGTTCCTCCCATGGGAGACAGTCCTTCATGAACTTCTCCAGCATGAGTCTATCCCATGGCAACAGCTCTTCACAGACTGCTGCCATGTGGGTCACTTTTCCACAGGGCCACAAGTCCTACCAGGAAAACCTGCTCCAGCATGGGCTTCTCTCTCCACGGGTCAACAGGTCCCTGGCAGGACTCTGCTCCAACATGGGCCTCCCATGGGGTCACAGCCTCCCCCAGCCATCCATGTGCTCCAGTGTGGGCTTTTCCAGAGCCTGCAGATGTATCTCTGCTCCCCCATGGTCCTCCATGGGCTGCAGGAGCACAGCAGCCTCACCATGGTCTGCACCACGGGCTGCAGGGGAATCTCAGCTCTGATGCCTGGACATCTCCTCCCCCTCCTTCTCCACTGACCTTGGTGCCTGCATCATTGTTCACATGTTCTCACTCCGCTCTTTCTGGCTGCAATTTTATCTGCCCCATAACTTTTCCTTTTTCCTTCTTAAATATGTTATTTCAGAGACATTACTGTCATTCCTGGATTTACTCTTAAGATTGGCTCAGCCTTGGCCAGTGGCAGGTCCATCCTGGAGCCGGTTGCAATTGGCTCTACTGGCCATGAGGGAAACTTCTAGCAACTCCTCGCAGAAGGAACCCCTGTAGCCCCCGCCACTACCAAAACCTGGCAGTGCAAATCCAATAAACCTACAAAAAGATCAGATTACCCAGATGAGTTCTGGAAACACACATGAAAGCAACATTGGTAAATAACAATCACACCATCAACCTATAGACAGATTACAAGGCTTCAGGTTTACCATACTTCATTCACCATTTTAAATTCTGCTATGGGATAGAAGTGACTCGCTAATGGAAAATTTAGGTGACTATATAATGAGACAATAACTATATAACTATATAATGGAAAATTTAGATGACTCTATCATGACTTCATGAACCTGAAGGCTCTTTTATCATTGTCTAATACTGCATGTGTCATAGCGTATTCAAAACTGACCGATAGCTTCCTATTCTGATTAGGCAGGATAGAGAGAGTTTTCCGTAGATCAAATCCTGTTGGAGTTCCTCTCATACCCCATTTATCCTACTGCTACCCTCTCAATTAATTAATTCACCAATGTCAGTTAAGAGTGCACTCGAAGCTTATAGCATGCTCTGCCTGTAAAGCTGTACTCTTTTGTTTATTATGCAATATAATCTGAGAAAATTAAAAAGCATTCAAACTGTATATTGATACATTCCATATCCCCAAAATGCAGCAATCAGTACGTTTTTCATTTGCAAATAAAAAAATAAATCTTAGATAAAATATGCATCAGAACGATTTTAAATGCTGCTAATTGAATTACTTCTCGGTAAAACCTTCAGGCTAACCACAGAAAATAGGCAGGAGGACAAAAAGAAACAGTTTTAATTTTATAATAAACAATTTTGATAGGCAAGCAGGCAAACAGACAAATAAGTGTGATTCATGAGCTTCAAAAGGAAAAGGAAGGGATTCTTTGTATCTCAGACTAACCTTTCTGTAAACACTACTGCATTTGGTAGGATAAAACAGTTTTCAACATATTATAAGTCTTTTCAACTCTACAGGTAATCTGGCACTGGGTTTATACACCTATCAGCCTTCATCATAGTATTTTATGACCAACAGTTTTTAACTTAACAGTTCTCTTAAAAACTGGTTGGATTTGTCCAGAGCAGTGTATCAATAAGAAATAAATTAAACGGTGTTGTAAAAATAATGAGTGTAAACTGTCTAGAATTCTTTTGTCAAAATTGTTAATTAGTACAATATTCAATATTTGGATGAAGCAGCTGAAAGCATTCCTTTAAGAAAATTCAAATATGGTATAAAATATTTAGACATTTAAAGACAAGTTACAATATCCTTCTTAATGTTCAGCTAGGATTGCAATGAATATATATTTTTTTAATATATAAATAAAAGTCTCCAGTGAGCTATTTAGTCATTTAGTCCTATGTCTATAACATTCACATATACAACATGAAAGGATTCTTCTAGTACTTTCTGGACCCATTTTTGGGTCTTATGATAAAAAAAATAGTAGTCCAACAGTTAACTGCCGGATATGTTAACACTGAGCAGAGGCACATGGTGACGAGAGCTCTGAATTCTGAGACCTCAGAGGAGCCACAAAAAAGATGTCTTAGGTCCTCACACAGGTTTAGTTCCTTTGCACAGCTCTCTGCTACTGCCGAGCTTGGCAGACAGCAGAAAGGTGGGGGGCTCCAAGATATCTCAGTTCTCTGACACGTAGATACTGCCCAAAGGTACCCTATCTTGTTGCTCAAGCTGTTTGACCAAGAAGCATAAACCTGAATAAATTTGCCAAGATGCAGCTTGACAAGACAGAAAAAACCTGTCCAAAGGCTTGTTTATATATTCCAAGTATATCTAGTAAATCTATTACTGCTTGAAAAATTTGCTTCGCTTATATGCCTTAGGCTACTGCAGTTGGGGTATTGGTACGAAACTGTTTGTCTAGTTGCCCCGCTGATGTACCTGGGGTACCTTTAATTAAGCTAGCTTTCATCGGTGTTCATAGCAGTGAAAGAATGGCTGGACTTTCATCACACTTTCTGCATTCAGGATTTCACTTTGGTTTGTGTGAAACATGCATCAGAGTGACTGCTAGGATCCCAGTTCCTGGACTAGGTACAAAAGTAGACCCATACCTTTTGCGATATTTATCATTGCTATTCATTATTATTATTATCACCATCATCATCATCTTCACTTAGAGGAAAATGTATCACACCAGACTCAGCAGCCCAAGAGAGGAGAAGATGCTGTCCCCAGATCCAAATAGCAGTGAGGATGTGTTCCTTCCTCCCTTCCATTCTAGGTACAAAAATATTTAAATAAGCCAAGAAGACTTAAATACTAATCATGGTTTTGATCCCTAATTAGCTATCAAAAAGTTTAATATGATGTTCATCAGGGTATGTAAAGAAGGTTTTTATGGCCAGTAAGAGATACAGAAAGTCAAAATATGAGACTCTGCAGAGCAGCAAAAAATATGAGGGGGTGATAGATTAAATATATAAATTAACTACTCTAAATAAGGGAGGCAATGCTGTTGCAATAAAACTTTCTTTTCAATATGCACTTACGTTCGATTAGGGACATCAATAAAAAGGGAATGTAGTAAAAGGCCAACAGATGCCTTGAGGCAAATAAAAATCCCAAATGTCATCCTCACAGGTGAGACAATAGTCCCAATATTATATACTTCCTATGGACAGACATAGCTCCTTTAAAGTGTGACTAGCATGCTCAGTGTAAAGTCACAAAACTAAAGGAATAAATAGGGTAATTCTATAGGATGCAAACAGCCTGTGATTCATAGAGGAGTACATTGGTTTTCAGTATGTCTAGAACTACAAAAAGAAGAAACCAATATCTATAAACTTAGATGACTAAACACTAACCATAATTTGCCTGTGTGTAATTTGTGCATACTTTGCTTTCTAGCAAACTAAATTATAATCAGGACAGCCAATCTCAATTGCCATAAATCCTGATACCATATTCTGTTTTGCAAAATTAGTGAACAAAATAACTAAATAAGGAGGCACTTTAAAGGAACTAAGTGGTACAATTGTACCAAGACCCCTAAAGTGTCATAATGCATATCCATACTTGGAAACATTTGCAATGTGTGCAAAATATATACCAAAATTAAAGCTGTTAGGGCTGTTTCTAACCAAATATTCTTGCTCAAAGTACTGTAAACAATCATGAAAATATGTAGCAACAAATATGATGTGTTGTAAATGATTTTGTTTATAAATGCCTAGAAACAAACCAGGAACTAAATTTTCAATGAGACAGAAGTAAAAAATCATATAAAATACATAGGTTAAACATCTGAGGAGTAAATATTCACAGTAATCAGTAAATTCATATAGTTCAAAATACCTCTTGAAAACTATGTCAAAACTGTATATAATCTGTTCCTAAACATCCACAAACTTTAAACTCTTGGGCTTTTCCAAACTTATTGTTCAGTCAGTGTAGAAAAAAACTCTTTTAGAAGCACAAAAGTTTCTTCAAAAAGTTGCATAAATAAATGAATAGTAAGGTTAAGATCTTTTCTCCAAATGTCAATATGATCTGCGTACACGCTCACTGAAACATACCTTCAGATATTTGGGGTTGCATTGTTTCTACCAAAGCACACACTGAAAATCATTTATCTATGTTTTTTGGGGGTTTTCTGAGGGTTTTTTTCCCTCCTACGGGAAAGCAATGAACTTTTTTTTTTTTCAAATTGTCCACACAAAAATAGAACAGAACCCATAAATGAAAACAGTAACTTCATTGAACGAAGATATGAAGGAGGAAAATTAATTTTTTCTTGGTTTTGTTGGTGTGTGGGTAAACTTTTTGTTTCAGTCTGAGCAAAACTCTGAGAAAAAGACATGACAATGTGACTGAAAGCCTACCGAGAGCATCCTAGCTAAACAAGAGGGTCGTGGTTGACAGCAAATTGAATATGAGTCAGCAGTGTACCCTGGCAACCAGGAGGGCCAACTGTGTCCTGGGGGGTGTCAGAACCCGAGGAAACAGCATGAAGTTGTGTCAGGGGAGATTTAGGAAAAGATTCTTCACCAAGAGGGTGGGTGGGCACTGGAACAGTCTCCCCAGGGCAGTGGTCACAGCATCAAGCCTGACAGAGTTCAGAAGTGTTTGGACAACACTCTCAGACACATGGTGTGACTTTTGGGTGTGGTCCTATGCAGGGCTAGGAACTGGACTTCGATAACCCTTTGTGGATCCTTTTCAACTTGGGATATTCTATGATTCTATGATATTTCAGATATGATAATATAGGATATGTGGACAAATATTGACTTGTAATTGTTAAAATAGTGAATCTTCTAAATAATCTTTCCTTGTAGCTTTGAAGCCAATCATCCAAACTTTACTCAGACTGTAATATTCAGTGAAGCCCAAAGGATTATACAGGAAATAGAACACAGGATTAGGGAGTGTCTACATAGAAAAATTCTACTCTTCTAAAAATATATAGCACCTTAAGCCCAAGAAAGCATCCACGTTATACTGTTTGACATTAAATTCTTGAACCAGATGCCTACCTGTTGTAATCTAATAGAATTGCAATTTATGTGAAGGTAAGGTACTCTTGCTTTACAAGTCATTAGCAGTAAATATTATGTAAATGAAAAAGAATAGGAAGAACTATAAGTCACAGGCCTAGGCAAAGGCCTTCAAAATGCTTAGAGTCTGAGTAAATTATAAATATAAACTAGCAAATCATGAACTAAAATTGCTCAATTACATTTCTAGAAAAAAAAACCAAACAAAAACATTTTACTGGATAAAATTGAATGTATAATCAATAAACCTTAAAAAGAAGTGCCTGCCATGGTTGGTCAGAAGGCTATGAACAGTATATTACCTGATGAACTATATATGGGTTTTGATGATCCATCCTTTTCTCTTATGATGAAAAAGACTTTTTGCTGATTGTGTTTGAGAGCCAGGAAGGGCTTGGCCCAAATCTCCACAATTTACACATGACATGTTCTTAGATTTAGGGTCTACCTTCCACAAAGTAAAGATTTTTAGAATTTCTTTTTTTTTCCTCTTTTCACTCACTGATGAAAAAAACATATACCATTAATTAATGTGTTCAGACATTACAGGCATTGCAGTCACATCTTTAAATTTTTCTTATATTTTTTTTGGTAAGCAAGGGCATTGAACAAGTGCTGCAAAGGTATTTGTCATCCATGAAGCAGAAATTCTGAAATCTCTTAAGCAAGCAGAAAAATGGTAGGAGGTGCAGAAGGTGATAAAGGTCTGTCACTCATCTGAAGTATTTGCATTCCCAGGGTGATTTCCAAAACAGCAAAGCACAGCAATTGTATGGCTAATAACACCTATGGACAGTAAAGAAGAACAGATGTAGTATTACAATATTTAGGAATACAAATGTATTTACATCTTTTCAGCAGAGCTGCTATAAAGCCTTTGAATGAATATAACAGGCTAGAGAGACTAATCTGGAAGTACTCAAGGACAACTGGATCTGCAAACCAAATGCCAAATAAAAATATCAACCCCAAAACTGGGTGCTAAGATACAAGATACAAACATAGTTACTTAGATATAATGTACACAGTCTTGAAAGTTTTCCACTGAGATATGTCTGTGCCATAGCTAGGAAAGGGCTGTTGTAGATACAGGGCTTTTGAGAGGTAGAAGCTGCCTCTTTCCTAGTAAGATGGAGTAATAAAATATTAATGTAATATGTTTCCTACCTGAGGAGTTTTAAAAAGCTTTGTGGAGGTTTAGCAATACCAAGACATTGACTTCTTATTTTCCAACTCTTAGTATACTCTCTGATGTTCCCCCACAAAAATGACAAGAAATTTTGAAGAAAAAGATTTTTCCTCTCCATTTCCCCCTTCCCAAACATAGCTCACAGGACACACTTTACTCAGCAAAGGTTCACGAAAGATACATAGCAATTCCAATATATTGCCGTGTACACAATTCTATCATATATATTTCAGATATATACATTTAGAGTCTGATCTTCTCGATACTTCTGGGAATGTGGACATTTCAATCCTGAGTATTTCTACACTTATTTATGTAATTTTAGTGCTACTGGAAAGGCTGGATTGACAGCCCCAGAGAGGAAAACCCAACATAGGAAAGGGATAGGGTCAACAGATTTCTCTGCACTAGCTCAGCAGAATGTTTCAGCATTAACTTAGAAAAGGAGGTCAATCCCATTGCCCATTTCATTTTTAGCCTTTCTGATGAACCTGCCAGGTTTGTCAATTAGTGCTAGTTGCACTCAATATGATCTATGATCTGCTTTCTAACATAAGCAGGGCTGCTACACAAATCTGCTTTATGTAGGCAAAAAAACCCCCAAATGTTCCATAGCATTTTAAAATCATTTCTAACCTTGGTATTATTTGCATTGACAACCAGAAAGAAGAGCTTTGAAATACACTCATATATAGTGTGCGTATATATATATATTTGTAACATTTGCACGGAGTACTTTGGTGAATTCTGAACAAAATCTCCATTTACCCATATCACATTGCCCATTTTAATATAAATGAAACATATCTGTAATCTGTAACACAGTTAAAAATAATTTTCAGTACACTATACTGAAAAGAATCGATATTGCACACCATATGCACAATATAGGAGATGAGAGGGCATGTGGGTATGTACTATAAGACTATGACAAATATTGGCATGAAGTGAAAGACAAGAAACAATAAATAGCAACCTAACAGTCTGAAACATAGCTTGTGTCTTACTGTTAAATCCTAATCACATATTACATACAGTTTGCTAGTGTCAAGAGACATGAAATTTCACAAAACTTAATAGCAACAGAGTATGAAGGTGATGTCTTTTTATGAGGAAGGAAGAGATTATGCCTTGAGATTTTTTGTAAAATTAATTCCCTGGTATAGCACCCAGAGCAGTTTTGAACAAAAGAATGATAAAACTGACTTTATGACTTTTGTGGATTGTATTAGAAAAAATTAAAATACAATCCACATTAAATTAGATTCAGACTTGCCTGTGGGGATGTTTGAGGGGCCCAAGGTAAGACTCTCACACATATAAGGTGGGTGTCTTTGTCAGGTATGTTTTTTTAGGGATTGTCAAGGATGTGAAATGGTCTTAATTTATATATTACATTTGCTCTTTGGCTGAAGTAGCCGTAGAAATACAGTCACTGTGCATCATCTGACTATTGTATTTGTATTAAACTGCCTTTCTGAAAATGGAAGAGACGATAAAGGTACAATATTTTTGATGCACACATAATGAACGGTGTCAGAGAAGAGGAAAGAGTTTTTAAGCATATTGAGATCCAGCAGTAAATTTAAGTACTGTGCATAAAAGTTTTAATTATAATTTTAAAATAGGTTTTCTGGTAATACTTCCTATATGTCAATTTCATTACAACCATAATGATTCTTATATGTCAAAAACAAAGGAAAATCCAAAATGAGAAAAGTCAGACAAGTGTCATTACTGATACAAGACTATTTTAGCTGTGGTAAAACTGCCCACGTCTAGCAATATCTATTATTATACAGAAGTATCATGACCACCTATATAAGAACTTCAGGTAGCAAAATGTGTTACCAAAAGTTTTGTGTACCTTTTTCCATCTCAGAAGTCATTCCTTTCTCATATGAGGTCTTTATGATTCTTTTGCCTTCTGTGGACTGTATTACAATTTGTCTTTCACTGTGAAGCAAGGAATATCACTGATATGATTCAGAGTGAAAAGAAACATAAATACAACTCTGCGGATGTTGACAGTTTGTTAAAAACTTTAAGAAAGGTTCAACAGCTTTTCACTGTGAACAATTTTGAATTATTGTGGAAGGTTTGGGCAAAATATGAGGACCATATCCCAAAGTTTTGATTAAACTGATTTTCCAGGAGTGAAAAGAATCTCTAAAAAAAAAATGCTATGAAAAGGAGTTCTGCAAACAATTCCATTTTTTCTTTAACATTTTTCACCATGGATAACTCAGATGTAGTTTTGAGGTTTAAAACACCTATGTTTGACTTGGTCTTGGACTTCAGCCCCTTTTTAAGTGGTTTCTCAAGCATTTGTTTAAATAATGAATAATTCCAGGCTGCCAGTATATAAAACAATGCATATTTTCTGGTATATTAAGAAGTTATGTCCATACAATCTTCGTCATAAGCAGGATTCAGCTTGGAAGAAAATTCCTTTTAAATTCTGACCATGTATTTCCTTTTAAAAGAGCAACAGCTCCAACTTGTTTCAATGACTTATAAGAAGAATGTGTTTCTAGGTGAATATTATATTTTTCAAGTACGTATATGTTAGTCATGCAATCTCTCATTCTCAAATGAGCAAAGGCTTTAAGAAGGTCATGAAATGACTACTGTGATGGTCACTATCACACCAAAAAACCTGACATTATGAGTATTCCATTACATTGGCGTTATGAGCAGTTGAAGCTTCTATAGATAGAGTGCTATTAATCACTCTGAGTTGTGTTCCCAGCAATTTATTGTCTGGGATATTAAAAGAAATAAGTTTGTCACCATAGGAAAATATTATCAAGTGTCTTACTGTTGAAGTCAGCAAAACATGAATTGCTGAAGAAGATGAAAGACTTCTAAAAGAGAGTAATGCATTTAATAATGCAAAATGACGAAAGAAAAAACCATTTTCAAATTACGGAAATAAGTGCTAATTCTTTGAAAGGTTGCCCATATGCACTTTTATTTACAGTTGTGTTAGCACTGCAAGAGTATGAGCATATGAACATGAGAATAGGAATTTTCTGAGTTTATTGGAGCTGCTTAAGTGTGTGCAACTTCATCACTCCTCGTCTCTTGAAACATTGGTTATATTGGGTGGTAAATGCCACAAGTAGTTCAGCTGCTCTTACCTACCTTCAATGCAGCCTTCTACTATCTCTGCTTTTCATTTATATCATGTTGATACATAGTAGTTGTTTGTTCTTGACTGAAACTCAATTATTTTTCTGTCCATGAAGCAAGCATTTTCTAATGCCCCTGGTATTTAAAGTCTTCCGTTCATCCTGGAGGCGAAACACCACCAACTGGTAGATCTTTCACTTTAGGATCACTGTAATTTCAAACTTGCTGGTTCTTCGTCCCTGAGTATGTGATGGAAACACATTTCAATCTAGGTCATGAAGATGATTAAAAGAACTGAGCTTTTGAATGTATTTGATGATTCATATGTAACCCTCTACTTTTATTATTGTAGAGCAAACCTTAATAGGCCTGAGTTTATGAGATTGACTCTAAGAAGAATAGTAATATTTCTGTTGTCCCAGCCTCCCACACCTTCACCCTCTGAGTTTTAAGAGGCCCTGCCTTCACAAAAAATCAAAACTCAAATAGACAATATATTTTAAGGATTAGTATCCTCCAATTATATTACCATAAGACTTTGGTAATGTCAGTTTTGGTGACGTACAGGTATTATCTTTGGTAAAAACATTAATCAAAAACATGTTTACCTGTGTCCCTTTTGAGCCCTTTTTTTAAAATAGTCCCTTTACAGTATAGAAGATATTTTTAATCTTTTACAAAGTTCCTGAAACTTTAATCTCTTTCATAAAATAGTTGAGTGGGCAGTCTTTACATTAACTGAATGAAAAATTTTGTCCGTTCGGATGATTACTGATTTTACTACATCACTAGCAGACATGGATCGCACTATGTGCAACTTTCTCTGGCAATATACTAAAGTATAGCAAATTAAACAAGAGTAAACCATTTGCCTGGGGTTGTTGCTCTCCTGGCTCTATTCATTGTTCCTGTATTTGTTTTATATTCCATTGAGTTCTCAAGTCCTGAGTTCTCTGTAACACACTGGTAGTCTGTGACAAACTCTGCAGTTACATATAATTCAAAAGATAAAATAGTAAAAGGGAAAATTGGATAGAGTCACTCTTCTGTGCTTGGATTCTGTAAGATTTACTGATTGAACTGTTTTCTCAGCCATGCCTCAGTCAGGAGGGTATATTACATCTACACTTGCTTCAGCAGCTGCTCCTTAATGTGTCACTAGCGTGCCATTCATAAACAGAAAATCTCATGAACTTCACAGGGCAAAATCTGGCTGCAATTCAGAGGAAAGAAAACATGTCTTTTGTACTAGCCCCAAGGATGCACGAACATTTGACTCCCCAGTACTAATAAGAAACAAGATCAAGTCGTATGTTAATGAAAACTGGATTAAAAATATGTGGGTGATCAGAGTTACATCCACTCATTTGAAATTAGAAACCTCTTTCACATTTTTTCCTTCCCCACTGAACATCTAATTTTGAATATTATATGTTTTGATAGAAACAAGGTTTTCGTAAGTCATAGATTTTAAAGGTAGATATGGCTATTTAAATTACCTAGACTAATTTCCTGTCAACCAAAATCTCAAAATCTGTATTTTCTGTATTGAGCTGGTAGTTTGTCTTTGCTTTATGCTGTCTTCATAGCCTAATCACCTAAACATCAACCTTCTCAAGATGGTTCTAATATGTAGATTATCACATTCACCTTTTTTTCTCATTAGTTAAATTCTTAAATGTTGATATTTTTCTATAAAACAATTTTTGTAATTACGTTTTTTTTAAGTCACAAATACCATTGAATCAGTAATTATTTTTTAATTGTTCACTCCATTTTTCACTCAGGCAGAGAAGAAGCTCTTGTAATGGACTGTATTTCCAGTATTATTCAGGAGTCAGTCAAGAATGGAAGAATTTTTCCAAAATATTTGTGCATACTGTGTCAGAGAGTGTTGCACCAAGTCATGTGAAAGCAACCATCTCTCCGGGGCCAGCAGAACTACCTACTTAGGACCTGATCCAAGATTCATAGAAGACAATGAGATTTTTCTACCAGTCTCTGTGGGCTTGTATCTTATAAAAAGCGAAAATCTCGTGCCCTGCATGAGAAGATCAATAAATGGACTAAATGAGATACATCCACTTTAACACTGAATATGAAATATCTCATGTTTTCTACTTGGATAGTGAGTTAGAGATGTGTACATATTTTATAACATAAACAACCCTCATTTTTTCTCTATATCCTCTGCCTCCTTTGACAAAAATTGCTTTTCAAGAAACAAAAAGTAAAGGTACCTGTTCCAGAACCATGTGTATAAATAGTTTTTCAAAGAGGCATCACCAAATGAAACATTGAAATTATCAACATTTGTCTTCTTAGCCAGCCTACATCAAAGTTAATGACAAAAATCGAAATACAATACACCAATGCAGATACATTAAAATGGAAAAAAGTGTTCCCCTCATTTAATACACTATGAAAAACAAAGTACACTTGTAATTATGATTTATTTTGAGCATGGTAGTTGAGTCCCCAGGGTTTATTTTGCTGAGGATTTCTTGCCAGTAATGTGAAAAACAGAAACTCTTGCATCTGGCAAGGTTAAGAAGGGAATACTTGCTCTTCATTAGGATCCCAAATGACTTCAGTATCTCTACTGAAATTTGTGACTGAAATCTGCACAGAACAAGTAGGTCCCTGAAAAATCATTGTTTGGGGCTTTCAGAATATCCCATTTTATTTTTCTGTGCTATTAAAAGGACTAACTGGACAAGATAAAACAGCTATTGAATCACTATTCTGGGTTGACTTTAAAGAAAAGTTATAGAGTTTGTTAAAACAGTGTTTAGATTTATCAAAGTCCTTTTCATGGCACTGTTTACTGATCATTCATTTGGTTTCCATTCTGTCAATTGTCTTAAACTGAGGTACTCATGAAACTGGGCATCAAAATGTACTCCAGCAGGTTCAGACATAAGGGTTCGTGCATTTGTTTCACATTTGGTTCCTATGAAATTTCGTGGGGAATGCTAGTTATTACCACTTGGTGATGGGAAAATTAATGATTCCAACACTATATATCATCTGTGAGACACTGCAAGAGTATGGTTCACAAAATGCTTCTCACACATATGACTGTAGTGTTATCTGTTTCACTGGAATATGTAGATTACTCCCCATTATCTCAAATGTATTTTGCCTTATCTACAACTGTGGAAAATGTGATCTATGTTTTTGCAGAAGAGAATGCAACATCATAATTACAGGATTTTTTTTTAATGTATCAAAATTACATTAATTAATTTAATTTTGACTACGTCCATCAACTGAGCAATTTGCTAAAGTATAACACGATTGCAAAAAATACAGTACATAGCCTGATAATAACTCTAGCTTGGAAGGGCAGAGGTTACTTAGGTTCAGCTGCTCCCCACACACACAGTTAGGCACCAAGAAATCTGGACATCAAATAATAATATTACATCTGTTTCCTGAAAGCATGTTTCGAGTAACACAGACCACACTTGTGGTGTGGCCAGAAATTTCCTTTAGCCAGCACCTCAGCTGAGAGCACACTGTATAACATATTAATCTCATTCCCCAAGATAGGGCCCCTTTTGCTGTCAAGTATATTTCTAAAGCTACAAAGCCCAACCACTGTTTCTTATATTCAGCTATGTAGTGGCTGAGGTCAGATAAGGCATACAACAAAAAAGGAACAAATCATCATTCCTTCCCATTGCTGTAAACACGCACAAGACATGCATAAACTCAGCTTATAAAAAAAATATATTTGGTATGAGAGGATGAAAATTATTCAAAACCTGAAAATTTAAGTGGCAGTGATGACTACTCAATCTGATTAGAGATTTTGAAAATATACTTATATTTTTAAATATAATTTAAGCACAATTGGGAAAAAAATGGTCAGAGGTATAAATATGAGCACTTCGCTGATACTTTTTTTTGAATACTGCAATGTCTATCAGTGAAATAAAGTTCATCAAATCTATTTGATTGAAAATGACATTATTCAAAAGAAAATACCTGCTTAAGAAACAGTCCTTTTTTTGCTAAAAGAAAAGTCAAATATTTACTGAAAATCAACTCCAGATAAAGTGTTCTTGGAGTTGGAGACCAAAATTATTATCAAAAGCAAGACAGGGTGGTTTTTTTACTATTTCATGGAAGACAGAATAATGTTGTCTATTTAGGAACTGTGGAAAGAGTTAAAACAAACAGAACACTTACTAAATTTCAAAAAGCAATGTATTTGTAGGGGATTTTGATCACCCTGACATTTAACAAATTCCTATTACAAAAAAGGGCATTCATTTTACCATATCTATCATGAAGTAAACAAAATAGCAACTGAGAAGCATACTTAATCACCTCATAAATAAAGATGTCATTATTTCAATGAAAGGTTATTATTGAAATATAAGTATTTTTTAACTCATATTTTCTCAGAAATTATTTTTTGTGAGACTAAGCTTCATCTGATAAAAATGGGCATAGCTTCATTGAAAACAAGCTATGGTAGTGATGAATCACCTCAACTGAAGTTCCACAGGTCAATAAAGTAAGATTATTATTTCCCCTTAACTGTACCATGACATTGTTGCAGGTTCGAGGGTTTGTGTTTGATTTTTGTTAGTTTTGTTTTCTTGTTTCTTTGCTTGTTTTTTTTTGGCAGGGGGTTGGTTGGTTTTTGTTTTGGTTTGGTTTTTTGTTTTCTAAACTCCTCTATCAATTCTTTTCCTTCTTATTTCTTAACATATGCCCTCAAGTTAGGGTATTTCTTTGTAATTTAGTTGAAAATTCTTCACCTGCTTGCAATTCATTTCGAGGTGTCACTATTTCCCTATGGGTTTTGACTCTAATTGCAGTGACTCATTTATCATGTACATTTACATCTATTCTACATTAAAAATATTTTTTATTCCTGATACATATGTGAATAACACCTTTATATAAATTTCAAACTAAAACCTCTGATTAAAAGCCATAATAATACAAAAGTACTGTTTTACAGGATGCAGACCTGCAGTATTTTCTCTACAATCTATACTAAATTAGAGACATTCAGTTCTCTGCCTTTCTTAAATACCAAATAAGTAAATAACTCTTTTGTTACTTCACAAGAGAATGAAACAACTGACACAATGATTAAATGTTTTTTCCCTTACTCAATACTACATAACAGCTAATTAATATTTTAGCACATAAGTTAAACAAAGTTTTTTGCTTCTATGAGGGTTTCCTACCAATGAGGATATGATTCAAAACCATTTTTCCTCATCAGGTTCATTTTCTCTAGCATGGAGTGGCTACTTTTTATTCTGACCTCACACAGAATTATTCCTTCTCCCCTATCTTGGAAACTAGGGTGTAGAGCAAAGATGCTGCCTCTGCAGTCCCTCAATGTAGTCTGTGATTAAAAAGTAAGATCTCCCTTTCTCTTTATCTCCACCATCAAAGTTATACACAATATTTTGAGAGACTTTTTACTTCCAAAGAATTTTCTTTATTTTCTGTGTTTACTTAAACTGAAAAGACTGCATTTAGAATAGAATATTGTATCTTTCCCAGGAAAATACACCTAAGAAAAAAATAGTCAATATTCATCTGCCGGCATTTCTATTGCAATTTCAGTACAAGAGGCATTGTCCCATCATAAAACCCAGTCTTTTACCTAAGTCAATATTCTAGTTTTCCTCTGGTAAGACTTTCCTTCTTTCTACACAATTTCCCCACTACTGGGGAAACAAGAATTTCTTCTCTCATGTGAAACAATTGTGCATGTACATCTGTTTCTAGAGGTAAAAAGATAAAAGAAAGTGAAACAGAGAGAAATTTACGTAAACACTGAAATGTGAAAAAGGGGAGATGAGCTGTCTTAATACTGAGTAATGTTACCTGTATATTTTATCCCTTCTTTTACAGTGTCTCTGAAACACAGTACTTGACATGTGAGTTTAAAAAAAAAAACAACTTGGGAAGATTTAAGAACAAAAAGACCAAACATATCAAAAACTCTTCAAATATATCAAATGAATCCCACAAGCAAGACTGTGGATCTTTTAGACCACCAGAGTGCAAACAAAGAGGATCAAAAGTCTGTAGGGAAAGTAAATGATTTATTGGCATGGATCTGTACCAGAGAGGACAGTACTGTCCTCGCATTAGTCTTCACAAGTAATGAGAGTAAGACCACTACAGAGATAAAGGGATCAAAAAGAGTTGATGGAACAACTTCAGAAAGACAATTGAAATCAATCAAAAGGACCAGATTGCATTCATCTGAGAGCTCAGTGGAAGCTAGAGTCTGGAATAGCCATCCTAGTAATATACACATGGCTTAAACTCATTCTGAGAAAGAACTAAAATAAAAACTGGCTTAATACTCTGATCAAGAAAGATTCTCAGGATGAATAGGAATTCCAGAAAAAAAACTGCACTCCTTTGCAGGCCTAAAAGCTTTAAAAGCTTTGTAATTTGTATTATTCCTTGGGAGTCACACTGCAGATTGCTAAATTTTATAAATTAGCAATAGAACTGAAAGAAAAAACATGAAAAACAATGTTTCCCTTCCATTAGAATAAATTAAGTTTTAATTCTTTCCTGTCTGTTTTTTTCAATCAGGAAAATATGACGGAAAAACATATCAACATAATGAAAAAGTATACTGTATCACATAATTATTCTGAAGAGTCATTTGACAATATAAATTCACAGGAAGGCTGTATTTTATGTAAAAACAGAAACCACACTTTATTATAGAGGTATATCATACTTATACACTGTTGTTTAAAATTAGAGGCTGATCTCTAAAAGGGACTAACTAACCTACAAGGTCTTGTAGCTTCTAGTGTGGAAGCTTTTGCCCAGCAAAATTTATTTATGCAACTGCTTCCAAGATCTATCTGTTCTGTTGTAAAACTCTAATTGACCATGCCACTTTGTCACAGGGTTATTGTAGATATTTTGTTACTAATGGTAAAGGAATAAAATGAAAACTATTTTATTTTTAAAAATCTTTTACAATATTGAACATGACCACATAATAAAATTTACCTCATGTTTTGAAATTTTCTGAGACAACCTCAAAACTGATTAGTCTCAAACATAAAAATATGTAATAACTGAGACACAAAAATATTGAAATATAGTCTGGTTTATTCCACTGAGATACCGGAATATTAGAATATACTGGTATATCTGCAAGTTTTCATCTTTCAAAGCAAATATTGCAGTCGACTACAGAGGAACTCAGTAGGACATCTTAGAAAGCTTTGTGCATGGACATGATAATTAAACACTATTTATTCATTGAAGTTTCATTTATACACGCCACTAACTTCAAGGTGGAATTTTCTTACTTCTGGCTGGACAATATTATTTCAGTGATAGAATTTGAATTTCCATTAATTATAGCAAGGTCTGTCAGCTGACATTTTCACTCTGGGTGTTACGGTGCTCTGTGAAATCTAAATACAACTCAGATTATTCTGCGAAGCTCAGCAGATACCCTGGCAGCCAGCCACGCTGAGCTCCGTGCTGTGGCAGCTGCCCTGTTAGCAGCACCAGCTGACTAGGGACGTCTACCTGAGCTGTTGTCAAACCCTTCGATGTCATTGTCATTTAAACACCCTCCAAGAGGATGCCTCAGGAGAAAAAGAAGAGTTGAAAGCTTCATCAGAGATTAGGTCTTCACCATTGTGGAAGAAAATCATACAAGTTCAAACAGCATTTCACTGAATGGTTGAAAAAAAGGGCCACTAGGAAGAGAGCAGGTTTTGACAATGCACAGCTTTGATTTCTTCTCAAATTTGAGTGTAGAATGCTAACAATGCAAATGTAATGCAAACATTGCAGCTATGAAAAAGTAAAAAAATAGAAAATAGAAATACAATAGAAAAACCTGAATACAAGCCACTTAGTGTAATTTTCAAAAGTGACCTGACAAATACTTTGCAAGCAGTAAATTGGGATTTTTTTTTTTTGGTTAAAAAATATATGATTTCGAAATTGAGACTGGATTTCCAAACACTGCTATCTAATATATTAAATAAAAAATATTGAAAAATCAAGTCCATTCTGAAATACATGTATTGATTTAAAAAAAAAAATACCCCTTCCCCAAGTCTAAACAGAAAAAAAAAACCAAACACCAAAACCCGTATTAAACCTAAGAATTCTGTTTGGAGTCAGAAAAAAAAAACTAAACTGAGGCTGCCAGAGCTATTGCTGAAATTGAGACCCTGCAGACGGTAATTAAGCACAGGTGACACTGTACTCACTAATACTGCTAAGGATTATATGAGGAAAATTCAGTATGAAATCAGATATAAAAAACCAGGATGATGACTCTTTATGTATTCTGGCATGAGTAGTTAAGAAAAAAAGATATGTGAAGGTCTTTTAGGGGCTGTAAAAAAAACCCTAAGGTAAGATTCACTTATGTGTTATGTTGCCCTGAAAGAAGAGTCATATAAGAAAAGATTTTAGGAGTTGTCACATATGCAAAAATATAGGCCACATCAAGAAAGGACTCCTGCTGATATCACAGTAAAAAGTACTATTTGAAGGTGAAGTTTAGTTTATACCTTTTTTTCAAAGTTACATCCTATTCCAGCCCTTTTGTCTTACTTTCTGCAGACATTTTTTACGGGAACAGATAAGATCTAAATTGGTGATTCATATATCCTATTTTTACTAGACATTATAATTTACAGAGTAATATATAACAGTAGGTCCTCCTTAAAGGAATGAGCTTAAGTCATTTACAGTTAAGTATAGTTTAGACATGGAGCAGCTAGTTCCCATCATCTCTGTTCAACAGCTTGGAAAGAAACAGTGTAAAATAACACTGTCCCTGCAAGAAAGAGCTAGACAGCCTTTGTCTGATATACCTCTATTGCTGTTGCATTCCAGAAGAGTATGAGCTGAACATGATTTTGTATCTGAAGCATTTTATTAAATGGAAAAACGGAAAAAGAGGATTCTGGCAATATTGGAAACTGATGTCAGAATCATTTGATCTTCCTAACATATCAAGTCATATATTAGGTAGGCAAAGGTTACTCTGTGGGAGCTGCTACTACTATAAGAAAACAATTTTGAAGTCATCAGATGAAAAATGATGGCCATGAACAGCATTCATGTCACAAGTTCTTATATGAATTTATCACCTTATATAGACATTGCAGAGCAATGAGTGAGAAGGATGAGTCAGTTTAACAAGGTCATGCAATAAGCAAACATCGAAACAGAGGAGCCCAGGGACAGAGACAAGCAGGACCAGTGCATTCTTACAGAGGTATTATAATGATAGTACCACTACATTAGGAGACCTCTGCAGGTCTAAGGAAAAATCCTTTAAAAAGTAACTGCCCATCAGTTGTAGGCTGAGCTGATGGACTGCTTATAAACTCAATAATTTGTGTGGTACGTCACTGTTGGCTTAAGTGTTATATTATGGATTGGCAGGGAAAATGTGATATTAAAGACCTTGACATTGGGCTAAGTTGCTTTGACATGTAAGATCAGTTGCCTGAACCTCATGTTTAGTCTAGTATCACTTACAGTGCCCTGATTTACTGTGTGTGCAACTGATACAATGAAGGACTTATATGAGACTCATGCCATTGTGGAATAGCAGCTGGAGCCCAGATGTAATGCCCTAGGGTATCACTGATGGAATTGGATGTCCTTACATAGTCAACCTAATGTTACATAGTCAACTTCTAAGTCTTAAAGAGGAACTTCTGTTTCAGGGATATTTACAAGCTCCCAAAGCACTGGACATTTTACTAAATATAAAGTTGATGACATTCTCAGCCACATGCAGTACCTTTTCCAAGAAAAACTGAAAAGCCTGTGAGCTGTTATAGGGTATTGCTGTATGAGGCTCATGAGCATCTATGTATTTTATCAAAGAGGGATGCAGCAGTGCTCAGAATGAACTCTTTTCCTGTTATATACTCAAGTAAAACCACTCAGAATTATGATTATGAACCAACTATATGTGGGAAGTTATATGATCATACTTATTTTCTGAAAGAAAAATCATTGCCACTCCAGGTCTCTGGAGAAAAAAAAAAGAGGGATTAGGGACATTAAATATAATAGCTGGCATTTTTCCTGTTTCTTTTTTTTTTTCCCAAGCTTTTGAGTAAATTAAGTTACATCACTAAAATTCTAGGTCTACTTGTTTGCAGTATAACATGTATATATAACATGTACGGTTAACCAACAGTGTCATGATATACAGTATTTGCAACATATTAAAAAGCGGTGTTTTGTTTGTGATCTGTTCTAAAATGAAGGGCAAATTTCCTGCAGAAAGGCAAAACAAAAACAACAAAGCTCTATTTTTTTCAATTCAATAATTGCAGACTAATTGCCAAATTACGTGGAAAATTTGAATAAAGATTTTATACATTTCACCACTAAGAGGGCATAACTTTTTTTTTCCATAAGCATATTTATGATCAACCTAATATGGAATATATGTTGAGTGGCTAAGTTGTCCCTGGGACCTGATTATTTTGCCATCTTCTCTGCAGGTATAAAGAGCTAGCTGCAAATAGAGTAATTTGGTCCCTATACAATTTTTCCTTTTCCAGTTTTAGCCACTGTATAATGAAGGTCTCACAGCTCAAATATTGGCTATTTTCTTTTATCTACAGCAGTATGTATTTTATTAGTCTCATTTTTTGATAACAGATTTATACCTTACATGTACCTCCAGATGGGTTCCCTGACTGGCCTCATGTATCTCTTCAGTTACAGGACTGGCTGCAATTGTTAGGAGAGCTGTCAATCTCTTCGTAATGCATTCAAGTCCTTTGGAGGAAAGCACAGGCCAAAGGGGAAAACCCAGAAAGGAATACTTCTGAAGCTGATTATAAAGGAGGCTGAGTTCTAGTCAAAGGTACAGTTCCAACAGTCTGATTAACATTCTCCTGTAAAATAAGGACCAGAAAGAAAGCCATTAATTTTATGGCTATTTTTTCCCACTCCTTGGTTTTTCATAAGTTGGACTTCCTTCCAGGCTAATTAACCACTAAACATTTTACAAGCAATCCAAGTGCGGAAGCTGTAAAAGATGAATTGCACTTATGAAGTAATTGACAAAGGGTATATTGGGCCTTTTAAACGATGATATTGTGCATCTTAATACAGGAAGAAAGGATCCTTTGTACTGCAGTTTGATAGGTCATTAGTTAATTCTCAGAACTCTGCACTAGATAATAATGGCTCAAGGCTAGAATGAACCTGCCTGGATTAGGGTAGGAAACCCTACCTCAAAACGTCGCCAGAGAAAACACTTAATGTTTGTGTCTTGGTAGTATCAAAATACCCCCTGTGTTATCTTAGATTAATTCCCTGGC
Organism: Chiroxiphia lanceolata; assembly: GCF_009829145.1. NCBI lineage: Eukaryota > Metazoa > Chordata > Aves > Passeriformes > Pipridae > Chiroxiphia > Chiroxiphia lanceolata. The sequence goes on from NC_045640.1 coordinate 36,534,288, forward strand.
TATTTTCTTTTCTTTTGGCAGCAAAGTCAGAGCTGACAAACCCAGGCAGTTCTCAAGGAAATTCAATTACTGAAATGTCTGACAGCTTGCTTTGCTGCTTCTAACTAAAGTTTTGAAAGTTACATGCTGCATGTATAATATGGTTTTCACTACAAAGGAATAGATTTGCATTTTCTAGGGTAAAATCATTTTCAAACTGTAGGAGTCTAATGATAAAAGATAAAAAATGAAATGCTGAAGTTCGTATTTTGCAAAGAAATTAAGTAAGTTGAATGGCTGCCACATGAAACTGGAAAAATACTGTGTTTTCTAAAAGCAGAGTTTACTTGCCTTCCTGTGTAAATGAGGGAATGCCAGTCAATCTGAATAGTACCTGCATATATAATGTTCTAATTAGTCCATATGATGCAAGATGCAAATGTTCATAAACTTTTCAGAAATCAGGAGAATTTTATTTGTTCCTATCTCAACATCAATAATTTGAGTTCTGGGTCCTATGAAGTGGTACCTCTGTGTTTGTCATTTAATTATTTTTAGAGATGAAAAACATCTTGGTCGCTGCACTTGCTAAAAGCAGGTCAGACCACGTTTCCTCTGTGTTAAACTCACCCTTTTCATTTTTCTCCAGAAATCTGCAAACAGACAAAAGACACAGGTCTAAGCAATGAATACTTTCTCACAGAGTTAGGCTGCTAGCCAACTCCAGCTATCATGTAGGAGGCACAAAGGCAGAACCAGATTCTGAAATAAGAGCTTGGGCTGTCTCGAAGTCATCAAATCAAAAGTTATGATCCAACAACTTCAGGAACAACATTAAATTCCTAATTCTCATGAAAGACTTCTTAGCATTTACAATTTCGAATCTGAAGAAGTGCCTTAGTTTGGCACAAATCTCTTGAAAATCACTACACTGTTGTCTACCTACAAGCTAGGTACCTCCTAAGTGCTAACCTGCGGGTTAGAGTATGCTCCTTGTAAGCAGTAATTTCAATCTCTTCACTGTCCAAGCTGTAGCTTAAACTACTCTTGAGGAAGAAGATTGGTGCAGTGGGAGGTGGAACCATCCATTGTGCCAAAAGTAAATATATTTCAAAAAAGGAAAAAGAAGTTATGGGGGTCTCACTTATTTTTTCCTTGAAGGTTATTTATTCAATTCATATGTTTAAAAACAAAATGGGTTCCTTCCTACACAGTGTAGAATTCCAAGGAGTAGCTGTAGTTGTAGCTATAACCACAGTTGCAGTAGTACCTATTACCCATTCTGCTGCACTGATTCTTGCATTACTGTTGCATAACGGCTCAGATTCTACTAGAGGGAAAAAAAATCTTTCCCTAATAGTATGGCCAACATAATGCTTAGAGCACCAACATATAGCTCCTTTTGACTGGAATTAGTAGCTACAATTTATCACTGAAAAAATATACTAGGTTTGACCATGCCAGTTTAAAAATTTAGCCTTTGCTTCACTACTGTATCACTCCTGCTTTACATCAAAGAAATTCTATTACAGAAAATGAGTTTATGCCAGCATAAAGTTAGAATAACACACTGATGAAACAACCTAAACTTTCAGAAAAAATAGGTCTGTGTAAAGAAACAAGTTTTAAATCTTACCAGCATGCAAAATGCCTCCAAAGATCATTCTTCAGATTGCCTGGATCACCAATCCTGTTTATATGCATATTCATGGTTACTGAATCATTATGGAGTGTAGATACTGACCACGTGGTATTCCTTTCACTGAAATTGAATTACCGTAACGACTGTAACAAAACCACTCTCAGATCCTTTTTTGGTCAAAATGGTAATTTCAGAGGTAACTTTACAAACTCATTATTTCAAGTGAACAAACCTGACAGGGCTCAGGAGGAACGCCCACCAAAGGATCTCAGGAAAAAATTAGAATTCCAAATCCATTTTCAAAAATGACACAAACAATTCAAGACCCTAAACTTTGGGGTTAAGGATCTTCTAAGCATAGGCCCAGTAATAGAACAGGAGCCTCCAATTTGTAGCATGAGCAGATTAGCTTCAGGGATCAGTTTACGAGGCATGCATATTATCTCACTCCACAATCAAGTGATGCATGTGAATATGGGCTTATAGATGGACACATCTGCCTCAAGATTTGGACTCAGAGAATTTAATTCCATTTCATTTCACTTCTTTTATTCAGGCAATTAAACCATCAGTAGACCTTCAGGCTAAATTTGAGCCAGCAAACTTTGCTATTCCTGCACTGCAGCTTAAGCATTCATACACAAGTTGACTTTCACCAGTTAAAAATAGAAGTGTATCTATTGTTTCTCAAAAGTTAACCTAGTATTTTAATAAGTCTGGAGAGGTGCATTAAACCACATCAGACCCTGTGCAGCACTGCAACTGCAGCTACAACATAACCTCCAACTCTGGTAGTTTTAATATACTATAGAGCATCCATTACATTGAATATGAAAGCATAATTCACATTACAACAACACTGTGGCCAACACCTGGAAGATGAAAAGAAATATACTCCAGTATCACCTCTGGGAGTTGTCTTGTGTCCCCTTTTGGATATTGAAAAATTATTGCTTGAAGCACATTATGTTATAGAGTTGGACACAATAACCAGCAACACCATTTCGGTACCAGCTTTTCAAACAGTGATTCCTTTAGAAAGTCTAGATGTGACACCTAAGTTCTCAAAGGATTTGGCTGTTTTACACAAATTCAATACACTATTTTAAGGTTTTGTACTAATGATTTTGATGTATTGTTACACACGCTCAGTGTGTTTGACTACAGCAGGGATTAAATAAATTGTGTTTTAGGGATTTAATGTTGAGAGGAAAGTATTTGGCTATGTAAATTGAGGTCTAGGAGGTCCTTGGTTCACTATCTGTCTTTGGGGTCTTGTATCACCTCCACTCTTTGAGAAGACTGCTATACATCTTTTCAGATACGTAGGACTACATAAAACATAACTAGAGTTATAAAACAGTTATTAAATTAGCTTTGAAATTAAATCTAAAAAATAGATGTCTCTTTTTTAGAGTCTAGAGCAGCAGTTTAAATGAACAGAAAAAAACTCAAAGGATTTACTATAGATTCAGTTAACCCTTGGGACAAATAATTGGATTTTCACAAATTTTTGAGTAATGGATGTATTTGGAAGCCCCAGAGCAAAAGTATTAAGAATTATATTAATATATAAAAGAATATACATCAAATAAAACATATTTGGTCATAAATATACTTGGCTGAAAAGGCTGCCACTGTGGCCTTCTAACAGGGTCCTCCTCAAGTCTTTCATTGCTTTAGTGGGAAGTGGGAATGTGCTGCAATTTTTTACAAGATTTAATTTCAAAGTCTCAAGTGCATTAAATATTTTCAATTTTACTTCTCTAGAAAAATATTTCTAGATTACCTTTATTGATGTTGTGAAACCTGACTGAACAAAAGCCAGACCAAAGTGGAAGACCAAAACAACAAACAAAAATCTCATGCCCAAGAGATAACAACCAACCATTCTTAAAAATGCATGTTAACTTTCTGCATCATAATCTTCAGACTCCTTGAAAAATGTTTAGTTTTGTTTTTTTTCCTCAAATTTTAAGAGACTATGAGTCTTGGAAAGTATTAAGGAACAAAAAGAAAGCAATATTTTACACAATGTCACATTAACAGAAATAACTTTCTATATTATTTAATTCCAAGTAATACTAGCGTTAGAACAGTTCTAAAACAGAAGATAGTGTAAGATTGTCATGATACTTTGAGCAACCATGATTTATTGACACCTTCTTCTGTCCTCATATATATGAAAAGTATCGAATAACCAAGAAGAGATTAATCATAAAGCAAGTATCCAAAGGAACCATCTAATTTCTGAATTCATGATTAGATGGTTATATTTGACTATATATATATATATATATATAACTTTCATTGGATTTTTCTTCATTAATAGTTCAATAATATCCATATACTCAATATGTAAATGTTAATTAAATCACATTTACTGTGTTTATCAGCATTTAAAGATTTTTATGGTATGAGTACATTAGCACAATCCTTGACTGAAAGAAATCAAAAGACACAACAGACTAATGAAGCAAGTTAGGAGGTATGATCATATAATCTATAAAAATAGCTGAAAATAATATACCCGAGCTGAATATTATGCAAGTACTGATGTTAAGGAGCTACCTAGGGCCTATACTTTGGTTTGTCTGTTCCTCAGACCTGCCCCATAAATATAAAGCTATTTAACTGAAAATTACATTGGATGTTACACTTAAATTGGTTCACCACATTATTAGGTAAAGCCCAGATTGGAGGCAAATGATTTTTCCGGATACAACTATAACTACTGGACTACAAACAGTCCACCAGAAAAGTCATGGAATAGAAAGATGCTGTGACAGACTAAAAACCATAAAGAAAGTTGCTATAAACACACAGAAACAGTGAAGAAATTATTTAAAAATTATTTAAGAAGGAAGCAAATCCAACAACTCAAGTCTTGAATGTGCATGACATTACTAGGCTGGATACATGAGTGTAGCTTTACAGTGCAGTTGCTATATTAAAATTTGGGCTTCTTCTTGTGCAAATACATATTTTGTAGAAAATTATCTTCTGAACCGTGATGCAACACTCATTTGCTTTCCCAGTGGATGAGTTCAAGCAAAACCTGCAGACCTGATACACACTCAATTGCACGTAATAGCAATCTGGCACTTCTCTCACTCTTCATCCTGATCAGTATGAAAGTAGAGTGCAGTAATGTTGCATGTGTCCCCAAATACAGCCATATTGATGCTTTTTATGTAAATGAAAGTGAAGAAATTACCAGGTGTAAGCAATGTGTCCTTATTTGGCGTTTCTCATTGTATGAATGTCAGTATTAGTAATGAATTCAAACTGGAATTTCATTATCAAGCCAAAGTCTATAGGAAATGTATGTTAATCTTTTCTCTCAGTGGAATGGGAAATATGAATTCACAAATGATCTTCATGCTTAATAAATAGTTATAGTTATTACATATGATAGGAGTCCAGATTGTACCATTCTTCCTCATAATGCAGGGTATCTTCATTTTCAAGTGGTTCTACTGAAATTAATATTGCTATATGGAGAACAAGTACTGACTCAAAATGAAGAAGACTAAAAATATTTCATTTGGGTTTTGGACAATAATCATAATACCTCCTATAATAATCTAGTAGAACTCTATCCTCTCCATCAAAATGCTCTGCCTGGGGCTGTTGCTCCCACCCATGCACATATCAAAGAAAGAAACTCAGGGTTATACAAGGTCTGGATTACATTTCATGTGTTTACACATGCTTGAATAGACACCTGTAGAAAGATCACCCCGGTGTGTAAGTTTCAAGTATTTGAAGCTATTGGTAAGATTTAGGTTTAATGACAGCAATGAGGTACTTTTTTTGCTTTTTTTAATATCAAAAACTTAAGCTTTTTAATTCTTATGCTATTAAACACTATAACCTTTTAAAAGTCTTCTTTCCATTTTTCTTTTTACCACTTTATGTGCACTCTTCTTCATGCCTTAATGTGTTTAACATTCTTTCAAACATTGTTTTTTATCCTCAGAATAATCTGAGTCTGAAAGGACCTTTGCTGTGTCATCTATCCATTTCATCCTTCCTGTGTTGTATTACTTCTTTTAATTTGTTTGCTCCAAAATCATCTTTAATTGATGAGCAGCTATTTCACCTTGAATAACCCTAGAGGCAGTGACTCCCTAACATTCTTCTAGCAGTTTGTTTCATTGTCTATTTGTTTTAAGAGTTGAACGTTTTCATACTATTTAACCTACATTTTCCTTGCAACAGCCCAAGCATATTACTCTGTCTTGGGTGGACTAATGAGAATAATTTCCCTTGTCCCTTTGCATATCTGTAGAAGGATATCACACTTTTCTTAGGTCTTCTTTCTTTAGATTGAACAGCCCAACTTATTTTATTAACCTTTTTCTCCCCTCACCAGATCTTAGTTTCCAAACCTTCTCTCATTTTCTTGATCTCTCTTTCTCTTCATTTTATGTCCCATTGCTCAAATGATAAAAGAAGAAATGTCAAGAAAAACCTGTAGGCAAGCTTTTGAAAACAAAGCCCGAAATGAGAATTTGGTTTAATTCATACTCTAAAAATACAAGTACAAAGAATAAATATCCAAATGAAAATCACCACTGGAGGGCTGATGTGTTCACACATGCAGGCTGTGTACATAATGTATGACTGTTCAAATCCTTTGGAAAATAGTGTGCCTACTTGTCAAGATCTAAAGCAAAAGAACTGAGATTTCAAAACAGAAAAACAGATTCAAACAATCCCTTGCCTATTGAAATAATTTGTCCTTGCCTCAGCTGCAGGTCTCATTTGATTTTATTTTTTTTTTATACAGTAGTTTGATACTTTTGCTTCACAGTACTACAAACAAACAAACAAAAAAAAGAGAACTTTCTGAAAGTAGTGAAGAACTAATTTAGTCACATCTGACTTAGGATATAATGCTGCTGATAGTGGTCACTCTTTAAGGAGACAAGAGCTGTGTTACCAGGCCCAAAAAAAAGACCACGACAGTGTCACTGGCATTGGCCAGCAGTAGGTGAATATATGATATAAGAAGAAGAATATGTTGTCCTGACAGGGTCTGATGACCAAATATTTAACTCAGAAGAATTTAATTTACAATGGGTTTATCGTTCAGTTTGACCCTCTGTTATTGGGTTTTTCCCTGTTTCATTGAGCTCATCCCTCTCACTCCCTTGTGCAAGACTGACTTCCACAGGAACTCTGCTGGGATAGTATGAGTCAGTTTCAATTAAAAACATTACCACTGATGATGTTTCACTTACCAAGAGAGATGATAAGTACCAATTTGAATTGGTATGTTTCACTACCAAAACAAAGGTGAGTTTTCTGTGACACAAAAAGAGAGAGAGAGCAGACACATTGCAGTACTTTACTCTGTTTAGAAATACTTGGGAGGCTCATTTTCTTCTTCCCCCCTTCCCCCTGCCCCTCCTCCAGCCTTCTTCAGTCCCCAGATGTGTCTCATGTCAAGAAGAAAGTCTCATGACAGAAGAAACTGGAGTGTTATCACTACAGGGGATTCATCTAAAAAGTAATTAAACTGCTCAGCCAGAACTCTTATTACCATTTTCCTTCGCAACTTCATCCAGAAAACACAAAGAGTGAACTGAAAGATAAAACATCAGAAACATCTCAAAATGCTGTTACATTCTTATACTAGGTATTTTTCCATAAGTTATGTTTGAGGAAACACTGCTATTTGAGGACCAACGCTCTTACTACAGGAGTCTCTAAAACACTGGATCATTCCAATGATGCTGTAGTTTTCTATTCAAGTGCACTGTGCTGCTGGTACAGTGCTATAGTGGAGTTTTCAAGAGAGACCAGAGACTTTTCTCCATGCTCTGATGCTTTAGGGCTAGACTGAGCTCTGCGTCCAGTGAAGAGAAGACGGTAATTCCATCCATACAAATAACTATGGTTCAGTAGGAGCTCATTATCTTTTCCAGGACTGTTACTGACAGGTGCATTTTAATAGAAATTTCAAATATCCTTTTTGGAAAATAAAGCATGAAACAGACATACACACAAAATAATAATTTAATAGAATTCATTGATTTAGCATTAGGAGAAAAACCTGATCTGAGTTATTAATCAATATAGTGCACTTTGAAAGCGTAATTCAACCTGTACAGTTGTAACCGTGTTTCATGTGGTAATATATATAACTTCTTACAATCTCTGAGCTATCTGCTAATATGGGTTGGAATATGATAGATGAGATTGAGCGGTCTGAGTTTTTATAATTCAAAATGTAGACAAATTCAAACTCATTTCTTGGTGTTAGGGAATATTAAAAGTGTCATTTCAGTTATACTAAAACCATTAGAAAAGGGAATTTCTTGTTTTCTGTTTCCAACTCTAATTCAAGAAATATCTATCTCCGATATTCTTTGTTGCATCACAATGGAAGCCACAAAGAGATTTCATTTGCCATGGGCATTTTTGACTGTGTCAGTCAGGGGCCCAGGCAGTTGTTCTGAGTGATGAGCTGTGCTGTTCCAGCACTCACCTCCATTCTTCCCTCCTCCTTCCCCTCTGTTGAGCAGATCTAAAATCTGGATAGACTTGTTCTGACAGGACAAAGGTAGGGTTGTCACTCTTTTTCCATTAATTTTATTAGTGCCTAATAGAAATATACTGAGTTTGAAGAAGCCCTTTATGACTCTTGTGACTACCAACTTATGCAGAAAGCTAATGAATCAAGGAAAGCTCACACACACATATTCAACAAGTTAGTGTATAAGTGGCCCTTGACTCAAAACAACAGGATCTTTTTTACAAGTTTTCTGGGTTTTCCATAAAACAGATTGGAACGAACAAACAGTTGAGAAGGGGAGCAGAGGGCTTTGAAAGAGAAGGATTGTGGGGTGTGTGACCCAGAACAGATGAAACAACAGAACTGTCAGGCGTGTTGCCTAAGATTTATAAGAAAATTCTAGGAAATGACAGTGATTCAGTCTTGAGGATTGGGAAAAGGCGTTGCTCTCCCATGACCTTTTTGTCTTTCCAAAAATGTGAGGTGTAAGTTGAGAGTACAGTTTGCCATGATATGGAAGTGTTCACCTGAAAGGTAGTTCCTGGGATTCATTTTCATTGATCCCAGATTAAAGAAGCAGTCAACCCAGTTACCAAACCCTATATTTATACCAAATCCCCAATAGTTCCCTTAGGCCTAGACCTTCACTGTCTCTGACTAAATAGGGATTTGGCACATTATGGCCTCTGACCTCCCAGTCAGTATAAAGGATGTAACAGATTGTCTCTTTTTCTATGTATGCAGTTCCCATTAAAGAGTTTTGCAGATATCAGTGTCCATAGTAATTATAAAAGTGCCATCTCCAAATGATATGCAGCTTATTCATTTCACAATGTCTCGTCATTTTTGCCTTCAAACTTTGTCTTAAATTAGATCATTTTGTGTGAAATTACTAGTGACAAATGTGACATGTAGTACAATTGTTTAATCTGTTTTCCAAAATTGAGCTCAAGTTGCTCAGATATTATTCATACATACTTGCAAATGGATTTAATTATTTTTCTTTTGAGGTTATTTGTTTACACTTATTTATAATGAGTTCCCTTCCACCCATCTGTCAGCTGAAAGGAACCTCAAAATAGGTGCTTTCTGTGACTTTGAGATCTTTTGTAATGCCAGAATAGTGAAAAGAGGCCCTAAGGTAAATGACAATAAAGTGCTACCTCTATTTGCTGTTTATCATTCACTATTTCTTATTTGTATTATGTGACTTGTCAAATGCATTGTTTCTTTTCAGTGAATGAGGAATTAGAAGATATAAAGAAAGAGAATAACAAAGGCGTTGAGTAAATAAAGCACTTCTGTTTTGTCACTCACCCAAAACTGGAGGTGGAAATTGGCATGTTCAAAGTGCTAAACCAGAAAGGAGCAGCAGGGTAAGCAATACAACAAAGCAGAAACTGAGGCATACTTTACATCAACTCCTGAAAGGCAAGTGGTGAGGAAAACTGTGCCCAACACGGGATAAATGAGAGAGAGAACTGAAGCAATCAGAAATGAATGAGTCCCGTAATTACCATTGTTAACAATCCATTTCGTTCTCTTTCTCCCTTGGTCATACATTTTAAGTGAAAAGATGGAAATCTGGAACCAGAGGAGACAGAGAAAGAGGTTTACCCTGTACTGAGAGAAAGGAAGATTCATTCTCATTCCTTGCCCCTACTGGAATGAAAATGGACCTTTAACACTGATGACAAGTGTACTGAAGACAGAATATTTTAATAGTTCTACTGCTTTCATTATAGCAAAAACAAGTTTTTTTTCTCTTCTGTTGGAAAAGAAAATCATTAAGTAGAACTCAAAACTCAAAACAATAGCAATTACTTCAAACACTAAAAATTCCTCTTTCTTTTTTTCTTTTCCAGGAAAATAATTTCAGGATTAAGTCGTACCCAAAAGGCTTGCAATTTTATCAACAGCAGAGGAAGCTACAGTGAAGAGATGAAATTTTCATCCATTCTGTACTTGTATTTAATATCTTTATTTATAAAACCTTTATAGACTAATCACACAGTCTACTTCACAGTCTACTTGTAGTTTCATGGTAGACACTGGCATAAGGACTTCAAAAATTATATCATTAAGCAGTACTTGGAAGATACCAATGACTATCTCTACTCTTCACTTTAGAGGACTTTCTATGAGACTTCTTGTCTCATTCTTTTTTGGCTGTTTTCTTTTGAAATTGGTCAAAGTACTTTTAGAACCTGTGATGAATAGCAGCATTTCTGATGAGCACAGCTTCCTTAAGAGCACCCATAACTAGGGTTCAAGTGACAAACAAGAAATTGTTTGTCTCAGCAAAAGTCTGCCTAATAAAGTGAGTTTTCTTCAGTGGTTTTGAATAGGAAAAAATGGAACTATCCAGACTACCTAAACTAGAACAAGACCTCCACAATCATGCAATAATTTTGTGCTAAAATCCATGTAAGTTCAACACTTAGTGCAAACATCTACTGATGCATTTTTCAAAATATCTAAGAGAATGGCTTTAACTCTTTGATCTCACATTTGCATCATGATTTCCACTTAAAATGCTGTGATGTAATCAGCGCAGTCTCCCCACTCCAACCCAGGAGAAAAAAAGAAAAAAAAAAAAAAACGGAGCTACTGAGAGAAGTCTTCAGTTCAGATCCCCTTCTTCAGTGATGTCTAAAAATGTTTGTAGCTATCCAAATAAAATCAGGCCTTTCTTCCCTTACAGTGTTATTAGTACTTTGGCTGAACGCCCCGTGTCCACTGAGAATCCACCCAACCCCCCCAGAGGGAGAAAGAGGAGGGAAGGGGAGGAAAAGAAAAAAAAACTTGCAAAACCGAGACTGCTAAGGCAGTTTTATATTTACACAGAGAAGAAAAAAAAACTATAAGCACTGTACACACAGGGAAAACTAACACTAAAGACTACTTCCCCATGAAAGTTGTTTTCCTCCTCTGAAAACAGCCATCTATCCTGTGCAATCGTCCCAGAAGAAGAAGGAAGTGGTTTCCTTCTCGTCTCTTTATAACTGAGCTGACGTATCATGGTATGGAATAGCTTATTGGTAAAATATACATCAGGTGACCTATCCTAGTTCCATTTCCCTCCCAGGGAGGGTTTGTAACCCACTACATACAGCATGAGGTTTCCAGTTTCCTGGAAACCCAATGCAGTCTTTCCTTTATTTCATATCCTGAGCTCCAGACACGCTACCAGTTGGGAGCTTCACCTCTGCAACTGAGCTTGAATAGGGTTCATCTTCTAATATGTTCTAATTGAAGTAACAACCTTTCATGTGGAGCTTTCATCTTAGAAGTAAGAGTATTATGACATTGATCTCAAACTTAGTTCTGCACCTCCACCTCATAAATGCCAGTGTTGCAGGGTCTGCATAAATTCATCCAAACAGTGCTTTTCAGTGGTCTTTTAACATATGAACACTCAGCTACTTTATCATTTGTAACTCATGCTAGGTAGCTTCACATTCACACACTTCCAAAAGAGTTAGCTCAGGTCTGTGTATGAATTCCCACCAAATGCCTGTTTTTTGGCACTCCCACTGCAATAAGACAGAGTCTTAGAACCTGTGTCTGTTACAACAATTTTTTAGGTAAACCTATATACAGCTGTTCAATTCAATTTCAGTATGCTAGTAGAAATATCTAAGAAATTTGGGATCCTGAGCATTACTAAAAGTATGATAAGATTACGCATTGTTTGGACATTCTTGTTCTGATTCTGAATGAGATCTTAAATATCAAAGAATCTAGGATTTGGAGTCTGGCTTGACAAAGCCTTTCAGTACATGCATAACTTTCAGTATGTAATCACTTTCTACATACTTTGTTAGAATGAAGTCAACTGGATACCCTATGAAGAGGTGAAGCAAAGGTAAAGAAATACAGTTTTCATCTGAGACTGGAGTGCGTTGAGGCATCTGTGCAGGCAATATGTGTAAGATGTGAAGAGGAAATTGAGGTGAATGGTACACACACTGGCCACCACTCAGCAAAATAGATTTAGCCTTGGTCTTGAGAATGAGAATGTGTTCCTGAACCTCCGAGTTAAACTGAAAACAAGTACTTTACTGAAAATGGGTCAAAGGATTGCATCAGGTTTACATTACTGCATTTGGCTTTTGTGAGAAGCTGATAGAAGCTTCCCCCATGTCTGATAGAGAGAATGCCAGCTGGCTCCCAGATGGACCTTCTGGTAGCCAAGGCTGAGCCCATCAGTGACAGTGGTAGTGTCTCTGGGATAATAGATTTAAGGAGAAAATATTGCTATGCAAGAGCAATTTCAGTTAGAGAGAGGAGTGAGAATATGTGAGAGAAATGATTCTGCAGGCACCCAGATCTGTGAAGATGGAGGAGTAGGAGGTGCTCCAGGCACCAGAACAGAGTGGTAAATCTGAAATCCGTTGTAAAGGCCATGGTGCCACATGGTGGGAATGTGGCGGTGTGACTCTGGCTGGACATTGGGTGCCCACCAGGCTTCTCTATAACTTCCTTTCCAGAAGACGGGAGGGTGGGAGAAAATAAAATGGAAACAATTGGTGGGTAAAGAGAAAGGCAGTTTAATAAAGCAAAAGCCATACAAAGAAAAACAAAAGATTTATTCTCTGCTTCTCATCCAGTCATTTCCCAGAAAGCAGGGCTTCAGTACATGTAGTTGTTCTTCTGGAAGACAGAGGTTGAAAAAATGAATGACCCTCTGTTGTGGTTTAGAAATTATACTCCCTAATTTAGTTCTCCCACCGAGACTTTCCAAACCACACTGCTGCTTGTCACTCCCTCCCCCCTTCTGCCTCCTCCAGTGCATGGCCACAGAGGAAAATTGGAGGCACAAAAGGCAGAGATCACGGGTTGAGATAACAATTTTCTGGAAACAGCAATGAGCTAAGAAAATGAACAGTAATAGCAACAATATTAGTAACAAAAGTATATAAAAAGAGAGAATGATTCACATACAAAAATGATCACTGCAGACCCCAAGAAAATGAACAGTAGCCAATGGCTTTCCCACCCTGCCAGGTTTTGTTCTGCTGAAAAGGGATGGTCCTCCTTCCTGGAAAGAGAGGAGTCCATTTTCCCTGCCCCTGGCAATGACATAATATGAATACAGTGTCTTGCCTACACCCCTTCCTGCTGATTTAGGCCTGAACCTTCTTGTTTCTTGGTTTTATTGCTGAGCAGATGTCATTTGGTATGGAATATTCTTTTGGTCAGTTTGGGTCAGCTGCCCTGGCTATGTCCCCTCTTAAGATCTTGCCAATCCTCAACCTGCTGTTGGGAGAGGAATGTTGGAGACAACATTGATGCTTGTAAGCACTGCTCAGCACTAGCCAAAACACTGATGTGTTAACAACACCTTCCTAGCAAACCACAGCACTGTCAGGGCTATTTTGGGGAAAATTAACTCAGTTTCAACCAATACACTGATTCAGGAGGATCATTTGGTGGTAAAAAACCAAGACACACGCATGAAACCAACCCAGAACAAATGGCTTTTGTGATAGAGCTACAGTAAAATAACACTTGAGACTTTTAGTCTTTTTTAAGTCACTTAATGAAACTGGATTGAGAGGATGAGGTATTAGAATAATTTCCTGTGTAAATAGTTATTCTGTGTTGTTTATACAGACCCCAAGAAAGGTCAGAAGTCAGTCTGCAAATGAGTAAAACTCATTTTAGAAGCAATGCAAACTGGCATACAGACCTCTGGTATCAGGTCAAGGGAGCTATTGTTTGTTGTTTTCAGACTAAAGGAAATCCCTACTTCCAGCTGAATAACAGGCCAGGCTTCTGCTCAGTGTTCCTGTGCTGAAATGAACTGATCATATAGGTATAGGTAAAGAAGTGGCAATACAACAATAAAGAACATATACTCATCAAATGAAGGAAAAGTACCTAGGCAACAGTCATTCAAAATGCCTGTCTGAAAAAAATAATTGTCCTTGGAACTGAAATGCCACCTCTGAAGAATTAAGATATCATTTTTTCAAACTTTAACAGGTAGTAGGATCAGTGTCCATACAGGTTCAGGTTTGCTAACAAATACTTTTAGAGTTAAATTTATTTTCTATTGTTATAAAGGTCTACTTGACATAATACTGCACACAAGATATAGCAGTGGATGCATGTATATGCATGTGTTCAAAAGAATCTGGTTTCAGTGAGAATCACAGCTCAAATGGTAAAGAAACTTGGTGGGTTTTGTTAGAACAATTATTTAGAAGGGAATAACTGGTACCTACTAAAAGCATTGGTCTGGCTGTTCTGGAAAAGATGTAAACACAGGCAGCAGTGCTGTGAGTTTTCCACATTTGCCCCAAAGTGCCTTTGGGCTGACCTGGAAACTATTTCAATCTCCTTCCTTGGCCTGTCTTCTGAGATTGCCAGTGGGGTACCAATTAGTGCCTACTTGGCAGTGCTTCATGTGACTTGTACACCTCTCTAGTAGGCTGAGAGATGGAAGAAATGTGTTTAAAAAGGACAGAGAGAGAGAAGCTGAATGGAATGAGAGTGTCTTCTTTTAAATGTGAGCAGCTCGGCTAGTGTTGACCCACATGGATATCTACAATAATCACCTGTCATGGCTCTTACTACCCTACAGCTAAATACCAAAGCTTAGATTTCTAATTTTTTCAGGTTCTAGATTACCAACACTGCTTTTTATTTACCCATACATAGTCTTCTTTTAGCACTGTAGATATTTTTCTATGCCAAACAGTAAAAAACACAGTTGAAAATGGTATGAGGAACACCGTTCCTTTTTATCTCACTCCATTTACTTCTCACCTCTGAATCTAATCTTTTTCCTGAAAGAGGACAGGAAGACGATTTTCGCTGAAATTAAATTCAGTGGCTACTTCATTGCACAATTTAATTACTATTCACATGATTTAATAGAGACAGGACTCATAAAACTGACTTATTATATTATTATTCTGTTGTGATTGTGGAAGATTTGGATATATTCCTGAACTCTGAAAATTTAAGGTAAGTTCAGATATCAACTCCTTTACTGAGTGTAACAAATGCAGAGAGTTTTCATTTCAGCAGTGAAATGTTGTTCCATAATAAGTTTTCCTACCTTGGTGTTTTACCCAGCCTGTGATAATTTGCCATAATAATTTTATTACCAGCCTGTTATTTACAGCACAGTATTCATGGAGTTAAAGCCAGTACAAGACCTGCATGTTTAACTATTAACTCTTGAGGAAAACATGATGCAACAAATTAATAAAAATAGGAATACTATGCCAACAAGTTGGTGGTCTCAGTCAAGTTGCTGGTATGCAAGTTTCCACATTATATAACACCACTAATAACAATTCTGTTAAAAATCCTAGCTGAGATGACAAAAAATTAATAGAAAGTTACCCTAAGAATAGGATAAAACATAATTTCCAAGGAATCAGAGGGGGGAATTTTCCACTACTTTATTATCCTCTAAATAAAGACATGGCTAGGGTCTTGTGGCTAAGATGTCCCTTCAGAACATTTTACCCCTAGTATTTTGTAAACATGAGAGACAAGAGAAGCCAAGCTACTTTGTCTTGATATAGATCAAGAGTAGTAGTGAACAAATTGTGAAACTGAAAGAGTTTTCAAGAAAAAAAATCCTCAAGAAATGAGTAATTTCTACAATTGCAATTTTTAGAAGAATACTAAAAAAGGAGATCAGGAGATATAAAAAGGTATAAATGTTAGGTGCGAAAGTTATCATGTAAAAAAAGAAACATATATAGCAGAACATTTCCATAGCATATCCAAATTAATCCAGTAGAATGCTTAAGAGCTATCTAGTTTTCCAGTCAATATTTTATAATTATTGGAATTATTTATATAGTTAGGTGGGTATGCAGGCACTGTCTGACTGTAACAAACAAGAAGTAAAAATCTTGCATGAGAAAGGTAAACAAAGATTCATGAACTTTTCCATTGCATTTCCAAGGTACTATTCTCCTCTTATTAGAAATACGGTTGTGCTTGAAGTCTTCCTGGCAACTGCACAGCATGAAAGATTCAACATCTTTCAGGACTGTAAAACTGTAAAACTTCCAAATCAGCTTTACTACTGAGATACAATATGGATTCACAACTGATCGTTTATGATCACAGAAAGCACAAAAAGTAAGATCAGATGGAGTTTTTCCAGTTCTTGCTTGTGCAATGAGCTTCTTAGGTAGGCCAGATTAGCCTGCCTAGTCTGAAGCCATTTCAGTTCAAAACCTTGATGGATGGGGACGTGTTGAATCAGTGATTGTCCATCTGCGCTTATTAATGATAAAGGTATAGTGAGTAAATTACTCATTCTGTGAAAATTATCTTGGTAATGGTAATTGCCTCAAATTAAGCGGAAGTACTAAGGTTATAATTCTGAGAATAACTAATTTTCATTTTCCTAGTTATATAAACACATTACTTCTATAAAGAAAAAATTTAAATTGTTCAGAAAAAAATGAAAATATTTTTGCTTGCCTAACAAGAACAATCAATGTAGAAGAAAATCTTTTTTGTGTCATTCTCAGTATTTCTTCTTCTTTTTTCTGCATTAATATTACATAGAACTGCCCCCAGAATATTTTATTTTAAAAATACTAAAATTCAAATAGTCTTGAAAAATTTTCCTAAATCTTGTCAAAACTATTACCGAAATCACCACAAACTTTTATTTAGGAAGAAAAGGACCTCAAATCTTTGAGAAAAAACATCCCATGCTTAATGGTTTCTATAGTTACATTCCTTCAGCATGGGAGACTTTAGAAGGTCTCTCTGAAGTGCTTCATTAGGTTTGATCATATGGTAAGTGTCTGTAACTACATCCTAAGATGCCTGAGCTTTTGAAAGCCCATTGTGCTGTTAGAGAGTGTTGCAATGTGCAATTTAAACGTATTCTGTAATGCTGTTGGTCTTTCACCTGCACGTCCTCACCAAGAGTTCCTTGCATTTGTGCACTACAAACAGAAGGATGCAGAAAACTTCCGAAGAGTGACACCAAAAAACTCTGTGCTCAGATACACTTGCTAACTAAGCTGTTAAATATAAAAAGATAGCTTGAAGTGAGATAAAAATTATGGATAGAGATCTACTGGATGACAGGGAACAACTTCACCTCTAATGTGCTGCTTACCATGATTGTAACAAACTTCTTTTGCAAAAGAAGGTATCTTATCACTGATAAACAGAGATATTCTTCATTCTTCACTATTCCTTTTAGAATTTCAGAAACCTTACTGAAGATCAGGATAGTTACATTAGGTATAGTTAAAAATACATGGAGAGATATGGAGGATATTCACAGAGTTTACCTTCAGCCTAACAAGTTTAATTATATGGATAAATAAGGAATTGCAACCTAGCGAATCTGCACTTGCTTGCTCTCTCAAGGGACAGCAGAGCATTCAGGACACCCCATTTATATAGTCAATGGATTCTACATACCAATTCTCCAAACTGAAGAGCTTCACACTAAAGTCAGTAAGACTGCACACGGGTACAGAGGCATGCCTGTATTAGTCAACATCTTGGAAAAGTGTAAGGCTTAGCATCACATGCCAGCTAGCAGTAGGCTTCATTTCAGTTTACAACTGGAAATATCTGATAGAAGAAATCTAGTGGTAGAGGTATGCTTTGGTCAGAAAATCAGTGTATCTTTTCCTGGTAAGATTATTTTTGAGCAAGGAAATTATGTCTTTACTAGAATCACATATTGGAAAATATTCCTCTAAATTATGAGAAAATGGGACAATTACTGAATGTAATTAATAATAGAGGAGAAGGAGAGGATTAAAGTGCTGTATGAAGCCAAACTGTCTAGTTATGTACTGAAATATAAATAGAAAGTGACACTTTTGCTAAAGTTAGGACTTCCAAAGACTCCCTGAGGCAGATGACTTTCGGTAAGTCTAGGACAGTTCAACATCCTCAAACACTTTTAAAAGCTCCAGATTAAACAATCTGGTAAGCATTGTTTGAAGGAGAAATTCTGATTCTATCATTTTTTCCAGTATTTCACTCTTAGCTTCTCATCTATAAAGCACTCACTTTTGGACTGTGCAGAAGGGAACCACTGTCACTAGGAGGTTGATCTCTGTCAGGGGTACACATAATGGAGCTGTGAATAGAGTCAGAATAAGCAGAGAGTATAGTAGTCTACAACAGAGATACCTGGGGTACTCATTGTAAACCAGGGAAAGTCACCTTTGTTGCATTCATAAGTTAACATACTAGGGCTATTGATTTACACTCCCTTTAGCATTCATTTTAGCCCTGGTTCACAATTACAAAGAGTTACTCTTTCAAAGAGAATTGAGTCCTATTTTCCTTCATGTCCAAGTGCAAAATGTCACATGCAAATTGATAGATAAATTAGATTTTGATCAACTGAGTAGGTTTTGGCACTTGTATATATTTTATTGCTAGTGTAAGCAGATGACAATGCTCAAAACTTACACAGGGCAGAGCTCTGGGGCTCTGGGGCTTTTCCCTACTCTCAGACAGCTGACTCATTAGAGATATTTTTTAGTACACTTTGGATTTTGTCTAAAAGTGTGTCTGGGCAGTATTTTATGGTGACATGCAGTCTTACCCCTTTTTTTTTTCTTGTCACGCAACATGCAGCCTGTTTGCTTGGGCCTGAGCCTAAACCAACATAACTTTCTGATAGTTCACAACCAAAACCAGACAATTAGAATCTGTACACTTGCAAGGTTATGGCTGGATCCCATTCTACCCACACAGAGCTCACACAGGCAAAGCCTATATCCACCAACTAAACATCATCTTGGCAGAGCCTGAGTCTCAGGCTGCAGTTGAATGATGTAGCCAACTCATCTCTAAGGTAGCTAGTACTAGATCAAAATGCCTCTCCCTCACTGTCAGATATGTGAATATAAACTTCCTTTGTCATCTCATAGTAGTTCAAAACCTTTGGATACGTATTGGTAAGCTTTCATTGGATCACAAGCCTTCTTTCCTTCCCATAGCAAGCATAAACCTGATATAAAAGCATAATAATGGCAAACACTGTGTTTCATGTCCTTTGAGTAATATGACAAAACAGTTCTGAGTTAATTTCTATACAGATTAAAATTTCTAATGCTGGATGATCCAACAGTCTCATATTAAAGACTTGCTTCACCCTCAAGGTGAAGTTTTGAAAGGGTCTCAGTGTTCTGCTAATTCTTCAACAGGTAAAGTCAGTAGAAATGTTACTACTAAAATTATGTCAGATAATTTTTACAAATTCTGAACTTTTTCCTCTTAATATGTTAGATTCAAAACCCAATGTTAACTGTAGTGGAGTTCATCACCTGCAAAACTAAGTATTCTACATTCTGCATTTTGAACAGCAGGCACCAAATATAAATATAATCAAAAGCTGAACTGATAGAAAACCAAATTATCTTTTCAAAAAAAAATAGTTTAGTCTTTAGTTTCTACATTTAATGTAATAGAGTAAACCTACACAGCAGGTAAGATGGTTGACCAGAAGTAACAGAGCTCATTACACTGGTTTAGAGAACCGAGTTCCCCAGACATTGCACTGAGGGAGCTAGATCCCTCAAAATTATGTCTACAGCCACCAGCATGGGTATATAGAGGCATTTAAGCTAAAAAGAAGGGAACTCAGATGAAAAGGCTTGTCTTAAGCCCAGCTCATCTCTGGGGATTCCTTCTTTTATTACAAGTACTTGCTATACAGCTCGCCATCTTCTCCTGGAGGTTTGCGCCAAAACCTAATCTTGTAACAAAATGGTGACAATGGAACTATGACCATCATTCCCTACTAAATGATAGCTCAGTGACTAGCATGTGAAGTCAGGGACTAGTAAATTCATACTCTTTCACTGCCTGAGAAGACTCAGTCCTCACCTCACTACTGCACAGGCTATCCTGATGTGAAGGAGAGGCTTCAAAATAATTTTGATTCAGTCTAGAAGAATACATGAATATTCCCTGGTAGCTTAAAATAGGCTAGGGTGTATGAGCACAAAGCAAGCACCACTGCCGGCAAAAAGGCCTCTGCGAGAAGGAAAGTCCCAAGTTATGCTTTCTGCTGCATTTATGTTTTCTGGTTTTGTTCGTTGGCTATTCTGTACTAAAAAAACTCTGAAAAGAAACACCTATAGCACAGATGTTTTTGAATGTACTCTGACTCATTTTTCTTTCTCTGGTCTCAGTTTAATAAATCTGTCACCACAGTTTATAAGTGCTCATTCTTCTGTAGTTTAGTTTTCTCTATTAATGTTCTTTTTCACATATGTATAGTAATCTCTTGACATACACACTTCGGCAGTTAATCTACAAATATTTGCTCTGGGAAAAGTTATGAGGAGTTCCTGCTTCCTTTCACAAGCTAAGGTAGGCTTGTTCTTGTTTTTGTTTTCTTTAAGCATATACAGGAATCTCTTTCACAGTTTTTCAAAATCCTGTTTGCTTTTCAATATTATGTCATGGTTTGACTGTATATTGCAACATCAAAACCTACAAGGTAGGGTACAGGGGAACAAGATTTGCCTTCTTGGAGTGCTTCCCAGAACACAAAATAAAATTCTCATTTCCAATGCCTGCTCTTCTAAATTTCTTACCTGTCATTGTTAAATGAGTCAGTGTCAGGATGCAGATGAGGTCCAAACTCCTTTACCTGTGGATCTAGCTACTGAATTTGAAAAGCAAGCAAGCAAACAAACAAAACAAATAAAAAGGACAGCACGACACATCTTTTTTATTGTATTCTAAACATATGTAGCAATATTTATCTTTGGTAGATTAAAACAGAGATAAGAAGGCATATACAGCTACACTAACCAGACAGTCTCTTCAAAGCTTTATAACACCCTTACAGTGGGGTCCCCATTAGCTTTTTAATTTCAGTTTATGAGTGCATCATTAAGTGTGTAGCCTGAAAAAATCTTCATTTTCTGTTCTCTCATTTGCGTCACAGAGCTGCCACTGAGACGTGAACTCAATTCCTGTTAAAGGAAGTCAAGTTATGGAATGTACCCAAGAATATATACTTTGTGTGTTTTAGTTATTAATGGCCATTCATTCAGCAGGACCAAAAGCCAGAGCAGGTGTGAAGCAAAACCTCACCAAAACAAAACCAGTGTGAAACTTAGGTTGTGAACACCAGCACCACCCCCTAACCCCCTTACTGAGCTGCAGTGCTTCGTAGAGCAATATAGCTTTATGAATCTCTGAATCTCATCCAGAAGAGCCCTTCTTTCTCCTTTGAACAGAAATGAATGAGCCAGCTGAGGCAACTAAAGCAAATACTTGGCGAAGTAAGAGTATCTCCCATCATTTTCAAGTCCCACTCAACCTATGTCAGGTTTTACAGCAGTGGTTGGGAAAGCGGTATTTAGATGCAAGATCCGACAAAAGAAAGTCCTCCCAAAACAGGTGAATCTACACTATTTCACTCATGAACAAATAATTCAATTATTCATCTCAGAATAGATGGACGTTTCACTTCTCTTTATACTGCACATAGTTATCTGGCAGAATACACTGCAGCGAGAGCACCTGCTGGAAGAAATTCTGGAGACCTTTTTTCCTTTTTTTTTTTTTTTTAGGCAAGCTAATTTTATGATCAGTATTAGGAATTTAGTTTATTAGTTAAACAATGTTAATATTGTTGAATCATATACTTTGAGGAATAATTTGTCTCCAGAGACGCCAGAATACTTCAGTGTAAACTGAAACATGCCTCATGGCCTCCTTGTTTCACTTTATATTGGAGCATAGGTTGGAAGCTGGCTTTTCTTTTTCCACAGATGTTGTCTAAAGTCAGAGACAGGATGATGAAATTGATTGAGAAATATTTTGTGAAAAAGGTAAGATCTAAAACAACTTAATTTTTATTCACCTCCCAAACAATGTTCTCATTCCTAGATCATTATCTATTAGCTTCTGAGTTGCTTATACAGACAGTTACTATCAGCTTGCAATATTTAACATCATTTTTCAGTTGCAACAGGGCAGCTAAGTACACTTTTAACTGGAGAATATACTACAGTTTTCTTTAAATTCTTTCAATTGGCTTCACAGCATATAGCTAATGAGCTATCTGAAACTGTATCAGTGAAAAGAGCTAGTTGTGCTGTGTCTTATTCTATCTGCAAATGAGTCTTTAAAAACTCTGATCACTATCTCTATATCATCCTTGAACAAAAGGATACATTGGCATCAGGCAGCAAGCAAAGTATTAAGTTAAAACGTTGGAGGAAAAAAGCTAATTAACTGATGTGTGGATTTCTCAAGATGATGGCTGCTGCTTGAAGAAGAAAAAAAACTTCTGCCACTAAGGAAAAAAAAACCAGTATGTAAGTCCAGACAGAATGCACTGGTACCAAAATATTGAAAAGTCTTCTTTTGTACCTTATTTCTACAATAGATAAGTGTACTTCTCTCTGATCTCCTCTTAATATACTCAGTAGCAAAGTATGGTAAGAACTGGTTCACCATTATCATGAATTTTCCAATTGTAATAAAAACATGTTGGTGAACATAAATGCTTTTTGTTTGATATTGTTCTCATTCTACTACTTTTCTTGCTATGGTAGGTAGCTATCTACTTCTCTCCTATGGATTGCCATGGGGAATTTTATCTTTCAGAAAGCAGGAACATGCTGGAAAATTACTTATTTCTCATCAAACAGCTAAGGCAATTTAGAATCCTCAGACATTGGAAGGAATTCCTGCAGTTCATCCAGAAAGATCCCAGAGTTGCTGAAACATTTAAATAAGAAACACCAAATTTCCAGTCAGCTTGCAGATTGTAAAAAGAACAGAGTCCAGTACTAAAGAGGGATGTCCTCCCGTCTATATGGCTCTGTGTTGGAACACATGGGAAGGCTTGATAGCATATTTTTAAGACAGTCGTAAGGAACCACCATGTCACATCAAAATAATACTTTAAAGTATCTTAACTCGTTGACTGCCTTGAAGTTGATCATTATTTCGAGAGTTTCTTATTTATCTGCTGCTGCAGGTGTTGATGATAGACAATTCATATCCCCAAGGTCATGGGAGTGCCCTTTTTGCTGACTCTTCCATGCATTGCAGGATAATGTTCAAAGGGTTAAGCTGATTTTTTTGTGGATCATCAGTGACATCCAGTGGCTATTCAAGGTGATCGCAGGTGTGCTATGCCAATCCAGACTCCTCCTGTAGTGGAGTGATACAGACTGAAGAGGACGTTAACTATCTGCATACGTTCCTTGTACTGGTTGATCTCATCTTCTCTGAAAATTAAAATTATTGATTTATTTTGTGATATTATTATACTTAACTGGATATTTCTGTTCTGTGGAACCCAGTTCTTCCAAGCGTATCTAGTCTATTATGTCACCACAAGAAGAAAATGGAATTGCCCAGGAGACATGATTTGTGTCAAGAGCCTATAACAAGCAAAAAGGACAATCTCATGAGAGGAAAGGGAAAGAAAAAGGAAAAAAAAAATTTAGAACTCTTTCTGTGACCCCATCACTCTAAATCACATTGTATAAACTACATGGTGAACTGGAACACCAGTATGGATGGTTTTTATTTTATTAATTCATGAAATTTTATGCAGCCCAGGTCTTAAGTCTCTTCTTCTGTTGATAGCCAATGAGACAGCTTCCAGGTGTAGGCTTAAAACATCTAACCAATTTTCTACCACAACATAACCCATTTCTTGTTTTATTTTGTCTTAAATATAAACCAGTTACTTTGAAATCCTTTTTTGTCTTTCCCAATTTCTGTTTCAGCTTCACTCTACATAGACTGGGTTGTCTTCTCATACCTGCATATTATTCTCAGGTAGTCCCCACACAGTTTGATGCTGTAAGTTATAACCATGTCTGTGTTGACCTTGAAAACTTTTCAACCTCTTCTAGAACTTTAAAACTTTCTTCTAGATATTCAGACTGACTATTACCTTTCTGCTGCTTCAGGGTATACAAAGAAATTTTGTTCCCTTGGTTACAATAATGTATCTTCCCACTTCCTACATGCAAATTCAATTTATAAACAATTACAATAATACAGAAATCTAATAAATTCATCACCATCAGTACAGTACATATTTCATATATGTAACTAGATAAAGAAAAATTATTAAATTGCTACACTAAATCACAAGGTAAGAATATTTACTAAAATGGACAAAACATAGGAAGAGAGAAAATAATTCTGCATTTCTGTTGTGTGATTATTTAATATACTGAGTGATAGCATTTAACTTTTAGTAGTGATGGTTAGCTGCAGACCTACTTTTAAGGGAGACAATCAAACCATTGACACAGCTTTTAAACATAAGTTTAAAATTTACTAAGTCATACAAATTCTTCTGTAAAACAGAACAGTCTAAGGGAAAGAAATAGACAGAGATCACTAAAACTAGACATACATTTTTGAATATTTGCTGTTAGGCATTTATATCTTACATCTCAAGTTCTCCTAAATATTTGCTCTGAACTGATTCTAAAACCTAGACACCATAACTAGTACTGAATGAGACAAAACCAAAATTTGTTATGTAAAATAGATGGCACAACTTCAAATCACAACTGGAAACAGTCTCAAAGGCTTCCAAGGGATGAAACAGCATCAGATGAGGAAACCGCAGGGATAGTTTACAAAGATGTCTGTTCTTCAATCACTCTTTAAATTGAGTAAAGTAAATTTTTGTGACTTTAGCCAAATGTAAATTGCCTCTCATCCCAACAAAAGCAAGGCAAAATTCTTCTCTTGTATATTTTTTCTTCTTTTTCCAATATATATTTGCTCCTCTGTTTCCTTTTTTCAGACATTAGTATTCCCTTTTTATTTCCTTTTTTCAGACATTAGTAAGGTTTTGCCATAACAAAAGCAGTTCAAAACATGTACCTATGTGAAGTACTCCATAAAAATGGTGCATTAGTAACAAAACCAGGGTTTTTAAGTGGAAAGAAATCTACATACATTACTGTCTTCTGCAATCACCATCTTACTGGAAAATGAGAGGATAGGTGTCAAAACTACTCTGAATTTTCTAAAACTTTTTGAGAAAAATGTAGTGCTTCACTAATTAGGAAAATCTATATTCAACCTTCTTCCAAACTCCCCCTGTCCCCCTCAAGGGTACAAATTATTTTACCATAGCAACTTGTTCAAGCATATTCAGTTTTAAACTCACGAGAGTTCCATTTGTCTATTACTCTAATCTCCTCCATAACATGTCCTGTCCATGTCACACACAGATTCCTACGTGTACAGTAAGTGTTCATATATATTAAAGACCAGAATGTGCCTTCCTTACTGAGTTCATTTAAGTTACCCTGTACAAGTGACCCTCTGTGTGAGGAAAGTGAGATAGTACTCCATGGGCTTGATTTACCATATTTCTCTAGTTTTATTACTAAATTCCACCTCTAAGGTCCCTTGTGAAAACAGTGGGCAGAATTTGCTGCCAAGAAAAGGAAAAACAATCTCTAATTTGTCTCTTATGCCTGACCCTTCTGCTGAGACATGCATTCATCTTCATTCACAGTCCAGCTTAATATACTGCAGTTTGACATCTTAGTGTCTGAAGCCACAGTGCAGTTTACTGTAATGTTAAAGTGAAAGTGAAAGAGGAAAATATCATTTTGTCACTGGATTGAAGATGAGCAGAATGGGTCTTGATGGGATGCTTAATAGTGTGCTAGAGAATACTGTCAAAATGGTAGATCTATCACTTAATGTAATGATTTTCTTATAGGTATAGATGTATTAGGTATTCCCTAATTTTCAAAGGCAGACCTCAAACCATATTCTATCATCTTTTCTAAAAAAGTGAGTAACAGCTGACTTGGAAAATAAACCCACCACCTTTGTGGTATGAAGAGATAATTAGAATTTGGTTCTTAATTATTTGTTATCAAAATTATAAAAAAACATTCAGAAAATTGTTAATTGGTTGATTGTAACCTACAGAAAGGATAATATCATGTAGACCTGATTCTTTTTTTTTCTTTTATTTTTTGTTGCCCTGTATTCGTTTTCACTCTTCATTTTATAAGGTCCTTATCTAGCCTCTCTATTTTCTGTGTAATAGGGGAGAAGGTGAATGTTCAACCCAATTTCTTCCTGATTATTATTTTTTGATAAAGGTATTCTGTGGTACATAATAAATAACCCAGACAAAGCCAATTATCTGTTTCACATTGAATAAGAAAATCTACCATTCTGGTCATTTTACACATTGAATGTTAATCACATTACTTTTTGAAAATCTCATTAAATGTTTTTTTATATATATACAATTGATTCACCAGCCCTCAATTTCATTTGCTTTCTAATCTTAGTGTGACAGAAATTGCATGTATTTTAAAATTAAATAATTACCAGAAGGTTTGGAAGAACAGCAGAGGCACAAATATTGATTCAGCATCTAACCCACTTTACCTTCATTGAAAGTTAAGTATTTGCTAACACTGCTAACACTGAAGTTTCTCTCTGGATGCCACAATGGTTGTGTATCTTGCTAAACAGGGTGTGTAAGAATAAAAAACCATAGCATGAAACTGAGTCTTTAAGTCAAGTAAAGCCCAAGTGAAATGAAATATGTTCATGCTTCTTATAAACAGTTTTTACAAAGATATTTGGAATACTGTGAAGCCAAACTACATTAAAATTGTCCCTTCTCCCTTGTATGATGTAGCTACAGGGTTGTACGATTGCATTTAAGATGTTGAACTATATTTATATATTTCATAGATTTTTACTGCAGCTATATAAAAAGAAAACAATTATAGTCTTATAGATTCATTGTTTTATCTAAATAACCAAAACCAACAAAACGTATTGTAAAGATTTAATCACACTTGCTGTCTATAGATCATAAAGCCAATGTTTATCTATCAGGGATTAATTTTTTAAGTATTCTTTTATTCAGACAAGGAAAAATTATTTTTCATCATTCTTAGCGAGGAAAATCAAAGTAATGATAACACAGAGTTTCAAAATCATTAAGGCATCTGTGTTTCACTGAAATCAGATTTAAGCACTTGTTTTTTTCTGAAGATTTCCATTTACATCCATTTTGACTTATTACCATAGAGGCATTTGCACTGTGATGCAATTCTTTGGAGAAGCTGCCATATCATTTTTGTTCACAGTCTTTAAGTTGCTGCATTCATGAAAGAAAAATGTGTAGCTATAATTGACTGAAATGTAGAAAGTAAAACAATGTAATTATTATATTCATATGGGAAAGAAACTGATTTTAAGATTCATTAAGAAACACAAGGTTTCTCCATAAAAGTAAGTCATCTCCACTTTCAGTAAAAAGTTAAAGACTTATCAGACAGTGCAGCTACTCAGATATAGCATTGATTCAAAATGTTCTGGTCAGAGTAGCAGAAAAACGAGAGAATGCTCTGATAACTCTGGACTCTTCTGATGTTAACATTCCTTGGAGAAGAAAAAAATTAAAGAGATTTTAAAAAGCATAAAACCAGTTAAGTTGAAGGTTAGTTGATGGATGGCATTTCCACAGCCATGTGAAGAACAAGAGGGGCCTCTCCATTTGCACTATAATATCAGCAATACATAAGATTTTTTGTTGTATAGACACATATAGGGATTTCTGCAGTAATGATCTCATTCAGGGTAAACTCACTGGAAGCAGCAAACTTTACTCAGCCACACATCATCAGAGTTAGTTTATTATTCCTGGGGGAAAGTGTCACACCCTTTAAAGAGCTGTAGCAAATTATTTCCAGAACAACCGAGGAAATCTAGCAAGGATTCTGAGAACACCCTATCACTTCTTGCAACGGAAAAAGCCCAAAAGGCGCTGTTTAGTCAAAGGTATTTACTACTAAACATAAGTTAAGAATTCATAGAGAGGTGTGAAATCATATATGTGGGAATTTAAGGTAATGAGAGTACTAAAGTAAGAGTAAAAACGCCCTAAAAGATGCTGCATTATCAGTGTTGTGACACCATTCCACCAACACCTTTCCTTCAGGAAAGAAAACAGATGTTTAAAATCTGGTGTCTCTATATGCAGGCAGACTATTATGCTCTGTAAATAGGTTTAAAATGTCCTAACATTTCTGAGGCTTTCTTATCTCTTGCTCATTTACCTTCCTTTAAATTGCCTTCATGCTTTCCCCCCTTTTGTTAAATTATTCAAGAACTCCTGTTTATAAAGTCATAGTCATAAAGAACAGGAAATGGGAGCAGTGACATGTGATTCCCAACCAATGAGGCACACAAATGGATTGTAAAGGACTCATAAAACGTAAGGCCAGAAGGAACCATGAGATCATCTAATCTGATCTCCAGTATATTACAAGTCCTTATAGCTCACTCATATAGCCCAGAGAGTGAGAATGTCAGTCATCTTTTGCTAAAAATGGTAATGTTATCTCTTTGGCAACTAACTGCAGGCAGGTGCAAGTTGGCTAAACCTATTACTAGCACCTACCATGAAGGAGATCCTATACTTCAAATATTTCTCTGTCCTATGAAATAGGATTCAGGGAGATTTACTATTTAGAACAGAGAGAAGACAGCACTCCTTCTTCAAGCTTCTTAATCATTCTGGAAGAAAATCAGTCTGGCATTAGCATTGCCTTGATCAAGTGTAGACAGAGGCTGCAACAAGCAGAAACAACTGAAAACGGACTCACGAGCTTCACTGTGTGATTTGTTGCTTATAGATCCCAGCTGAGTTAAGTTTGAGGCTAGTGCCTAATTAAACCACATCTTTTGCTTTTTTTTTGTTTCCTGCCACAGACAACAGTTTTGTTTGGCCAGTACTTACTCTAATATACTCACTGTTTTTGTTGGTGGCTTTGTTCCAGTGGTACCGGGTCCTGCACTTTGGCCACAACAACCCCATGCAGCACGACAGGCAGGGAACAGAGTGGCTGAAGAACAGCCAGACAGACAGGGACCTGGGAGTTTGGATTGACAAGAAGCTGAACATGAGCCAGCAGTGTGCTCAGGTGGCCAAGAAGGCCTGGATCAGGAACAGTGTGGCCAACAGATCCAAGGAAGTGATTCTTCCCCTGTACTCAGCACTGGTGAGGCCACACCTTGAGTACTGTGTCCAGTTCTGGGCCCCTCAGTTCAGGAAGGATATTGAGGTCCTGGAGCAAGTCCAGAGGAGAGCAACAAGGCTGGTGAAGGGACTCAAGCAAGAGTCCTATGAGGAGAGACTGAGGGAGCTGGGGCTGTTCAGCCTAGAGAAGAGGAGGCTCAGGGGAGACCTCATCACTCTCTACAACTCCCTGAAAGGAGGTTGTAGCCAGGTGGAGGTGCTGGTCTCTTCTCCCAGGCAACTATCAGCAAGACAAGAGGGCATAGTCTTAAGTTGTGCCAGGGGAGGTTTAGGTTAGATATTAGAAAGTATTTCTTTACAGAGAGGGTGATCAGACATTGGAATGGGCTGCCCAGGGAAGTAGTGGATTCTCTGTCCCTGGAGGTTTTTAAGATGAGACTGGATGTGGCACTTAGTGCCGTGGTCTAGTAACCACAATGGTGTTGGATCAAGGGTTGGACTTGATGATCTCGGGGGTCCCTTCCAACCCAGCTGATTCTATGATTCTATGATTCCTCATTTCCACTGTTGAAAATAAAATAAAATATTGTAAAAGATGGCTAACTTCTTTTTTGAGTTTATCTTCCTTCAGTTTCCTGCCACTGGTTGCTCTTATGATGCATCAGTCATGAAACAAGCCAACTAATATCCAGTGGCACTGCTAAAACACTTTATTCGGTCACCTTCCAATCTTACTTCTACCAATCTGAGATGCCACTTCTGAAATATTCCATAGCAAGTCATTTTTGTGCAGTACCCAGACAATGTTGTGGCTCTGCTTTGTCCCTTCTCGGTTTCACAAGTTGAACCCCAGACCTGTGTGAAGGAATGTAATACACACAGGTAAACTCCCTGCCTCTTTTACTTGTCTGCACTACATGGTCCATGGACCACACAAACAAACGTTCGGGCTAAAGCTATGCTTGGTTTGACTTGGTCACTCTTTCAGTAGCAACAACTATGACCCCTACGGGTGTTTTCAGTAAAGTTATTTGCCATTCTGGAGATCTAGTTCTCATTCAGGTTTTGTTGTTTTTTTTAAAATGCAATTTTGTCTCTATAATTTTTAATTGTCTATTTAAACTGCCTTGTTAGGTTTATGAGAGACCAATCCTTACCTTTTAAACACACTGCCAGGCTTTTATGTTCTATAATAAATTCTACCAGTTCTACCTTTCTATCTATATATAATTTACGATGAAACTGTTGAAAAAAGGTATTGAATAACTTTGAGTTCAATACAAAAAGCTTGTAGCAACTCCCTAAGCAAATCTCTTTAATAACAATTTCCCATTTATAGGTTATTTTTTCATCAGCATGGTAATTAATTTTTGATTTTAGCTTCATATTTCTTATTGATATCTCACAGTATTAATTTTTTTGTCATTTTTAGTTATTAAATACATTAAATTATACATTCATACATTTATGCCTCATTCATACATGCTAAATGCCTCAGTATATAACTCAAACTATATAGTTACCTTTCTGAGGGAAATTTGTAAAAGGTTTTTAGACAAGACTTATTTCCTACAAAACCAAATTGAATGGTATTAATTATATTCCTAAACAATACTTGCAGTAAAAGCTAGTGAACAATCCATCAAATAAAATATGTTTGCACACTGTATTTGGCCTCTGTCAAGAGAAGTCAGTATGAGTGTTTCCGTCATTCTGTAGTCTTTGGATACAGCCTTTATAAAGCACTTAAAATGTGTGCATTAATTTCAAAGGCAGTCTGTTCACTGACACTTCATAAACATGTAGAGGACTAGATTTAGTGAAAAAGCTTGCTTGCTACAAATGATTCATCCAACTTTAGAGAAGATATATGTGTAAAGAGTACTGAAATACTGAAGTTAACACTATTTCAAGGTCTTCCCTTTACACTTCAAGTTTATATTCACTGTTCATATTTTGTTGGCTTTTCACAGACTGCTTTGCTAAAAAGAAGTGTAATGCTTTCAAATGTACATAAGCAGATAAATAGCACAAGACTCATGCATTGCCCTCAGCCAGAAATTCTTTAGAAAATGCTAGATGAGAAATGAATACCTTGTTGCTAAGTTACCTTGTTTCATTTAGTGTTATAATTATTTGTTGCTTAAAGAAAAGCGTTGACATTTTCCCCTTAGTCTCTGACATATGGAAGACAGGCTTTAAGATTCTCTTATAAGAGGAGCACATTATAATATATACCTTTATGTTCTCCATGTGCAACAGTCAACATGCCGGGGCTAATCAAGACATTTCAGGCTTTAAAAACTTCTGGCATTCCAAAATAATTTTGATATTCCAGACAGTTTATTTTTAGAAGCAAATACACTTCCTAAGAATTTGATCATACATTTCCCTATTTTTAATCAATCAGGAATGTGCAGATAAAATTATCTGTCATACACTTTAATCAATATGTAGACCTGTTTCTCCCTTCTGGAGGGTTAACAAAACAGACGGTATGAGTGAATGGGCTCATATTTCAATTTTTAATCACAATCAGGACAGAGGTCTTATTTGGGTCCACATGATTTTGATATATTTACCTTAAAATAATAAGGAAATAGTGCAAATTATAAGTTACACCAAAGCAAATGCCATCCTAAATATGTGCTGTTGAAGATGTGTGGAAATGCTTTCCTGAATTTTGTGGCAAGTAATTTTCACCTAAATTACCTCAAACAGACTTTGAACATCACAAAGCTGATGGGGGCAGGGGTTGGGATGGGGGTGTAGAAATATTAATCTTTTATTCTTGAAAGAGAGAGGGTAAATGATACTTGAAACAAATACAGAGAGAATTAAGTGATGCAAACAATGTCACAGCTAAGTCAGTAGTAGAGCTATGGACAGTACCTGGATCCAGTATTTGATTCTGATTCTTAATAATGTGTTTTAGACAAATTCTGAAGACAAAATATGAAAACTTCAGCACTCGCTTCTTCTTCTAGTGTCAGTCACAGCCTGGTATCACAAGTATGTGGGAACAGAAATACCCAAGAGAGCATTTTGCACACAGCAGCAAGAGCACAGTGGCACGAGGCTGCACCTGGGGCTGTGGAGCTCTAGGATAGAGGGTCCTGTGGCTGCTAGCTTATAAGTGCTGTGTACCTCTTCAGTGCTCATACCAGAAATATGGAATCTACAGAGGGTGTCAAAGAAATCATATTAGTCCTTCCTATCCGTATTATCTTTTGAATCGAATCTACAAAATTTGCAAGCATAACTTTTTTGTTCTTTTATTTTTTCTTCTTTTTATTTCTGTCCAGATTCAGAAGACATATAATCAGAGTAGATGTGATGAGTCTGTAGTACTAATATGGTCTGCAGCCATCACTGACTCAAATCAAACAGTGTATGTTTGTAATCCAGAAGACTTGTCAGTAATTTTAGTTAAAAAAAATTAGGGGAAAAAAAAAAAGAGGATCCCATAGTAATGCTGACACTTCCTCTCTCTAATGTCAAGGAGACAATAGCTCTTCTTTCATTCAATTCTTAACTACATAGTTCAAAAGTTAAATTACCTGAGCAATGAACAAACAGACACTGGACAGATGAAAAAGTAACGTATTTACTCTTTCAATCGAACAAGTAGATTGTCCTTTCTGATGAAGCTCTCCCTTACACAGCAAAGCAGCTACCTCATTTCTTGCTTATGTGTCCCCATAAACAGCAACTGCTTTACTCTTATTTTGAATAATAGACACAGGTTCGGGTGTTTGACAAGCAGAAATAAAGCGCTATACTCTTGGAAAACAATGTGTGCTAGTACATAAGAACCACCAAGAGAGAGAAAAAAACCCTGAAATATTGAATTTCTTTAATTATTTCCTTACAAGGTTACTGAATCAAAGAGAAAGTCCTGGTTTTATTCAGTTATCATCCACCCTGCTTTCATCAACTCCCATGCTGCATTTTTACATTTTCTACCTATTTAAGGACCCACTGAGGAACATGTTCACACATTCTTACTCATTTATCTTTGTCACTTGTAATTACCAGAGTGGCCATTTTCTTGCTTGTGCATATTCCTGCTCTACTCCTCTTTCTTTCTTTCCTCCTAGGAGGAGTGTGACACTCTTTATTCTAGGCACCCTTGGCTGTACCATCTGTAGGAAGATCAAAGACAGGGTCATATCCATCTAATAACAAGAGAGGAAACAATATGTAGGTGAACACTCTATTAGCCTCCTTCTTCATTTTATTCAGGTCAGTGCTCAGGACTTTCAGATGTCTTTGAACAAATGGATGTGAAAATGACAAGACAAGTTATAAAGAAACAAGTTTCTTTCTTACGCAAGTTAGGCTGATAGGTTGAACCATACTAGTGTTATAATAGTCTTCTCCTGGGCAGCTCATGAAGTATCTTTTCTGAACAATCCTTACCCTTCAAAATAAAGCATAAAAATCTCCTTCCATCCTTGAGACTTGCAGCTATTAAAAAATGTCCAGAGGCAATAAACTGAAGAATTGCGTAGGATACTGAGGACATTTATATTGACAGGAAATCAGTTTTTCCATGATAGCTGAACTCCAAGATCTCTCTACGGAGAGGACTAATTTCTCCACTGGTGTAACAGGCAAAGCTCTACTGACTATGGTAGTGCTGCATTATTTTATACCAGCAGAGAATTTCAAGTAAAATCTTTAATTTATTTGGATGCCTGGAACTGAAAGTTTGGATCGCTGTGCTGCGAGAGCACCCTGAGCACAGGGCTAGAGTGGCTGGGGATTTCTGGCTGGGTCATGTAGCCTGTCTTTGGCACCACAACTCTGCATCGTGAAACACAGCAGGAAGAACAGGAAAAGCAGTGTTCATTAGTTTCAGCTTAGGAGGTTTTTTCACATCTATCTCCTTCCATGACTTTGTAGTTCAGCTTACTGCCCTAAAGACTTAAGCAGCTGGCTATGATCCTCTTAGCACATCTGAGTGCTATGTAACTGAGACAGCCTGTTGTGTGTCTTCGTGAAAATCAGACACCATCAGACACTGCATTTCTTGTTGGAATTAAACTTATGTACACGAATTATTTGGGCCAAAAGTTCCAAATGCTTTTCTCCCTTGTTCTTTGTAGGGCTTTTTTCAAAGCATATTATTCTTATATATTACAGAAAAGTAATTGGAAGCATGGAGAAACATTTTCAGAACAGAAGACAGAAAGAAAAACCCATAAAATTTATTTATGTCAATATGTGTGCATATGAGGCATTTCGTTAGTGCTGATACTGGTGTATCAGACACTTTGTCTAATGCTGGTAATGATAAGTGTTGTATTAAATCCATAAAGAAGTGTGTCTTCAGCATGTGCAAAGTTTCACAAGATGCCATTGCTATTAACTTTAGCATCCTTAGCTGAGGGCTTGCTCCTCATTGGATTATTTTTTCCCAGATGGAATTATATAAATCAACTTTTCATCAGATAAAAGTTCCAGGCAGTCTAATAGAAAAGTATTCCTACTGCAGTATTTAGAGAATATTTCAGTGTTTTCTTTTGGTAACAGCTTCACTGACTTCTTAAGTTTTCAGTGTGGTCTCAAAACCCACAAATGGTGAATTTCTTGGTTCAGTAGGCCATCTAAATAATGTCTAACTTCATGAAGCTATTGAGAATGCTTTACTGTAGGCTAACTCTAAGGTAATGGTAAGAGTTTTGCCATATTATGAACATTGTACATATACAATCAATAAGATTTTTGTAAATGTGTTCCCTTAATATGCCTAAAATATGTATTTCTACATATATACAAAATACATAATATGTAATATAAATATATATAATTCTAAAAGTATATAATTGTTACATTAATGGTGTCAATGCATTCAGTGATCTTGTCTTGAAAAAGAATAATAATCCTATCTTTCAAGATTTGTTTGGGTAATTGTTACGGTTCATTACATGGTTTCTTTTAAATAATTGTGCTTTCTGTGAATCAGTAGGAGGATAAAATGCATTATGTTTGGCCTGCTTGCCTGAGTAGAACTTGGGTAAAAAAAATTAAAATATCACATATGCCTACCCACACTTTAATATGTCATACGATTAGCTAAAAACTATACTTTTCAAAAGAGAAATAAAAGACCAGTATTCAACAAGTAATTTTTCTAATCAAGTGTTGTTATACAGCTCCTTGTCACTCTTTAGAGCCACCAGATGTCTCATTTTCATACATAAAATGTTGATGGTAGGAATCAGTGTACAGGAATAGTGGAGAGGCGATATTTTGTGGGGTTTGTAGGTTTTTTTTAAAGCTTGTATTCTTTGAAATAACCCACGAATCTGGAAAGCTACTGCTGAGCGGTACCAGCACTCACCAGACTATCATGGGGCTACATTGCTCAACAGACTTAGTTTAAATGGAGTCACAGGCAGGAACATAGTAGTCTAGACTATAGCTGCAGTAAAAATAAACAGCTAAAAATCAAAAAAGTTAGTTTAAATACAAAGAAATTACAGGCTGAGGACCAAACAGACCATCAACAAAACAATGTCCCTTGACACATTAAATGAGAACAGCTGTCTTTTCCTCCAGGATGTAAACCAAGAGATGCTGAGAATATGGGTCTAAGAATTAATGTTTAATGCAAAATATTCCTTTCTGAGGTCGATATATTTTGAGCACAATGACAAAAGTCTATTATTTTCAGGGCAGCTCATTAAAAGTATGAAGGTGTTGCCAGTATTAGAAAGATACCACTTACAATAAAGTCAGTAAATTTCACAAAAGGTCATACCAAGTATCCTATACCAGGTGAAAAATACCCTATATGGTGCTATAATGGGACTCGAGAATGTGCTGGCAGAAATTCAGGTTTCTTAGGTCCACCTGTCATCATAACAATGACTGCTGGTTCTAAGAGAAAGATGAACGTATTTTAAGAGTGCTCTCTGTGGATTCAGCAATTGTCTTCAGCTGCACAGTGTCAGAGCCCTTGTCTGTTCCAAAATAAGTTCAGATCAGTAGTATAAAGGTGCGTTACCAAGTTGCTGTGGGTCATGCAATTCAGGTGGACAGTTGAAATAACGTCATCAGAAATGAATGTTTTGTAGACATGCATATTCTGAAAATCTAGAGCTCAAAATCTGTATTTATGGTTAAAGTTGTTGAAGGATTTTGTTGAATTGCTTTTGCATTCTGTTGGAAAAGTGCTGTCATTATTAATTGGTCTTTCATTTTGCTATTTTACAGGCAGTTCTCTAAATTGTCACAAATCACAAGCAAATTTTAAATTCTTTAGGACAGGAGCTGTCATTGGCTTTCTATTGTAAAGTGACTAACATAGTAGTTTGTCGTTTGGTCCACCTAGAAATATCGATTTTAAATAAAATAAACCATCACCTATCTCACTAACCTTTATCTGGGATAAACCTAAAATAATACAGCATACATAGACTTTCAGTAATAAGGTAAAAATCAGCACACATTCCATATGAATCTCCTTATACAGATTTATGACCCAGGAGAGATGCTGGTGAAGTTCAAACTTTGAGTAGGGTGGAGAAGCGCTTAAAGTCTTGAATGAAAACTTCGCTTAAACCCTGAATAAACTCTTTCCATGATAGTTGACAGGAGGACTATGTGATCAAATTTTCCACACAGTTTTGTTGTAAAATGAGCCAGAAACATGTCTGACTGTTCAACTTTGATAGTGATAGTGACAAAAGTAGTCACAATAGTAATAATATGGTACATGTAAGCTATTGCAAGTGTTTTAATAAGCACATTATTAATTTATGTTGATGTATGAACTACAGTTTCATCTGAATTATTGTGCCATATAGTCTCAACAGAAGACAGGCCTTCCAACTTTTGATTAAAAACATAGGAATCATGAGTAAACTGTCTAAGACCTTGCTAAATTCTCTCAATTGTTATAATTTTTGTAAGTCAAGAGACTTTTATGCAAACTAAAATAAAACAAACTCTAAGTCAGATCACAAAAGGCAGGTCTCATTTTCAGCTGACATTCAATGTTCTGACCACCTATGGTTTCCCAACAGCCTCAAGCTGGAGGTAAACTGTAAATCACAAAAGGGGACTCAGAAATATGAGTACCCAGGATGATTAGCTAGTCCAAATGATGGTTTAAAATAAATAAAAAAAACCAGGAAGTCATAGTATCACAGAATATTTTCAGTTAGAAGGCCTGGCCCTTTAACTTGCATTGATACTTTCAAAAGCAGAGGGAAACCAATGTTCCTTGTCCATTAACAGGATGGATAACACTTAAAGTGTTTTCCATTGCAATTTTTTCTTAGGAAATAATCTTGGTTAATAAAACACTGCAATAAAAGAACAGAATAAGCAATATTGAACTGAAAAATATGCTACAACCTTTTCCTTTAATTTTGGGAAATGGAGCAATCCTATTTTATTGTCCTTTTATTTACCATCATACTATACTTGAACAAACAGCTGATTAAAACAATCCTTGGATCATTTGTGGGCTGATCATAATAGAATCTTGAAAAGTGAATTTCAGCTATTGAATACTGAAATATCATTAACTAATATCTGTAAAAATTACTATAACATTGATGCTGACAGTTCATAGTATTATAGAACTCAGGCAGTTCAGATCTTAGCCCCTGAAGCAAGCTCAACAATCAAATCCAGCCTTAATAATTTTATTTGTCTGGTAGGAGCACACCATACTTCATCTCTCTTAAATCATTGTGGTCCTTGTGATCTCAGCAAATCTGCTACCCTCTGCATTGTTTCCATTGTATCATCTTCGTCATCATAAAACCAGTGCTTTATGGCCTTTCCATTAAACTTAACTTTCCTCACAGTGGAAGGTGACAGATAAAATTTTGGGCAGGTGGACTGAAACCAGAAGTGCTGACATCTCCAATTAGAAAATCTCTTCTAATTTAACTTACAGTCACCACTTTCTGAAGTTTTATCTGACCTCCCTGATGTCTCGTTTGGAAAATCTTAAGAGTAAATACTAAAAGCCAAGGTCCATACATAATGTTCATTAAAATATATGTAAACAAAAGCTCTTATATGGATATTCATTAGGACTATTTTCCTTTTTCATAATTGTGTATTTACTTCCCAAGCAGCTAAGCTTTGGGGTTGAGTTGTATTCTGCAGAGTCAACTTACCTCGAGTACTGTATGCAGTTACAGGCACCACAACATAGGGACATAAAGCTATTAGAGAATGTACAAAGAAGGAGGGTTGCTAAGAATTGAAAGATGTAGAGGGGAAGCCATAGGAGGGGGTCACTTTGGCTTGTTCAGCCTGGAGAAGAGAAGACTGAGGGGAGACCTTGTCACAGTGTACAACTTCCTCATGAGGAAAAAGCAGAGGGACAGCACTGATATCTTTTCTGTGGTGACCAGTGACAGGACCTGAGGGAATGTCTGAGGTTATGTCAGGGGAGGTTTAGGTTGGATATTAGGAAAATGTTCTTCACCCAGAGAGTGAAGTTGGTTGGGCACTGGAACAGGCTCCGCAGGAAAGGGGTCACAGCACCAAGCATGACAGAGAAGTGTTTGCAAAATACTCTCAGGTACACGGTGTGATTCTTGGGGGTTTTATGCAGGGCCAGAAATCAGATTTTGATGATTCTTTTGGCTCCCTTCTAACTATGGATATTTTACAAATCTGTGAACTGCACCTTGGACTCCAAAGCCCAAGAAAGAGTTTTCCTGTCTCCCTACCTATACGCAAGTAGCTAAAGCATCTCTTCTTACCTCAGCTTATGTCATAGACATTAAGGAAAATGGTCTTCTTATTCTGATTTTGTTTGACTAGTTAGAGATCAGTCCTACCTTATTAATGTTGATATGGGGCTGAGCACCCTGAGACAATAAAGCAGTGAAAAACAAATTACTCAGTAGCATTAAGTTCAAGTTTTTTTCTGTGATTTAGGATAAGAAGAAGAAAGAAAACAAATGTATCGGTTTTAAGGAAAAATGAAGATGACACGAAATTTGATGCTGATCAGTTTGATAGAAAAATTACTACTTTGGTAGTGATGCAGACATACAAATGAAAGAAGACATCATATTTTAAATAGCTCTTAATGAAAAAACCTTTGTTCCACTTGAAAAATCCCACTACATTCAGTCAATCGACATCATCAGCAGGTAACCAAATTCCATCACTCAGTAATATTTTATTATATAAAATATATTTTATTATATATTTATTATTTGGAAATGTCTCATGTTATCCTTTCAAGAACATTAAAAGAAAGAAGAACCCTCCCTTTCATTCTGTGGATTATTTGCATTCAATATCTAAAATGACCCTACAGTAAAAAAAAAAAAAAAGGCAAAGGTAAAACGTTTCTAACTCTTAGAGATCTCATAAAATTAAGCCTCTAGCTGCATATATTTTAATATTGCAGACAACATGGTAATTCACATATGTGATTCTAGATCACACTTCAGATTTTAAATTATTTCACTCGACAGAAATATGATTAAGTACACTATCGAAACAATTTTAGTAATTCAGCTCTCAATGATTATCTGTCTCTCCAGTGTTACCTTTGATGTTAAAATACCCTAAGAAATAATGTAATTTTCCAGCTTTCTCATTGGGTTATATTCAGATGTTTCTTAAATATTTTATTTAAAGTCTCTTCCTGACCCCAACCACAGTTAAAATGTGAAAAGAATTTACTTACAGTAATTTCATGTCTTGTAGTTTGCTAAATTCATTCAGAACATCAAAATCAGCATGGATTGATGAATCTGAAATAGTATCAAAGGAATAAATCAAGAGGTTACAGCAGACATAAAAATACAACACGTAGCAATGAGTCCCAAATAATGAGTGTTTTCCAAGATTATACTATCAAAGACCTTAAGATATATGATCATGTTCTTATGAATCAAAATTGATAGCTTGAGAAGTTTTGTTACCCAGTATGCCCATGGTCCACCAGGCCAAAAAAGGAGCATGCACAATCTTGTGCCAGATAATATTTAATTCACCAGCAGTTAATAGGTGCTTAATTGAATGCCTCAGATCCATCATGTTTTACTATAGAAATCTTCAAATTTTATAGGCAAATAAAGAAACTTAAAACACTATATAATCAGCACAGTTAAAATAAGCAAATCCATGCTTTCACTCATTATTATACATTATTTCCAGCTGCAGAGAGAATCTGTGAGGTTTTTGCCTATTAAAAAAGAAAAAAAATGGGATGTAATCTGGAGTAATGGTCTAAAACACTTCAATATAAATGTTGTTACTAATGGAAAATTCTCAAACCATTGCTGTTATACATCTTGTTTCCTTATTAAAAGGGGAGCAACAGACTCATCACAACATTATGCAACAACTCTAGTTTTAATCTTTGTTTTAATTCTCCATGTCAAATTAACCTTGCAGCTAGGGCATAGTTTTAAAAGCAAAGTTTGCTTTTGCTGAAAGAAAGAGTTTTCATTAAGATGTTGGCTAGTTTTTTTAATGCTTTCAGACAATGCAGGCACTAGATATGGGGTTCTACTGGAAAATGTAGAGTTCCATTTTAAAAGGATTGCTTCAATGGAAGAAATGGGTTTGTAGCTTTCTTATTGCCTTCCTGTCATCTTTCCCTTTCAGATCCCCTCTTCTCTTTAAAATTGCTAAGGCCCAGGATATCCAGAAAGTTATGTAGCTATGTTCTAGCACCAGCATGCCTTTTTTTTTTTGTTTTTGTCTGTTGGTTTGGTTTGGTTTTTGGTTTGGTTTGGTTTTAAGTTTTGGTTTGGTTGGGGGGGGTTGTTTGTTTGTTTGTTTGGGGGGGTGGGGTTATGTATTCTATTTGGTTTAGAGAATCTTATTTTTCTTTACATGATATTTTTACTAGAATGAACCAGGGATTACTTTATTGATTTTTCCTTAAAGATTTTGTTTGGTTGTCGAATGAGATGCATGACCTTCTTCTGCTTCAGGCTACATTTTAATTAATCACTGTAAATAGAAATGATCCAGACAACAAAGACTTCATTTGACAAGTGTTTTTTCTCCACTGTATTTTGGTTTGTTTGTTTTCAGATCTTTTTTTTCTAAAGAATATTTAATAGTATCTAAGTG
This sequence comes from Chiroxiphia lanceolata, assembly GCF_009829145.1. Classification (NCBI taxonomy): domain Eukaryota; kingdom Metazoa; phylum Chordata; class Aves; order Passeriformes; family Pipridae; genus Chiroxiphia; species Chiroxiphia lanceolata. The sequence goes on from NC_045640.1 coordinate 36,575,523, forward strand.
TGCAAGCTCAACTAACCCCCATGGGATTCCTGCTATGGACAAAGAATACCCACAAACCTTCCCCTCAGGTAGGAAGATAATCCTTTTTTAAAAAGGATTTGTAATATACCCTGCAGGTCAACTAAGCACTTCACAGGCTGAACCCAAAATTGCCTAAGCACACCTTTCTGTCAGTCACCTGACAGAAATTCAGTATGAGATGTCACATTTCCACTTCTCAGAATGGAAATACTATGATAGAAATAACCAATCCTGTCCTTTTCCAGTTAGCTTCGTTTGAAAAATATAAAAAACTTATTAAAAAATAGTGGAAATCAGATCTCCATATGCTAGCACTGATGGCATCAGCATTCGCTTTATCTCTGTTATTGTCTTCACCCTCACACCCACAATTCTCTGTTGCAGGCAATGACTCATTTCTATAGAAGCACCATGGTACCACAATGATCATACAGTCTTTTTCACAATACTTGTAGAAAAAAGAGAGATGATAATTTGTGGAGAAATGGTCAGAAGAAAGAATGGAGGGTCAATACAAAAAACATCACTCAAGTTTGAGCAAATACATAGGACCTCTTTTCTGGAGGTTGGATAGCTGGGTAGCAGTTTTTCTTCCCTGAGATCTGTGATTACTTGGCTGCTGTTTCCTGCCACTGCCATAAGTGAAGGAATCACCCATGAGTTCCAGACCAGCATGTGTACTGAAGGTTTAGAACAAATCTGAACGTCTGTGACTTCAGCTTGCATTCGTCATGGCTGGAGATGGTAAGAACTAAAGTACTGAAAGCAATTCCTGAGAGAGAGAGAGAGAGAGGGATGGATCAGCAGAGCTTGATCCATGACATTTACTTGGCTTTATCTCACCAAAGTAATGTGCACAACTGATTTTCAAGGCACTGATACAAGAAGATGAGTTTTAAAAACTAGAGGGTAAGTAGGACACACAGCACCTTGTACATGCTGAATTTGTATAACTTCTCCAAGCAGTGGGCAGGCTATTATAACTTTATTGTTTCAGGATATAAGCCTATTATCCTCTGCAAATGAATACAGTGACATTTTGCTGTATCGGTTGAAAAGATTAACAGTTCACAAAGCAAACTGCCGAGTGCGGCAAATTAAATACATTAAAATGTGCAAGCTTAAAATTCTATACTCCCTGCCCTATAAACTTATATACAATACAGTTTAAAGAGTCTCAGTGGCTCAGTTAATAATGTACTGGCCTGTCAGCTTTCTGGATGCAATTTAAGTCTGTTAGGTTGTAGTAAGCCATGACAGGGTATGTTTTTCTCAGTCATTAATGAATGCTGTAGGTAAATTGTGCATTAAGAAGGTGGCCCTGAGGTATATTAGTGTCACAGTAAATGTGCTAGGATTATTTTAAATGCTATTATTAAAAAGAAAAAAAAAGATATTTTGGATAAATCTCAAACAGCTCAAAAGTTCATTGTAGAGAAGGACTGGAATAACTGAGATGCACGCTCAGACTAAACTCATTAGAAATTTAGCAGAGCCTCTTCTCACATCTTGTCGTTTTAAAATGTTTTTCTAGTGATGCTTATCTGTCAGAAGAACTAGGCCTTAAGAACTGTCTGTAATTTTAAGAAAATAAGCATTGAAAAGACCCCAAATCCTTACCAGTCCAAAGGATTTAACATTGAGTGTCCTCCAGTACGTAGAAGAAACAGTTTCCAACATAGGAAACACAAATATTTCTAAACAAGCGGCTTGACCTCAGCTACTATTAATTATCATTAATATGTATAGAACTGCCCTATTTCCTGGGGCACCAGCTATCTGACCACTTAAATGTCAACACAAAATCCATGGCGTTTTTTAACCAAAATTCTTTAGTAAAACAACATGGTGTTGAGAGGTCTGATTAAAATGCTGACACAAGAAATCCGAGGAGACAGACAGAAAATTATTCAAGGCTTCATTTTAAAAGGCGCTCGAGACTTCGTTTCCACTCCGTCCTTTTAGACCAATTTGTCAGTTTTACAGTTTCTGAAAAGAGTTACTGTTAACAAGTAGAAAGATGGGCAAATTCTATCAAATTGTTTTAAAAGAATCACTGCTAGAAAATGATGTGTAAAGATGTTTGAATTCATCGATTACTATCTACAAGTTCTTATCCCAGCTGTGGGTCTAGACCACAGCTGAAAAACATGTTAGAACAAGATGATGATAAAGCCATGAGATTAAGTAGGTTTGCAGAGCTAACTTCCCACTCATGAAAGTTCAGGTTTGTTTCTATTCCATAATCAGGTAGAGAATTTGGCTGCATTTTTAGCCATGCTGGATATTTACATAATTCCCTAAATATTACTTCATACTTCTTTGAGTAGGTAGATAGATTCTTTTCCCCATTCTGGCTTCTTTTTCTCTACTTCAGTAACAGAGAGACTGTTGACTGGTGGGAACTCACATTTTCAAGGATGAAGTAGAGCTTAGCAAATCCTCAGCCACCTTCATAAATCCCTGACTGCTACTCCTGATGTTGGTGCAAAAATGTGTTGATGTTAAAGTTTGTTGAGTATAATTCAAAATGTGACAAATTCTGAATCTGTGTAAGTCTGGTTGTCCAAACTATGTCAAAAATGATGCTCCTACAGCACTCCTGAGTTTGAGAATTCCAGCTGCTGGGATGGAAGTCTGGCCCAAGTATCCTAAATTCATTTCAACAGAAATGAGGATAGTTGAAACATGTCAAAGGATCTATACCCAGACTCAAGAATGTAGCATGGTACTAGGGGTTTTCAATTGATATGTTGTCTCATACACCAAAATAGTCTCACCCAATTTTTAGAGGGGAACAACAGGAAGAAAATGGCTTTTGCCATCTTGGTTTGAATGTTAACTTGCTTTTGAAGTATTTTATTAACTGTTTGACACTACAGATGCTCTGGTTTTACAGCACATTCTGGACTGATTTCTGCTCTGATTAGGATAGTTATTTTACTGTGCTATCTCTGCCTCCCCCGTGCAAACAGCCATGATGTAAATCAGAGAGTTAGTGAGTGGTCCGACCAATATTTTCTGGGCTTACTTTAAAACACACTTATGAAGTGAATTTCTATAAAGTTGACAGCATTTTGGATCAATTTTGTCTTCTGTGAAAACTGAAATAATGTTTTTATGTAGCAAAATGTTTAATGTTTTTAACAGAAAAATAGAAAATAAATGTATTTTTTCCTCTTTTACTACCTTCCTGTATTTACCTTTTCCCTCTGAAATCCCAAAGATTTCTGAGCCCTTTTGGGGACATCCTGTGTCTCTTTCCATGAGGATTTTTTTGACATAATTTTTCACATGGCCAGCCACTGACTGTAGCTTAAAACCTTGGTGAATTCAGTTAACCGAGTATGCCTTCCTAACACTAGTGCTGGCTGCCTCCACGAGGTCCCGTTGGTCTATGTCAGACATCCTAGTCTCTATCCAAATGCCCTATGACAAATTTAATGAAATTTAGCATACGGTCGGTTTCTGAGAGAAGGCAGAAGATCCAGCTTACAGGAATCCCATGGAAATCAGTTCAATGCCTTTTTTCTATACTGGGATCAGCAATTTGAGTCAAGCTTATAACAGATTTTCTAGGGAGGAAATTCATGGTACTTTACCAAAACTAAAATCAAGATTATTCTAAAATACGTGAATAAGTTTAGCTGCACGAAACATGAGTTTTGCCTATGCTTGTAATGAGTTTTTTTTCATTTGAGTGACCTTTGCAAAAAGGCCTATGGGAATATCTGTAAAACTTATAGAATTTAATACAGAATTTCACATTTTCTGATTTTTTTCTTTTAAAAGTAAAATGAATTGTTATTTATTAATATTGACTCTGCACTACAAAATTTCTGCAGTGTAACATTTTTGCAGAAAGGCTGTTGTTCCTCCCTATATATTTATGGCTCTTTGAGAAGAGAGGGCTTAGAATCTGACTAATTGTAGCTTTTCCTACCAGTCAGCTTTATTATCCTTATACTTCAGCATAAGAGATGTGTGGATTGGTTTTTAAATCAAATGCTTTTGGGGGAACAGTGATGGTGATTCTTGAACCAAAGTCCTATTGTAGCTCCTAAGGACCAATAATTCTCTGGTGAATTTTATGCTGTTTTCAAAACTCAGAATGGAGAAATATAAATATATAAAAAAAATCTAAGATAAATAGTAATTAGAAAATATTGCTAAAATTAAGTTATTCTGATTATCATTATTCTTCATTTTTTTAAATCTTATCAATATTAGTAGAAGCCTATGTTGCCATACTCTGTGACTCAAGACTCTCCAGTCCACAAACACTTTGAAAGGAGAGGAAAAGTTTAGGCCTTCTTCTAAAAGAATTGTAATTTTACACTGATACTATAATAAAAACAGCTACTCTGCTGGAATTACCGCAACCACGTTGATTTCTAGGGACCTGATTGAGCACTCGGAAGTAAAATCAGTATAAGGCAGGACGAAGGAAAACCGAGTTAGGGAGTTGCCTGAGAAAAAGTAGATCAGACAGCAGAAGAAATAATTGAAATTCAAAATTTTAAATTGATTTTAAATTAACTTTTATAGATTTTTTCCCACTTACACATGAAAATTAAAATATCAGTTCTTACTTTTATTAAGTAGCAAGGATCTTCTCCAGACACTGTCTAAATTGCTGTGGTCTCCCATCCTACCTTTACAATGTCTCTTTTTTAATTAGGAAGTGAAACAACTTGAGTCATGACAGTAGTTGACATAATTTCAACAAGTTTTTACCTCAGTATGGTTTCTATTTGGGTTTTATTTGGATGAAATTTACTTAAGAACCAAAGTCTTATTGCAAAATCCTGGTTTGTTTTGATTTAAGCATCTCCCAGAGGCTTTCTGCTCTGAAAATGGAGCCTGACAGCACTGAAAACCTTGGCTCATGGCAGAAATTTCCAGCTAGATCCTTGTCATGAACCTGATATCCTGGGCTTTCTGACACTAGATGTAAAGTTAATTATCTTAGGCTTTTATGCTTTCAGCAAGGAAAAGCACTTCAGCCATATTCAGGTTAAATTTTCCAGTTTTATCTATGGGGAATTTGGAAAAATATTTTTCCTTTTCAGAATTTTTTTTCTCTTCCAGAAGTTCAAGAAAAAGAACCTTTTTTCCAAGTGCACCTACTTTATTATTATTATTTTCAGACAAGAGTCCTGAATTTGAATGTTCCTGAATGTAGGGGTCACCTCATGAATGTGCCAGGGAAAAGGCAGCTGCTTATGGTGTGATTGGACAGATTAGTAAGGAAGAGGAAATTTTGTACAAATAAGATGAAATCATGAAGGGAGAAGAAACGGAAAAGACAGCTAATTCCAATACAGCTTATGAGTAATGATAAATGTTACCCTAAGTTACATCACAAGACCTTGTGCTATTTAAAGTTTACAGCAATAAACTTGCATACTTTCTTCTTGAAAATCACTGGGTGGCAAAAAATCCACATACATCAAAAAATCCACATACTTTCTAGATCAAATACAGGATTCATAAAAAGCTGGCATTTTCTATCAGCTTTAGAAGATACCTTCAAAAGTCAAGGATGTGATCTTTTACCAGTCTATCTTCCTGAAGAATGTTTCAAATATGAATTGTGTAGGGCTTTTAACTGTGCTTGTAAATCTGAGGGGCATGGAAGTAAGTAGTTTTATTAGCTTGAGTTTAAAAACAACTTAACTTCAAGAAAAGGGCTATTTATTCATGCACATGACACAGAAAATGATTTGGATTAAAGTACTTTCATTATGAAAGTGTTGGGAAGGTAAAATAAAATTAGACTCAGCTAGATCATTTTAATGTTTTGATTATAACCAACTGAACTGGGATAAATTTTTATGCCAGCACTAGTGATAATAGGGTTACATATCCTCTTTAAAATAAAATGTGAAATTTACATGCAAAGTGGTGTGTTCTCTTGCTGCACACATATAATTCCCATTAGCATTAATGGGAAATATATGTGCCTATCAAGAAGAAAATATACCCCATTAAATTCCCAAACATCATGTCATTTTCTGACATCTTCTATTATGATCTATGTTCATACAGCAAAAAAATTAATAACTCAGCTCAGATATACTGTTTTCCATATGTAGATCTCAAAGGATTTTATGAAGAATAAGTCAATGCAACTCAAAGATACCTGTGAGGAAGCTGGAAATTCAATTACGCCTATGGCAACACCTGCCAGGTATATCCCCAAAATCCCTGCAACAGATACTGAAAGGAAAATTTGTAGAGGAGCACAGAAGTTAACATAGGTGAATACAGCATAATTTGTCACAGATAAAGTATACTATACACAAAATTAGCCTCTTTCTAAAAACCTGTGGTGGGTTTGCCCTGTCTCAGTTCCAAATGCTCATCCAGCTGCTCACACTCCCACCCTCCTTCATGGGATGGTGTGGGCAGTAGGGGTGAATAGGATAAGAAAACTCATTGGTTGAGATAAATTCAGGGAAATTGCTTATAAATTAGTGCAGTGGGCAAAATAGACTAATTTGGTGGGAAAATAATTTAATTTATTGCCAATTAAAATAGATTTGGGGAGTGAAAAATTAAAATATCCATTAAAACAGCACCTTTCCTCTCCACTTCCTCATGCCCAACTTCACATTTTTATTCCAGACTCTTCTCTGCTGCCCCAAGTGGCACAGAGGGGTTAGAGGGCAAGGGGGCTACAGTTTCCCTCTGCAGATCCTTCCTTCACACAATTTTCCCCTGTTCCAGTGTGGGTTCTCCATGGGCTGCAGATCCTTAAGGAAATACCCATCTGCTCCGCTACTGGATCCTCCACAGGCTACCTTAACCTTAACCTTTGCCTCCTCCTCCTCTTTTGACAGGCTGAAAATCTCAGGCATAGTGTATGCCCACAGATTTCCAGTCCTTGGTTATGATTCATGAAGTAGTCTGTTCTTAATGCACACAGTTCTCACCAATAAATTTCTTATTTCACTTCTTGAAAGCAGACCATTTCCAAAATATACCCTATAAACCTGTGTAAATCTGTGATTATATCTCGTGTGAAGGACTGAAACACTAAAATCTTATCGTGGAGTACTGTAATTCTGACTGGATGAACTGACTGCTATTAGAGCATGTAAGGTGTAGTAAATTGGCATTCTGGTTCATACTATTGACAGCGAAGAGAAAGGATATCTAGATGAGAAATGGAATAAGTATTTTGGCAGGAAACATGGAAAATTTAATGGGTTGCTGTGATTTTTTCAGACATGAGAGAAAAATAAGTCATTTGTGCTATTAAATATTAAAAGATAATCTATAAACACATACCCATAAGATAGCACAACAAAAATAACACTGATTATTCAGAAAAGTCTGGTCATTCAGAAATTTAAGTGTTTCTTGGTGTGGAATCCTACGAGTCTAATTCTGACCCTACTGGGAAAGATAGAAAAAGTAAAAAGTAAACATTTGCTTCATAGATTTTACTTTACCTTAACATACCTCCAGATTATTTGAAATAGTCCAAACTGAAGAGGAAAATTCACTAAACTGTAATTTCAAGTCATGTGTTATTTTGTATTTTTCTTTTTTCCCACCTACCTTTTTCACATTACGTAGATTTATTACGTTTTATCATTCATTTATAAAAGCATAAAACCCAAATGTCTTAGGGCAAGAGCCTATGTAGTAGCCAGTGTCCCAAGAGTAGAGAGTTATTTTCTTTCTTTACCACCTTAGCCTTCAAGGAATTGATTTTAGGAGCATGACAAAAATAGCTCAGGAAATAGGTCCAAGCTCTGATGTAACACAGCACTTCAGTGATTTCAGCAGAGATATGCCAATTCACACCTGCCAGGAAATCTAGCCTTCACCTCTGAAGTGGCAATTACAAAATGTATATTGCTTCATGATGAGATTTATATTATCAAGCACATTCTGTGGAGTTTTCCTTGCTAGCTTCAGGGAAATAGATATTTACAGATGAGTCACTAATGTGTCTTGAGCTATCACAAAACCTCCAGAGAATCATCAACCTTTTCTTCCACAGCAGCAAAGGTAAGAGGAGTCACATTTTCAGCTATAAAATGATGCTGGTTTATTGGAGATCATGTCCTCTACACTCTTCAACCCTTTCGTTAATATATTTAGATAGTACATAAATTTAAGCATATATATTAAACTTCCATTCCAAATTCCTTAGGTGACTATGTTAGGATTCAAAATTCATAAAAATGGATGATGTAAACATGACCAAAACACCACAAAGACAGATTGAAAGAATACCATGAGGTTAGGAAATGCGGAAGCGAAAGGTTGCTAGAAATGTTGAAAGTCCTCATTCAAATGTCTCCTGGTATTGACATAGTGGTCATTTATTTATGTCTGTTTTCTATGTAAAGATCTTCATAACCTTTTTCTCCTTTGTAGTTCAACGTTATTAAATTCCTTACTGAAAAAATTACAGCCAAAATTTTCAATGGAAATATATGTACTTTGACAAATTCAAAAGTACATCTGAATTATGTCCTTTAGATTTCCAAGTCTATAATAATGGATTTGGCTACAAAAAGTGATGTTTTTCAGGTGCAGTTATTGTTCAAGGAACATACGCACCAGACAAAACTATGAATCCTTTACAATATGTTGAAATACATGCTCTTCTTTCATTCTCAAAGCATAACTTTAAACATAAATTAAACAACATGTTCCCAAATTTTACTCAAAATAATCTGAAATAAATGGCAATTGTGTATTATTTTTACCCAAACATGTAGTTTCCCAAATAATTGACAAAAAAAGAACTATTAAAACAGCTGAAAAGCTGCTAAAACCCCAAATCAATTGCTATTTGCCTGTAAAATGGTATTTTAGAGGTACTAATGGGTCATTTTAGCAATCCTATTTTACTTGTGACAGTGAAAATAAAACAAGACTGAATTTAAAACAAGCTGGCTAAAAGCAGCTTGATTCATAATTTGGAGTATTGTGAGAACAGGTCAGATGCAGATTTGGGCCTGATGCAATCAGTCATTTGACTTTTAACTTCTCACTTTTTGTCTGCTATAAGGCTCTTAATTTTCATTGATTAAGACTAAGTTGATTTCCTGAATACTGAAGAAAAGAATAACGAAATTGAAAACTTTGCAATTTGTCATATTAATGAATGGATTATAATTAATAGCAAGAAAAAACTGAAAGAGGCACAGTACAATTACTCAATTCATCACAATATCAGTAACTCCATTTAGTGAAGCAGAATAGAAGTGAAATTACAGGCTTCAGGAATATGCAAATTCATATGACCGTCATGTTTGTATGAATAAAAATAATAACAGTTCTGGATAATGGGAGGAATAAGTAGGTAGACATGCAGGACTAACATATAGAGCAAAACTATGGAAAAAATGCCAATAAAAAGTTCCAAACTTAGATATGATTTCAAAGGCATAGCGAGCTAAATTAAAGTTAGGGCATCACAAAATGTCTCACAAGCTTTGCAGTTACAAGTAAAATATAGGTAACATGCTATCCATTAGGAAATTGGAAAACATATTTAAACTCCATGTCACTTCTGGATTGATGTTGTTGCCTTCATTGGTGTGTAGTCTCTTGAATTACATACCTAAGCATTTTCTGACAAAAAGAAAATACTCCAGGAAAGGGAGAATGAGGACTAAAAACAAAGAGAACATTGTTTCATTTCAAAAATCTAGCTTTTCTCTTTATTTTTATCTGAGTCTGTAGTGGTTAAAATAGTTGCTGAGAGGTAAGAGATGGAATTAATCTCTCTTCTTCATGAAATATTGTATCTAGCACCTCCCGGAAGTACCCCATCATCTGGGGTTGCGATAGGAGGAAAGGTATTTCTAAAACTTTTTTTAAACCTTTTCCATTTTTCACAACATAAAGCAGAAGATTTATCAGACCAAACCAGAGCAAATGATCAGAATTCCCCTATCCTGTGACTATTGTCTATGAGAATGGATATGAAATTTTAGCTTCTTCTCCAGGAAAAGAGCTGCGGTTTTAAAGCAGCTTTTACAGTATTTACATAGTTGTTCAGCAAGAACTGTCATCTTGATCTTGACTATCATGGGTGATTTTAGAAATTATGAACCAACGAGATCCTGTCTGTATTCTTTATTTCTTTTCCTTGATGAAAAACTTAGTTATTTGGGACTTCACGTTTCTAGGATTAGATGAAACTAAACAGGCTTTTGATTTGTACTGAGTTACCTCTCAGGCAGAGAGGTTAAGCAGCACTTTGGCACCTGTATCTTGCTGTAGATTTAAAATGTATTTGGTATCCTCTGACAAATAATAACTATAAAATTATGATTTAATGTGCAAGATGAAGTCCTTACTCTTACTCCAGTAATTGTCAAAATAAAGGATTCAAGTTGTGCCATTTAACATTTTAATTGCAGGTTTTGTTCTTAGTGTGGATTAATTTTATACCATATTATGTTCTTGTAATAATTTTGCTATGAAATGAAGTATCAGGGAATGGAAAATATATTGTCTTATGCACAATATTACACAAATTAAAATAATGTACTCTAGTACTTTGACCTTTTCAATATTCTGTAATTTAACTGAATGGTCATTGCACTTTTCCCTCATTAACAAACTGAATAACCAATAGCTGAATGGATGACATGGGCATGAAGTCATGAAACAGAATAATGAAATAGTCACAGCAGCGTAGTATAGTAGATGACTCTGTCTAAGAGAACACATGAGCCATTAAATCTCAGAATCAGTGAGAAGGACTGGAATAAATGCAGAAAGTGCACAAGAAAGAAAACCTTTTCATGACAATAGAGCAGGCGTAGTCTATTCTTATTAAGCCCTCATAAAATTCTATTGCCATATAAAATATTAGAGGAAGTGAAATATTAATTTAAACAATAAACACATCACTAGACTAGACAAAGCTTAAAATTTCTTTAACAAGAATTTAATATCAAATATTTATAAGAGGATTTAAAGTCTAATGAACTGACAATCATCATGAACACACAATAATACAATGATGGAAGTATTACAAATTAGCCATATAAGACCATTGTCTAGGTCTACCTTTTCAACCAGACTATATCTACAAGGACAGCATTTCCACAATACTCTGTTAGTACCATGAAAGAATAATGCATAATATAGAATTATGGAAATTAAGCCACATATTTCAAAAATTAAATAATAATTTTATAGTATGTTTAGTGACCAAACTGTACTATGAATCTACAAGATGTATTGTTATGGTTACATACCGACATTGCTCTCCTTCTGGATTCAGTTTGTAATTGATTACAGTTAGTATTGTTTATCTGGTTATACTCAGCTTTGAAAATACTTACAGTCATTTTGTACCACTGATTTCCGCACATAGTCTTCTCCAGCATCTAGTAGGGAGCTCTCTTGATCATTGTTGCCGTGGGATTTAGGTGCTGAAAAAATCTCCAGAGCAGTTAATTAGGGATGAGATAAGAAAGGGTTTATTTGCCAAGGCTAAGATGTTACAAGACGCGCGCCCCTGTGCCCAAGAGGTTATATTTTATAATACCATCCATCCAATCCCAGATGTGTCCACCCTGTGGCCTTTACTCTAGACCGCCCTGGGGTCCACCTCCTGAAAATGGGTCTGGGGTGCATTTCGGGACCACCTACTTCATCACCTTCACCATCATCAGAGCACAAAGGGTACATAGTTACCTAATTCTTGACTTCATTCTGTGGTTTAGGCCCAGATATGCTGTTCTGTCAACTGTCTAGGCCTTGCCTTGACAAAAGACTAAACATTTCTATTAGATTTGGGGCTATGAGTGATATAGGGAGGATAGAATGGGGTAAGAGGGTTAAGGAATGTATAAACAAGGGTGCTAGAGGGAAAAGGAAAAGGGACAAGGGACAAAGGAGGGAGGTTGCTGCTTTTAAAACTTATAAGTCTTACCAATATTAGAAAAATAAAAAAACCATTAGGGGCTTAAGGCATCATCATGGATGTCTTCCTTACCAAAGTCATGAGATTCATAAAGAGGGGTAGTATGCAAGCTTGTAATAACCCTTTTTCAGCTCAATTTCTAGCCAGCACTGGTGTCCTGATTCACCAAGAGGACAATAAAATACCTCTAGTACAGTATAAAAAGTGAGTACAGCAAATATGAACTCTGTTTCAGTAATATTATTTTTAAATTGCTGTGTTTCACCACTCCAGCTGGAATTAGCTCCACAGATTTACATGGGGTTACTTTAAGCTTGTAGTCTCATGGTCCTTCCTCATACCAGGAAAAAACATTGTTTGTGATCATTTTTACAGCAAGGTAAGAACTAGGTAATTACTTACAGGTAGGTAAATAGTATTGCAAATATAACATTTCCAGATTGTTATCATCAGAACTCTGGGTAGAGTGAATTACAACAAGAAATTTTACACTTTCTCACAGTTTACTTAAAACAGCTGAAAATTCAGTTTGTAGGCTTCATCACTCATTTTGATGTGCTTTCTTTTTTTCCCAAGAAAGAAATATATTTATAATTTCCAGAAGAACTGCCTCAGAGGTAAGTGGTATCCAAACATTTTTCTGTAGAGATAAAAAATGTACAGTGTCAGTGGTATTTGCCTGTGGATTGATGATGCATTGCACAAGGATATAGAGACATCATTCCCATAAAACTTGTAACATTATAGTTTAGGGTATATTTAACCTTTAATACAAATCATTTTTATTTCCCCCCTTTGGAATTCAAAGCACTTTTTTTTTTCTAGTTTTTTAGATTTTTTTTTTCATTTTGTGTGCTTATACTGCGGCTGCTTCAATTTTTTTGCTTCAACAAAACCAGAAAGGTGGACTTGATTGCAAAGAACAAGAGTAATATAAAGAACTCCAAAAGCACCAGCTTAAGCTGAATAGATTTCAGTGTAAATGAGACAGAAATTGGGGTTTCAATAGGAAGTTGGAACAGGTGAAATATATTTTACATTGGAACTGTCATCTAAATCAATCTTCAGAAAAGACTAAGTCTGTAATTTAGACTCACAGAACCTCCCAGAAAATAGACTGGCAAAATACCCTGAAATTCCTGTTTCTGACTTTTCCCTGTTCTTCCTTGATATGTCTCTCCCCTCCACTAGGTTTCCATACCTTGATCAGTGACCAATTTCTTTCATGTATATTATATATAGTCATTGGGGAGTATTTTCCATCTGACAGTATTTTCCGAGTAATCAAAATGCACAATGGCTTTCTGTTATGAGCAATTAGTTGCTTGATCTCCAGTTCAGAAAACAAAAGAATCTCTGGAGACACTCAAGATTAACATTTCTTTAGAAGTCCTTCCAGTAGCAAAGATAATATTTAGTTTCATGAATCCATCCTTTGCAGACCTACTGCCTACCAGTACAATGATTTTGTCCAGAGGTATTCTGATCCATATTCTGACTCCAGAGGAGGCAGAATCAGACTGCAGATCCACCAGCCAAAATTTATGCACTCTGGGAAGCAGACCTCTTGGCTCTGAGTGATAATTGAATCAGAACTGCAGCAAATTAGGCAAAGACTTGAAGAATGAAATCGTTAAAAACCTCACAACAGCTGAAAAAGTAATGAAAGGAAGGCAATTTAGCAAAAGGTGCTATCGAAAAGGAAGACAGGGAGCTGTTTTGAACAATAGGTGGCTTTGAAGCTTTGATGTTTCAACAGTTTTCAGTTAATTCAGGGCTGGGGAGGTTAACTATGAAATTGTATTACAAAAATTTGAAGAGTCTTACTCCAAATTAAACTTTAGATTTTTATTTTTTTTAATCAGAGGGTTTGAAAAGAAACAAGAACTCAGGGAGTTTACAAATCTACCAAAACCTGTATTGAAGGGCTTCCCTTTTAAGCCACCTGATCAAGAAATCGAATAAAACAATTTAAAAAGAGCATGTAACTGTTGCCAAAGTAACTGTGAAAATTACTACTAGCTGAGCATAGAAGTCACTAGATGAAGCTGAAGAGAATGGTTAGTTTCATACCTGGAGAGGTATTAGAGAACTCAAAATACTCCCAGCAGAGAGATGTGTGTTGAGGTCTGGTGCAGAAAGGCATACTGAGCCTTCTGCAGGCAGAGTTCCTCCAAAATTGCTGGATAGAAAAAATTCCAGGCAGCAGAAGCTCTCACAACCAGCACATGATCTGGCAAGTGGAGGCTGATCTCATACTTTGCCAGAAGTCTCAAACCATGTAGGATATAATGAAGTAGGTGTTAGTGTTAGGAAAAACAAACAAACAAACAAACAAACTAAAAACCAAAAACAAACCCACCAAAAAAACCAGAAAACAACCAAAAAAACCACACACAAAACAAACAAACAAAAAAAACCACAAAAACCCCCCAAACAAACAAACAAAAAACCAAACAAAAAAAACCCAAACAACAAAAACAACAACAACAAAAAACTCAACTCCCTGTGCTAGTAAAGCAGACTAAAAATTGGAGCATATAACATACATCAACACAATAACTTCTCTTAAACCTTCTATGAAAATGAAAATTATGTGAAAAGTTGAGTACCACAGCTGCTTTCTTGGTTGATGTGAATCAGAGCCCTGTGACAAAGTAGGTAATTCAGACTGTGCCTAATTTCTGGAAATGGGGCAAGAACTATAATAGATTGTGCAGCTAAAACCAAGAGATAATGCTCATAAAAACGCATAAAAATGGAACATTATTAGCTCAGCAGAATTCCTCATGGGAACACTGGTGAGGACTGCTGTAATATCATGTCAGTCTAGGGGTATGATACAAAATCCACAAATTAACGTTAATTAATGTCAAGGTGCTACACCAGTTACCAAGGCACCCAGTTCAGTAATACTAATGCTTGAAGGAGACACAGATAATAAAAGGTAAATAGATGAAATGTGACCCTTCAAATGATGCGTTTCTTACTTCCTAAGGGACTCTGCCTTGTAAATGTGTAGACCAAGTGTGGAGGACCAGACCTAAGCCTGTTTTGTCTCAGACATTTTGACTGTTATGACGGGAAAGAGGTGATTGGAAGAGAGGGCCCTGGGGAGGTGGGGCAGTGCTGTTCTAAATCAACTTTCTCCTCCAGCTTGAGACTCGGTTCAGCTCCCCTCCTCGACTCACTTCCTGGAGGAGGGCTCAAAGGGCTGGCTGTGCATGTGTGAACAAAACATAACAAAAAATCTAGTTTACATAGGAGGACCAGGTTAACCATAAAAGAAAGCAGATTGGGCCCCCTCAATCTCTCTTCTTCCTCTCTTTCTCTTTCACTTTCTCGTTCTGGCGACCCCAGCTCCAGACCATCCATGCGGCAGACCAATGCAGGACATAAAGACGTGATATTCTTTGTTTTCTTCCCTTGCTTTGCCTGGGCAAAGCACAACTATCATGTTCTGCCCCATACTGTGCACTGAACTTTGTTTTGGGTGTGGGGAGCTTGTTGAAGTGGGTTGGGGCTTGTATGCCAGCACCTTTGAGGAGTTTGTTGTGGGAGCTGAGAACTTACTGAAGTATACTGTACAAAATCAATGGCTTGTTAGCCACCACTCTTGTGTTGTTAGCCAACACCTTTTGAGTCCAAATAGTGAGCTGGTTGCTGGATTTATAGTGACTATACAATAAAAGCATAGGAGTTCCCTGACACATCTAGTGTCTTTGTTCAGCCTGACAAGAATGTACAATAAACATACCGATACCAATAGGTCACCAAGAATAATTTTTTTTAAAAGGCACAGTTTCAAATGCCGTCAGAGCAAAGAATATCTATGATTGTCTTAAATGTAGCTATTTTGGGTTGCCTTAAGAAAATGGTTCACCCAAGTGGCAGAGAATTGGAAAGAATGGGGAAGAAATTAAGGGAAAAATGGAAGGGGTAGGGAAGATCTGAACCTACTAAAAAATAAAAGAACACTTTGGGTTCACGGTTCATGGAGAAAACTTTTAAACCAACTCCTTTAAGTACGAACTTAAAGAGGAGCCCCATATGATTAGAAATCACAGAACAGACCAATTGTAATATTTTATCAATATAGAATAAAATCATCCTTTCCTCGTGTGTAGATATGTTTAAGTTGCCTGAAAAACTAAGAAATATTTATCTATCATAGATATTATTTTCATGTCCTATGGTAAGAAAACACCATAACTAGATAGGTAATTATATATATCAAATCTGCTTTTGCAGGAGATACTTCATATTGGAGTAGCTATCAATAGACAATGATTTGTTATATTTAAGCAGTAATAACTGTAGTAGGTTTGGAAAATTTACAAATGGCTCATCTACTCCCAGTTTTGTGTTTTGTTGGGAAGCAATAACAAAATACTGAAGCACCTTTTAAAAAGAGGTTACTATCAAACAGGAGCTTTGAACTATTCAATAATGGAAAGTAACAATGAAATCATTATAATTACCTCAATATTTTCTTCAAAATAAAACTGAAAACCAAAATTCTTTAACTTTTAATATCTGAGTGGGGATTTGCAGGTGAGACATATGTGTTAAATCTAATAACATTTGGGTTTTCAAGAATTGTTATCACCTCATGAAAAAACATCCTACATCCTGCAACAGGCACAAATGGCCCCTAAAGATGTTTTCATCCCCAGAAATAAATGTGGTCATGTGTGGTTATCATCCCAGATGAACACAAATAGGAATAAGAACTGAAAGACAGGAAGCGGTGAGAGACACTGAGCTTACCATTTTGCCCAATGATTTTTGAACAGGCAGCAATTCCCACAAATGCATTATCCTGCTTTTGCATAGAAGGTTGTATTTAGAAAAAAATAAGCCACTTGTGTATTTAATAACATTCTTCCACTGCTAGTCTGGACTTGACTTCTGTCTTCTAGGTTTTTTCTCTCAACTGCTAACATTCATACAGTACCAATACTAAACTACTCGTGCCCATTTATATAGGAAGTACCTAAATGTTGACCTATAAGACCTAGCACCCACAAGTCATGTATCTGTCCACTACCTTCCATTGGTATTTCCAGTAAGATTATAACTGCTCTGAAATGAGGATTATTTTCTACGCTATAATCAAAACATAGCAAAACAGGATCTTGATCTCAAACTCGGCTCCAAGATACCATTGTAGTGTAAACAATTACAGTGCCAAGAGCAAACCCATTTTTTTTCCATACTTTTTCTAGTGTTGGTCATCCACTATTCACTGTATTTCAGAGGAAGCAGAGAGGATTAAAATCTAGCTCTCTGAATGGGGAGAAATACCAAACGTAAAGCAATGTGATACTCTTGAGGAGAAAATGAAATTTATTGTATTGATCTAATTTTGTTCACTGCTTTTGTGAAATCAAAGAGAGGGGGGGAAAAAGCACAAGTCTCTTGAGCACCATCAGTTCCGCAGAACTTGATGAAGGAATTGTAAATCTCCCATGACCACATTGTAAATCTCACTGTACAAATTTCTGTTTTCTTCGGTCCAAGGAATTGAGGAACATTTTGCTGAAAGTACTTTAATGACCTGAAGGAAGGACTTCTTGGATGCATTCTATACTTGTTATATGTTTCATTAGATTTATTCTGAGTTTGAGTTTTGGAGATCTTTAAGAGTTTTGTAATATTCCTATGGAGAAAGAGTAAATTATCTGATTTCCACTTCTCCCCAGTTCAGGATATATAAGCTCTAGAGCCCATTTCACATTTGAAAGTATGAAGCTATTTCTTCACAGATATTTCAGTTTAGGCCAGAAAACAGATAGATAACTGTGTCTGCACCAGTTCTGTCTTCCAGACAATCTTAAAGGATAAACTTATGTTAAGTAAATTATGATTATAAGATGAAAGTTACCTCTATTTCTTGCTTTAGTTACAGTTATATTTATCTAGTCCTCAGAAATAATTTGTTAAAACATTTTGAAGATTTGCAGTGCAGATTTAAAAATCTTTACCTTCATAGATATATCTGGTAGAAAAATTAGGTTTAATATTTTTCTTCTTAAAACTATTGTCTAACTACCTAATGTTGTAATGCTTTTTAATACTGAGTATGCAAAAAATCCTATTATTTCAGGAAAACTAGAAACAATGTAATTCAGACAGACAGCAAAGAGTGACAGTCCTGTCACCATTCTCCTGGTTCACCTTTCAGCTGAACCTGATTCCCCCCAAGTGACGGAGTGGAGAAGAGCAACTCCAGAGCTGGCTAGGGTCATCTGTCTCCCATTTCTTGGAAGCAGGCTTCAGGATCTGATAAGTACTGTCAGCAAATGCCTTTTAGCACATCTGTCAGCTATGACATGCCTTTAATTTAATTGCCTAACAGAGATCAGCAGGACTGTTCAGTTCAGAAGTGCTCTGATCTCAGGAATCAGGACAAGAAGAACCCCAGCTCATTATTAGCAGAGTTAAGGTGTAAAAGGAGTTAGTACTTTGATGACAGCACAAGTTACACGTGCATGTATCAAACAGTCCAGGAGTTTCAGCAGCTGTCTCAGATGGAGGCGACTGAGTGCAGCACCATATGCTAGAAACTAAATATTTTGAGGGATGGAAGAATGAAGAACTGGCTTAGCTGACATTGCAAATAGCAAGGCTGTGGCAAGACAGTTTCCAGCCTATTCAATTATTAATACAAGGCAGAGAGGTTTCAGCAAGAGAGAGAGACCATCCAGTTTGGTTGTTTCAATACTCAAGCCTCATTTCTCATCCCACAGGACAGCAATTTGAATCTCTGTTTCCTATACAAGGGCATTAATATCACTTCACATTTAATCCAAAAGCTATTTCTCTGTTTATAAGTAGATATAGATACTGAATGACAGAACAAGTCTCATAATATAAAGGAATAGCATTCATGCAGTCATCAAGACATCTCCTTTGCATTTCAAAGGTACTGAGCTGATTATTGAGGCTCCCATTCTAAATGTAATCCACTTCCCCTCGCACTTTGTGAACAGCATGTGGTTACGCTTGCATCGTGTGGAGTTGCCCATTTCAGCACCACCGACCTTCAATATTGTGTGATCAGGCTGGCAGGCTTTGCAGCCTGAGAGACCTCCTTCTGATTTGTTTGGAAAACAAACGCAAAAATGAAATTGCCTCTAAAAAATCCTATGAGTGTTTCCCAACCAGTTCCCCTCTAGAGGACAAAAGCATATTTGCTTGTATTCGGTGTATTGCGTGCAGCAGTCTGTGTTCAGTCATGCACACAGTAAGTGTAGACAAAGCTATGCGTGCATATACAGAGTCAAACATAGACATATCGAATAGAGTCTGTATTAGTAGCATACTGCAAGATACTTTACAGCATATGAAGCTCAGAACTTTATCTATGAAAATTTTGGTACTAAAAGTGCAAAAATAAATGTACCGTAACATTTCATAATGCCGAGTTCTGGTTTGGGTTTATTTGTTTTAATTAATGTATTTACCAAACAATAGTTAAAGCAATGCTGCATCCCATGTAAGGAAAGAAAGACACTATTGTCTCTGGGGACAGTTTTGCATCGATTATGCCAGAGAAGAGGAAGAACATGTATCAGCTAGATCATGTTCCCTGTTCTAACAAAGCAGATGCAACTCTGGTTTATGCACTGAGTAGAAAATTGATATGAGGTAATGCTATCATAAATAATTGCTTAAAGCACCTCAGTATTACGGAGGTTGAAATTTCAAAAAAGGAGAACGGCCTGTAAGTGCAAAAGCATGGTGAAGGGTGGCTTTTAAAGTAATTGAAGATTTTTCATTGGATGGTAGCTTTCTACAGTACATTATTTAAATCCAAGTGTGGAGTACCCTCTAGCTGATATCTGAAGATCAAAGCTGCTATTAGATTTTTTTTTTTAACTATAGTAAAGGTTCAGCTATTATAAAGGAAATTAAAGGAACTAATGGAACAAATAACACAAAGTAGTCTTCCATCCAACATAGCAGATCAGTATAACTTGTGAAAGAGTGTTTGTTACAAAAGGCCCCAAAGCTTTTAAATTCATTTTTGGTCTAAAAATTGAATTTCAGGTAGCACAGTTGAAAAATCAAACACTGACTTTAATGAGTGCCATTAAAGATTCACCATTGTTATTGTCAGGATTTATTCTCTCTTCTCTCTGGAAACTAAATTTGAAGCTGAAATGCAAAGGAAACAAGCTATTGCACACCGGACAAGAATTCTTTGATCACAGAGGCAAACACAAAATGGCTTATTAATGATTGTAGCTCAGTGTTCTGTCTGACCTCAGGGCAAGCTGGTTTTTTAGAATAACTCGCATTTACATTGTATAGTTTAACCCTCGAAGGGAAGGCAATTTTTGGGTCTATAACCTCCTGTAATCTGACAGGAGGCCACAGAAGTCATTCAACATAGCAGTCAAATATAAGGCTCTGTGGCATTAGTGCTCTGTATCGCCAGAGAGGGCATAGCAGTGGCTGGCTCTGCTTTTGGACTGGAGAAATATTGGATGGTGTCACATGTTAGGTAGTAAATTAATAAACCATTAACCTGGTCTGGCACATTGCTCCTGGATGAGGTAAAACACCAAGCCACCTGTGAAATGACAGTATACACGTTTTCATGAAGACCACATTGAAATAAGGATAAATACATTGATATCTGATGAGATGCAATTAGTTTTATAGATGTCTCCATTCATTCTAGGGCTTAGCAGAAACGATTAATCATATCAGCTCATAGGAAATTAACTAGGAGCTGAAATTCTTTATTTGATTGTGACTAAGTAAATTTTCTTAAACAAGACCACATTTATTTTTAAACAGAATTGGGTTCTCCTGAATGCCATGTTTGTGTTCCTTTACCACAGAAAATATGATAGTCTTAGAAGATAAAACTTTGAAAATGATACATGAAAATGATACAGCCGAAAGGTAGTGAAAGTTAGACTAGGACATCACTTGTAGAACAAAAAATATGCATTCTTCTAAGCACTTCGATTTTTTTCTTTAACCTTGCTCTTTCTTTTTTGATTTTCTAATTCTAACTGTGACTTTTTGATATACAATGCCCTGAAAGAAAGAAAGACAGATACAAATACACCCCCCCACCCCCAAATTTCACTATATTTATAAACAGAACCAGAATAAATGTTAGACCAAGAAACAACTTTTGGACAAAATAATTAAAAATTAGGTTTATCTCCAGCTTAATGAACACAGTCACTGAACATCTATTCTTTCCTCTGTAGGTACAATTAATTTTCTTTAATCAGATCACAAGTCAAGTTTTTAATACACATGCTATTACTCTGAGGTTGATGTGCAGTGTTTCTGTAAAACCCTTAATCAGGATTGTCCAGCAAAAGAAAGAAATATGGTAAAAAATATGGAAATGAACCACAGATGAATAAGCGGTGTAGGAATTTGGAAACTTGTGGAATCATTGGTGAGGGGAGAGGAAAATTGTTTGAGTTGTCTTTATATGGTAAAAAAAAATAAGCATTGTTCTGGGATGGCAGTCTGCAGAGCACTAACCTCATAGGCTGGATGGGCATAAAGAGGAATATGAATCAAGCAATTAGCTCCAAGGCGAGATATTGACTAAAAAATTAGCCCAGGCACTAAGGGAAGAAAAGGGGATACTTATTAACTATTTATATGCCACTGCTGGGAATAAAGAGTAAATAAGAAGACTTAGAATTGCTCATTTATCAGTATACATTTGCCTTAATTAGAATTACAGAAACCTGGAGGTTTAATAACTGAAATATTAAAATCAGTGGTTGTATGCTACTACAAAAGGTAGTATAGGGAAGATGGAAGAGACATTCCTTGTCCAAAATGATCTTTTTTGGAGTTTCTAAATCATTGATAGATTGGATACCATTAACTTTGTATCCATATAGTTTGATACTTCATCTTGTGCTTCTTCTGGTTAAATCAATAATTACCATCATTTACTGACTGACAGATTTAGGTCTTGTCAACACAAAACATTGGCTCCTGCCTGTATAGACTAGTACTTGTAGATAAAGTATGAGTAGAAGGGGAGGAAAACATGGAAATGGAGAAATAAAATTTAACAGATGACATACATAGGGAACCTCATGACATTAGCATAAATATATTTCACTTGCCAAACTAAATCTAGTAGCTAACTGGTTGTCACTTCCACAGGGAAACATGACTATGATTTGATTATGCTTGTTATGTAAACATAATTAAATGAATGCCTTGCTATCAACTACTACATGCATAGTACAGAAAGTTCCCAAATATTTATGTTCAAATCAGGGGAGGAGAAAATTTTAAGCAGAAAAATGTGAAAGTTAGTAAAAATATCCTACTAACAATTTTTCTAAGACAACTTTTTAGAAAAAAACCTGAATATTAGTAAAAAAAATAGTACTGAAATAATAAAGAAAGGTGGTGTCATTGATTTTAAAAAGTAGCTATTAACTAGAGGATAAGAAAAAGGGAAGTTTTTAGTCAATAGCTAAGCTAATAACAATAAATAAAACATGATGTTAGAATTCATGGAAAATTCATAAGGAATATGAAAAGGAAAAAACTACGTATGGAAAAATCTTTCATTAGCAGATTAAGACTGAAAATAAAGGCTTTATTTCCCACAAAATATTGGTCAGAAAGGATCCTAGCAACGTTATTGCCCAGTAGCTAGATAAAAATGTTATTAATTTCAATTATAATGGAAAAGAAAAAATATTCATTAAATATTTGTTATGCATTTGGGAAAGATACTCAGTACATATAATGCATATGTATCACATGATGATTATGAAACACTTATTACCCAAAAGTCAAGAAAATAATTTACATTTTAATATGATCAATGATACAGTTGTTCATGAATGAACAAGGAATGAAAATAGAAAGGGTTTCCATGGTCAGACTGTTGATTATGCCAAAGACTCAAGGGTACTACTAAATTGCCAGTTGTACACAAATTTTAAATCAGAAAGGATTGTCTTCAGTAGGAGTAATCCTTTGTAGCGTTTCTCTTGCTTCAGTGGGTTGTGACAATTAGAACACTACAGCTATTTCTTTGGAAGTTCGTACTTCTAAGACAATGCTGACAAATGGAAAATGCTCAAAGAAAACTCATGAAATTAGTAATATTTGAGTAATATTTGTCATAAATGTCCATAATTGCATTCACAGAAATGGTTGATAATATTTCTAAGAACTGACTTGATAATGACTTGTCTGCACCCCTGTGAAGTTCTAGAAGCCTAGTTTTGCAGAGTTTTCAGATGAAAATTTTCCTTAAGTCAAGAGAAACATTAGATACCCAGTATTTTTTAAAATCATGCCAAGATATATTAGGTTTACATAAAATGCCTGAGTTTAAAATGGTTTATGTATCAATTTATCTGATATATAATAGCGGTAGTAACAGAAAGACTTGTGGTTAATATTTATTTTGTTTGTAGCACTGAGGAAAGGGAAGTCTGGAATTGTATGCAAGTTAACTATTCCTTGATGCTGAATGTTCAAGGTACCAGGATGTGGTACACCCTTGGGCAGTAGCAGGGTTGTATCAGACACACTCTATTTCATAATCAGGTTTTCTCCTATCAGAAAATACTTATAGACTTCAGTTCCAGGTAATCACTGCAATATAAGAAGCACAGAAAACATGCTGACAATCCACCCAGACTGTTTGATTTTTGGGAATGCTGACCTAAAATATGATTTCAAAGCCAAAGAGTTAATGACTGAATTTCTTTTATGTGAACAATTGGGTGCTGATTTACCAGGTTCCCTTTTAAGAAGGAAAAACATGTCCAGCATTTCCTGTTTCAGCTAAACTTGAAATAATCATTATTGATACAGACTGAGAAAAGACTCTTACCATGCTCATAGAAAGTAAAGACAGATGAAGCCATGTGAAGTTGGAGTTCTGTTCTAGTAAGAGGAGCATACCCAGGCATACCTGTCTATCTTCATTGATTTGCAGTTCTATTTACAGCTCTTTTTGAGTATACAGACTTCTGTTTTCTAAAATTCTATTTCCCTCAAGACAATTTCAGTTTTAGAGTTTTTTTCCTCAGATGTCAAAATCCTTCACCAAAAACTTAGACTTTCTCCAAGCCTATCAGCTTTTGATTATCTGCAATACATTGTACGAAGGTCCAAAACTTGTGCTGTGTTTGTAAAAATACTTCTCATACTATTCATGCAGGATAATACAGTAAGGCAAATGGCCCATAAGCAAAAATAATTTTTGATTCTGTATTGTACTATAAAAGAGTATTCTCCTTGCTGTGCCTATCAAAGGAATGAACAACCTACAACAGTGTGACATTAAAAGGGAGCAATGACTCCAGTTTGTATGTTAGGTAAACGGATGAAACAATGTTCAGCATATAGGCACAGCAGCACTTTAAACACTCCAGCAGGAACCCTACAATTGATCTGATAAGAGAGACAAAGACCTGTGACCAAACCCTTGGCAATTAGTGCTATGTTCATATAAATGCGATTACTCTATGTAATTGTGACAAGAGAAAAAGGAGTATACATTTTGCAAACAGCTGGCTCAGACAAGAGAGTTTATATAGTTTTCTTTCTGGGATGGAAAGGGAATTAGGTTTTTACATCCCAAATCATCATGTATTGACAAATACTATTTTTTCCTTGGGGAAAAATAAACAAGCAGACAAACCAAAATAAATTCAAAAGTAAGACATGGTTAAAAAGTGTGCAGTATAATTCATTTCTGCTCACTCTGAAATACTGAAATGCTCCTAGCCATTAGGGTATATAAGTATCAAGGACTCCTTCCTGCAGTGCTCGCATGTATTTACACAATGTTTAGGAGCAGAACCAACATTGTGTGACTAATTCCACAAAATAAATAATGAATTCTAGACTCTACTAGCTACAAAAAATAGTCAGGCAGGCAACTACTTACATTCTCCATCATTTCTTAATATAGTATCTCAGCTCGTGAACAAAAGAATCTGTAGGGTAAAAAATGTTCTCTTAAGCAAAACAAACTCCCTAAAATTTGAATCTATTTACTGATTATTTGTAAACAAGAGGAAGGTTAAAATTTACTACTTTCCCAATATGTTATTTAAGTAGCTCTATCTAACACTGAGAGTCCTCTATACCTTCTTAGCATTTTTCGGGTTTTAATTATATGGAGAATCCAATGCCTGCATACTATTTTTAGATGGTTTTCCCAGGCTTGGTTGCACGAATGAAGAGATTCTTGTTAATATACCATCAGTGTTAAGGACATGCCTAGTTTGACTTTGCATTAAGAACCAGTTCAGTATTCTGGGATGAGTTGTAAATCTTACATGTTCCCTCCTACCAGGTAAATGGTTTCTTGTAAACTCAAGTGCTGCTGCTACGCTTCACTGATGTGCTTGGAATGAAATTGTGAGAAATAAGAAATAAAAGTAAAGTGTTTCTACCAAGTATAAATAGGAAACAGGAACACAATTTCTTCTGAAAATCTTTTGCACTTATTACTCATATTACTAAGATGCTGAGCTAAACAGACAGAAAAAGAATGCAACTCCTTCTCAGAAAAGTAGTACAGCATCACAGTGTGATCTGTGCTAAGAAAGTAATCTGTATGATATAATACCATCATATTAAAAATAAATCATATAACTTCTTGATTCTATTGCTGCTTTCATATCTCAGTTCTCAGTGCAGAAACTTCTGCAACATAATATGCAGAAAGCAGTCAGTGTGTTGTTCAAGGTAACAATGGTTTATATTACTCCTATACTCTACAGTAAATTCAGACCGAGTATCTTATGGTCTGTGTTTGTATTATTCACTCCTATTGAAAACAAAATAGGATTTGTTGTGAAACTTGGGGAAATTATTCAAGGCTGTATTTTAAGTGGTTTCGTGTTCCAAGACCTCAAGATTTGCAACTGATGAATTTATTATAGGTCAAGACAATGTGACTACCTATCTTCTAGTTGTATGGACTTTAACAGACCCAATGCTGATAGGTTTTATCTAGGTGCTTGCTGGTGCAGTCCTCCACCAAGTGAAATCTTACAGGGGGCTTTGTGGCCCTGAAAAGTTCCACTCAGCAGATAACAGGTGTAGAATGTTCCTTTCAATCAATGCATGCCGTGGGGACAGGAGCAGGGTGTTTCACAGGGAAGTCTTTTTGACCATATCCTACTGGAACAGTAGAGTTACACAATACCTTGAAATGTTTGGTATCAGATTCCACAGTGAAAACAAAGTCTTACTGACCACTATTTCACTTTACAGAATGTATGTTTGTATTTTGATAAATACCAACACATTTAGCAGTAAAATTGTTATCTTTTAGAAGTAGTAGCTTTTTCTGCTGTTCTTCCTTAAGACATGCCATTATGTAAATCATTTAAGTCAAGAAGGTATGATTATGATAAATGCCTTCTATCAATACAAAGTTGGCCAATAAAAAGCGAATCTTGGTCAGGAGTGGAATGTTAAAGTAAGCTCCAATCAGGAAATGTACTATAAAGAGTAACAATCCTTTCATTTAAATGTCTGAGTGCTTGTCATTAATACTCTCACAGTCAAACCTGGAATTAGTCCAACTGCTCCTGGCAGGGACATTTTCAGTAATTTGAACAACAAATTAACAGTATATTTTATTTATATCGAGATAGCAACTAGAGTTTTCATTCAGATAAATTGTATGCCTGGGAGACTATTCTGCAGTCTTTAAGATGCCATCTCACCTTTTTATATAGTAAACATATTAAAAACAATTTCTTCTTATCTTCAGAAAGAGGAAAATATTGTTGATTTAATGGACTGATTGTTTAGAGAATTTAACTTTAAATGAACAAACCTTTGAGATGGAGTTTGGTTCTCTTATAAACTTCTATTCCTATATTTTCTAGATATTTTTGATAGTTTCTAATGAAATGCTTTTATTTTGTGAAAATATATGCAAATACTGAAGAAACAATGGAAACTAAAAGAAAAATGCAGTTTCAGGCTTTAAAAAGTCATAGTTTGATGATTACTTTCAGCACAGTGATCTTTTATCTATATGATATACAACATCATTTTGTTCTGCTTTGTATCTCTAGAGATATAATTCTTTTATCAGCAGTACACTTTAAGTAGCATGTTCCTATACTGAACATCTTAAAGGACTCTCTTCTAGGTTGATGATTTCTAGCTTCCAAAACACCAGGCAATTCTCCAGTTGAAAGAGTTTCATTCTAAGAGTTAGAAGGGTTAGTTTGTGTAGTTCTCCACAGTAAAGTTTATAAGAGATGAAAATTCAAGTTATTTGATAAGCACCTAGATGTCAAGGTCCAAATGTATGGTAAAGCACTCACAGAAAAGATTAGCAGATGCTTGTAAATCAAAAGATTTAAAATGTGTTGTGTACAAATGTTCTTTTTTTGTCATTTTTTCCATACATAGCTTGGGTAACAATATATTTGAGCATAGTTTCTTGTATACTTGACTGACTACTGCAAGTGCTGTGCTGAAGACAGAGATGGGCTTTTCTTTATTCTGCTGGAACTCCTGCAATAAGCAATTCAGGATGAAACACAGCTGGTATCCAGCAACAAATAACACTTAATATAAAAGAGCAATACTGAATTTAATAGTCAATATATAGAATCAGGAAAGTGCTCCAATACTTATTTTGTACTTATTTTCTATATTTGTTCATTTTTTGCACTATTTGTAATACAGATTTCTTACTGTACCTTTTATAAGTGACTGTTACTACTCATACTTCTCAGGTGTTACATCAAATGCACTTTGTACCAGCTTTCCCCTCAAGGGAGGAAGGAAGATGGACCTCTTCAGATTGAAAGCAGCTCTATATTTTAGCTCACATAAAAATCACGTAGCTGCCTGATGAAAATGTTATTATATCTTTAAAAAAATGATCTAACACAGTTCTAGGAAGTATAATGTCATAACAAAGAAGAGAAAAGACAAAACAGACAGCATACTATTTACTGCACTGCAGAATTGAATAAGTGGTGCCTGATTCAGATCTTGTCATCTTTTTCAGCCTTTCCTCTGTGTTTTTCTCAACTTTTCACTGAAAAATAACTCTCCATTTATCCCTGCTATACCCTGAGAATTCTCCGATCATTTTCCTGAGGCCCTACAGGATTATGTCTCAGAAACAAGACTTCCCCCAAAATCCAAATGCCCAAAACCAAAATCATTAATTTCTGAAAAAGATAAAAGTTTTGCCTGTACTGATTCCTTGTGGGTTTTGGATTACATACAAGGTAAATACCTTCTAACGTACATAGCAAGTCTCTCTTTTTTTTTTTTTTTTGCAGTCAGTACAAAAAAAAAGAATCAATTCATACTCAGGTTCTCAGAAGGATAAAATTCTTTCTCCAACACTGGATTTCTGTATGTTTCAAAGAAGCTTAAAAAATTATTTGGATGGTGTAGAGGATATATCACGTATGAACACAAACTAATGGAGACAAATTCCTTTATACTCCAGAGTCAGTGGAGATATTTTACCTTGCCTTGTGCTATAGCATGAATTTCAGTTTAAACTGGTCAGTTGGAACAGTGATGCAGCTTAAGTACCAAAATACTTTTTCTGGATTGCTTCTTGACAATGCCTACTGTAGCGCTCCAGGAAGATTTTAGAATCTACCTCCACTTAATTTGTTAGGAAATGATTGCAGATAATGTAAGATGTGAAAAATAACCAGAACAACTCTGATCTCCTTTATTTGTTTAATCTTGTGTATCTGATAAATGGTGTAATGAATACTGGCACCAAAGGTATCATGTATGTTTATCTTATTTAAGAAAGGATATTGTATGTGGTACATGGAAAGTCCTCAGACAAGACACATTTATATACGCTTGCCTAAGCAGGTGTTGAGTTAAACGTTTGTTCCACAAACATAAGGAAAAAATGAAGTGAACTTATGAAGCACTTTCCTTTACCTTAAAGATATATTTGTCAATGTAATGCGGTCAACTGAAATTTTATAGAGTTTCACAAGACATAAAAATCCCCCTCCTCAGAAAGTCTAAAAGGGTTTTCTTACGAGATCAATGAGGCTATATAATTGTTGCTGGGTAATACACATTTTTTTGAGAAATCAAAGCTGAAATGTCATGTTAGAATTCAAATTATATTCTGCTTAAGCATTAATATAAATGTCATTTCCAAAATGATGTAAAGAAGTAGAAACAATCAGATTCAACTGAAAATTACAACTCTGTAACTTTTGGTGAAACACTGGAACAGGCTGCCCAGAGAGGCTGTAGATGTCCCCATCCCTGGAAATGTTCAAGGTCAGACTGGATCTTGGGGGATTGGACTAGATGACGTTTAAAGGCCCCCTCCCAAATCATCCTATGATTCTATGATTCCTTTTAAGTGCAGTAGACATTAAGCCATAGGATGGGATGGGCTTCACTTAGTCTACCCATCCATAAGGTGTAATAATATTTCTGAAACACTGCCACCTTGATCCTTTCCTACAACCCCTGGATCTGCTTAATAAATATCTTAACTTCATGAACCTTCCTTCCCTCATTGACTTTAACAGCACCAAATTCATGACCATATTTATTCCTGCAAACAGATTCTTTGGTCTTCTGTCAAACTGGATACCATTTGGAAGTTGTAACACAGGTATTTGTATGACTTGCTCCTGTGAGGAGGTGAAAATTGCTATCAATGTGGCAGCAATGTTAGAAAAACTGTCTCCTCTCATCTATAGCCTATCAATCCAAACTGTGTTAAATAATGCGGGGTCCAAGGAGAAGGAATATAGATAAGGGAAAACTCCCATGCAGAGGTAGGAGTTAAGAAGAGAGTGAGAAAGAAAGGTACTGATCAGTTGTGTTTGAGCAGCAGGAGAATGCCGAAAACAACTGGAAAAAGGGTTTAACTGTGCTTTATTCTGCAATTGCAGTGAATAGATTGCAAAAAAAGAGTAAGATATTTCTGAAAGAAGCTGCTTCTGAAGCAACTTAATGTTTTAGCAGTTTTCAGTTAAATCAGGCAGAGGAAATTAACAATGGACTTTTGTGTTAATGGTCTGGAAAGTGCTGCACTCCCTGTGAAAATGAAGTATAAAGGTGATTTGATTTCTTTTTTGATGTATTTTGGAAAAAAATGACCACAGAAAACATTAATGATGATGAAGTAGCACAAAGAATGAAGGAGTTACAGATACTTCATTAGGAAATCATATTTTTTTTTTTTAAAAAGGAAAAGCTTGTAGGAGTGGTGCCATGAAAGGCTCAGAACAAGTCCTTAGAAGTCTAGCATGAGCTGCCATGAAGTCTTCACAATGTGAAGAAAGACTCTTCATGACCATCATAAAAGAAACTGAACTAATTCAAAAAAGGACATTTGTGTTAAAAAGACACAATGAGCTCAAAATTTAATTCCAAAAAACACCTGCATATTTTGTGACAAACTATGGCAAAAGCTGGAATTTGGGAGAGAGTCTGAGACAAAAAGGGCTACACTGAATTGTATCACTGCCAAGAGCCAAAGGAAGGTGTTTAGAGAGGACAAAGTGCCCAGTGCTGTTTGCTCAAGAAAAATCTTCAAAAAGCTATACTCAGCAATACAGGACTGTCAGGCTGTGAGTGGGACAGCTTTTCTTTTGAGCATTTCACACACCATTTAAAGACAGGACAGTCCTGAGGATTCTGTCACTATTAAGTAAGTCAGAAAGAGGAGGGTGGCTAAGGTGAAATGAATTTTTGTAAAGATGTGTTTAGTACATCTGTGAGACACTGAAATGGTTTATGGCTCAAGCATTTTTAAAATCACTGAAGGATTTTTGGCCACTGTAGCAAACTACAAAAAAAAACCTGATCACTGAAGGCCACCACTCTCTGAATATGACTACTAATTTGGACTGTGACTGGAACTTGAGATAAGATAAAGATGGTACTATTGTCCAATTATCCCAGGAGAAGAACTATCTACGAATGTGAAAGACTGGAATGCTGATGGCTCAGACAATCAAGGCACAAGCCGACGATGTGCAAAGTAACCATCCAGGTGCTGAGGACAGGCACACTCACCACGTCAGACTGCAAGCTGGGTAAGATAAGCAAAGGGGCAAATCCTGCAAGGCAGGGTAGTGTTTCTTCGTCCTGATACAAATGACTCAGCTGTGATAACTCCCCTCCCGGGAACTACTAGAACAATTCACACATAGCCTAAAGATATTCATGTCTGCAGATGGGCCACAATGGGCCATAATTGACTCAACTCTGCTGATATAACAGGAAGCTGTAATGTCTTAGAAGATGTAGTGTCAAAGACTCCTGAAATGACCAGTGACCACTATTACATCATCCAATGTAAAGCTCCCCACCCCAAGGGAGGTGTCAGGGTCATCCCACCCAACCTAAGCCTAATAAAAGCCACTTCTTTTCTCACCAACACAGGATTTCCTTTACCACCGTGGGACTTTCCTTACCACCACGGATTTAACACACAGACTTCTTCCCTCGCACACAGATTTCTTCCTTCACCAACATAGGCTTTTTCCCTCACCATTAGGCTTCCCTCGATGGATCCAGACTGCAACCATCACTTCAACAAGACTTGTTCTCTCACCACTGAGGAGACAACAGGAAGAGGATCAATGGGACACTACTGGAATCCACAGTGGTGACGTTTTTTCTACTTAATCTGTCTCCCTCTCACTTTCTTTCTCTCCCTCTTTCTCTCTTTTCCTATTTCTTTCTATATTTCTCTACCTCACATTTACTGTTAAATAAAAATTTATACTATTGCCTTTGGCATATAGTCTCCTTTTTACCTTAATTCAGATAGAGACATCTCTCTAATAATTTTAAACAACCTTATCATAACACCGTCTCATAGAGCATGTAAGTTAAATACAAGTGTGCAGACAAATTTAGGTTTGAAAGGGATACAATATATGGCAGTGGCAGGGGTAAAAATAAATCCATTTTCTAGCTAAAAAGTATTGAGTCACTGAACTTGTCAAAGGACAGGAACCACGAAAAATGGTGGAAAACCTGAGATTGACTTTACAATCACAGGACAACTGCATTGGACAGCTCCTAGAAAAAAAAATCTAGCCTGCAGAGACTGAGGAGGAGTTGAAAGTGCCTACGCTTTGGCAGAGTTATCAGAGAAACTAGGAGGGATGTTCAGTGCTCATTTAAAAGCCCGGAGGTGAGATGGAGTGATGTAAAACAGTAAAGCTGTACCTGCAGATTCAAAGGATAAAACCAAGTACTTACAGCAGAGATCTCTTTATAGTAAAGTGTTTAATGCCAATAAGTTTGTTTTTCTGGATGTTTCATCAAGGTTCTGATAAACAATAAATACATCTGCAGGTATTTTTTTGATTCTGCATTGGAAATGCTGTTTCTACAGGCAATTTGAATTTTGAGTAGCATGAAAGATGTAGTTGAGAAAAATTGATTCTGTTACATATATATTGCATAATACAAAAGTCTACATAGGCTACATTTAAGTCTCAGGGAAACATAAACCAAAACAAAGGAATAAAAAGAAACTTTAGAAAAATTTAAAGATAATCAGGTGTAGGTTTAAAACTAAACAAACAATTAAATTCTTGTGATAGAACTGATTGACCAGGTCAGTTACCTCAATATTGTTATGCACAGTAGTGAAGTTCTCAGAGTAATCTTCATTATATAGAAGATTAAATAACCATCAAAACTGAAAATATTCTTAGATGGAAGGGTTTGACAACGCATGTGAAAGGAAAATTATGAAAGATAAAGAAAAATCAATTAATGGTCACTATAAGTTAGATATAATATTAACAAGGCGAAGCATCCAGGAATTTAATGAGATAAAGACTGTGTCAGTTAATGTATTCAGTGACATTTCCATACTGATTAAAGAAAAGGAAGAAAATAGCTCAAAATACTGGAAAAGGCAGGTATAATTTTTGACATGGATATTAAAGTCTTTTAAAAGTGCCGTTTTTAATATTCATAGAATAAAAGAAGGAAAAGGTCACTCAGTTCTCCTGTCAGTTTAGGCACGGACACTTTCCAAGATTTTCAACATTTCTTTTCCTTCATAGTTTCAAGTGCTTCAGGCGATGAGAGTCCCATGACCACTCTTAGAAACTGTTCTGCGGCTTCATATATCTCCCTGTCAAAGAACATTTTCTAATATTCTATTTAAATACATTATTTCTTAATTTCATTCAATTTTTCATAATTATCACACCATTTACTTCAATAAAATAATTACTTTCTCTCAATTTGTGCAACCTCAATTAATGTAACTGTCCTTTCCTCTAATTTGTCAACATCTTTCTGCTAAAATGATATCCAGAAATGAACTCAATGTTCTGGACATAACATAGTGATATGCCTACAACCACTGCACTTTGATGGAGGGGTTTTGGATCTGACTCTAGGCTGGTACTGAGAGCTCTCTTAAAATATCACTTTGCTATTTCCTAATATTGTTCAGAAGTGGCCTATATTAGTGTGTGAGAAATGTGGTGTTAACAAAACTACAGTGCTTTGGATTAATCTGTTTCTGGAGCAGTTCACTGACGTGTACTAGAGGTATGGAGATAAGCAGGTAGACTAGTATCCCAAGAAACAGAAAGGTATCTCAGTATCTAAGTTTCAGGTGTTCCAACCTCACCAAAAATAAAGCCTGAAGTTAAAAATCTATGCTTTCACACACAACAGAGGAGACACAAAATCAGATTCTAATAAACCAGTATGCTCATTTTGTATTACTATAACTGCTATACACAGCGTACACTGCACATTCATTCAGACTCCCAAAGAAAAGAGCTTTTCCTGGATTTGGCCTTGCCAATGCTTTCAAAACCAAACAGCTAGTGAGCTTTCTCTATCAAAAAGAAGATAGAAAAGAACATAATCTTGTTTATAACTTTTAACTTTTTGTGGTTATAATATTTGCAGGATATGGATGACTGAGGAAACTGCTTGTATTGGATCTAGCTGAGATTGAGTTCATTTTCCCATAGCAACCCTCACAGTCCTGTGAGGACCATTGGTAGCTAGAAGGGTGTTGATAACACACCAGTGTTTTGGCTACTGCTGAGCAGTGTTGGCACAGCATCAGCACCGTCTCTCCAACATTCCCTCCATCAATATGCTGAGGGTGGGCAAGATCCTGGGAGGGAACACAAGTAGGCCAGCTGACCCAAACTAACCAAAGGGATATTCCATACCACGTGATATAAAAGCTAAGTAGGAGGAAGGGGAAGCATTCATTATTTACAGCATTTGTCTTCGTGAGCAACCACTATGTGTGCTGAAGCCCTGCTTCCCAGGAAGTGGGTGAACATCGTTTGTTGACGGGAAGCAAAGAATAAACCTTTTTTTCTTTCTTTTGCTTGTGGGTGCACAAACTTTCACTTTTACTTTAGTAAACTGCCTTATCTCAACCTATAACTTATTTTCCATCTTATTTTCTCTCCTCTGTCTGGCTGGGAAGGCAGCAATGGAGTGGCTTGGTGGACACTTGACATCCAGTCAAGATCCATTCACCATATTGCAATAGCAGAGGATGTCATTCTTGAAGAGTGACAAAGAGAATTTTTGCCCATTTTTCTCTGGATTTTTTTTCTTCTGAATGAGTACTAAAACCAAAAAATCCAAATTCCTTATTCTATAGGCTTTTTCGATTGGTCTATCCCCAATCAAGAAAATAAGAAATGGCATAAATTATATTAAGATAATTTTGGAATATCTTTAAATGGGGATTTAGTCTGTATCTTATTTTTCATTATGAAGAAAGCAGATCCTTCAGTAAAAAAAAAAAAAATCAGTTAGAAATATCTGACAAATTTTTGAATAAATCCTATCTCCCAAACTACAAGCAGCAGACTACAATTGAAGAATTGCTCGAGTGCATGGTGTAGAAGGAGACATCAGATGGAAACCTTTTATTGA
Organism: Chiroxiphia lanceolata; assembly: GCF_009829145.1. Lineage (NCBI taxonomy): Eukaryota > Metazoa > Chordata > Aves > Passeriformes > Pipridae > Chiroxiphia > Chiroxiphia lanceolata. The sequence goes on from NC_045640.1 coordinate 36,610,381, forward strand.
TAAAATGAGAAAAGTATTTCCGGAAATAGTTAGGGGGAAAAAAAGAATAAGCAAGGAAAGAGTTCAAAAAGACAGAGGAAAAAGTGTGCAACCCAAAGAAGAATAATCATCTGGAGGGTCACCAAGGTCACAATAATATATTTTAAAATAGCCTGCAGACAGTGCATAAAAGGTGCTATAAACATTCAAAACAAACTAAAAGGCATATTTCACAAGAAGTTGAGTTTGAAAGCACAGGCTCTAGAGCTCCCTGTACCACTGTGACCTTCTAATATCCAACATTCAACTTTTTCTCAGCTGTCATATCCATAATAATCTGCTGCTCAAAGCCTGAAGGATAGAAGTAAAAGCAGAATACTCCCACTTCAGTTCACCAGATAACATCATATTCCTACTAAGGTTTTAACCCAGAGCATCCTCACAATCGACCTGTAATGTTTAAATTACTTAATGCGATTACTTCTCATTGATTTACTCTCAAAATAACTGTTTGACTGTCTTTCTGAGGTTTACACTCTTGGTGTTTTCTTTTGGTTTTGCATTTTAAGAGACAGAAGTTATCTCAGTATTTGCAGACCTATGTTACATACAGCTAAAAGAAACGAGGCCAGAAAGAAATGCCTAACTTATCACAAACCAAGAAAGTTAAAAAAAAAAAAAACAACAAAACAGACATGTTACAGAGAGCAACCGGGCTGTTGAAATGTTATATAAAATTTTGGGGAAAACTTTTCTATTTAAAAAATATTTATAAATCTTTGCCCTAAGCAAGGGACAAGAAAATTAATTAACTAAAATACTAAAACCATGGGATAAATTCCCAGGCAATTTCCTTGGAAACAAAATTATATTGACAAATTCAGATTATATTCATATTAAGAAGCAAAAGTATTTTGCATATTGGTTTCATTGAAAAGCATAAAAAAAAGTGCAAGTTCACTAAACAATAAGAAAAACATATTACCACAATGCTTGACAAAATGTGAAGGTATTATATGTGTAACAGATCACCAGATAGTTTTAATTTTGATTCTGTATTTCTGCATAATAGATTTTTTTTGATTAAGGAGAATACCTTACTTACTTACGTTTCATTGTGAGTTTACATGTTTTGCTTGAGTAGCTCTCAGTTTCTCAGCATTTTGATTGGCAAAGAGAAAAATTTTGGCCTCTTCAAAAACAGTGGAAGTTCTCATATCAGTGGAGCCAGAATTTCATGATGTTTTAATATGATACCAGGAAGAAGATTCTTGAGTTGACCTGTAATAAAAAATAAATGCTGTAAGAAAATTTTTGAGGAAACCTCTGTGTAGTTTATATGAGGCTACAGGAATGTGGTTTAGAAAGTACAAGCAAGATTGGCTCCAGAAATCAAATTCTTAAGTCCTGGTTGTAAAGACACAGTGTGTAAGGTATAAGCTTGCAAATTTCAGGTTTCAAGTGGTGTTTGCCAAGATTGGGAGTCAGATTAGAAATTTATCTATATTCGAAAGTTTCTTTCTGTATAATGGCATTAGGCAGTTTATTTGAGGAACATTGAAAAAACAAACACTCTTCAGTAAGGGTGCAGCAACTAACCTGTCCTTCCAAATGGATTGTTTAGCACACTATAAGTAAAACAGGTACACATATACATTTATTATTTTTCACATTGTTTGTTTTATTGTAACTAGTCTATTGTAAGAGAAATGTGTGAATCCACCCCATAAGCAAGAAGTTATAAGTGCCAACTGGCACTGTTCTAAAACAGTAGATTTTAGAAAAGTTCTTAGCCCAGACACTGAGATCTGGTTAGAGGCTGCTAAAGGTCAATAACCTGCAAACATGTGAACATTTAAAATCATTTAAATATTTATGTCAGGCAAACAATCACAGCTTGGTGGTCTGACGAGGAGATTACTGTGCATTAAATACCTGCCTCATGTCTCAATCACTAGAGTATAATTTTTCACTCAGAAGTTACATGATCTGTTTTTAAACTTCTATCACATACCTTAAGATTAAAGTGCTCAACTGTTGAGCTACGGACTTGCACAGGGTACATGTTTGTCGAGGACAAACAGCATATCTGTTTTATTTATTCTTTATTATTTCTTGCATAGAGTCATACATACAAATTTTTCTCATGGATTTCTCAAAAAGATCTGGTTACATAAAATGTCTGCTGAAATAATGCATTGAGAGGTTCTCGGTTCTATTTTCTCTTTACAATACTTTGTTTAACTACTTCATTTTGATTTCCCTGACAGAAAAACATTATTTTGGCTCTGAAAAATGCAGTGCAACATGTACAGGCTTCTTTTATTTATGTTGACTTACACTCTGCTATCTATAAATATTTTAAAAGGTGAAGTAGGTGGATTACAGCCTATCCACTCTTTTTTTTTCCTCAGACATGCACACCATTTTAAATTGCACCAATGTCTGTTGAGTGAGGCTTGAAAGTCTCCCTGGATCCCTATTTCCTTTTCAGAAAGACCAGGGAAAAGTCAGAAGTGAGTCTATCTGTGTAACCATGACAACAAGTACTTGTGTATAATGCTTATCTATACAGTATAGTTTCTGATTCCTTCAAGAGTTCATGCAGCCATAGGCTGAATTCTTTGGTAAGCTTTCTGAGCCATGTCAAATGGTTCAGATGAATCATGTAAGTATTACTGGGCATTGTAAATACTTTTTGCTCTGAAGAATGAATGAGAAAAGGGGCTTAATGGTAGAATAGAGACAGGGCTGTGCCTGGAAGGTGAGAGAAAGAAAAAAAAGAGGTGTCAGTAATTTTCCAGTGATTAATATTTGACGGATTGATTTGGAGTTGTTAAGAGAGATCTTCTATTGCTATTCCACATCAAATTAGTTCCTAGCAGATAATATATATGGATTTTGGGGGAACTGAGGCTTTCTAGACATGGCAGACAGTCAGAAACATTATACTAGCTGAGTGTAAAAGGCTAGTTGATCAATAATTAAAAGAAACATATTGAATTGAGGTTAGCACTAAGTTATTTGGGGAGTGAAGTATTCTCAGTTCTGTAATCTCCTTTCCTTCTATTTCAAATAAATTGTTTATTGTTTTGTATAAAACAAACATGAATTTTTATAAGATTTTTGATGTTAGCATAAAATTACCAATGTTTGCAATTTCAAAGATTACTCTGTCTTTGATATCATTTAAATTTATTGTTATTCCAGAGAAAACATCATGCTCCTTTTACATGTAGTTATTTATTCTCAATGAAACACATTATAATCTACCATAGGCTCATATTACTAATATCCTCATAGCTCCCTGTCTGGCACTTGAGGACATGGTCTCCAAAACCATGTCTGCTTCAAATTTCAAGGGATCTTTCAGCAGTGAGAACTCTGTCTCACACTTCCATACAAATGTTAAAGAATACAGTACAATATAAAAGAAGACTTTTAGTATAAGCTTGTTGCATTTTTATTCTTCTTTCCCCTTCTTTTCTTTATCCAAAAAGTTTAGCCCAATTAACTTCTAGCTCCTGTAGAATTCCCCTTGGTAAGAGTCATGGCCAGATGGGTTTTTCCTTATAGAATTTAAGCAGAATAAATAGGTCAAAAATCAGACTAATAATTACAGAAACAATTATAACCTTAGCAGAAGAACACGTGCTACTGCTACCAGATAGCAGAGTAATTCTCACAGCTGTAAGCTGAAAAAAAATATCCAGAAAGGTAGATAAAGAAATAAGATTTTCAATCTGCTTTAAGTAAAATTAGATAAATATTGACAAGAATCATGTAATATCTAAAGTTTAAATGAAAGAACAAAATATAAAACTTTTGGATTCCTTCCTTTGTTTCACAGAGGCAGGACAAATATCTCCAAAATTAAAAAATTACCTAGAACTACTTTTTTATCCCTTTGATAAGGAAAAAAAATCTATACTTTTATTTTAATGCATAACGCATTTGTAGGTTTTAAATCACTTTTCACTGAAGACCACACAAAATTTTAACATATCACAATTTATGTGTTCAGGTAAAAGAGTCTGCTAGGCCATCAAAACGGCTTCAGAAAGGACAGAAACACTATAATACTTGAAGCAGATATCCTTTTTTTTTTTTTTTTTAGAAAATACAGATATTAAGACAGAAAGATGGAAAGATGTACACATTTAAATGTTATGTTAATTGAAACTTGTATAATATGTCACTCACCAGGCCAAGCAATTTTCTGAGCTTGAGCAAGAGAATGAATAACATTTTTCTTGGCTCTCCAGAGACTCTTAGCTTGATTCCCAATGTGGATATAAGGAAAAATAACTATGTGGCAAAAAATGGATTGGCAGAATTGTTTTCCACCTTTCTTTACCTGAGGATATGTAATTCAGACTTCTGAATGCAAGTCATCAAGTTAAGTATAACTTCATTTCAATCCAGTTTTTACACATGATGCTTCAATAGTGAGATCACAACCTACCCAATCAAACATGCCTATTCAAGTAATTATACTCTAATATCCTAGTACTCTTCTAGTTATCAGGATTAAAAAGTTAGTAATGCTAAACCTGCCTCTAGGAAGCAGGTAAAACTTTTATAAATTTTACAATAGCTTACAAAGAAATGAATATTGGCACAAATATCAAAAATACAAGACAATTTGATGCCAAGTGTGTGACTTACTGTTATCATGTAGATTGAGATCATCTTAGGTACAGTAGAAAGTAATAGACCAGAACCCTGTTTTAAAAATTAAGCTTAGTGAGCAGAGAATGAGAAAATGATGCATTCTACCCATCTATCCTTTTGAGGTCAGACCAAGTTAAATGGCTCCTGGACAATTTCATGGAGAAAGTGAATTTGCTGTTACTTTATTTGCAAATAAAACACCTGTATAGGTATTTTTTGGCTATCAGGATGTATAGAGTAATGGAATGCTTTTCACCTTTTCTACCAAACCAGCAAGGATTCCCTCCCACTTGATCCCCTATTCTGTGACTCTCCTCTGTACTTGTTTTCTTCTGTCTGCCATTTTTACATTTTTACTTTTGTCTTCTGAATTACTCCTGCATATGGGCAGAGACAGTCTACATCTACAATGCCTGAGAATGATGAGTTGAAGAAGGACTAACCAAGCCAGCCAAAAAACCACTTCAGATAACAGAAGTACATCAGGTCCTAGGGGAATAGTTGTGGGAGGCAGATTGCCAGTTCTAATTATACCCTTGTGACTGATAAACCATCTTAAATTCTGATGTTTACAGGTACATTTTTCTCACAATTTATTATACTGCCTACACTTGTCTTTCTGGCTGTCCATGTTGTCAAAACTAGAAAAGAAACTGCTGTGCTCAGAGGTTGTTTCAGGGTTAAAATTAACTACTTCTTTCTTGCTCATATGTCCTGTTTAGGAAAGATAGAAATTTATCAAGTAACTCCTCTACGGCAAACAGGCTTTGATTGCATTTGCTTTGCATAATCCCTACATTTTCTTTTCCCCTCCTTCTTTTCACACTGCACATTATATTTCTTAACTTTGTATTTGGGCTTAACTCCTTATGTCTTCCATGGGAACAAGTGAAGAGGCCCCAAATCAAAATCTTGAATCGTGTTTAACTGCTTAATATTACATACTAAAGAAGTGGTGATACTACTTTTGACCTTTCTGAGTCCATTTAGTTCTCCTGAGTTAAGAAAGTATCATCTTGACAACATGGCCAAGTTTAAGGCTTACAAAATGTCCCCAGGAACCAAAACTACAGTTTAGGTTCGAGGGAAATTTGCTATCATATTCCAACTGCCAGTTATATCAAGGCAAGATTTGCCATTGCAAATTGTAATCAGATGAGGCCAAAGGTAATTCAATACAGATAGCTTTATAGGTTCAGTGGGTCTGTGTCTTTGGTTGTAGTTCAAATGCTAAAATGTGGCAGGGATTCTGTTTATATATTTTCTTCTAAAACAAAAACTTGCTTACCTGTAGCTGGTTCTTATCTTCTTTATCCACTAGCCTTAATGTCTTATGATACTTTCTTACTTTAGGTTAAATCCGTCCACATGGGATGAATTATGTATGTTTGGCTGCATAACCTAAGGGTGAGCTCAGAGCAGAATACCCTAAATATCTACCTTTTGATTACCCTAGTATTTTCCTGACTTCTGTCCAGCCTTTTCCATGTCATTTTGATCAATATCCAGCTGTCATAACATGAGTTTACCTACCTGTCAGCTGTATTTGATTTGCCTATGAATTTTTCTATTTCATAGATCTGATCCTCTGTATTGGCAGACAGGCAGAAAACATTGCATTTACATTTGAGGAGTTAGTGATCTTGAGCAATCCATGTCTGCTCTACTAGGCACTTAACAAGCCCATGTGTTAGCATGAATGAACACAGTATAATCCCATACATATATATATATACTTTTATATACTATATATATATACTCCAGTGTGAGGGAATGTGCTGAAACACCCTGGATATATGCCATTCCTGGAAACAGTTGCTAGATGCTTGCAGATGGATGTCCTCTGGTGGGCATTAAGAAACAAAATCTCTACATCTCCAGACAAGATATATAGTTGTGCTTGTTACTTTAGCTATAAAGAGCAACAGTATGGGGAGGAGGGTGAACCTTTCCATAGAAAGGACCTACACATCACACTGTGGCTGTCCACCTGGATTCCATCCAATGCTGCATGAAAGTCAGGTTCCAGCATCTGCAAGGATATAAACTTTACTTTCTGTGTATATTTCTCTTCCTCTTTCAATCTCATTATTAAAAAATTTTACTATGTTATTTGCTGCCTGTTACAAAACAGTTCTGGATGCTGTGTTTACACTGCTTATATGGTATTCTGAGATGAAAGAGAGGCAAGAGCATTTAGACCATTCAAAGCCCTCTTCTCTGATGTATTACCTTCTGGTTTTATGTCTGTTTTGGACAAATAGCAGCATTTGTGTCACTAGATCCTAAGAGTAAACTAAACCAGCTTTGCATTGACAGTTAGACTGGTGTGAAATTTAAAATGGGTGTAGATACGTGTCTCATTAACATAATCCCTTTTACTTATGTAAAAGCAGAGTCTTTCCCTACTAAACTGAAGAGTTTTTACTTCAGTGCCTCATGTTCATTTATTTTCATGCAAAGATTTTGCAAGCCTCAGCCTATCCACACCCTTTTTCTTAGGTAGAGGCATGAGGATTCTTGGCCTGGAAACCCTGAGCTCTGAATTTAGTCCTTCCTCTACATGGAAATTTAAAGGGTTACATTGGAAATATGCAGAAGGTTGAATAGAAAGCAAGAAAAGTCATCCTGGCAATATGTTTCTCCTCTTCCTCCTTGGATCACTAAAGATTAATATATCAGAGTGAAAAAAAGTCTATAAAACTGGTAAAAGTATTTCTTGAATTAACCACGTTTTCACACAAAAGAACAATTTCACTGACTTTGCCTTGGCTTGCAGAACATACACAACTTCATAGCTTTTACCTTTTTTCTAAATTTATTACAGAAATGCAACTATTCCACAGTGCAAATCACCTTTGACAACTCAGCTGCAATGGTAAGGGGTGAATTAGTGATTGGTGAATTTATAAATCCTGTTATGGAGATAAGAATGGATACGGAAGTACCAAGACTATGGTCAGAGACTGCTGGAATTCATGGTCTGTACATCCTACACAGAAGATTACATACTCCTCTCTGGCTTTTCCTTGTTTTGTGTCACAACAGACATGTAAATTGTAAATTATCCTAGTACAAAACCCACTTCATTAAATATTTTTCCGAGAAAGAAAAAAAACAAACAGCCCCCCTCCCCCAAGTCCCCTCCTTGTACTAAAATTCAAACTCCCAATCCCACCTTGATATAAATCTGTCCGGTTACAACAATGATCAAATTTTTATAGCAGTCTCAGGTGTGTTAGCATTTTATTTTGCTGTCTTTACTTCTCACTATTGTTGCAGTAGTATTACAGCATACATGGTTATGACCTTTTTTCTTGAACAACATTCATCAAAACATTCTTAAACACAAATTCATAAGACTTGAAGTCAACTTCAGGCCTTGGATTTGAAATTTTCAATCTATTTTCAGGCATTTTGAAAACATGGTAAAAAGTTGCTCTCCTGTGTTTAATTTTGCCTTTTTTACTCCTTTGCTTTTTTAGGCACTGACAGAGCTGCAAAATATTTTCTGATTTCCTGTGGAGATCAGTAACTGGATACTGACCTTTCCCATATCAGTTCTGCTGCTGGGTTTATCTTCTGCATAACCTTCTTCTAGATTACAGCTCTTTTCAGCAAAGCCAATATATATTTTGCCTTAACTGAGATCTTTGATATGCAATGGGAATCAAAATGTGCAGCATTGCTTTACCAGGCTTCTACTTCAAAAATTTTTCTTGTAATCATGAACCATAAAATAATTTCATAGATTCAAATAATTTTAGATTTTAAACTTAAATTTTTGTTTTAAAATAAGTAGAAATAAACAAATAAACTTCTCTAGGAAAAATACAGCTTCAGTTGTTAGCATTTATTTTATAGCACTGAAATATATGAAAGGAATTATATTTTCATTTCTGGGTAAGTTTTCTGTATTAAATTCATATTTTACATAAAAATACATCTTATAACATTTAAAATGTTAATATAGAAACTAAATACTCAGTTGCATCAAAGAAAACCTTCTCTTGATCTTGCAAGGACATGTAGTAAAGCCATTATTTCCATTTTGCATTTGTTCCAATTAAAAAATGCCACCATTGGAAGAAAGTCACATTTCAGTGTTTGATACACACAAAGTACTTAACTGGGTATGACCACAGATTTCTGTAGATAGAGTGAATTTGCTTTCATTGAAACAAAAAAAAATTCATGAGATGTATACGTTCTTACTGTTACTGCTAGGTTGAATTCTGTGGTTAGTTTTGGCCTACAGACTTTACACATTCTAGTTTAAACATGAATTTCTCAAGTTCCTTTGTAGGTAAGCTTGTGTACCTGATGGTTTGGGTGGAAAGTAACTGCTGAGTGTTTGCACATGAGCTGCAGCTAGCATGGGTGGTACAGTGGGGAGCCAAGCTATTGTTGATATTTTATCAAAGAGTGAACCAGTGTGTTGATGGTCCCAGCCTTCAAGTGTAACTCCACAAAACAATTGCAAATGCTTTCTTGTTTTTTTGGGTGGTTTTTTTGTTGGTTTTTTTTTTTTTTTTTTTAATCTGTAACTTCATTTCTGGATACAGAGTCCCTAGTCAAGCTTCTAACCAACTCAGAGTTGAGCAGAATTGTTTTCAATGTGTTGTTTAATGATAGGCACAAACATATTTTTTTGCTTTTATGACTATTTGGTGCTCATTTCCACAAAAAATCTGAAGGAATCACAAAGGTTTTGTAAAAGATTTTCCAAAATGCAATATCGCTCTTGACTGCAGTAACTTTCAGCATGAGGTGCTGGCACTGGCAGCATGAGAAATATAACTCACCTCACTAGAAATATTACTCACAGGGAAAATACGTGGATATCAAGCAGGTGAAAAATCCATCCAAGTATTTATTCAGGTATTTATAGAGCTCTTGTCGCTGTAATATCTAAATAATATTTAATATGTTTGACTTCTATACATATTTAAATTCATTTACTAGAAAGTTGTCACTTCCTTCATCTTACTAGCATGGGACCAGCAGCTCAATAAAAAAAAAAAATGTATCTGGGCATTTTCAGCAGGACTTAGGTAGAAGAGAAGCACTGCAGAAGAGAAGCCTAAGATGAGAATACTAAAAGGTCCCACTCTGTAAACTCTGAGAGACCCTAAACTCTCTCAGTGCTTTCTTTTATCTTACAAGGAACTCAGAATCAAAATTCTGCATTTTGGTAGAACTGCCTGGTCTGGCTCAGGCAGGGCAGCCCCATGTACTGTTCACCCCACAGCCCAAGAGGATCTCCCTGCCAGGCAGGGCATCTCCAGCCTGGAAGGGTCCCCATAAAAATCAACAGAACTTCTGGAAAACAGCAGCCTTTCTCTGTTATATACCAACAGCCATAGCTTACTGGATCTGAATGGAGAAAGGTTCAACTTATGCTAACTGAGGATTTTGCAGTCCTGGAGAATTCTTTAATTGCCGAGCTGTGCTGGGCAGGCACATTTTCCTATAATTATCCTGAAAGTGTTCCAGGGCATTTTTTTCCATTTATACACATAATTAAAGGAAAACACAGCTATTTCTCATACAGAAGAGAAAACAGTTGATTAAAACCCATTTTATCACTAAAAAGTTACTAAGCTTGTATAAAATGTTTTACCTAAAAATATCAACTGAGAGGAAAAAGAGGTCATACTGATGCACAGGAAATTTTTTACTTTAGAAGATGGAACAGGACATCTGATTTATAATCCCATAGCAGAATTTATGGGGAAATACATGAACAAATTGAAATTAAAAGTGAAAGACTCAAACCTTGCATTACCTTTGTGAAAGCAAATGGTTTTGTTTAAGACCTAAAGGCTTTCGCCAGAGTATTTCACCTCAGAGGAAAAGAAAACATGAAAACTTAGTAGTAAAAATAAGAGCTAGAAATCATAGATATGCTTACAAGAAGAAGAAGAAAAACTGAAATAATAATAATAAAGAAAAGCTGAAAGACCTTTCTCAGGAATGAAGGAAATAAATCAAAAATAATTAAGATCCTTTCTTGGGGCTAGATAGTATAAATGAAAAAAGCCTTAGGTTGAAAAGAAAATTTAATTTAAAAATCCCTTCCTCATGCCAGAGATTTATCATTTTTAAAGCCCAGTGGGGCCAGAATACTTTTTTTTCGCTTAACTCCAAAGAGATGACCTTCTACTTCTATTGATATATCTATTTAACTGACATGTTGCTAAGCCTTCTGAAATGTTTTTGATTATCTCAGTTTTCTTTTGTCTTTAGGAAAACAATTATTTGAATATCTCAATATCTTGCATTTGATTGGCTACTGTGAAAAATAATTAGACTTTAAAAAGTGAAATTTGAAGTTACTTGTTCCAGGATACTTTTAGTTGTTCTCTATCATGACTATTATCCACTTATATCTCAGTTTGCCATGGTCAGTGTTAAATGCTTTTATGTATCTGAGTCTCACGATCAGGTAGCACTACCAGCTGATAAGTGCAATTCTATATTGTTATACACTCTATTTTTAATGTTACAACTCAGATTAAGTGAAGGAGACCAAAACTCTAAGTTATTATCCTGCAAGGAAATCTGATTTGATTGCATAAGGTAAAATTTCAGTCAAGTCAATAGGATACCATGACAAGGGATGTGGCTTGGAAATGCATTCTGTAAAAAACACAAGGTCGTAAACGTAAGTGTGATTAGTGAAATCTGTAATGTCCTGATATTTGAACTTCAGATGTTGTCTCTAGCTAAAAAGTTACAAATGAAAAAGCATCTCAAGATGCAAAAGAGTAAAGAGGATAGAACAGTGTAAGACAGCAACAGCATGGGATGGGGTAGAAAAGAATGTTGTCTTTCTGCTTTTATTGCTGTAAGCAATGCCATCACTATGAGAAATCTGTGAAAAAAGTCAGCAAATAACAGCTATGGAATATGAAGGAGAAAAAAGAACTATAGTACAAAAGAGAAGGCAGGCACAGAGAGAGAGGGGAACCATCAGATCTGTACGTCTGAGAGATGAGATGAGTCTGATTATTTGAGCCATGATCAGCCAGCTGAGAAGGGTGGAAGAGCCAAAGTCAGTGAGAGAGAACTTGATTATTCTTTATGATTAAGTACTTGAATTATAAGACTGTTCAGTGGGAGAAAACAATGAACGATTCAATATGTCTGGGCTCAGAATAACTTCTATGATCCCCGGACACTAAGTCATATCACCCCCATTGTTAGACAACTCCACTGGCTGCTCATTAATTTCAGAACCCAGTGCAAAATGAACTTCTTGATTATAAAACTCTCCATGAGCTTGCTCTGGTCTCTCTCTACTTCCTCTGCACATCTAGCACTGAATTTCTCTTTTTCCCCCCAGACAACACTGTTTCTGTGATTAAAAGCTCTTGTTTCTACTGTGCCACCACATCACTTACTTTCCTGACTTACCAGTGGCTGTATGAACACAGATTATTAATAGAGCTTGTACTGTCAGAGCAGGAAAACAAACCACTACTAAGAAACTGTAATGTGTTGGATTTTGAGCAAAGAACAATTCATGCCTAAAGATGCATTTTCAATCCTGCAGCTGGATATGCAACTGCTTAAAAATATAAAAGTTTGTGGCCATGATCCAACTGCTGTTGTGCATGATGTCCAGTAACACTGTAATTCACCTCTTGTCCTAAACGGTGAAGATCTGATAGAAGAAAGTGGAAAAGTGTTAATGCCAGAGAATTAGCTCAGGGCTTAATTTAGTACACCAGACAACAGGAATTTCTAAAGCAGGCATTGAAAAACATTTCTGTGTGAACCAGATTTTAATTTGTGAAAGCCTGACAGATTCCTGTTACTTTCATTTGCATTCTGTTGTTTAATTCTTACAAATATGATTATCTGTCACACCCTGTTAAGCAGCAGGTTCTCTGGTGTTCATATTCAAGCTCTTAGTTTGACTTTTGATACTGCTTTTGCACCAATATATGGATTTATTTTTAAGAGTAATTTCTTTTTTTGTTGGTGTGTTTGTAAAAAAATCTAATAAAGATGCAAACTTAACAGGGCATCTCAGAAATAAGAGGTTAATTTCCAGATACAGCTGCCTTTAAAGACAGCTAAACCCATTACACATTCTTGTTACAGCCACAAGAAGGCTCAGATTAGAGAGGTTCCAAATGAATATGTAAGGTAAACATACACAGATATTCTTCCCAAGAATACCAAGGCAGTGGAAGGATTAAAGAAAAAGATTTATTTCAGATGCAAGGATGACTTTTTTACAATGTAGGACATCAGACCTTTCAGGGGCAAAAGGCAACGCCCCGCCTTCTCCAAGGTTTCTTTTATCTTCTCTCTCTCCTCCCCCATCCTCTCTGACCCAAGGAGGCCTTGTATATTCTGCAAACATGTTATCTTTCTGCATACCACAGAGAGAGAGAGAGCTGTTTACAACTTCTCCCTGCAACTTTCTCTGAAATGCAGAAGGAGGAAAAGAAAACATCTAACCTGGTTGAAAAAGCACTTTGCAGGTTTTTTAACTGAAACGAGTTCTAGCTCTCTGTTACAAATTGCAGCCTCTTTAAGTCATTCTTTGGGTGTCAGTCATGACAGCATCCACACACAACCACTCCAGGCCTCTGTCCAACCCAAAATTCTTAAAGCCCTACAGAATTTGGACTTGGAACAACCAATCGAAATACACTTCTACTCTCTATGACTACACAAAGGCTGAAGATTGAAAATGATAAAATATGTGACAGTTTATTTTTTCCTACTTCCTCACATGCACAGGAGTGAATTTATTGTTACAGTATCCCTAATACATAAAATGGTTTTATTTCTGTTGTAAGCCTGCCTAAGATCACAAAAGAGTTGTGATACAAAAATAAGAGTTGATCCAAAATAACTTCCTTATGCCACTCTCTAACATGGACAAGAAGAAACACATGTAGGAACTCAGAGCCCTAGAGAAGCAATATCCCAGCCAGAACCCTCCATGAGACAGAAGGAAATGACTGAACCAGATCTTAATTCTTCACCCACAGAAATGAACCACAGCTGCTGGTTTAAGTGCTAAGGTCACATGAGGCTGTTGGCATATCATGGAGATCTGTCCCTTTCAGAGGTGCTTGAACACCAGCGAGACCCAGCTGTCATACTGGCACAGACTCAAGTAATGAATGACTTGGAAAGTAGATGCTGGATGAAGCAAACACCTGCCATATAACTTGGACCTAAGGAAGTTCCCAACAAACCTGAAATGGGTTTATCATTGCCTGTGGTGTGTCATTAATACAGTCCTTCAATGCAAAGTTCCCTTTGAGTAGAACAACCATTTTATACCAGATAGGTAATTGACAAGCAATGAATTTCTATTCAGAGATAATGCAAAATATGTAAGTAAATAATCTGAAAAGATCCTACTGAAATCACAGAGCTAGGAGAGAAGTCAGATTTTTCTGGTAAAATATAGATGTGTCCTAAAAAGTCTGTTGACAGAATGAAGCAGAGATGTATTATGAACAGAGGATAGACTGTACAGAAATAACATAAACATCACCTTAAAGCTGAAATAAAAATGGGGTGAAAGGTACAGGATAGGAGAATAAAAGAAAATAGCACAGAAATAGTCAGAATGTAAGGCTTCACACTGGGAGGATAAAATAATGCTGATTTCTGCAATGAGCCTGGAGATAGGGAACTGGGAAGACTGAATAAAATAAATTGGTTCTTGTTTTGATCTCATTATGTACATAATTCATCAGTGCAGTGTCTGTGAAAAGGCAATGAAAGTTTAAAATGCAACCATCAAGCTGTTTTCAGGTAAACCTAGGAAATCTTCAGTCTATTGTGCAGAAAGCCAGTAAGAGTTCAGTGGAACACTGTGCAGAGCCATTACCACAAAAGATGTATTCGGACTGGAATCAGTACAGACACATAAGAATGATTAAGGGGCTGTATGGCCTGTATCACTAAGGCACACTATGAGACTGTGCTTGTCCAGTAGCCCAAAATGTAGAACAAAAAGGAGATGACAGATTTGTCTTTGTGCATCAAGAAGAGAACATCAAATACTAACATTAAAGACAAGGTCAGTGCTGAAACAAGGGCAAATGGAGATAAAATTCCTGTGCATACACATAACATAAATCCAAACAGGTTTTTAACCTACAAAGCAATTGGGTAGTCAAAGAGTAAGACATCAAAAGACTGTGCTTGGCACATTTTCAGAAGGATTCTCCTGTCCTTAGTACAGAATCACATAATTGATGACTCTGGTATTTTACACCATTACAACCTTCATGCTAAAGCTCATGGGACAGTGTCTGGTATCTTTGCTTTTGTTTGACAACGTATCAGTCTCACTTTTATAAATTTTGCTGCTCTACCAACCAGAAGAAGTCTCCATATACTCATGTTTGATCTGTGTGTGTCACAGGACCTCGGCAGAAAGAGAGCTGTGAATTACTCACAGACTTACAGTATAATCTGTTCGACTACCTCAAGAATATCATAAGCGAAAGCAAGGCACTATCATAAGTGAGCAAAAGTAACAGGTTGATCCTATAAGACTACTTAATACAGACAGATCAGGCAAGTTCAAGCCATCGCTGAAGGCAGACTTCAAAAGGAAGAAAGCAGAAGTTATTCAGTGCACCCTTGAAGAGAGGAACCAAGATTATTTTTTTCAGGTTGAGAGTTAGGGACAGAGTAAAATGCTAAAATATATAAAATGACTGAAATCTGATGTTAAAGGCAAAAGTTGTAGCCATTCCTTGATGTTTTGAAGTAACTAGAAATGTCTTGTCTCTGCTTAGAAAAAGTTCAAACCACCCAACCAATTTATGAACTGAATTATATGTATATATATGCACTATTTACTTATAACTGAAGAAAGAAAAAGATATAAATATGGAAGTATAAAATGAAAAAGGAAAGTGAATAAAAATATATATGCCAGGTGCCACTGGTATTTATACACATTCAGAGCATTTGCAGCTCTATAAGATTTTTACTTCTGTTTTACACAGAAACATTAGTAACACATAATAAAATGTGTTCATTATTTATTATTGACAAACAAATTATGCACATGTTCCCCTAGAGTGAGAAAACTGGAGATAAACAATCTGCAAAGAAAGAGGAAACATAGGAAAAAATACTCAAAAAAGAGAGGAATCCTGTAATGATAAGAGAAACATACTGATACAAGGTAAACAGCCACCAGGGAGTTAGACAGATGATTTGGAGATAAATTAAATCGCTTCCCACAAGAGTTCAAGTATTGGTACACATTCACCAGTAGGCATTCAGAAGTGATGGGGAACTCAGCTGCCATCTGGAAATGGCTCTAGATAGCCTGGTCTGTTTGATTTTATTAGCTGCACAATCTCATTTTTGTTTGATTGTTTTGTATCTATATATGCATTAGGGGAGAGAGCATTTGCTATTTTCTCAAGTCTGCTGTTTGCTCCTCTGGATTATGCTCTTCTCCATTTTCAAAGTCAATACAATTTTTCTTATGTTTAAGATAAGGCTTCTTGTCTCTTTTTTTTTTTTTTTTTGCTCTGCTCTTCATACAGAGATTTCAAAGAAATATCCCCCTGAAAAAGGGTAGAGGGGGAAAAAGAGCAGGATTTCACCTTTTTCCTGAGGATATAATGCAGAAGTTTGCTGGAGGGGTTTAAAAGGCCCTTCCCCAGTGCAATCCTGTGTGATCCTATCTCTTAACACTTGCACTGCAGAAATTACACTTATTTCTCACCCCAAAAAATGTCTTCCCACACGAATATTTGAAGATTTTGTGTGTGGTCATGGAGAATGAGATTTGGCATTTCATGAGAGTTGCAATATAGAAGTCACCCTGTCAAAAACCATCTAATACTTTGATGCATCTGAAAAGGGGTTTCAAAATACCCCTCCATCTAATCAGGCCTCTAACATTTTGTAAATTCATGTTTCTTGTATACCCCCTCAGTGATTGAAATCTTAATTCCAAGACGCATATTAAGCACCTTGGAGTATTTTCAATAGCGTCCCTGTTCTCACAGCAATAAGCCGTAGAATATACATTTGAATTTACTGGTTAGAGCTATCAATCCTGCCGAAGAGGGAAGGAGTAAAGAAAAGAAGACCAGATTAATAGTTTGGATAATATTTTTTTATTATATTAGTTCAGTAAAGCAGATGCAGTAGGTGTGATCAGCTGGGATATATACAAAATGAAGCAGGTTGTAAAGTTACAAGACTAAACAGAATGGATGACACATTTACATTTTTCAGAAATAAATATTTGGCACAAATATGCTCTGGAGGGTTCTTTAAAATATGGCAGTGCTTTTCTACTAGACAAATAACTATTATTCTATGTATAGGACAAAATTAGTGACAGTTATAGTGGATTTTTTCCTATATTTATTAAAATAGCTGTAAAAATTAATATAAACAAATCTGATTATGAAGTGACTTATAGAGGCAAAATAGAAGAACTGAGAATACAGCAGTTAAAGGTGGAAATACAACTGATAACTTCTTCTGTAACTTTGCTTACAGAACACTCACTGCCATGATAGCTAAGGGCATCTGAGTGCCAGACACTTGAAAAACCAGCCTTTGGGAAACAGAGATGACAGTCTGTAATGCTTATACTTAAATAGTGTACAGCACATTTACAAGTAGTTGGGTATTCAGCCAAATACCTGAATGTGGGATGTTTCAGTGTTTTGAGGAGTTAGGCAATCTATGTGGATCTCTTGGCCAGTTTCTCTGGAAAATGTTGATCTTAGTGCTTTATTTTTGAGGCCAGATTGATGCCTGACCTGTAACTTACTCCAGCTTTCCGGGTTTTGTCTGAAGGGGCATGAGAAAGCTCTGAGACAAGCAGAAAGGAAGATTCAGAGAGAAGTCAGGATGGCAGATCCTGCACCTGGACTGGCCTGTGGTGGGGTCTGTTCCAGCCCAGCAATCCTCAGCCATGCACGGAGAGCTTTCTCACAGCTCCATGCAGGTCAGCAAGGCCGAAGACAGCTCAGCCTCTTTTAAAAAACAGTCAATTTTAAATTAGGAGCCAGCCCTTAAGCACCCTGGTGTGACTGAACCATTAAGGTTTTCTAAGAATCCTATTTCCTCTGGTATAAAAGGCAGCTAAGAGTATGCTTAACTACAAGCCTTAAGCCAGATACAAATAAGCTTAATTATGAGCCCTAAGTCAGTAATGAGCATGTATAATTATTTTATTTTTGCTAAGCCTTGTTTTCTTTAGGGTAATTTTAAACTTATTCGGCCTGTGTTCAAAAAAATTGTCAGTGTAACTTTTTTTTTGTTACTGTTTCTATTAATAAAAAGAGCAACAGTGAACATATATATCTTTCAAGACAGCATAAGAAATTCCAATGTGTTATGTTGATCTGTTAAGATTCATTATCACTTGTATGTCCTTTTAATAACCTTATTGTAAACATCAGTTGTGATGTAAAGATATTTTCATTCTGAACAACTTTATGTAGTACTTCAAATTTCAGATTTTATTAAAGTACTTAAAATACTGATAGTTTGAAGAGTTTTGGACTGTATAACTACCTTAATTACCCATACCCATCCATAATCAAGCATATCCATCTTTTAGGAGTGAAAAGGAAATTTCTGCTGACTGCAGGAAGATCTTTTTACTTGAGTGCAATATATCTGACATTTATTTAAATAACAGAAAATAGTCAGTAGGTTAGCTCAATTCTTTCCAGGGACAGGGAGGATTTGTGCATTTTAAAATGTTAACTGGGTCTTCTTTCACATGAAACATCTGCTGTCTACAAATTTCATTTTTCAATCTAGGTCACAGTGACTTCTATCCTCTCCACAATTGTTTTTCAAGCATTATGTTTCCTTCACTGCTTAAATTTGCAATCATTGTCCCTAAAATCTCTCTGTACTGATCACTTTCAAAGAACTTTATAATAAGGCTATTTGGAACAAGCCACAGTTTTAAGCATAATCTTTAAATTTAATATGTAAATATGTTTCTTCTACTTTCACACTGTCTTTTTGAACTAAGGATGTACAATAAACTCAGATGAGATACTGGCTGAAAGATGGGAGAAGAGCTTGGCTAGCATCACAAATACATGACTTTGTTGCATATAATGTGAAGATTTCAGTTCTGAATTTGTTAGCAAGAGAGAAATGGGAATCTTACACAATAGAAATAATTTCTTGATAATTTTATTTATTCAGTTCACCTATCCACATCTTGTTTAACGTGTGTGATGTATATAGCCTTTGTGTGTGTGTGAGTGTGTGTGTGTGTGTGGTTAATTCAGCACCTTTCTCACTTTTGCTGGGTTTTCTTAGTCCTGTTATGCAACATATCAGTTAAAATTATGTTATCTTGAATAATTTTCATTAGAGAAAAATCTATGTCTAAAACTTGTGTTGTTTCTTGGATACTGGGGGCTTGGCAGATGGAGTGACAGACACTCCATGACTATCACAGACATAAAGGCAAGTGACTAGGAAAGCCTTGTTCCACAGAATCTTCAAAAGGTAATCTCTTTACGTTGTTACTGAAATACATTAAGTGAAGATATTTTCACTCCTGTACACTGGAGTAGAAACATGGGTTTTTAGCTACACATTTTCAGGTAATGAATAAGGACAATTCTCTGATAATAATGAAGAAAGCTACCACTATTAAATATGTATTCAATGACAAATGTGAAGAGATGAGGTTGGTTTTGTTCATCTTTGCACACTCATTACAAAGAAAACTGCCCCAGAAGAAGGCCATCACCCACTTTTGAAGTTTATATTCTCAGTGAACGTTGCCACCTGCTACTTGAGCTACAGAGGCAACATAGGTGTGTTAATCCTCCTGAGAACCATCTGTACATTATTAGGAAGTCTGTAGACCCAAAGCTGCCGCACCAGTATTAGACTGAAGAAGTATTTAAAAGTGCGTCATTGAAGACCATAGCTTAGACAAAGATCTTAAAACATAAAGAGACAGGGTAGTTATAGGGATACACAGTAATTTGTACTGCCCAGTGTCGTGGTTTAATGACAATATGTTTGGGAGGTGAGACTGCTAACGAGATGAACCCTCATTTTCTTTTATTTCTCTCCCCCTAATACTGACAAGATAGAAATTACAAGAAGTCTGAATGAAGAAGGAAAAATAACAATTTTACTAAAACCAATGATGCCGAAAAACCTTGGAATAATTAACGGCTCAGAGACTTTTGCATCTATAAGCAGCAAGGTATTTGTTTATTCAACACTGGGAGCAAGTCAGCTCTCACTGGACAAACTTGCTCAGCTTGAAAGTGCAAAAGCAAGTCATTTTATACACTTTAGATACATGGCTACATCATCTAACATACATATTAATAAGTAGGCTAGTCTCTGGGCGGAGTCTTTCTATAATCCTTTTAGGCATGTAGAGTCTTCTGCTGTGGGGATCTTCTCCTCAAGCCTTCATCCTTCTGGTGGTCGCCATGGACGTCTTCCTCAATTTGACCTCTTCAAGTTAGGTGAACTGAATTCTTCAAGCTTGTGAAATCCTGGCTCTGGGCCCTCTGTATCTTATTCAAATGTCTAGTTTACCTAATTTATTACCTTGTGTATACTACTCCTATTCTTTCTATAATAAGGCCTTTGGGCCAGTGAGCAGAATAGAACATGATATTAACCAGTGCTCCTAAAATGTTCTTCTAGCAAAACAGGTAGAGAAACAGGACAAGGTATACCAGCTGAACCATTGTTAACTCTTTTTTGTGCCTTTTTGCCATCACCAGAAAGAAATAAAAACAACAAAAAAACCCCAATAACAGCAGAAAATGTTACCTAGCTACCCCCTCCAGTAGTCTCGGACCACGCGGTGACAGTGCTGCATGCAGCTCCTGAAAGGGCAATCTCCAGGCTATCAGCAGTGACTGGTCACACCTGGACAACTCAGCTGGGGGCTGGGGTAGTCTCAATCCGATGAGCAAAATGGCTGCTGCTGAGACAGAAAACAGCAGCTGAGGCAGATTGGTTCCCATGAAAGAAACTCCAAACGTCCACGGTGCTCCAGCAAGCAAATATCCAGGTACCAAGAGAGGAAGAGTTCTGGTGCATGCTTTTTTTTTTAACTCCTGTCTCCTGAGTTCCCAGGATGTTCCCCTTCAGGAACCCACCTTTCCAGCAGGTCCCAAGACGCTGGGGACAGTCTTTCCCCAATTCAGCTCAGACAGGGTGGGGCGGGGGGTGGGACAGTTACCCACACTCCCACTCACGTGGTGGTATAAAAAAATTCACTAAAAAAGTCTTTCTCATTTAATTAAAACCACAACACCCAGAAATCAGTGAACAGCTAGGAAGATTCCGGTCCAACCTACATAAGAAACACTTTCTTCCAAAGCTATTATTGCAGCTAAAATGATACTTCATGAACCGCTTTTCTGTTTTTATAAGGGGTGAGATGACACAGCTTTTTTTCACCAAGACCTCCCAGTCTCGATCTACACTAAAGCCCTTTATTTAGGAAACCCTTTCTTGCATGTGCCTTCACTGCAGTCACAGGGCTTACAAAAGTGACACATAGCACCTGTACACTAGCAGCAGAAGGTCACCACGAATCTGACAGGCTGACAAAGTTCTATCCAGTGGCAGCCTGATCTGGAGTTCATGTATCATATCTTCATTTATATTATGACTCATGCAAGGTAGATTAATGGCTGGCTCTAATTATACTGTAGTTTCACCTTTGGTTGAAGTAGAGATTTGCTCCTTTTCTTATTTAGGGCTGGTAAAAGAATGTGGTTGAGACAAATATTTCTTCTGGAATAAGTAGCTTCCTAGACTCTCTCAGTCATTGCTTAATAGGTAACGTTTAATCTCTGATGGTATCTAAAGCCTACGTTTCAAATAAACACTTAAAAAATCAGAAAAAAAAACAAGTTTGCCCATTTTTTTGCACATGTAGTCATGAGTTTGCATTTGAAAGGCTACCCATTACGCCTACTAGCTGGACAGGCAAATCATCTGTTTTTGCAAGCTAACTTACTACAGCAAGGCTAACCTGCCATAACTAGTGTTGATAACTGAGTTCCATGAGGATGTTTATTCTGCCAATTCTTGAACACACCATCTTATAACTTATGTCTATACTGTATATTATAGAGCAGTGGTTTTCAGAGGTTATACAAGCTTCTCTGGATCACAGGTCTCATGATGTTTAGGACCACTGAAACTGCTTCAAAATAGATATTATTGTTTCATGTTCTCTTGGGGTTTTTTGGAGAAATTGCTTATTAATGTAAAGTTCCTCGATTAATATATCCCTTTTTTATATAAGGAATCATCTGAAGTTCTGTTCACTGCTGTCTGGGTTGCTCACATTTCCTGATGCCATTTAAATACCCCTTGGTCACTGCCGGTACCACCCCCTCCTCACCTGGTTGACTGCCGAGGGCTTCTGGGTCATGGGGCTGCTACTTGGGTGTTCCTGGACTCAGGAACCCCCCCCGTGCAGCTTGCTTTCCACCCCCGGACTTCTCTTCACTCATGACTGCTTGAGCCAGGAGGGCCAATTGTGTCCTGGGAGGCACCAGGTACAGCATTGCCAGCCGGTCGAGGGAGGTGATTGTCCTGCTCTGCTCTGCTCTACACTGGTGTGGCCTCACCTTGAAAATTGTGTGCAGTTTTGGGCACTGCAATGTATGAAAGATATTAAACTCTTAGAGAGCATCCAAAGGAGGGCAACGAAGATGGCGAAGGGCCTTGAGGGGAAGCTGTATGAGGAACATCGGAGGGCACTTGGTCTGTTCAGCTGAAGAAGAGGAAACTGAGGGGAGACCTTACTGCAGTCTACGACTTCCTTGTGAGGAGGAGAGGTAGACACTGAACTCTTCTCTGTGGTGACCAATTACAGAACCTGAGGGAATGGCCTGAAGATGTGTCAGGGGTGGTTTAGTTTGGATATTAGAAGAAGGTTCTTCACTCAGAGGGTGGTTGGGTGCTGCAACAGGCTTCCCAGGGAAGTGGTCACAGCACCAAGCCTGACAGAGTTCAAGAAGACTTTGGGCAACATTCTCAGACACACGATGTGGGGATGTCTTGGGAATGGTCTTGTTCAGGCCCAGGAGTTGGACTCAACGATGCTTGTGGGTTCTTCCAACTCAGCATATTTTGTGATTCTGTGGCTCTGAACCTTGCAAGCTGTATCTTTGCAAAGGGAAAACCAACACTGAATGTGTTTGTTTCACATTTCTATTTACTTGAAGGGAACCTGAAACACTTTCCTGATTTCAAATATTCTCTCTCTTCTCAGAGACACACTGCAACTCACTAACTCACTAGTCTCTTGCAAGTCTCATCTTCTTGTCCCAGCCCTCAGAGATGCACACATTCACATATGAAACACTTCAGAAAAGGCATTTAGAAGTGTGCTTCAAGTGGTTTTATTTTTACCAATGGCATGTGCTGGCATTCAGGATGGCACAATTTCCATTTCATCTGCTTCTCTGTCTAACAGTGAGCCTTGCAATTTCTTATCACTATCCTTAAAGCAGTTCCTCTTCCATCCTCTTTCGCATAATCATATCAGCAACCAGTCGAGTAGGATAGTTCTTAATGATTAAAGGCACTAACGTAATTCCCTCCAGTGTTTATTATCACTACTAGGTGTTTCAGTAACTAAGTTTATTTGACTACAGAAATGAGTGTAGCCAATGTTAAGTTCAGCTACTGTAACTGAAAAGACAGTGAATTATTATCCTCATGTATGGGAAATATTATAATGGGTCATGTTTGAGATTGGTCTTCCATCTACATGATGCACTGAGAATGATCAATGAGAAAATATGCATGTCTTAATGAAAAGTATGATTGCTATGCTTTCTACACAACTTAACTTTCACCCCTGCTGACTCTGGCAGTCGCAAAGATCAAATCTTTTCAAATTTCTTTCATTGCAGTGTCAGAAAAACCTAATTTATATTTTGAATCTCTGCAAAATTGTTCATTATGCAAATCCTATTTTGTGAAATAGATATGAGAGTGATAGAACTGATTGAGTCTGAAAGGCAATAGAGGCTGTAAGTTATGAGAGATAAAAATGCGCAAGGGTGAAACAAAGAATATTTCTATTCAGGTGCTGCTGGAAAAGTATTTAAAAGTCCAAGTTCATGTTTTTGTTTCTCAGCTTTGTGCCTAACTTGTCTGAAAATAAAATAGGAGACAAAACTCTTTTATGTTAAACACAGCTGTTTAAACCCTTTTCAGCTGTAGGGAGATACTAAAATCTACTGTCTGCAGTGCCCCTATGCTCAGCTTAATAGTGTATGACTGTATTGCAGCATTGCTACTTCATAACTCTTCCTTGGATCATCTCTTGTCAGTCAATTTGCTCCAAATACTAGTGCAAATTTGCTGATACAAGAGCTGTCTTCAGCCCTTTAATCAGATAAAACTCCTATTAACAAAAGATGGCAGCATGGCTCATTTTATTGCAAGGTTCCTACTACATATGTTCATATTTCCTCGAGTGTGGCAACCATTGACCTTGGTAGTCTAGATTGATTCATCCAGTTCAAGGATCACTTGGCTTCTGTGCTGAGTGATGGTTGCTTGGCTAACTGCAGTCTTTTTCATTTCCCGTTGATTTAATAGTGTTTCTTATTTTATAGATTATCATAGCATTGAATTATAATTTTAGATCCTAGATCAATTTTGGCCTTTCTCAAAGCCTCTTCCAGAAAACTGTTAATCAAGGAAAAGCTCTAACCCCTCGTTTATTTCCCAACATACCATAAATACAAGTATTTAAGAAAATATGCATACACACATTAGAGGGAAAGAGAAGTAACATATAATAAAATATTAAGTTCCTCACTAACTTTTATTCATTCTTTTTCAGATGACGAAACTTTTGGCTTTCTGAGTCCTTTTAGAAATTTTGTCTACCTAAGCAGAAATTATTAATATATACCGTAATCAAAACCCAAAATTTAAAATTTGACAGGAAGTAAATTTTATAAAATCTTTTAATGGATTTATGAGAATAGAATCAGGAAATGAGAGACAAATATTGATTTAGAGTATATGATCCAAATTATTTTCACCATTATTTAATCAGGGGGTTGGGAGTTTTTTTCACATGATTATTTTCTGATGTTACAGAATTTAAAAATTACATCAGGGAAACATCCACAAAACTGAGAAGTGCATAACAAATACAGGGGACTATTTTCACAAGGCATAACAATCTAATTCCAGGCATAAACTCTAATAATGGGACAAGAACAGGCAAATTGGTAGGATAATAGAAAAGCCTCATGCAGCTGCTCAGTTAAGAACCTGCCTGTACCAATATGCTGGAATGAATATTAACCTCTTATCAGTTTTCTGAGTTCTGAATACAGTTTTGGATGGTACAAAAAATATAGGATATAACTAAAATCCATTATTATTCTTCCATAATTAAATATACATCATAGCTTTCAGTACAAGGTGGTTGTACCCTAACCACATGTAAGTGAAGCTATATGCAAATGGAATAGTTCAGGCAGTCACTGCAGAGTAGCTGCAGCAGGATGCATCTCCTTACAGGCTAATTTATTCAGTGTCTTGGCATGGATGCTGAGCTGAATGCAGAAGGGTATTTGGCACAGTGTACTCTGCAGCACTGTGACCTCCAAAAGCGTAGGGCTCTGCACAACATACAAATCTGCCCAGACAATGAGCTTCAATATATATGTACCAAGTACTTTCCAAGGCCACCCAGTTCACCATCACTTGTGTATGGCAGAGTGAGGTCTGTCACTTGCAGGATAACCATGGCGCAGCACATCACATCCACGTACGAAAATAAGAGTGCAATTCTTTCTTTCTGGTCTGTCCTTTCTGACCTGACACAGAACACATGTTTTGACGTCTTGGCTACCTTGAGTGACACTTAGGTTTCAAAGTTTGCTTTGGCTGACCCACTCTGTCAAAGCAACAGCTGTGCTCTGCTAATCGAGCTTTTGGAAAGCTTGTCTGTAGCATACTTCAGTGATTCCTAGCACTTGCTTTTTGTTCCAGTGTTCTTCCATGTTTTGATTTTTTTTTCCTCATAGACTCAGCCTACCAGTTCTCTCAAACAAACCATTTTACAGATTTCTGTCCTTTATCGGTCATCCCATCCATCTGTCTTCTTCCAGTAATTTTCAGACTACAGGACTTCAGTAACATTTTCTAGCATATAATTTCTCCCTGGAGCCTCTTAGTCTACTCCATAAAACTGTCTTACTTATGTCTCACACTGGTGCCCCCAGCTTCATACCATGCATCAGTGCCCTCCAGCTCATTGCTCTGCATCACTACCCCTCTAGCCTATACTAATGGATATTGGTCCACATTTTAATTAGCATAAAACTGAAACTAAACAAGAAATACATTAAGTAAAAATGTAAATTATACTCAGCTAGTTCCAGGTGCTATCATTTTATCTTAATGAGCATTTGGTATAAGAAGGACTTTACAAAGCATAAACAATTCTGCTTCACAAATTCTTTGGGGTTTTATTAACTTTTTGACAACAGTTTAATTTTGGACCTAAAGAGAACAGACATCCTACCATCCAAGACTGCTTTCCAAAGCCAGTAATACACTCCTGTTCTGAATGATAACTCAGTGTCATACCAGTGTTTTTCAACACCTCCTGTCCTGTTAACAATAAAATATGATCAACTAAAGTGAGAAATACACAAGAATGCTTTCTCATTCTCTGGTGCTAAATGAAAGTAATTAGGTGTTATTAGACAGAAGCATACCTAAAAATTTTGTGGTGCTGTCCAGCAAGGGAAAGGAAAGAAAGCTGGAAGGTCATCATAAAGAGAAAATATCCCCAGGAAAAAAAATTAGTTTTATTACCCTGGAAAATCAAGGTACTCTACATGTTAAGTCATGTTTAATTTCTTTCAGGTAGTTAAGTTCCTATCAATGCTTATGTATAAGCCTAATGGTTCTCAAACTTTATGTCATTTTGACATCAGTGCTTTCTGCTTCAGCAAAACATTAAATGTACATTCCTTTTATTTACTTTCTAGCAGGTCTAAAAAGCAGCATATTAGGTATTAGGCAGTTATATATTCTTTTTCTGTTTTACAGAGAAGGGAAAAAACTATATGGAGTGTGGATCAAGCACTTAGACCTTATATCAGACAAATGTCTGGTAGTTGTCTTATTATTCTTACAGATATAAAATAGAAGTAATTTCTGTAGTGGTTTCATTAATAATTCTAGAATAAAATCCATAGAAGCAAGAAGAAACACCTCTAATGTTAAAAGAATAGTTTAGATTTTTGGGATCTTTTCAATATTTAAAATATTTTGCTAACTGAAAGCAGGAACACTCAAAAGCTAAGAAGAATTAGTATACTAAGTCAGGTCCTATGCACAAATATAACATCAGTTCCAAATTTAATGTAATAGTGCTGCAGCTACCTGGCCCATTAGTATGAGCATGATTTAAATCAGGTCAACACAAGTCACAAGCTGCTGTCTTAACAGATCCGCAGTTTACCATTCCACAATTTCCATGTTGTACCCAAATGAACAGACAAGTTTATCAATAGATCACAGGGAAAG
Organism: Chiroxiphia lanceolata; assembly: GCF_009829145.1. NCBI lineage: Eukaryota > Metazoa > Chordata > Aves > Passeriformes > Pipridae > Chiroxiphia > Chiroxiphia lanceolata. Next base: position 36,637,609 of record NC_045640.1, read on the forward strand.
AGCCCTGTGAAGCTCTCTCTGCTGCAATGCAAGGGATCATTCTGTCTCCAGAACACACAGTGCTACACGAGTGAGAGCAAGGTCAGCTCAGTTACAGCCATCCAAGTAGCATTTTGCAGTGTTGTTGGTTTCTGTAAAGCTAAACTCACTGAGACTGAAAAACAAACACCTAATTTTAAGCCAGAGAGGGAGTAAATACTCAAGCTGTGTTGTGACTGCATTAGATTTGAAATGAAGGACGTCTGCAGTGCTAACTCGCTTTATGCACGAGGTACTGAAAACAATATTGGTCCTACATGATGACAGCCCACACAGTTTTCAGTGCCTTTTTGTTGGGAGGAGGTCAGGAAGAATTCACTGGTATGTAACAGCATTACTTCTTAAAGTCTGGATCATTTTTCTGACATTAATTAGGAAGAAAAAAAATTTTATCTCATATCAGCTTCTACATCACGTCATTCCGGATGTGACAATTCAAGTCTGCTTTCTGAAAATGAGACTATTCAGAAAAATTACAGAGTCTTTTAATCCAGTCTTTTAAGACAAAAAAAAAAAAGGAAAAATAATGCCCTAAAGGGAGCTAAAATGTCAAAGATGTACTTGATCTTTTCATCACCCTTTTAGATTTAGAAGATCATTTAAATGAGTGACATAAAAATATAAAAATTGAGAGGGTGCTGTACAGAAGTTAAGCAAGCCACAGTACTTCATTTTTGTCACTTCAGTCACACCACAGGACAGTTAAAAAAGTTTGTACCTCATCTGAGCAAAGAATAGTTTTCTCTAACTGAAGAGTCTACTGTAGGTAAACAAGATACTTGGGAAACTCAGTCCTTTTATTTTACATTTATTCCAAAACTTTTGGTGAGAACTATATGCAATATTATCCCACCATCCATAATAATGATGGAAAGGATAATGAGAATGAGAATGAGAATGTTAATGATAAGAAGAAGAAGGAAAAATAAGGATGCTTAGCATTGACTTTCAGATGTTGCCCCACTATGTAGACTGGGATTCTGACCAGGTTCATGTGGTCAACATCCTAAACACATGCAAACTGAGAGGCAGAAAAGATAGCTAGCATAATACTCTTTTTTACACTGCCAAAGATTTGTGTCAAATTCTCAATTTTCACCTAGTTTTGTTCTTCTTCTTTATTTTCTATCTGTTTGACCTTCTTTGATTCTCTTGCTTTCTAACTTCTTTCTCAAATTTCAGTGTTTGCTCTCTGCAGTGAATACATATTCTTCTCACCTAGACTTTCATCCTCCTGCCAACTCTTAACTCCCTCCTCAATCAGCTGTGTTGAGAAAAAAATGTCTCCCTTGCTCTAATAGTGTTTGGTGTCATTAGCCAGGCATCATTCATTACTCAAATCCAACCTTATTTTCTGCTTCAGTGGTGGTAGTTCTCAATTAATTTAGCAGGTTTTAGACAAAATAGATGACACTTTAATGTGTCTTTTTTTTTTTCCTTCCAGAGTAAACTAGCATCTGTCTGAATAGTAATCATAGAGAAAAATGTAATTTTAGAGCGAAACCAATATCTTTGATGTAAGAAAGAGAAACACACAGACAAAATAAACTGAAATCAACCCATTCTCTGTAAAAAAGGTGTTGTGGAATTTTGCACAGACTGGTTATTTTTAAAGAAGGAAGGAAAAATAAATAGCTTTAAAGTCACACATGTCAGAGTGTAATATTAATGTGAGTGTGAGACCATCAGATTGAACATTGTGTTTAGATAAAAGGTTCAGGAGATTCAACATTCTTTCTCTGATAGAGACACCTAAGGAAAATATACAAATAAGGAACACATTTAGAGATACTTTCCAGTATGTCCTTCCAGCTTCCAGCAGTCTGCATTTCCTAGGGTGGATGTAGCTTTCTTGTGTTTTTAGAGTCTTAAATTATTTTCCTTCAGCAAATTCACCTTATTGGGCTTTTTAAACACACATTTATTTAACATCTGTGGTGTCACGTATCAGAGTTGCACCTCTTTGCAATTGGCTGTCACTGCAGTTTATCTTTGTGGAGTACTTCCTTATGTTGGTTTTGATTCTGCTGTCTGATAGTGTCAGTTTGTACCTTCCTTTCTCAAATTAAAATAAACAATTATTATAATCATTCTCTCTATATTGTTCATGATTTTATAGACTTTGAGCATACCTCCCTTCAGTCATTTGTTTTTCAGACTGAAGATCCCTGAAAATTTCTCTTCAGTAAGTGACTTTTCGCATCTTTCCTTCATCTCCATTATCTCCCTCTGTATCTTTTCTAGTTGTATTATTTCATGATGGTGCAGGAGTAGGACTCTTATGGGTCCAAGATGGGCAGAAGTCACGGAGTAATGCACAGTATTATGACCATAATAATGTTTTCTATTCCACTCCTAGTAAATGCTACCTTTTGCTTTGCTAAATATTACCCAGTGCCAAATTGATCTTGCCATAGAACAGAAAAATATAAACACCAGATATCTTTTCTGAGTGCACAGTCCTTCATTCGAGCAGTGTTTCCACAGATTTCATTTTTACCTCTGGACGCCGAATGTCACCTGCCATTTTATTATCTAGTCTCTCAGTATCATGAATCCATCAACAGTTCCACAGGGTCCTATGTTGCAGTTTAATAACTTTGGCATAGTTGGTTATCTCTTCCCTTTTTTCCAGACTATTTACAAGTATGCCACACATTGTAGGCGCTAACACTGAACCCAGTCATTTTCCAGTCACAATCCATCTGCCTTGAAAGAATTTGTTTCCTGCCTTTTGTTACCCTTTAACCAGTTATTCAATAATAACACTTCTTCTTGGCCCAGCTTAGCATCTTTCAGACCTTTTGGTGCCTGACTTTGTGAAAACCCTTTTTGAAATTCAGGTACATTGTATCAAGTGTACACTATAACAAGTGTTCTATTCCAATGCTGGGGCACAACTTCCCTTTACAAAAGCTTTCCTAACTCTTCATTAACACATAACATTATGTATTATACCGTGTACTAAATTCCTATATGCAATATACATGATAAGGATGGATACTCTGAACTACTTACCCGGTGGTTGGTTGTAAGCTTGGGCATGGAACAGAGCAAACAATGGGAGAGCTATAACTGTATGTTCTTTGAGGTGCTTTCTTTCTCAGGCTGGCAGGTGAACTGTAAAGGCCTTCCAGATGTAGTGGGTATATATGGACACACAGTGCTGGGGTTGCTAGCTGGGTCTCAGGTGAAATAAAGGTAGCAAGGAACGAAAGTTGAAGTATTCTCACCTAGCCACCTTGAACATCTCTGCTTGGAGGAATAAACAACATATATAATGGCGTTTGGAATCAAGCATAAAATACAGCTTCAGTAGAGAAATACATAACACATAATCAATTCTGATTTAATGAAATAAAATGATGTGAATGCACATATTTTAACTTTAGGCTACAACAATAAGCATACGGTCAAATATTTAGCTTGAGTGAGTCTCAAATTAAAAAAAACCAAAACAGCAAAACAAACCTAACTGCCATTTAGCAGAAAGGCAAAGAATACCAGTTGTACAGAGTGTCATAAAAAATTATAAGATGATAAAACAAATTTTTAATGTATAAACTTAATTCTGTACTTTGTGTGTACATATTCCAGTGGAACATTTTCTTAATGCAAACATATTGTATATATATGTACATACATAAAATCATTTAAAACTTCAGTTCTTTATTTGAGAAAATATATTCTGGTTTTAATTATATTAGTTATTTTGGGATCAGCCTAATAATATGCGTATGTATTATGAATAAGGAAATTTCAACAGAAAAATAAAAAATACCCTTTTTATATTAAAAGAAGCAACAAAAGAGCAATAAAATATGAACACTCATCAAGATTTAAACTGAAAGAGATTAATTGCTAAGTACTCTAGTTACTCTGAGACAATGGGCATATATATATATTTATATACATAAACCAACAAAATATATATACAATGTGCTAGCCACTTCATCTGTTCTATCATCAGACTGATTAGATAAAACTCAATTATAGACACAGCTTTATGGTAAATCATGCTCAAACCATCATTAAGAAAAATGCAAATAGAAGAAAAATTACAAACAATTACCTGATGCAAGGGCTAACCATCAAAACAACTCTGTCACCAGTACATTCAGAGACTTCATCCAGACTCTTTTAACCAAAAAAAACTCAGGTGATTTGACCTTTTTTTTAATAAATCATAAATGGAGAATGAGTCATAGGTGGTTTCTAGGGAGACCAAGTTAGTAACCATAAAAGTCTTTATAAATCAAAATCTGCACCTGGAAGGAAAATCAGGGTTTGGAGGATAGACCGAGTGAAATTAGGAAAAGATTCTTCACCCAGAGGGTGGTTGGGTGCTGGAACAGGCTCCTCAGGGAAGTGGTCACAGCATCAAGCCTGACAGAGTTCAAGAGGCATTTGGACGATACTCAGGCACATTGTGTGACTCCTGGCAAAGGTCCTGTGCAGGGCTAGGAGTAAGACTTGATGATCCTTGCGGGTTCCTTCCAACTCGGCACATTCTGTGATTCTGTGAAATGGTGAGTGTATGTATTCCTTCAGACCTTGTTGACAGTTAAAGGTGCATTTGCCTCTATTAGCAGGGACTATGGCTGAGAGACACGTACATTAATTACTTTGTTTGTTATGTAAAATACTTTCTGTGGACACCTCATTCTCTCCTTAGGATCTGTTTATTTTCTCATACAGTCAACTAGCTTTAAAAGCATCTCTTCTGAGACCACCCAACCTCTTTCTCTGCCTCCAGACCCAGAAGGTGTGAGCTGCTGCAGGCACACCGGGGTTTACAGTCAAACTCTGAAAAAGAATCAAGAAACCAAGTTTCAAAAGGAAAATAGGTGAAGCCAAGTATTAATTTCATACTAATGGAGTATGAAAATGCTCTTCTAAGAGCATTGTCTTCATATACTCTGCTCAGGGTCAGACTGAAAATAAACCAGAAAGTGGGAAAAAAAAAATGGGTATGAGTAAGCTACTAATTATGTGGAGTTTGGCCCAGATTGTTTTATGTTTTTCAGTTTATGATTTTAGCTATGTTAGATCTTTCATCTCTCTGACAAGAGACAAGAATATTTATTCAATGATAAGTAAGCAAAGTGAATTGGTAGTATCTATATAGTTTAGCATTAAAATACAATAAACTTCTTATGATGATACAGTCCTTATTACAAAACTTGAGAGCCCTAATCTAGATAACAGATCTCTTACCATGTCCCTTGTAAATCCTTTCAAGCATTATAATTAAAATGTTCTAAAATTTAATGTAAATACCTGCTTTCAATTGTGAAACCTATGTTCATCCAATTTAATTAGCTGGAGAAATATAAATATTTGCTGCTAAGTTTTTATTGTTCAATCAACAGAATTAGAGATTTGTGTTACAAATTATCTCATGACACAACAGTACATTTGTAAGTCCAGTGCTTGCTTCTTGCCTGAGAAATCATAGAACCATTTGCTTCTTCTTCCTGTACCTATTGTCTACTGTGTATCAATTAATAATTTGTCTTAAATAGCAATTTGAGGGTGTACCTGAGTCTGCTTATCCATTTTACAGATACATTTTATATTGCTTTCCACAGAACAATGAAATATCTCTGAGCTTATAATTAGAAATCTTTTACATGTTCCATTTTTTCACATTTTATTAATTCTGTTTTGTAGCACTACCTTCCACTTTTTGATAGCAAAACTAAATATATTATATTGCATTTCTCTGTGAAGTAACATATAGATTATTTTAAAAAGCAATAATTGCATAAGGGGTTTTCTGTCTCAGGAGAGGGTAATAAGGTCTCATCTCATGGCTAGGCTTTGCGAACAAAGATTTGGGAAAGGCTCTACCCACATTTGTTACAAGCACACTGGTGGTTAATAAGGCCAATACGAGATAGACATGTCAGATTGCAAAAGGCACAGCAGAAAGACTCCTTGGGTGGTAAATTCTGCAAGGCACGATTCTTTCTGCATTTTCTTTTCTCCTCAAGAGTGATCCTACATGTGTTCTCAAAGGAAGCAGCAGCACTGTAGATGGTGTGTCTCCAGTCCTCCCGAATTGAGGCCAGAGTAGACCAGTTATGTTGATCAATATGGCCAAGGCTGAGATGTTGTTTCAGGGAGTCCTTGTATCTCCTCTTCGGGGCTCCTCTCTTGCAGCAGCCAGTGGCAAGTTCACTGCAAGATCAAGCATGATCCTAGGGAGGCGGTGGTCCTTCATCCTTGAGATGTGCCCTGCCCAACGCAACTGTATTCAGTAACACGACCTCAATACCTGTGATTTGTGCTTGTTCTAGAACAGATGTATTGGTCACATAATCTGACCAGTGGATGTTTAGGATTGTACGGAGACAGCATTGATAGAAGCTTTCTAAGAGTTGCAGATGGTGGCAGTAGGTGACTCATGATTCAGAACCATATAAAAGAGTAGACAGCACAATGGCTCTGTAAACACTGATCTTTGTACTTTTATTCAAGTGTTTATTACGCCAAACTCTTTTATGGAGTTTTCTGAAGGCACTATATGCCTTTGCTATCCTGTTGTCTATCTCTCCGTCAACCTTACCATTTAAGGAGATGAGGCTACCTAGGTAATTAAACTGCTAGACTGATTTGAGCTCTGATTGGCCAATGGTGATATGGGGATGATGGGGGACTTCCTGAGGTGCCAGTTGATAGAGAACTTCTGTCTTCTTTAAGCTGACTTCCAGCCCAAAGAGTTCAGCAGCATCTACAAAGCAGGATGTGAAACGCTGCAGAGCTGCTTCTGTGTGGGCAACAAGGGGGGCATCATCAGCATAAAGCAGCTCCTGGACAAGATGGTTTAAGGTCTTAGTGTGGGCCTTCAGTCGCCTTAGGTTGAATAGGCTTCCATCAGTATGATATCGAATATAGATACTGTCCTGATCATCGACGTCTGCCATGGCCCTTTGGAGCATCATGGTGAAAAAGACTGTGAATAGAGTTGGTGCAAGAACGCAGCCTTGTTTCACACCACTGGTAATTAGAAAGGGCTCAGAAACTGCATCGCCATATCTGACTTGTCCGTGCTGATACACATGAAGTGAGATGATCATTTTAAGGAACTTGGGGGGACATCCTAAACATTCCAAAATCTGCCATAGACCTTTTCTGCTCACAGTATCAAAAGCCTTGGTGAGGTCAACAAAGGCTACATAGAGAACTTTGTTCTGTTCCCTACACTTCTCTTGCAGTTGTCTGAGAACAAATACCATGTCTGTGGTGCTCCTGTTGGCTCTGAAACCACATTGGCTTTCAGGTAGAATTCCTTCTGCTATAACGGGTATTAATCTGTTCAAAAGTATTCTTGCCAGGATTTTGCAAGCAATGGAGAGCAGAGTAATACCACGGTAATTTGAACAGTCTGATTTAACTCCTTTCTTCTTATACAAAGTGATGATGACTGCATCACGAAGGTCTAATGGTAGTTTGCCTAGTTCCCAACAGTGCACCACAAACTCATGAAATATAGCGTGGAGTGCTTGGCCCCCATGTTTCCAGATTTTAGGTGGAATTCCATCAACCCCAGCTGCCTTGCCAATTTTCACCTGCTGTATGGCCTTAAGAGTTTCTCCCAAAGTGGGGGCAATATCCAATTCATTCTTCACCGGTTGTTGTGAGATGGACTGAATTACTGAGTCTTGGACTACACGGTCGGTACTGAAGAGAGTCTGAAAGTGTTCAGACCAACGATTCAGAATGGAGGTTTTATCTGTCAGAAGCGTTTGACCATCTGTGCTGAGTAGAGGGCTTTGGACCTGATATGTAGGTCCGTATGCTGTTTTCAAGGCCTCATCTTATGCTCTGTGATCAGCCGTATCTGCACATAATTGAGATTTTTCAGCTGGATCGATCCACCACTTGTTCTGGATGTCATGGAGTTTCTGTTGGAGCTTGCTGCATGCAAGACAAAAGGCTACTTTTCTTACGTGACAGGATGGCAGTGCAAGGTGTGCTTGATGAGCAGTTCTCTTCTTCCTCAACAATTCCTCGATCTCTTGATTGTTTTCATCAAACCAGTCCTTGTTCTTCTTGAAGGAGAACCCTAAGGATTCTTCAGAGGACTGCAGGATGCTGTTTTTAATATGGTGCCAAAGTGCTTCAGGAGAGGGATCTATAGAATCTATAGAATGATTTTCGAGCCTAGTTTGAAGATTTGTCTGGAATCTGTCTCTCACTGTGGCTGATTGGAGATTGTTAACTTGGAGTCTCCTCCTTGGGATACTACCCCTTTTAGGTTTGAACTTAAGATTGAAGTTAAGTTTGCAGCGCACAAGTCAATGGTCTGTTTGGCATTCTGCGCTCGGCATCAGGCAGGTGTGATGGACATCGTGAACATCTCTCCGTAGCACCAAGACATAATCAATGAGATGCCAATACTTAGATCTAGGATGCATCCAGGTTGTCTTCAGACTATTTTTCTGTTGAAAGATAGTATTAGTGATGGTGAGCTGATGCTCCGCACAGAATTCTAGCAGAAGACGACCATTATCGTTGCAGTTTCCAACACCATACTTGCCTAATACTCCTTTCCAGGCTTCAAAGTTCTTTCCTACTCTGATGTTGAAATCACCAGGGATAATGATCTTATCATCTGCAGGAACCTTTTGGGTAAGGCGGCACAGGTCAGTGTAAAATTTATCTTTTTTGGCAGGGTCAGCTTGGAGAGTTGGGGCATATATACTAAAGAGGACAACGTGTTGCTTTTTGTGTAGTGGAAGGCGTAGGGAGATAATGCAGTCAGAATGACCTGTCAGCAGATTTTAGAGTTTTTGATCATGAATCCAGCTCCTGAAAGATGTCTTTCGGTTCTGGGTTTACCTGACCAAAAGAGTGTGTAACCGGTACCGTGTTTTCTAAGGCTGCCTTTCCTAGTGGAGACAGACTTCACTGAGAGCAGCTATGTCAATATTGAGACGTGATAGTTCGTGGGTGATTAGGGTAGACCGACGCTCAGGGTGTCCACTATTCGCAGAATCAAGCATGGTTCTGATGTTCCAGCATGCTAGAGTCAGTTTGGTTACACCTTTGGAGACAGGTGTATGCCTTTGTCTCTTGATCTTTGTGTGACTGCATTAGTAAAAGATGCCCGTTGGCTGCAGTTAACCAACCGGGTGAAATGTGGAGATGACCTTTGTTTAAGCCACCTTTTCTAGGTCCCTCTCTGAGTGGAGCAAGCAGTGCTGTCCTTGAAAAGGCTGCTTGGTTGTTCAGGGTGCTGCCCCAAGAGACTGTCATCTCCGGGTAGTCTCTGATGACCAATATCTTGAACTGCCTGCATGCAGGCTTGGGTCTGCGGCTTCCAGTGCACCTTTCACCTGCCATTTCGACCCTCACCCATCGCTACAGGGCTTTGTGAATGTGGGTAAAGCCTTCGAGCCTGCGCAATGGATTTCTTTAGGTGAGATGCAGTATGTGTGGAACTGGGCCCACCCTTTAATCCTAAGGTTCATCTGCCAGGGCCGAGCGAGCTTGGACAGTGGTAGAGAGGTCCTCAGGACATAGGTTTGATTAGAATGACCTTCTCTTAGATGGATGGCCTTACAGGGCTAAGCGAGCTCCATCTGCCTGGGTTTGGGATTAGGGTTGTCCTCCTAGGATGACTGTCAGAAGGCTAACGAGCTCATCTGACCCTACAGTTTTGACCTGTCTGGCAACCAACCCCCCAGAGGAAACCATTATCCACCCTGACCTTATCCTCCCCCCACTGTGTTACCTCATATCTTCCCACGCACCGCTTACCTGCTATACTTCATGCAGGGTTGCCCCACCCACCCACCCACCAGTCCGAGGACCCCCATGGCCTGCCTAGCACCATTCCTCTCCCCCAAACCGGACCAGCAAACCTCTGTGTGCTCCGAGCCTTCCTCTCTCCTCTCTCGCAAGGCCACAAAGCCACGCCAGTGAAGCTCCCTCTTTCCTTTCCCCCACCAGGGGCGACCCTGCTTGAGTTCCCGGGTAATAATGTAATAAGCTGGTAATCTGTGTTACTTTCCATATTACATGAGAAACAAATGATCTTGAACATAGTTAAACTCCCTGTGGAAGGCCTGTGAAATGTAGAGATTTCTTACCTCTGACTCTTGAGGTAATCCAAAACAAGTTATAGTTTATTCTATTGCAGAGATGTACCTGAAATAAACTCACTGCAACAGAAATGGAAGTAATTGGAATAGGGTTCTCTCTTCTTGTCAGGTACAGTTCACAGAGCCTGTCAGCAGCAGCAGATCTTTTTCTATTAAGTGACGCAAACTAAATCACAGCTTAACTGTTCATTTAATGTTGCTATTAAGCATAGTAATCAAACTGTCATAACATCCACTTTTTCTCACCAAATTAGATTCACAGTTTTACAAAGAGAAAGCAGTAAAAGGTAAATATGAGCCTTAAGTTTGGTCTCAGTTTGAAGGTCAAATATCTAATTAAAAAAATTTCAACTGACTTGAATGTGATAAGATCAACTCCTACCTACTTATATTTGATTACCACAAGGGAATTACATTGTCCCACCCAAAAATTGTATTAGACCCATCCAAAATAATTCTGTGGATTTTTCATTACATGTAGATGAATTTTTAAAAAAGTTATATTTCCATTCCTTTTTTTTACTGAATTAATTCATTGATTTAAAATAATAAAGAATTCCTTTCAGAGGATTTAGATGATGTATTATAACATCCATAATATAAAAATTCAGAAGTACATTAAAGCAATACTTCCAAAAAGAATTCAATATGTATATTTCAACTCCATTCTCTTTTACCTCTGAATATTCTTTTGTTCTTCCTTCTCTGTACTCTCTGCTTCATGAGCATCATGATTTACCTGAGTATTTTCAGCCTTTCCAGAGTCCAAATATAAAATTATTTTAAAGTGACTTAATAATTTTATGACAATGAAGTTAATTGTTATAAACAATAAGATTTTTTTCTTTTGGGGAAGATGGAAAAAAAGAAAAAGCAATAATATTTGGAGAATTTATTTTTACCATCTTCTTTTAACTTTTGCTAAAGCCAAAGGATGAAGACAGTTTCAAAGTGAGAAATAAGTGGGAACTTGGAATACCCACACTTTCAAAATTGCTCCAGTTCTGTCAGTTTGAAGGATGATTTAAGTTACATGGAAAGGAAGCAAGAAAGTCCTAGAAAGAGCACTTTGACAAACAAGTAATCTTGTATTATCTGTTATGTAAGCATTCAGAACAGTGAGAACAGAAGGAGCAGGTTAATGTGCCAAACAAAACTATTCAATATAGTAATTAATGTAGTATATATCCCTCCCACTCTTTCATTCACCTTTTTTAAAACAAGTAATTCCCATGTGAAACAGAGAAAAAGAAGCAATTCCAAAATCCCCTTAAAAAAAAATAACCAGAGAATATTACGTATTTTGTGTGCTTTGAATGGTAACATGATCTTGCAGGCGTACATTGTATGATATTTCTATTCACTCATCCAGAAGTCCTTTTGTATTTAATCTCTTCTGAAAAGGAGATAGGAAAATAGTTATCGTTTTCTTCTTTTTTTTAGACAACCCTAGGTGAATTCCATATTTATACCATATTATTATCAGTGCCATCATTTTCCAAAAACTGACTCTTCTGTGGCCCTCCTGTTCTTTTCTTATTCTAGAAATGCAGACACCTTGTCATGATTACTATCATACTCAAAGTAATTCAGTAATTCTTTTTATTATAGTCCTTGTCTCCAAATATCAGGACATGGAAACTGAAGGTAAAAACAAGTATCATTCTCTACTGCCAGTAATATGAAACAAAGCAAACAAGAGCTCCTTCAATCATATTTTAGTTCTAACAACCACATTAAATAAAAAAAAACCAGCAAAACAATACCCTCTCTTCCTACAGATAATAGTTAGAATTTCATCATAAAACATCCCTGTAAAAACTATTTAATTTTCCACTACAGGGAGGGAGGATTTGATCTCTTATTAAACATTTTATGGAAAAGTCTAACAGTGCTTTCAATTATTTATCTGAATTGAAATCTAGGCCTTGGAAATTGCTGGCATTACACACACACACATAATATTATCAGCCCACTGAGTGCTATTAGGTCATAAAATGCTGCTGTAGCACATCTCTGTTACAGCTGCTGGTGCTCATGCAACTTTTACTACAGTTATAAAGCCATTTATTACATTTTCTTCATGATGCTAATGCATTGTGGTCTGTTATTTTATTGTTCCCACTGTGATAAAGACTGAAATGTATGATATTGTGGAAAAAAATACAAACCTAATAACATACCGTGCTGCATTAAAAATCTCTTAGATAAGCTTAAGAGACTCATAAAAATGTTAGCAGGGGATACCAAAAGGGAAATATTTGGTAGGACATTTTCTTTCATTTATTTTATTGTTCCCCACAGAAAGTTTTTTAATTGTGCTTTGTCAAAATATACAAGGGATAATACGAATGTGACTTCTTTTCTTAATTACGATGTCATCATTGTGGAAGGATATAATTTGCAGCATGCTATTAGGAAACATGACTACATAATATCTAAATAATCACTGAAAAGGAGAGAAGTCATTAAAAATAATCATTCCCTTATACACAGAGGTACATAGCAGTAGATAATTACAATTTGTTCCAATTGTCTACATATACCTTCTCCTTTAACATAATTTTGTTTAAGAAAATGCTGTTTCTTTTGAGGAACAATCAATTCACTTAATTAACTATTAACCTGGTGCTAAGGCTTGTTTAGAGAGACTCCCATCAACAGTACTATAATTCAAATAAAAATTCATTACTGTTCAGCTAAGGTGGAATCTCTAGGTTACGACTTGCATACTCTTTTGGATGTGGATTATGGCTAATTTTCTCTTCAACAAGTAGAAGAGGAAGAATGACTTCAATATTTTGATAGTTACAAGACTACACAAGAAAGACAATATCTTTTAACAGAGTAATAGTAAAAGTTCCTGTATTTAAAAAATTCTAATTCCTTTTTCCTTAAAACAACCACAGGTGATGCTGAAACAACACTGTTCCCAGAAATAACACTGTTTCTTCTTAAATTATACATATTAAAAGTCAAAAACAGGTTTGTGACGTGGATTTTAAAATCTAAATTTCTGACAACTTTTCACAGAATACAAACATCCAAATAATACTTGTATTTTGGAACAAATATAATTCTCACAATGTTAGGGAAATGGAGTGGGCTTTCCTTTCTTTCTTTTGCCTTCTTTAATGTTTATAAACTTTTGATTTTAATCTAATCTATATTCAACCAGTATGTTGACATAGTTTTTTCAAAAGCTGCCCAGTCAAACATTTGCATTATAAAGCTGATGGAGACAGTAAAGAGACTAAGTTTGATAATGTTTGAGCCTAGTCTTCACATTCATTTAGAACTGTAGCTTTGCTTAATTGAGAACTGCAGCTACGTCCCTCCACAGCTGGTAGCACTTGGTCTTTTCACATATCTCCTGTTCTGCCAGTAACACACAGGGGCTTTTATTTTTCACAAAACAAAACAAAAAAAATCAAAGGAACAGCTCATCTTACAGAAGCAAAGTGAAATGCCAATCATACACCCAAAGTTTTCATAGAGCAGTGTAAAATCACATCATCACATCAGGTATCCCTGTCCACAGCAGGGGGGTTGGAATTAGATGATCTCTAAGGTCCCTTCCAACCCAAGCCATTCTATGATTCTATGACTGGAGCACAGCTACTGGCTTACACAGAACTTTAGTATCCAGCTCATCATAATGGACTATGTTCAGAGGTGGAAGTGTCAATCACCTGGATCAATCTTATACTCCTAAAATTTTGCATATGACACTAAGTCAAGACCTACTGCCTCAGCCCATGTGCAAATAAACTTCTCCGACAAAAAAAATTTCATTAGTGTATATGTCTAGATAAGAGCCCTTAGACCTTTGCTAATTGGTTACTTATTCCCCTCACTCTGCTTAAATTGGACAGGAGTAGCCAAAAAAATAGAAGTTTTTAAATCCAGCCCTGAAAATATCTGATCTTGCTATCTCATTCTTGACTGTATCAGCTGACAAGAAAAAGCAGTGGTGTTCCACATAGCTTTGGGATAAAAACACACTTAATTGACCAACACTCTTATTTCTATAAATATCTAGCTGCAAGTCATCTTTTTCAACCCAAAGCTCTTCTATGTTGTTACAACTTCATCATTTTACAATGAATCCTATCATTACAAGTGTCAGGCATGGACTATGATGCCTCACACATAATAAGAAGGTAATAGGAAGCCTTTTTGAACTTACAAAAAAAAAATAAATGGTGGTGGAAGAGCAAACACATTAAAGATTAAATATTAACTGGTGTTGTTTTGAAGAAGCACAACATGAAAGGGTTCTATAGCAGTAAATCTGGTACACACATATTTCAAATTTTTTTTTAAATATTTCTGTGCTAAACTATATAGCAGAAGGACACATTCTGTGTTGTGAACTGCTTAGGCTGTTAAACTGTTAATATATTATCTGAAAGGATGACTGCTAAGAAGTAATAGTTTAGCAAGATTCACCCTAGGACGTAGTCATGACTACAAAGCAGTATTAGAAAATGTTGTGAGAAATAAATAAATCAGTCATCAAAAAGACATCAGCGGGAAGATCCAGTGGCTGAAGTAAAAGATAGAGAATAAAGGATGAAGTGGCAGGTCAGTAATAATATTTCTGAACAAGAAAAGAATTGAAACTTCCTATTATAATAGTTAGGAAACTGAAGCTATTGAGATGATCAGAAAAGCTGAGAAAGACAAAGAATCAGTAATATTTGAAAATGATCTTTGGATACATTTCTGATCATTTGATAAAGAAGACTGGGAATATGATGAAATATTTTTCTTATAGTACTAAAGTAAAAGTAGAGCTTCTATAGTGCTTCAGGAAGTGAAGAGGAAAGAAGGAATGCACATTAGAATGAACACAGAAAAGAACATGGTGGAAGCTAAAGCCTTAAAACCCATAATTTATTTGTGTATGATCCGAAAGAACTTTCTGAGCCACAACAATAAATTTTTTTTAATATAATGGTGTTTATTTAATACTAGAAATTATGAGAAGAAAGGTTAAGGGTTGTCAGAGAGTGGGAAACAGTGAATAATTATTTTATAATTATAAAGATGTATTGAAGAAAATGAAAAATTTTTCATTTATGTTGGGTAGATTATTTGAAGCTATATATTAGTGTGTCATGAGTGAGTTTTAAAAGTACCTGAAATGATGAAGATTTATGGAATGGTTGTGATATTTATATGTAACAGTTAAGAGATAGCTTAAGGAAGATAAGAGTATGAATTTCCCAAGCTGATTCCTTGTCATTCTTGTTTGTTCTTGCCTCATTTTTTCAGGTGTTTTAAGGCATTCAAAAGAAAGCTACCTAGTGACTGCTAAATGGGAAACTAATATCACACTTTTTTTTGGTGTAGATAGCCAGAAAATATGACATCACAATGAAATTTATGTTAATTCAATAGTCACATTTATATCCATTTTTGAAAGAGAAAGGCGTAACCTTCAGGTTGAGCCACATGCTTATCTTGTCATGGTCAAAGGAACTGTAGAAAAGTTACAGTAGTAGAAGCACAAAAAGGTATAATAGATCATCAGTTTAGGAACTGAAAGCTTTTAGGAGTTTGTGAGAAGCAGGAGGCTTCCAGATTTTGTAAAAGTCAAAGACTCCAGAAAGACTGCTTTAGGAGTTATAGAGTCTGTTAGAAGCAAAGATGAACTAAGAAAATACATTTCAGTCAATCAATGTATGTTTGAACCCAGTTTCCCACTATCCCATCCAATTCCAGTAATTACAGTAATATCCAGTAGTATGGAAAGCAGGTTGAGAACAGATATTGTCTAAAGAAAAGGCCTAATAACTATCAAGGATACTGTGGAACAGAAGTGTAAGAGTAGAAAAGTACATGAGAGAGAAGATCTTGAAAAGTACATGAGAGAGAAGATCTTGAATCTGGTTCCAAAACTAAATGAGGAATATAGTCCTACTGTGAATAAGTCAGTAGACAAAAAGCAAGAAGATATACATGGGCACAAATTGATAGAAAAAAGAACTACATGGGATTTTGGAAAAAATTACAAAGACGTGGCTAATTGTAAGTGGACTGTCAGAGGAGAACTGAGAAGAGAAACTGAGAGTTTTATGGCTGTGTAGAAAAAGGACACTCTCACAGAACATGCTATAATAAAAACAGATAGTAGCAAACTTGTCAGTCCAGAGCGCAGGATATGTGGCCAAGCCTCAAAGACCCAGAGACAATTAGTCTTACTGTAGTTGGATTTACTGACAAAGATACCTGCTATACAGCATAAACTGTCATTTTATTAAAATAAAAGTCACCTAAACAAAGAATTGGGAGTTTTGGAAACACTGCAACAGTGAGATTCACAAGTAGGTTGCTACGACCTAAAACAGAGAGGCTGGAGAGATAAACAGATGCTTATATCCAGTTGAACAGAAACTCCCAGAACAACCCCAAACCTGAGATGTCAAAGAGCGTTGCACCTCCTCTCAGTTTTGTGTCATTTGCAAACTTGTTTAGTATCCCTTCCAGTCCTGCATCCAAGTCACTTATGAAGATATGAAGAGCTCTGGGCCCAAGATGGAGCCCTGTGGAACTCCACTAGTGACAGGTCACCAGTCTGATGTCACCCCATTCACTATTACCCTCTGTGCTCGACCTGTGAGCCAATTGCTCATCCACCTCATGATGTGTTTATCCAGCTATGTGCTGGACATTTTGTCCAGAAGGATCCTGTGAGAAAAAGTATTGAAAGCTTTATTGAAATCCAAAAAGATTATATCAACTGGTTTCCCCTGATTAACTTGGCGGGTTACCTTGTCATAGAAGGAAATCAGATTGGATAAGCAGGACTTCCCTCTCATGAAGTCATGCTGGCTGTGGCCAATGACTGAGTTGTCTTTCAAATGGTTTTCAATACTTCTCAAAATAAACTTCCTCATAACTTTACCAGTCACTGAATTCAGATTGACAACTCTAGAGCTTCTGGGTTCCTCTTTCTTGCCCTTCTTGAAAACTAGGACAGTATTCATCAGCATACAGTCAGCCTGGGACCTCTCTGGATTCCCAAGACCACTCAAAAAGACTGTCTTATAGATCTGAAGCTGGAGTGGTAGGTCCTGCATAATTAGAGGATCGACTGGGAGTTCGTCATTCTTGCAGTCATCCACCTCAGGGCACTGAGAACCCCCCGGCCCATCATCCCTGTAAAAGACAGAGGCAAAGAAAGTGCTTCTACCTTGTCTCTGTCCCTGTTTGTGAGGTGACCATCCTCATCCTGTAATGGGCCAATGATATTTCTATACTGCCTATTGCCATTAATATATTTGAAAAAACTCTTGTTATTCTCCCCCACGTTTCTGGCTGGTTCAGCTCCAGTTTGGCCACATGAATTTTCTCCCTACAGTGGCAAGCAGCATCTTTGAATTCTTCCCATGTCACCTGACCTTGCTTCCACTGGGCATACACCTTCCTTTTTCACCTTACTTCCAAGAAAAGATCCCTGTTCAGCCAAGCTGGCCTTATGCCTTGCCTGTTTGACTTCCGATATTTGGGGATCGCTTGCTCCTGTGCCCTTAGGAAGTGATGTTTAAAAAGTGACCAGTACTAATGAACCACATCCCACAACAGCAGAGTCCTGTTCAGACTCTTTTGTTGAAGCTGTTCCTTTTTATGTACTGCAGTCACTGGAAAAAGGACTTAAATTTAGGATAAGCCATTCAATACCTTGGGTAACAACTAGTTACCTTGCATTACAGCATTGGCTCACTTCTCAGTCTAATGAATTGTAACAGTTTTTCAAAGCCAAGTAAAAATTCATGTATGTTATTTATAAAATATGAAGCAACATCAATAAAAAAATTGAGAGGTTTTTGTCAGGATATCCGTTTGTTTATTTTTAGGATGTACTAGAAGGTGGCATGATGAAGCTGAAGCCCTTGCTTCAAAGCAGGAGTTTGAGTCTGACTCTCCTATCATCCAGGCAACTTATCTAATTGTGGCCTTTGGAGAGAAGGCTGTCTGTCCTCATGCAATTCTTCCTTTTCCCTCATAAGATTTCCCAGGTTTCTTTCTATTTCTTAGTCATTACCCTCTAAGGCATGAAATCACAAGTGCACACACAGTACACTGCTCACACCTCCTGGCTCAGGCAGTCCAAGATAGCTAAAATGAGAAAATGTCTTATTTTTACATCCCCTGTAGACTAAGGATACAGCAAAAAGTAGGTAATTAAAGATTTAGGCATCTCTATACATGTCCTGGCAGAAAATTCAGTGTTGAGGGACTTTAGGCATCACAAAGGAAATGTAGCAGCTCAAAAGGGAGTTTTTGAATGCCAGTGATGCTTAATTTGGACTTAGTAACCTAATTGCCATTTTAAGAATCTAAGTCTCCATAGTGAACTTCCAACAGCCCTGTGGTAAGTCCCATTTTACTTTCACAGGACTATCGTAAATGCTTTAATATATGGGGCTTTAATGGGTTCTCCTGCTGGTCTAACAAGTTGGAACTGGTATCACAGCAGTAATATTTCAGTATAGTAGATACCACAGTAGGCTCCACCAGCCTGATCTCTCATCTACCAGTCTTCAACAACATTATGTTTTATGCTGTTATGATCACATGTTATGTATCACATTCAGTAGTGAGCTTATTATTTAATCAGGAAATAAGCACTTTTCTAAGCACTAGTGAAACAACTTATTTCTCATGCAAAACCTTCAACGTAGGTATACCTGTGTAATATAGAAGAGCAGTACTCACTAATTGAGATGAGGAGAGATGGGAGTAACTACGTATTGTTAAAAATATATTTAATACTCAGCGGCATACTTTAAAAAAAAAATAAAGAAAGCTCAGTTTCCTGCACAGAAAAACATCTCCAAGACTTAAATCCCTCATATGAAACTAATTCCAGAAGCAGATGGTTGTATAGAACTTTGATGGTCTTTCAGTTTCTTTATTGCAAATAAAATACTTACTAGGTTTGGTAAAACAAATGTAGAGCACAGCTGTCTTATTTGTGTATATTTTGACTAAGTGCACATAATCAGTCTATAAATGATGTGGTGCAGTTATAATAAAAAAAAAAATATTCATGTCATGTTTGTCATTCAGTCATTACTGAACATACACACTCAAACGAGTCGGCACCAGGCACACCTCTAGGGGCAATTCATCAAAGCAACATAAAAGTAAACTACAGTATACTTCTTTCTAATAAGAGGAGCAATCCTTCTGATGTATAAAGAATCCTAAAGCATGGAGATATAATCAAAATTATAATTAACTGTCATAAGTCTTGAACAATGTAAAGCACTATCTGATTTATGAAACTTTGATCAGACTGTGATTAAATTATTTTTAGAGATATGCAGTATGTGTCAGATCTCAATTATCCAGAGCTACCCTACCTGGAGGAAATTCTGCTTGTTCATTTCATACAACATTTTTTGTATGGAGTGGGTCTATAAAGAGCATTTTTGGTACGTTTTTTTCTACAAAGATGCATTTTTCCCAAGTAGCAAGCAGTTTGATGATCTCATCTTATTTTAATTGCTGTTCCTGGAGATATATGAAAGACAAAACCACTATAACAAATGCTGGGTAATGTTTTTCTGGATTGAGAGAGACAAAAGTGCCTTTTTGAGATGAAAAAAATGAGTTTTCAAACTGCAAGTCCTGATTGTCTGCCCTATCCTTATTAGTACAAGCAGTGAGCAATAGCTGTATATGGCATGGACAGAAGGACTGAAAAGGAAGATGTGAGGCACAAAGGGTCAAGAGCCACTAAGTCACATCATCTAATATCCACCTTGCACAATGATGAAATACTGACCTGTTACATGTCTCTCATCACTTTTTAGACCTGGAACATTTGAATTCTATAGGATGAGTAAAATCTTCACATACCGTCTCAGACTTGTTTCACCACCTCTTTTGTTCATCACTCAATTTTTCCAGGACCATATGGGTACCGTTCTGACAGCAATAACCCCTCAGTCTCCTTTTTCTGCTTCTGGTATGTGAGAATGGTAGATTTTCTCCAGGACTCCATGCAAATTCACAAGATTCAATTTTAGTGGGTCCTAGCCAAAACTGATTCACATTAAAAAAGTACGAGATGGTTAACTCATGGGAAAAGTTGCGGAGGACCTTACTATATGACCAAGAGTCACTCTGAAGGGACTTAAATTTGTTTTTATTTTAAGATTTTTTAAGTGAAAAATTTTAATTTCGATAAAAATTAAATTAACTTCTTAGCACTAAATAGTAGCATCTTTTTCAGGTAAGATTTATGAATGGACTGAACGATGTCAACTCAGGAGGTAAATTTATACAGAACAGACATATAGAAAAGAGTGCTATACCTATAACCTCCCAAACTCTCGCTCCCAACTTTTGTTGTATTCACGGCACTAAAGTAAAATTTACTGTTCTGCTCAAAGACTACATCCCCAAGTCTTTTATCTCCTAAAGTGAAGTTTACTTTATCTCTTCACATTTAGCAGACACTTTTTTACAAGTATTAGTTTTTGCATGTTTAGTTTTTTCTATCAGTTCCACATACCTTTCTAAATAGAAGAAAGAGCTACTGCGAAGAAAAAAATCAACAATAAAAACCATCTGAAACAATCTATCCTGCTTTCCTGATTTTCTTGCATCTTTCCCAAACTCTAACTTCCCGTCTACATATTTTTCCTGGTGGATTCTCTGTACCTAAAGTTGTTGGAATTTAAGTGCTTAGTTGATTTAATTTTACTGCCATAGCTCTACCACTAAAACTCTCTTACTGATTTTTACTATATTTGCAAATAAGTGCTTCTGCTGGTATCTCTTATTTCAATGAACAATATATGTTAAAGTGTCAAGACTTAGTATATCTACAACTCTTCTAGGGTTTTATCGGCCTCACTGCATCAGAAAGTAACTGGAAAAAAAACAAAGTTGTTGAGAAAGCAAAACTAGGGTAGACCAAATATGTCTTCTTTTTACTTTATACGGTTATTGGCAAGTAATCCTAATCACTTTTCTCCACTATCTTTTCTGGATTTTCATCTTTTATGAGTAGGTGCATCCATTGCCAGCTGGGAAAAAATGTAGGAGACTTTGTTGCTCATTTTCATGGAATCATAGAAACACAGAATGGATTATGTGTTATAAGGGGCCTTGAAGATCAGCTAGTTCCAACTCCCTGCCATGGGCAGGGACACCTTCCACTAGACAAGATTTCTTGAAGGCCCATCCTACCTGGCCTTAAACACTTCTAAGAATGGGGTACCCACAACTTCTCTGGGCAACCTGTTCTAGTGTTTCACAATGCTCACAGTAAAGAATTTCTGCCCTAATATCTGTTCTAAATCCACTCCCTTTCAGTTTAAAGCCATTTCCCCCTGTTCTATCACTACCTGTCGTTGTCTGAAGTCCCTCTCCAGCTCTCTTGTTGGCCCCACTCAGGTACTGGAGGGCTGCTGTAAGGTATCTCTGGAGCCTTCTCTTCTCCACGGTGAACAGCCCCAGCTCTCTCAGCCTGTTTGCATAAGAGAAGTGCTCTAGTCCTCATCTTTGTGGCCCTCCTCTGGATTCCAACAGGTCCGCATCCTTCTAATTTTTCATAACATCTGTTAAGTCCTCCACACTTCCAATACTATTTATTACTGGGAGGCCAGAGACTGCAAGACTGGATTCATGTGGGAACAGGAGAAAGAGTAGCTAAGCAGCCTCACAAAGCCATCCACAGGGCCAGGTCTGTTGCCAGTATCAAATCTGGTCATTCAGTGGATGCCAGAAGCCAGAGCCTATCCACACCATTCCTCACTTAGCTGTGTATCCAGCGTTCGATAACTTTCTACCTGTTCTTATTGGCTTATCAACAGTAGGTTTTAGAAATTTTGATGCTTCATTTCCTTTCAAAGGCAGTTTCTTTGCTTTTGAAGTACAGGAATCATTAATTAAGCATAATGCCCTCTTAGACACCTTTGTCATTAATTATGAATGAGAGCAGTTAAATATTCTATCCTCATAATAATGCCAAGATTAGATTAATATCAACTCTGAACTCTAGGATGCCCTCCAAAGTTCAGAAACAAAAGAGTAAATAAGAAAAAAATAAGTTTTAATGGAAAGAAGAATCTTTTCTGTGAGTTGGCCTAAGATGGATGATGACAGGTTTGTCACAGTTGCACCTGCCACATTTGCTCTCACACTGAGTAGATTGCACTAGTTCTTATAGGAGGAGCACTGACCAAAGCTCTGTCTTCCATCTTCCTCTTTCCAGCCATTACCCACCTGAATGCAAGGATACCTTCTGAATAATTATTACTATAGGATTACAATATTCATTGAGTATCTATTTTGTGGCTTCCCAGCTTTCTTTTTCTCGATAGGTTTTCGTTTGCTGATAGACAAAGGATCTGGTCACAGAATTACACCCAAGAATATGTAAGATTGTTCTTTTAATATATTGTAAAATGTGGTTTATCCATACCAATAGACTCTCTATGGAAACTCTAAACTTTGATGAAAAATCAAGCAGTTTTACAGAGATATTTACAAGTAAAATAAATGAATATTCAAAGTTACAGAAGCAGATTATATTTCTCAACAGTAGGTTGTGTCTTGCCCTGGCAGGGCTCACTGTCCTATCCGTACCAGGTCTGCACTGCTAGAGAAAGAGAGACTGCAAGATGGAGAGGGAGAAAGAAAATCTCAGTGCATACTTGATCTGCTAACTCTGATCTCTGTAACACTGCTTGCATTAAGAGCACTAGATGAACAGTCCTATTAGCTTCAGTTAGAAAACCTAAAATGGTGGTTTTCAGGGTCAACTGACTCACCTTGGACATATTAATAAACTATTTTAATAAATATGAATTATGTATATAACTCCCAGATAAAATATATATTAAGATGCTACATGCAATAACCTTATCTCAGCTTTATAGTGACATGAGGTAATAACCATATGGTTATGAAAAATACATTTTAAAGTTTGAAACTTGAAGTTAGATTTAGCTGGGTTTTAATGGCGTATTTTTTATTATAAAGATAAATTTTTTCTCACTAGATATTACTATTGGACCAAATTAAGACTGTGTGGTGGCTTTAATCTCACACTTCTGATTTTAAAATTATTACAGTTCTTGTAAAGGTAAATTAACTTTAATTTGGAAGCCTCGAATCCTTACGATGGAGGTAATTGCAAAATTCCTGTAAAGTTTTACTTCTTTAAATTATTGATATATTTCATGCTTTAAGATTCTTTTTTTTCTCCTTATGGAATTAAAAAGAAATTGAGAATGAATGCTAGTATATGCTATCTCTAGCCAAGTGAAAATGCAAATTATTTAAAATAAGTATTTTTTTGTTATTACTGTTTAAGTGCTTTAAGTGCAGATTCAGAGGTGCAGCTGGCCAGTGGAAAGCAAGTAGTTTACTCTGACACATGAGATGTGCTGTTGAACCAGAAAGCAGAAAAGTCAACCTGATCCTTAACTTGTCAGGCTCTCTTTCCCTATTTAAAGCTGAAAGCACAAACAACCCAAGCCCTGGACTTGCTGGGCTCCCTTTCCACATCCCTCATTGCACTACTGTAATCAGTGAGTGGTGCAGGGCATCAGAGCCACATGGAACCCGCAGAGAGGGTATGTGGTTAATCTTCTCCAGGGAACACCCCAGCCGGGGGACAGTCTCTCTTTTGCGAAGTGCTCAGGTGATTGTTCGCCTTACTTCTGCTGTCATGAAAGCCCTTGTAGGCAGAATTTAGATGAGACTTCAATCCATTTTAACTCTGTAGACATAGAGAAGGACTCTATTCTTTGCTGTTATCTGTAGTGGCACAGAAAGGATGGACATAGATGCTAAATTTCCTAAAGGAACCAGTGTGTAATTAATAGAAGTTAATTAATGATATCAGTTCTTTGCCCAAAAAATAAATGTTACAATTCTGTGAAGAATATGTAGTCTTGCTCAAAGAATACTCAGGAGTCATGACAAAACTCTCCATAACTGCAAGGAAGAAATTAAATTGATATATCAGTTCTTAGCATACTGCCGAGTAGAAATAAATAACTGTTTATAGTACATTGTACTTTACAGTATTAGTATTAGTATTATTATATTTAATCTGTCTTTCAGAGGCCTTTATTCTTGTTTTATAGTGGCAGGTGAATAAACTATCCATGTTCACCTTCTCTTTGACACTCAAAATTTAATATATTTTTAACATGTTCCCTCTAAATCACCTCTTTTTTTTTAACCTCAATGAAGAGTCCTACCCTACTCTATTGTTCTTAAAAGAGAAGACAGACTATATTTTTCACCACTGATCTCCTGCCCTTACTTTTCTGACTTTCAAACTGCAAAATAGTCTGAGAAGTGGGTACCATTACAAACTGCGATATTCACGGCACGGACAAGAGAATAATAAAGATCTTTCATTGATTTTTCTATTTGTTTTTCAGTAATTAATAGTATTTGGTGTGCTTTTGGACTCCTATTGAGCACAGAACCAATATTTTCATGAGACAATCTAGTATTACCACAAGTCCTCAGTCACTTCAGAGTTCATTGTTTCTTTTATGAAGTTAAGATGCCTTTTTCCCATGTACATCACTTGCTATTTACCTGAAACGAGTTTTTATATGCCATTTTGTTAGCCAGTCACTCAGCTTCATAGTGTTCTCCTGCAATTATTGTCTCACCATCCCTGTTGTGAATTACTTTGTATCATTAGCAAATATTCCCGCTTCACTGCTCATCTTCCTTTCCCCATCATTATAACTGTTTTGAACAGCACAGGTTCCAACACCAACCCCTTGCAAAACTGCACAGTGATCTCCCTCCTTGGCAGAAAGGTATATTCATGTCGCTTAGTGAATTTTAAAACAATTGGAACAGTTCTTTAAATAATGATTAACCTATGCAGGGAAACTCCCGAAATCACTGTCTAAGTTCTTTAAAAGTCTTTGATGAGGGATGTTTCTAGAAGCATAGGAGAAATCCAGTATGCTTTATCAACAAGATCACTTTTACAGACACCTTCAAAACCTGCAATAAGCAAGTTTTCCCTCACTTCAGATAAGTTGTATTTATTTATGCAATTGTACATACATGTAGGTTATATTAATTTATGTAACTGTATGTGTATGTTTACTAAATTTACTCTCTTTTAATTGATTATGATAATTTTCTTGGAGTCATTCAAGGACTTTTCAATGCTGAGTAATAATATGTGCATTCCAACTTAATCTTACTTTAGACATCAAAGACATTTATTCTCTGACGCCAGTTAATTGAACCTAAAATTTGTGAATCAGACTAATTTGATTTGTCTAATTTCTTTCATTTTATATCCTTAAAATCTTCTTTTGAAAACTACTGACTAATATAGTTTTAAGTAATTCACATTGTATTTTCTGAACATAATTATTATTAGCCACATAACCATAACAGTGCCAATTTTACAAAATTGAGTGTTAAAAATGTGCAGTTTGTTACTGAGCCATTTTTCGTCCCTAAGATAAAAATACTTTGAAATACAAGCACAGAAAAGTTATCAGCACATTCTTTACCAAAAAAAAAAAAAAGTCACAAAACCAAAACAACAACAAACAAGAAAACCCAACCTACCTCTGAAATCAAAGAATAGCACTATTTTGTACTTTTTGCTCAACTCTAGTCCACATCTAGTTCATGTATATTCTGGCTAGGTCCCTTTATCCTGGTAGGCATCAAACACAGCATTTTAAGTAAGCATTTAGACTCCAAGCAATTATTTTTAGTCAGCTTGTTAAAAGCTCCTAAATTTCACTGAACACCATTGATAAGCCTCCCATATGTTTAGTGATGTTTTTGCCATGGCTTTTGACATAATTGCATGGGGATATTAAGACATCCAGAAATAACAGTTTAGGGGGTGATTTTCTGGTAGCATATCTAATTAATTGATGTTCTTGTTTGTGAGAGGAAACTACTCGGACTGCAGACACACGCTGAGTGGAATTCCACACAGGCTTACCAATTCACCTGACTCATGGCCCACACTTGTTCTGGTCCTGGGGTAAAAAGATTTGTGACAAACTGCATGCTGATCTGTGCAACAGATATCTCTGATAGTTGAAATTAAGCTGCAGCTACAAGGCTCATTTTACATCCTTGTGACCAAAAATAAGCTAAGGATGATCAGAGTACACTCACTGACTGCTTTGTTTATAAGAAGAATGAACAATCTCAGACAAGTCTGCCCTTATATCCCTGTGGTAATGTTAATAATGGACAACATGCATGATTTAAGTAAATCATGTATGTATTAAAAAAAGCAATAACTGCTTGAGCTCTAGTTATTAAAGGTAGGATAACGGAAAATAATAAAAATCAAGTTTCCAGTTTTGATATTTTATACGGGTAGGATGCCAGTCAAGGTAGTGAAAGGTCATAAAATAACTTCATCAGAGAGGAATCAAGATATATTGTAAACATAAGCAAGCCTAAATCCTGTGAGAATTCTAATCATGATTTATGGATGAAATTGTCCTGCATGTATTAAGATGAATGTACAATTTTTCATGCTTTGCCCTATGAAGCTCAATTTCAAAGTATTTTTATGTTAACCCATCTCTAACTGGGAAACAAAAAACTGATTTCCTTTCTTGAGATAAATGGGAGGCACTCCTAAACACGACAGTAGAACTTTGAATCCATCTTCCAAAATTGTCTTTAATGCATGTTCCATCAAAATAAATACTTCTGTTATAAAGGTTTTTTTCCTTCGATATACTCTTTCCAATGTATTTCTAAATATTATTGTCAGTGTAACAGAATGTTTATCTTTCACATTGTCTTCACTTTTGATAAAAATTCCATAATGAACTTTTGCAAAAAAAAAAAAAAAAAGTAGAATTTTGCATCAGAGATCTGAGTAGTAATGGCAAGATATCCTTGTAACCAAATAGACAACCTCTGCAAGTCCTATATCATTCACTTAGCATGAAAAAAAATGTCTTCCTTGACTACTGGATAATTGCATCCTACTTAGAAAATGCACTTTAATGCATCAGCAATGCTGATGTTGACATCTGCCAAGGTCATTTTGATGCAGCCTTTTATAATTACTCATTTTCATGAAACACACATAGACTCAAACTGTGCCTTACTTTCCTTAGAGATAGCAATAATGGAAACCTAATGGCATTTTGAAATGCTTACATTGTCATGATGGAAGTTGTTGAGGAATTAATATGGGCATCAAGGGAAAGGGTTAGCATACTACACCTGAATTTCAACCATGCTATGACTCCCTGGACTTTAGTGTATATAGGCTGAACTATGGATGCTATTTAGTTGTCTTCTAAATGTACAAATGATGTATTTCCCAGATAACAACATCCGTCTTGAAAATGGAGGCTCAGAATAGATCTCTAGACAACTTAGGAAGATCAAATGATTGAAGAGGTGAATAAAGATGCTAAGAAAAAGACAATTCATCTAAAAGTTCAGTATGTACTGCTTGAGCAGAGAGCTCCAGAAAGGTTCTGAGAGAGATAAGCAAGGATACAACCGACTTCTGAATTTACTGAAGCAGATCTGGAATGCGACCAAACAGATGCAGAAGACTTTTGTAAAATATTTGAGAACCACTGATTGCTGATCAGATCTTTTCCACCTGTCATCTAGTCATTTATTGCTATTAGACCCTGATGATTTACTTGAGATTTACTTGGAAAAAAACCCAACATATTATTATTTCTAAAGGAATCATCCTGAGAGTGAGACTACCTTTCAAAAATTCTATGATGATTTATCTTATCAGGAACTAAAACTGTTTTGAGATATCAACTCAATAAAAAGAGAAAGAAGGAGAAGGAGGGAGGCAACAAGAGAAGGCAGACAAATCACTTGGGAAAATAAATAATACTCCGTGAAACAAAACTTTGATGATGTAGAGAATTGTGTCCGACCAGTTCAGTGAAGATTAGCAGTTAAAAATTAAACACTATGCATCATTTTTCCCATGAGTCATACAAACCAGCTCAGCTTTACAGTTTCCTTTCTGTATAAAATATCATTTTGATCAATACTGAAGTGCCAGAATGAAAAAAATATAGTTAGCACACCATGGGAGTCTATTGTTGTTATCAAGATCACTTTTTGTTACTAAACTATAGGTCAGCAACAGTTATCCTACCTAATCAAATGAGACAGATACACTCATTTAAAAAAGTATCATTACAGTCTGCTACTTAGAGTGGTACAAACACCAGAAATTTCAGAGACTCATGGTACATTTTCATCTGTTTTGCCTTGTTAAAGGTGAACATATGAGGGAGGGATAAAACTGTAAGAAACTCCTTTGGATTATGCTGTACCTTTGTCTGTTATACTGACTACTAAATACTCTGTATACTACAGGACAACAATTTCCAGCAAATGCCAGTTTTTTTTTTCCTTCAGTCAGCAACTGAGCCCAAGGACAACACTCTACAACTGGCAGCATACATGTCACTGAATCTAAAGCCAAGGATCTGTTAAGAGATGCCTTTTTTTTTTTTTTTTTTGCTTATCTATCACTTAAGAACATCTATTTCTTTATATACTGAAAAAAAAAAGTGTAAGACAGAGTATAAACTAAATTCCATTCCATTGCTCTGCACAAAAGCATGTTTAATAAGAATAATGGTGGATGACACTGTAGACCGTGATAGTGAATCTGAAGTATTTTTCTCATGTCAGTACAACCATGAAAGAAATACATTGTTATGCTTTTATACCTTGTTCAGTTTGTGTGTGTGTAAATTGTAATGGTGTATAATGTTGGGCATCAACAAACACATACAACCTGAATGTCATCTTCACAATATTATCTCACAATTTAAAATACTTATTGCCTCTGAATCCCCCTTTTTTTGATTTACCTTCTGCACATTTCTTTCTATGATTAGCTGTAAAAAAAAGATAAATCTGTAGTACTTAAGAAAACACTTCACTGCAGCATAGTAATTGTTTCTGACGTCTTCTGTCTGAAGCAGATGGCTGATCTCAAAGGAAGAAACTGAAGAAAGAGTTTATAGCATAGAACCTCCTCTAGAGTACAATGAAGACACTCCACTTCAGAAAATATAGATATAGGAAATCGTTAACAGTATAGTGAAAAGAATGCTTACTTCTGGTTTGGTTTTTTTTTTTTTTTTTGGTATCTAACTGTTGTCCATGTCAAAGTATTAGTAAATATAATCAAAATGTCATTGCATGCTCATACTAATGATTATCCCATTGTTTCGAAAATATTAGAACACAAATCAATATTATTGGCTTGATTAATTGACTACACACTGTACTAGAAAATGGAGCAATGTGTTTTCTGCAGAGCCACAGGCTAAAATGTATTTACACAAATCATCTGACAAATGCTTAACTGATAATCATTTACACTCAGAGATACTGCAATTGATTCCTCAATTTGTGGAAAGAAGAAGTAGAGAATTATTTGGGTAATGTGTTTGCAATTACTCCATTGCCCCATGCTATACAGCAGTATTGCCAGCTGCTCTCCAAATCCAGAAATTTAGTAATGCTAATTGTGTAAACGCAAAGAAAAAAAAAAGAAAATTTTGGAAATTTTGGCCCACAGCCTTGGATGTTGTGCAGAGTTCCACCAACTCAAAGAAGGCCTCCTGTAGGTGAAGGTTTTGGTTTTGGCTTGTCTAGAAGCTGAAAGGGGCTGCAGTGGGACAGGGGCATGTCATCTATACTTGGCAGCTTGTCCTGAGAAAAAATGTGTTTCCCGTAAGTGTCATTTCAACCCTTTTAAAACACATACCCACTTGCACACATCCAGATTACCCTCCCAATTATATGGAACATAGCCTGCACAGTAGTTCTTCGAGCATACAGAATTAATCCCAGAGATTAGAAAGGGATAGGAAATTAAGAACAGATGTTTCATAGCAGTGCTGTGCTAGAGGTGACTGAATTAGTGCCAAGAGTTCTAATATATCCACAGGATATCCAATACTGTCAAGCCTGGGTCCTCAATTAGCTTACACATGACATTATGTTTCCAGATCCAAAACCATCTTATTCAGAGCTCTGGGATTTCTTCACAGCAGTGCATTGCACTTTATGGACATACTCTAGTGTCTCTTGAGCTTACTATTTCCCTCATTCCATCATCTGTGCTATGTATGGTCTGCTACATCAGGAAACATTTCAGCAAGCAAGGTGAGCCCTACCATTACAAACTCAACTAATACCAAAAAACACACCTTGCAAATAGCAGTTAACATCTTAAAAGTTGTTTTTAGTTCACTACAACTCTGTGCTCATAAAATCTCAAAAGTAATAGAACAAATGATCCTGATGTTTATAGACTAGCAAACATGTCCAAAAGAAAATAATTATAAAAATACTTTAAATAATATGAGGGGGTTATTAAAGTAAAAGAGAATACACTGGGCAGTCAGAGGCTGCATAGAAAAGGAATTAAAATCTTCAACTAGCTTTAAATCAGTGAGATGCCAAACCATGGCATGAAATTGATGCCCTTAAGAGAAATTCCATTTTTCACAAGGTGTTAAAACCAGGATTGTCAGTATGTTAAGATTATCATTGTTTTAAAAAAAGGAAGATAAACAGTGTGAGGAGGAAAATACTGCTGCTAGGAATGTATTAAAAACATAAATAAATGATGTGTGAACAGTGATCCACACCAAAGAAAGCATCAGCAATTTACATATATGTACTTTGAAAGGGATGAAATCGAAACAGGACAGTTTCAAATTCAAAAAAGCGAATCTTTGTCTCTAAAGTGACAGAGTTTTATGTTCCATTTGGAAAGCAGCAAGTGATTACCTTTACTGGTTAGTCTAACCACTAATACTGAATAGAGAGAAAATAAACAACTAAACATTTCCTGAGGTA
Source organism: Chiroxiphia lanceolata (assembly GCF_009829145.1). Classification (NCBI taxonomy): domain Eukaryota; kingdom Metazoa; phylum Chordata; class Aves; order Passeriformes; family Pipridae; genus Chiroxiphia; species Chiroxiphia lanceolata. The sequence goes on from NC_045640.1 coordinate 36,668,640, forward strand.
CCTTCCTACATAGGGCAGGAAAAGGTCTCTGTATCATGCATTTTAAAGAAAATGAGTCTAATGATTTTTTACTCCTACATTTTTCTTGATTTGTTTTTCAGAAAAAGAAATATGTGTGCTTTTATTAAATATTTTAATTGCATTTTTTTCACATTTTGTGAAACTTCACCCACCGAAAAATAGAAAATGCTGTTGAAACTCAATGTTTTGAATTTTCGGCAGAAGTTGTTTTGAAATAATCAGTAAATCTCATAGAAGAACATTTTCTGCAGCCAAATTAACACAAAAACTAAATGGAATACGTCTCCCAGAGACATGGAGAAATATAAGACAAAGTAGTTTTTCAGCAGCAATACTGAACATTTATTTGAATTAATAACTGTGTTCACATGAGAGACTTTTATAGTGATCTTCAGCTGTGTACTACTAAAGAGTGATATTGAATATCTACATATTTCTTTAGTGCTCCTTAAAATACGATAGTCTTTCAAACACAGGACTGCTGCTTCTTTAGATAGCTTTTATTTTTCTCATTAGATGAGACTGTACCAAAATAATCTTTTCACAGAATTATACAGAATCACAGAATTTTGGGGGTTAGAAGGGACCACCTAGTCCAATGACCTTGCTAAAACAGGTTCACCCAGGGCAGACTGCAGAGGTTTAAAGTGATTAGAAATAGCATTTTCCAGAGAATAATGGGTAGTAAGTCAATACCTATCTTCTTGGCATCAGGATGTATTGTAACAAAGGAGTTTTTGAGTTTCAGTGAATTGTGAAGCAACTTCATCTGAGGTTACCACACCATTTTTATCACTATCACCTGGCATAAATGTGTAATGCCATGTGTAATGGTAGAAGACATATATTTTTTTAACTGTATGTGTCTTTATTAGATTTACTTACCACTGTTAGTTATTAGGATCAAGTGAAACCCACATCAGCTTAATTCTTTATGGGCTGGGACTCTAAGTGTTACAAATCCCAAACTATTGTAATTACAGAAACCTACCATGATTCCTCAACAAAGAAGGGGCAAGTAGACTATAAACTGACTGAGCAAACAAAAGAAAAGTATAAAAAGGACAAAGTACTAATAAGAAAAGGGTGGGGTTTATTTCCTAGATGAGACCTGGAGTACATTGACTGCAGTAATGAGACTGGAAGAACGGGCAGATGCAAACATTTAAATACCAAACAGCATCACATCCAACTCTACAAATAAATAACAATGCAGTGGGACTTCTAGTATGAAGTAACACAGAGAATATGTTTGAAGACATAAAGGTAAAAGAGAATCTGTGAAAGGAGGGAATATTTCTGTGCTTGTAATCAAAATAAAAAGAGAATAAAAATGAAACCTCCTTAAACCAACCTGATAGCTACAAGATACACTTAGTAAAGAAAAATGATGCATGCATAATAATGCTACTTTGTAAAAATACACCACATATAAGGCAGAGTATGGACATAAATAACACAAAGAGTGTCTAGAGAAAAAAATATTCTTTACTGAACACTTAAAATTCCAGGGGAAAAAAATAATGATTAGTGTATAGGAAAGCATTAAAGATTGTAGAAAATTAATAATGATGGTTGCAGCAAAACAGCTAATAATATAAGGATAACCATATAAATAAAAAGTATACTGTAAAAAAGTTCTTCTAGTTACACATTTATGGAAAGCAAACAGGAAAAGGGAAGTAATAGGATATTCTGGAGTTGGAGACTGAGAAAGTTAATGTGACTGGGAAAAAAAAAGAGAAAAAGAGAAAAAAAAGGTGAAAAGAGGACAGAAACCAAATGCAGGAAGGAAAATGTTAAAATCCTTCCCCATTTTACACTGTACAGATAATAGACAATTAGAATTATATAATGCAGTGAGAGCTCCAGGCTCAGAGGAATTATGTTTTTGAGTTCTGCAGAAGGCAGGCAGAAAAATGGAAAAAACTATTGACCAAATTCAATAGCACACTAAGGGCTGGGAGTACTGGAGGACTGGAGGGCACATAATGCCACACCAGTGTTGAGGAATGGAATGAAAAGGATATGCAAAAATCTTAATTCCCACAGGAGGGGTATCAGAGACATGAAGACGCCTGAAAACCTGAAAGAGCTGCACTTGTAAAACCAAAAATGTGCAAGCTAGTCAGTAGCAGTGAAAATGGTTTCATATACCAAAGTTCCTAGCTGGATTCATAAACAAAAGCAATATATTAAATATGAAGCCTCGTATTAAAATATTAAATATGTTTTTGTGCCTCAGAAGAGCTTAAATTACCGACATACTTTAGACTATGATTTCAGTCTCTATAGGACCCTTTCTTCTTGCAATATTACTTTTCAGTACAAAAACCTAGAATTGTCACACATGAATTTCATTCAGCTATGAGTTTTCACATATGTAAATTCATCATTGGAGAGTTCGTGTCTCAAGTATGGATACTAAACTAGTTGGGGCCAAGCTTAGCTGTGCATTTGTAAGCATATGTTAAGCTCACCAATATTTTATTTGATTTTTTATAAATAAGGTTTACTACTGAAAAGGACAGAATTCTGAAAAGCATTAGAGCTTGTGAATTACTTCGTTCATTTAGATGTCAAGACTATACTTATATAAGTTTACTGAACAGGAATTATATCAGGTGTTTACTTAAATGTCTGCCTAACTTAACACTCTGTTGAAACAGAGTGAAATTATCTGTGCTTAAGTTCTGTGACTATAAACAGAAATAATATTTCCATTTTTTCCTTACTGTTTCTGTCTGCAACAGTGGGTAAGCCTATGGGCCAAGAACTTGGATTGCAATTTTCTAGAAACAGCCACTAGGTGCACCTGGATCATGGGTCCCTCATCTAATTCAGAGCCTGTTTAATCTACTACAATGGGGGTAGGAATTTCTAAAGTTTACAGAATGTTCATATAACTTTGCACAACCACAGACTGGAGGACATCGGCTTGAACACCGGGGAAACTGAATTCAGGGCACTGAAACCAAATGTTGCTTCCAGAAACTACAATTTGTTTGGAAGGAGAAAGTCCAGGACCTTGACACAAAACCACTTCCTGGTTTGATTATCCTACATAACAGAGACCGAAGAAATGTGACAACCACTCATTGCTTTTGTACACATTGCAGATTTAAGAGTGAGTTCTTGTGTGATTTAAAAGCTGTATAAAGTTAATGCCAATACTGTTGAGAAAATACTGAGAAGCAGAAAAAATTAATTAATTTTTAATAGTTTTAGTTTACGGACTGATAAATTATCTCAGTTTATTACACAAAGTATATGATAATGATGAGATTGGAAACAGAATATTATCACAGAGACTTAACTAAAAGCGGTCACAAAGCAGAACACAGATCAACAAAAAGATTTAAGGTCATTGTGGGGAATACTTTAAAAGACTGAAAGTGCCTTTGTAATATTACACACTTTTGTTTAGTATATCTAGATATATAGGACAGGATACAGCTAGGCATAAATGACAAGCCACTGGTGGACAAACCAATTTATGCAATAAATATACCTTTACATGTAGGCAGCTTTTAAAACTTAGCTACAGCTGAAGGCATTTCTTTAAGAGTTAGCCACTTATAGTCCAGTTAAAAAGAACTTGTAGCAGAACTGTTGGTGATAGACATCTAGATTTATCATAGTTTTTACAAACTTGTGTAATAATCAGGAACTTAGATGCATAATTTTAAAAAGTCACGCTTTCCTTCCACAGCTTCAACTGATAAAAGAAACCTCCTGAGAGTCAGGAGAAAGAAAATGATGGAGGCTCTCTAAGAATATCCTTCCTCTTCTAACTAACTCTTCAGAAGAGCTTAGACTTTATATTGCTTTGAGAGGAGAGTGAAATAGAGGTCTATATTTGATTGAGCCGAACAGAAGGCTTCTTTGGGAGTTTCTAGCCTTTAACAATCTCTGGGGTGGCACCTCACCCATTTTCCCTCTGTGGTATGCTTTGAGCAAGCAGTAGTGGCTGTCTGCTCCTCTTCTACTGGAGCTTAACCGCATTAGTTTGTATGCCTTCTTACACACAGGGTACAACTTGCTTTTTAAGATAAGGAGGTGGTTTTTTATCACCTCTCACTTAGAACAGCCTGAATAGAGAGACAGATTTCAGTCTCCTTTCAGAACTTTATAAATCTATGAGGATTTAGAAGATTCAGGTCACCAGAATTTAGGAGATTCCTGGTGGTCACATTTTTCCCTGTTTCTCAATCCACTTAAATTAAGGGCACTGGAAATACATCTATGTGCATGTATATGTCTCTTGTGCAGTATCATCTCAGGTTTAGGCACAGGTTCAGTTCAGCCCACCCATGAAGGTTATCCACACAATCATGAGAGCTAAAAGCTTTTCTTGTGATTGAAAACTTTCATCGTGAAACAGAACAGTAATTATAAATTGCATATTGCTCCAATATGCACAGGAACATTTAAGTTCTGGACATCTATCAGAGTATGTTAAACTGTAGGAGGCTTCTGACTTTGAGCAAATTTGTGGAAAAAGGAAAATATTATGGTTAGAGAAACAGCAATAAAAGAGTCAAGTTATTCCTCTCCTGAGGGAAGCAATACAAATAAAAGACTTGTCACTTGCAAGTAAAGAATCTGCACACTAGATACAAGATACTAGATACTGATACTTGACAGAATGATATACACCAATAAAAATAAAGTAAGAAGGGTAATGGCCAAGATGTGAAACCTTGAGAGAAAAATCGTAGTAAAGACACAGAAGGTTTAAATCAGGCATCAATAAAAGGAAAAATGTAGAAAAGAGTGGCCAAACTACAGTTCAGCACAGAAAATCATGCAGCTTTCTCTATGTTACCTTTTTGATGTGGCTATCTGCATGCACTCATACACTGTTTGTACCTGCATGACCAATCACACGAGAGTCCTACATTACTTACTGACTTACGTGTCCTGCTGCAAATGAGAGACTGAATACCACCACTTGAAAATATAAATTGTTCCTAACATTTGATACACTTGGGATGTGACAGATCTTCAAGCTGCATTCTTCCCAAATGTATGCCATATTTGGTTGCACAAAAAAACTTTTCACTGATAAACCAAATAGCAGAGACTTATTAAAGCTTTTATCCTAGTATATCTTATGGCAAGTCCAGATTAGTTTTAGTCCTTAGGAAGCCTTTTCAAACAAGGCTTGTCTGAAAATATTACTTCCACATGTATGTGGCACTACATGCACATGTGTCTTTATTTACATTGCAATAACTTTTTAGTCCCCTGAATGATTTCAGGCAAGCATGAAAAGGGGAGAGGAATATATGATCATTAAGGGATATATAACAAAATTTGTTAAATTTGTCAAAAATAAGTGCCTTTTGTGGCAAAAGTCTGTGTTATTCCTTACCGAGGATCTTGTTTATCCCTAGATTCCTTTCAAAAGAAAACTTCCAGACAGTTGTAGGATTCTTAGTCTCAGCCCTCCTACGCTGCCACTTACCACTCATTTAAATTCCTATGTTTCTTGACATTACATGTTAGAAACAGTGTATGAGTGCCAGGAGATTTAAAAATAAACATAATCTCAAAGTACTTTTATGCTTTCATTTGGAGTAAAAGATGATAGACTTAGCTATCCCACACGTTAGAGGACATTCTGGAATGGACAAAAGTCCATTCCAGAACTTAACTGTAGCACCGTTGGTGTACCTAAAAGTATTAGACTTTTATGTAAATATATATCAAATTCCTGTTGCTACTCAAAGATCTCTACATTGTGCCATGCTCACATACAGTTATAAGCAAAATCTTGTAATAAGCAAAAAAGAAAACACACCTTAAACATAATAGCAAAAGTTATAGAAACCTTTACTAATAAAAAAATAATTAGTTCAGACCAAATCACAGAAAAAAAATCACTGTTACAGAAAATTTCTTAATAATAAATAATACATACTCTCCAGAACTATAGTTACTCTCTCCATAGTAACTATTAAAGTAGAGTCTTCTGCGACTACTTCCACAGTTGCTATATATCATTCACAGAATCACAGAATGGGGAAGGTTGGAAGGGACCACAGTGGGTCATCTGGTTCAACCACCCTGCTCAAGCAGGGTCATCCTAGAGGGCCATCACAGTTTAACCCCAGCCAGCAGCCGAGTACCACCCAGTCACTCACTCACTCCCCGCCAACAGGATCAGGCAGAGAATAGGGAGGGTAAAAGCTGGAAAACTTGTGGGCTGAGATAAAGACAGTTTAATAGGAAAAGTAGAAGCCACGTACACAAGCAAACTAAAACAAGGAATTAATTCACTGCTTCCCATGGGCAGGCAGGTGTTCAACCACCTCCAGGAGAACAGGGCCCCATCACATGTAATGGTTACTTGAGAAGACAAACATCATCACTCCAAATATCCCCCCTTCCTCCTTCCTCCCCCTTGCTCTATATACTGAGCGTGATGTCGTATAATGTGGAATATGCCTTTTGTCACTTTGAGCCACCTGCCCTGTCTGTGTCTCCTCCCAGCTTCCCATGTATGCACTCACAGTCTCATTACCAGTGTGCCAGTACAGAAAGCAGAAAAAGGCTTGGCTCTGTGTAAGCACTGCTCATCAATACGAAAAACATCTTCTACATTATCAATCCAAAACACAGCCCCATACTACCCACTGTGAAGGAAATTAACTGTACCCCATCTGAAATCAGCAAAAGCCCATTGTACGGGATTATGTCCAGACAGTTCTTGGTATCTTCAGTGGGGGAAACTCCATGACTTTAGGCACTTGTGGGTTTTTATCTTTGTTACTCTAAAACTAATTTTCCTCAGTTCCCACATCCAGATTTCTTAAACTGTCTCCTGGTGAGATGTTTGCAGATCCCTGGCATTATAAACCCTGAGATTAGCTCAGTTGCTTAGAGCATGGTGCTCATACTAACAAGGTTGTGGATTTGATCCTCATATGGGCCATTCACTTAATAGTTGGACTTGATGATCCTCGTGGGTCCCTTCCAACTCAGAATATTCTGTTAGTAGCTTCTGTCCATCTTACTCTCTTATCATCTCATTCCTGTACACTACACCCTATAATGCACCCCACTTTCACAACCTCTGCTGCTATCCTGTTGCCGTTACCCTACCTACTATTAGATTGGATTCCTAAATAATTCGTTCTCCGTATCATAAGTAGTCATGACTGCTACCAATAAAATTTAAAAAAAAAATCAAAAGTAAAACAAACCAAACATAGTCATTATGCAGTTCCAGTTAAATCAACTCAACCCTAAATTTTGACAGAGTAAATCTGACAAAACCATCTGTGAAGGCTTGCAAAGAAGTACAAAGACCGAGACCTATTGATAGTAATAACAAGTAATCCAGTGTTGTGAGACACTGAATTATTATATTAATTATTGGCTTGGATCAACTCAACCCTTGTGTGTGGCAGGGGAAGGGACAAGTCAAATTTCACAAAGGTGAAATAGTGCCCTGCTCCATACCCCAGCCCCTTGAAGCCTCTTTGGCCAGCCCCAGAGCACACCAAAGCACTGCCCCACACCCTGCACTGGAGCCCCAGTCCAGCCCCAGAGTGACCAGTGAGCCATAATTCCTGCCTCAGGGGGGTGGTCACAGGGTGCCAGAGCAGATAAAGCTGACAACATGAAGCCTCCATGTGGTAGGGACCTGACTATCTGGACACAAGGAAGCTGGAATTGCACAGGACTCAAGGTTGTAGCTAAAATTCTCTTTTTTTTCTCTCTCTTTCTTTACTTCTTCTTCTCCTAATCTCCTTTCTTGATATTTGAGTAACTTAAAGCTGAATAGGGTGGATTTTGCTAAGTTATATGGGTTAGCATGTGCTAAGTTGTTGCTTTGTGAAATGTTTTATTTTGGTTTAATGTTACCTTTCAAACTTTTGCCAAGTTCCTTTATTTCCTAAAGTTTGCCAGCAAAAGTGTGTTATTTGACCTCCTGAGAAACATACATGATGTATTTGCCTGAGTGCTCTGTCAAGGTATAAAACGAACTGAAAGCCCTCTTAATAAATCAAGGAAGAGTTTTGGAACCTTGTATTTTTTTAATGTAAAACCCCTTCAATGAGCTTCTAGCGAGAGCCTGAGGTCTTACACCTGTGCAGTAAAATCCCAAGAGAAAGAACAAACTTCTTGAAAAGTTGACAGAACCTTTCAAAATGTGTTGATCATGATACAGAGTGATGGCCAAAACCAAAACATTTTATCTTGTTATCTGACTGTCTTGTTGTGGAGATTCATCTCAGGTTGAGTACCCTCCGCTTACATAATTCGCTCTCTTTGTGCCATGTACCCTCTCACCAGCTGTTTGCACAGAACATGCTGATTTAAAAACAAACAGAGGAAGGGAACATGCTTCAAAGACAGTATTTTAATATGCCCTGATTGGAAACCTATCAATACTCTTTCTAGAAACACATTTTAGTACAAAATATAGCATCTTAAAAAGTCAAGTCAACTGAAAGAGCAGATGTTTACATTGGTGCCCAAGGGTGCCATGCTACTTCAGTATTATGTTATTATTGCCTACAATCTACTTCAGACACTTATATACTACTGAGGAATTCCCTGATGGTTATAACAGTCAACATGATGGTTTGATAACATAACCAAGTGCAGTTACATTTCTGATCTACCACTCTGAAATATGTAGCACTGTTATTTCATTTTGTTACAATAGTTCTGAATCACCAAGCCTTATATAAAAGGAGATCAAATTAACTGAGATTGTAGCTGACATCATCATTACACATGGGTTCTGATTGTCAGTAAAGATGATAAAATCTATGAGATGTTTCTTTGAATTATAATCAGTTCTTTTCTGAGTTTTCCCTCATTACATGTTTTATTTAATCATACAAATATAAATGTCAGTTTTCAGTGAGGAAGCTTATGGCAAGGTCATTAGCTTATTAGACTATTGCAGTAAGTAATATAAGCCTTCAGGAAATGAATAAAGCCCCTATGTATCTAAGCAAGAAAACGTCACCTTGAGCAAATTGCTTCTTACATAAAGACTTCTCTAAGTAAAACCTCAAGTTGCCAAAGTGGATACAAGTACAGCAGAAATATGCTTTCTCAAATTCAAGTCCTTGCTATTAGTTTAAATGTGACTTGAAAATTTTTTATTTAAAATGATATCTAGAAATAAATAAATTTTTAGATGCTGTAATAATTGCTTCTTTATAAAGTAAAGTCACGGTATCTGAGACTGATTGAAAGGGAAACTGCAGTTCCCTTAAGGGAGTCCATGGTCATTTAATTTAATTATCTTATTCCAACTGGTGATAATATCCAAAGGGAAACTATTTCTAAATTTACTTTTTATTAAAACTTAATTCAAGCACAGTTAGCCAAATTTATATATACTGCAAATATATTTTAGCTTCATTGTCACTGTCAGATTCCTTAACCTTGTTTCAATAGGAGACAGTTCTGTTATTCTAAAATACCAGAAAATAGACAAACACAAAATACTGAGACTGTAAAAAAGAAATTAACTGAGACCAAAGTGAATTGTCAATTATCTGAGTGATACTTTTTTTGGACTTTCTCCAATACTTAGACAGTTCTGTGCTCCAGTGATGATGAAACTCCCATAGGGATTATTTTGGTATGTCTTTCTAACCATTTCCAGTGCCATATTCAGATAGAAATGGCCATTCCCTATCATTTATTCCCATTTGAATCCTAGTGGTGCAGAACTGGTACCTAGCAGTGATTCTCTAAGATATGTGAATACATACATTTGAAGGGAGAAAAATCATTCTGAGGGCTGCTGGTAGATATTGCAGGGAAAGAAAAGGTTAGTATGTATAGTATTGTATTGCTTTTCCACTGCCTCTCTTGAACTTCACCCTGTACTATAATCAACATTAGTTACACACACCAACCACTTGAGAATAGATATTCAGTTTGGCAAACCATTTAAAAATAAAAGTGAACAAAGTCATTAGGAATTCTTGTCAGCAAAACTATTCAAAACCCTTGTATCTTAACTACATTGTTTTTTCATGGCTAAGCTTCACGAACAAAGATTTGGGAAGAGCTCGATCCACGCTTGTTACAAGCGCGTTGGTGGCTAAAAAGGCCAATACGAGACAGACACATCCGGTTGCATAACTACATTGTGCTTAATTGGGAAATGTCCACTTTGCACAGCTGCAGCAAAGACTTATTTCCTGATCTTCTAGAAAGTAAATGGCTGTTTTCTTACTACCTTCAAGGTGACATCTCCCATGTTACAGAGCTATTCAAAGATAAGAGGTATTTTTAGCTCTCCTTCTAGCTCTTAATACAGTTATGGCCATTACACAGAACATTAGTTTCTTGCAGGGATGTTCTTAGCAATAAAGTAGGCTTCAGGCCTATCACACTCTATGATTTTATTCTTCCAGCACATCCCTTTTTTTGCACTTCAAATAACTGTGATTTTGTACCAACTTTTTAGTGCATTTTCTATGATTTTTATTCCTTTACTATTTTGAATTCTCTTCCAAATATCTTTTCCAATATCTTTTCTGTTTAATTATTTCACAAAAGTTTTGGGGTTGAGGTTCAACATTTTGAAGCTGAGGATCATTTTTGCCCAGTAATGCTGGAAAACAGAAAAATAAGTAACCTATTGACACATTCAACACCTGGCAACTAAAATAAACCGGTACTGTGACTTCTTAGAATTGGAAACCATTCAATTCATCTAATTAAATCACCATTCAGTCTGAGTCTTGCTTGGGTGAGGTATCTTTTCAGGAAAGACATACCATCTGGTTCTGCTGCATACCAAAATAAATAATCAATTGATCATGTTCAAGATCTGAACTCTTATCACCACTATAAATATTTTTTCTAATTTTATCTTTATTCTTACTCATCTTTCAGACTTGGTTTTGCTATGTGTTTCTTTGCTTTCTCTTGGAGCTTTTTCTGTGCAATAGAAACCTCAGTTTTTACAGCTAATTTTATCAATAAAACACACAAATCTGTAAAATTTAGAATCAGATGTGTTTGATAGGCCCTCATTTCCACAAAACCATGTCCCTTCTTGCTGACTGTATAAACATTCTTCAACTCATACTTTTAAAAATCAAATCTTGTATCACTTTTTGCATATGTTGCCTGTGTAGACTAGGCAGCCCAGTTTTTCACTTCCCTTCTTTGAACAGTAGCATAGTACTCTCAATCTTTTGCATCATACACTGTAGCCAGTATTCAATTTGTGTTATTAATTATCACCAGTAGGCCACAGGTTTACTGTGTACCTGCCACAGTATTTTAGGACTCTTGAGTGTGTGTTATTGGGATCTGGATGTTGTAAATGGTTGGCCTGTTGTTCATTTTATTTTTTTCCAGTTACTAATGGACCAGAAAGCACTTTATATGAGTGTATTATCTCCATTCTTCCAAGAAAATAAAGGAATATTTATTCAACATTTCTGTATTTTCTATATCACTGCTAACAATTTTACTATCTTCACATATTACATTGCTTATATCAAGCCTAAGATTAAATTTTTATCTAATATACTATAAAACCTATTTCATATTAATCTCAGGAATACCAGATATGGATTTTATCCTGATATCTTTAGGTTTGGGGTTTTTTTTCATTTGAATCTTTCAATTTGTAATAGTCGTTTCCTTATTTCGTTTTACCTTAAAACATTCTAGTGTTTTCTTTATTTCTAATTGCTGTCATTGTTAGTCCCTGAAACAAGCACAGACATTTAACAAAAGCTGTCCTCTTTTTCACTGTAGTTGTATAAATGTTCAGATATATGAATTTTTTAAAAAGTTTCCTCTTTAAATTCCTATTCTGTCTGTCTCTCTTTTTTTGCCAGTAATAATCTGTCACACTCTTCTGATTTTGAATCAATTTGCTATTTAGACATATATATTTATGCATATACATATCTACACTGATTGGCTCTTTCCCCTGCTCATTAGCACTGTAAGAAATCAGGTCATAAAATTTGGTCTCTAGGCAATCACGAAAATCCAGATGATTTATTTATCTCCAGAGTTATCTCATGTTGAGTGCAATACCTTCTGCATATCAAAGTTTTTAATCAGATTCATAATAGTGAATCAATGCAGAACCATTGTACATAAAGCAAAAAGGTTTAAATGTGCACATAGACTTTTGTTCCTCTAGGTGTTTTTTATTTCAGCTGTATTTCTTCTGTTAAAGCTTTACAGAGGTTTTTTTCATTACTGATAATACTTCTCTTTTTTTTCTGTCTGTTTTGCCAGTACTTACTTAGCTTTATAATTTGCATTCTTGTTCCTTTTTGAATTATTTCCATAGCCCTGTTGATAACTGAATTTAGTTAACCTGGCAAGTGGAAAGAATTTTATTTAATGCAAACTCTATTTCAGTTATTTATACATATTAATAAATTTGCTCTCAATTCATGTTGAAATATTATTACTACAATTTCAAGTTCATCTCCTTCTAACCAATTATTTCTGACAGAGATGTCTGTGAACCAAAATCATACAGTCAAAATCACAGATTATAGATTTTTAAAATCCAAATCCTATGCTACTGTGCAAAATCTGTCTTACTGCATACACACACACACAAAATTGGTTAAAGATTCATTCATAAAAATGTTGTTGCAGGAAAGAAGGAGCTAGAGCCTTCCTCTTCTGTGCAAGCAAGGGACTAAGAAATAGGCCTTCAAAATTGTGGAGCTAAAGAATTGTGTAATTGGTGTGCACCAGTGATGTCATTCCCTTATTTGGTCACAATACCAGAATAATGGTGCTATGCAAATGATGCCATTGAGCATTATTTAATGGTCAGAGGGACTTGGATGCCCTTTATAGGGATTTCCCCAAAAAGATTTCCTTCCTGAAACAATGGTGGGCTTTTTGTTGTTGTTGGTTTGTGGGTTTTTTTCGGGACTTGAGTGTCTTACTTGAGCATGTAGGAAAGAAATCCTTTGCTGATGTCACCACAGCACTGAACCAGAAAAGTTGCTTGGTGTCCTCTTTAGTCCTATTTGTATTTCCAACCACAATGTGACAGTCAGAAGGACTCTCACAGGTCTGAAGTCTGTGCTACAGCAAAACCATACTCATTGACAGGCATAATTATTTTTCTGATGTAATTCCTTTCTGAATCAACTAGAAATTGTAGATATTTCCAAGGAAAGGTCAGTTTTAACAAATGATTCCTTGAAAAACACTGAACATCTGCCTTGTCACCTTGCATCTTTATTATAAATTATCTTCTAGTAAAAAACATAATTTGATGGCAGTAAATCTGCTTTTTATCATTCACTTATTCATCCAGTTTGCCAAATCTTCATCTGTATTATCTGGTTTTCACCAGCTGAGAATCTGGCATGTCATTTTTAATAGCAGAAATGTAGGCAGCTAATTAGACCTGCATTTGAAGAAAACTGGGAATTAGTAGCCTTTTAAAGCTGGTATATGGTCCCCAAAGTACTCACCTAAACATGAGACGAGTACTTCTGTACTGCTCTCCCAGCAGTTCAGACACAAATCTGTTACAACATCCTGGAAAATCCCATGGAAAACAGATAAACAGAGAAGCTCTGATTCCAGTTTTTCCACATCTAAATAATGTCTTTAATACTAAATCTCTAAATACTCTCTTTAATACTACCTAAATAGTCTCTCTAGTACTCTTTAAATATCCAGCATAAACAAGTGTCAAACAAGACTAGATGCAAATTCATCACTGACCTGGGACATACAGTGCTAAGCTCTTAGATCATGATTGACATTCCTTCTCTGTTACCTAGTGAGTATATTTACAAGCTATTAGGAGTATGACCTGTCAGTACAGGGCAAGAAAGAAAAAGAATGAAAAACAACTAGCAATAAATACTCCCATCAAAAAGAGTACTTCATAGCAGCATTAAGCTGAAGAGGGGATCTGCTAGGATTTTGAAGTCTTCCTGTATGTGGGGAACCTCTGCCAAAAAAGAGAAAGCTCAAGAGCCAGTGAGGACCTCACAGTAACCAAGATAGATTGCCGAAGATGAACTTCTACCTGTTCCAGGCTGTAGGAGATGAAAGACAGGAATACGTGAGCTCTGATCCTGGAGCTATGTATCCAATCTCTTTCTCAAAGAATTCAAACAGAAATTATTTTATTCAACTGCCTAGCAGTCAGGCTTACTGCTCTATATAGACTAGAGATAAAGTAAAAACAACACAATTGTTCTAGCCTTTTGCTCATGGTATCACATATCATGTATTAATTGGAGCCAAAGCTAGAAATGCTAAGCCATAACTTCATTTGCTTGTTTGTTTGCTATGTCTGTCTCATGTTTTGGCCCAATGAATGTTCAGTCATTTTTACAAGAATGTCTACTCAAAAGAAAAATCAAGAGATTTCCCCATACTAAAATATTGCTTTCTGGTGAGTTCATTATGTTATTTCTTATATGATGGAAGCAAAATCAAGTGTCTCCCATATTCTATGAGAATCCTAATTGGTATAGTACAGAATTAGGCAGAAGGACGCTTCCTGACCAAAAGACAGGCACTAAAAAATCACTTCCTTTAATTGTACTTTTTCATGGCCCACTGCAGTAAACATGCTCCAAGTGTCCCTACACGATTGGAAAGCAAAAAAAAATGAACACAAGAGTCTCTACACTGATTCCCAACAGGGTTTAGGCTTGAGCCCAAAGCTGACAAAATGTATGTGCTTGAAGGTGTGCCTTGAGGTCTAAAATAGTCTCAAGTTCTTGAGCCCGAAGCTGACAAAATGTATGTCCTTAAAGGTGTGCCTTGAGGTCTAAAATAGTCTCAAGTTAAGATGTTCTTTCTGCAAATAGCAATTGTACAAAGACTGACCTGCACTCTCATCTTACTAGATCATGGGAACTCCAGAATGCCTTTCCTGCCTGCTCATGGTCAAGTGGAATCACTACCAAGACAGATGAAATATGTGAAGGATATTGCAACAGCTGAGCCCATTATCACGACAAGCGTACAAGAGATTATCTGAGAACATATAAACAGTCAGAGGGAACATATAAGCAGACCAAACCAGAGATCCATCTTGCCTCATTTCTAATGACAAAACCCTGCCAACATCCTGGTACTGCAGAGCTCCTTGTCAGCCTCTTCCCCATAGACCTCATCCACCACCCTACACAAAGCAGGGTGAGCAGACTGCAGACAGACTGCCTCTAAAACAAACCTCAGGAATCTCCTCATGCTCCATCCTCTCCATTTGCTTTCCTGTGCCCCACCACATTTTTGCACAAGGAAAGATGGTAAGGAACCCCAGTAAGCTGCCCTGTAGGTGGAAACTCTTTGTGGAGCAGTGATTGTGGCCCTGTACAGTTCACAGGGTCCTTTAGAAGGTAGCTCTGGTGCACATGTGTTGAATATATCACAAACCTTTTGTAGAATCCACCAAAAACCTTTACTGAGGTCTGGTTCTGCTTTGTCATCAATCATTTTAATGACATCCCCAAGGAATAACTGGTAGTAACTGAAGTTTTCTGTTATTTTCCTTTAATGCCTGTCTGATCTTTGTTGATGCATCACATGCGAAATCTCATTGAGTATTCTTTCAGCAGCCAATAGGTGCAAAAAAAATAACTGGTACCAGCACATGAAAATGAACCGTCATAGAAAACATTTTGTGTGCCAACACAAGTGCATTGTTAAATTCAGAAATGCTAGCTGAATCTTGGAACCAACCAATTCATTAAGACCAAGTGATATGCCAAGAGCTCCTTGGAAGGAGCTAAAAAACACTACAGTTTTTTTGGATAAGCAAATAAGGGACTTTAGTAGCCTAATGCAGAGGTGAATAAAAATAAGGTTTGAGTAAGACTGAAATTTTCTGCTTAAACAAAGCAGATAAAGGGGATTGCAGTAATACTTAAAAAAAAAAAAAACCCTTAGGAAACATCATCTTCTGCATAGGCTGTCTAGAAGTTTAAAATAACAATACAACAGCTACTTTCCCCTCCCCCTACATATTCAGGGAAGTAGAAATTTGTAGTTTTAGCAAATACATAAAGTTACATAGAAAAATATACCTGGTTACATGTCTCAGTTATTATAAAAAGAAAAAGTTTTGATTCACCCTTTGAACACCAACACATAGTTGAAGTTCACAAAACTTAATTGTTCTAAAATGAAAATATATCTAAAACACATTAGCATTTCTTACCCTTTTAAAATCTGTTTTTAAAATCTGTTTTCCTGACTCGTTGGCTTACTGGAGTATCAATTTGATCAATAGAAGGATCAACTTAAATCTAAAGCACTTGTTTCTTCTCTGTATTTACTTCAAATCCAAATAGCGATTTTGTTAATTATCTCAGGGATAGGTACAATTTGTCTCTGTTAGTGTTGCCTTTTTTTTCCTTCTACAAAACATGCCTGCTTTTTCCCCTCCTCTCTTGTAAGCTTGGGTAAACACATCCCAGAAAACCATTTTGTTCACCTTTCCCACAATATACCTTTGCCATGAAATGCCCAAGATACTACCCTTTGACATGAAGAGAAGCTATAAGCTGTGATTGCTTAGCTCTCTGTCCTAAGTTATTTAATATTGTATTTCTTTGGCAGTTGAGGCTTGGCCAGAATTCAGAGTAAAAACTGTGTAGAGAGTAAGAAGCTCATACTCCAATAATAAAGAAGGTTAAATGTTTTGATTATATATTTTTCTTTTTCTTTCACCACAGGTGATTTATTACACTGCAGCAGACACATGTGGGATTTCCATCTCAGTAGGGCTTCTGCTCCCACATTCAGGAAATGCCAAACAAATAGGTCGTATCCTGTACTAACACATGCTTTATCAGGCACAGGGAAAACCAAGAGAGCTGCAGAGCCACATTCAGGCTCCTTACACCGAGAAACTGTTGACACTCCTTTCTGAACTTTCCCCTATGTCTGATTTCACCTGGGGGAAGGCAGGCAGGCAAAGAGGGCTGCACAGAGGAACTGAGGGTCAGACAGTGCAGAGAGAGGGTCCAGAGGAAATGACATACAATTTGTTGGGGTTAAAAATATTAGGAAAGGTTGCAGTAAATTCAGATGAATGATAAACACCTCCCTTTACGTGGAGAAGGATTAAAATGATCTGTGATACACAAATTATATCCTGTAGCTGTGGAGACAGAGTTTCCTGCACTGAGACACGTTGAGCCTTTGCTTTCCAAAGGTTATGCATGTGTGCCACCACCTAGCACATATACAGCTACAGAGAAGGAGCTACCTTTTTGAAAGGCACCCTTTCCTTTCTGTTTGGGGTTCTGTTTCCTTTTAATCATAGGAAGAGCAATTGATAGCATATAGTATTAAGTGCTACTTCCTCTCCTCCTTTCTTGGCTCCTGTATAATAACTTCAGCTTGCAGTAGGGCAGCATATGGATCAACATTAAATTAAAAGGTTCAACCAAAATAACTTCTAGAGTCAAAAGTTATATCTATGAAAATAAAGAGTTGGCAGTGGAAGTGCTGACATAATTATAGCAAAGTAAGCAAACAATTCTATACTTAGAAGTATGTAAACTGATGTTTTTAAAACTACTTCCCTCCCTCTGGGAGACCAGGTTGCAGGGGTTCATATTAAACACAGAAATAGGGACTTTGGAGGCTCAGCTATCATTACTTTTGTGCAGAAACCTGAGTTTCTCTTACTTTAGTTTCATATTTACAGCACCACAGGGTTTATAGTGACACTCAAACCCAAAACAAATATATATGTATTTTTTAATCCAAAACTGAACGGAAAAACAGCATGTATAGAAAGTAATAAGGTGTAGCTCAAGTCTAGTGTGAAAATGAACAAATCACAGGCAAGAATTTTTTTCAAGCTTAGTTTCTGATGTGTTTGTGTTTTCTGATGAAAGCTGACAGGTAGAACAGTTTGCTTTTTAAGAGACTGATGGAGCCACAGGAAGACAGGTGACAGAAGCAAACAAAAACACCAGAAATATCAGATCTACCTGTCCTACTTAAAAGAAATTTTGTCAGAGGGCGTGATCATGGGGGTTTTTTGTTTGGTTGGTTTTTTTGATTATTTTTTTAATCTTTTTGGTGAGTTTTTTAGCTTATGAGACAGTGATGGAGGAAAGAGGTTCCGTGTTCATTTTATGATTCAAATTTTGTGTTTCTTTGTTGCACTTCTTAATTAAGGAGGAAAAAATAATGGTATGTTTTGTGAGTGTGGTGAGACAGAGAGACACACAGTGTAGACACATGAGCATGACTGTGAGTCTAAACTTCTGACACTAAGAAAGCAGAAAAGGTTTTAATGTGGGCCTAACTAATAATAGGAAATGAAGAAGCTGCCTTTTGTTCTGACATCCTTATAAGATGCTTCAGTAATAACTCTTCTTTAGAAAGGCTTCTCTTTCATCCCACAGAGACTTTGACACAAGGCAGAAAGATGTTATTCCTGAAAGCTCTATGTGACTTACTTGAAAATAGACAGAGGAGAGAACAAAGCTTTCTCCTTTAAACTCATAGGGGAATGTTAAGTAGCTTATTACAGATACACAGAACAGAGGGAGAAGAGTGCCTGAAAAGGCCTCTTTACCTGGCCCCAAAGGTTCAGACCCATGGCTTAAGAATTCTTTCTTCCCTCCCTAAATCACAAAAGCCTGGTTTAAGATATCAGGAGAATACTGTTTTAATTAAAAAAAAGTAGTAAGAATGGTGAAATATTTTCTTGAGATGCCTCTGAGCCATCCTCAGGCTTTCCTTTGCAGCATAAAAGACACATATATGGTTATATACGGTTATAAAAGGTTGAAGTTCTCAACTTTTTATGCAATAACAAGAGTTCTGAAAGTGGGACTTAAAACCTATACAACCATTTGCTACTACAAGGACCAATAGTTTTGAACATAAGCAGGGAATTTTATTTATGAGTATTAATTTGAACCATAGAAATATGTCCTCAGAACAACAGATCATTTAGACAGGTACCTGGTAAAGTAAATAAGAACATTACAAAAAAGATTTATTAGTCAATCGCCTGTATCAATAACAATCTCTCTATTTTTTGAGGATTATGTTGCCTGTCATCTCAGAGCTCCTGAAGGAATTAAATAGTACTTCAAAGCAGGGAGGGATAATTTGGAGAGGAAAAGAAAGGTGAGGAAAGGAAAAAACAAATAACTCATTAAAGTGGTCATTCAAGAAGACATAAATCAGTCCACAAATACAAATGTGAGGCATAGAGGTAGTGTAAGACTTGCTTTAATCCAAATACCATGAGATTTATAGATAGTATTATTTCTCTTGGCCTCAAATTATTTTGATATAAAGCATTAGACCCATACTGGCAAGGACCTGAGTCCTCAGTGTCAGTCACTATTCCAATACAAATGCAACAACACTTTTTATCAAATCTTCTTCATGTTTTACTACTATTTAATAGACTCTAATGTGTTCTTCTCCACATTTATTTAGTACTTATTTACTTTAAAAATTTTTTACATCCCTATTCAGGCCATATCATCATCCCAACTAAAGTACTGTTAAGTCCCACCAAAATTATATTCTGAAACTAATTCACTGTGCAATAGTTGCCCACAAAGTTCTAATATTGGTAACAGCCCCAGTACCTGTCTGCAACATTCGGAAGGTATTTTTGTATTCTTAGCAGTTGTCATGGATGGGGTGACGAATTTCACTTGTAGTAGAGAAGTAGCAATATATATGTTGATATAAAGCAGTGATTTAAAAAAATTTGATAATAAGTGTGACTGTTTAAACAGGATTTGAAGGTAAGGTACATTTGATTATTTGCTACATAGGGAAGAGATTCAGACAAAACTGTCAGGGAGACTCTCCCATTGAGCCATAAGGTTCAGAAAGAACACCTTTATGTTCTAAACTCCTTCTCACAGTGGAGTATCATGCTGCTGGATTCAGATGTAGTCCCAGACTTGGTCAATGGTTTATGTCTAAAGGATGATATGTGCACAATCACTTAGCTAAGATTTCAAAGTTTAGCATGCTATCAATTATTTTCTGAGAATCTATTGCAACAAGGAATCTCTCAGCCTCAAGGAACAACCTTGAGAGGCATCTCTTTTCAAGGGGAGATCCTGGTGTGTAGCCTGCTGCCATGCAGGAGAGCTCAGTGGGCCCTGGGCTTTACACTGTATATGTAGAGTAAGAGAGTTGATTTACAGTCGTATTTGCATACCAACTATGCTTTGCATATACATGCTCAGCTAGCCCTTAGACATTGAAGAAGACTTATGGCCCTTAGCTATTGAGCAAGATTCAAGACCCTTAACTATTGTTTGTTATCTGTAAACCAGATGTAGCCATTACAACCACTACTGGTGGTTATTGCTCAAGGAGATAAAGGGGGGGAGGAGGATCACATGACCACACCAGTGCTACTGAATTCTCAAGCAACATACTTGTGATCCAAGCTGACCCCCTCCAGGGACCCCCACCCCCAGTGCATCTTGTGTGATTTGCACTGTCCGGCATTTATTGCCAAGAAAACACTGAATGAAATGGGAAGGAGGGGTCTCTTGGTTCAGTGAAATGTTTGGTCTAAGAATAAACACATAAGTTTTAAATTCTATTTGAGTGGATGAAAGGGTTACATCCTGCTCCATTATGTCATGCATACACGCAGTGTCAGTATCTCCTGTTCAAAATGAATCTAGAGAATCTACACTGCTGTGTTTAAACATATTCCAAGACAAACCAAGTCATTGTAGTTGCTGAATTACAAGCAACTTGAATTCAGAGATCCTGTGGTTGGTATGCTAAATGGATTAATTATTCTCACGGATTATATTGATCCACATGGCCTCCCTGATCTCTCTCTCTCTGAAAAAAAAATTATATATACTTCTACTTTAGAAGGATATAATGTATATCATTGGCTGAATTTATTAAGATAATTATTAATATTCTCTTTAGAAAGAAGAGGTTCAATTTTTCTACAATGTGAAAATATCTTTCCTTAAAACTTTATTTAATCTGATGAAAGAATTTGGACTGTTCAGATCCAGGATGCATTGCGTGTTTGCTGTCTATATCCTGACGTAGGTTTGTCACTGATAATAACCTCTTGCCTGACCTCTACTCTGAAATCCCTCTAACACCCTCACACAAAACTTTTACAAACAATTTACACGGCTTTTGAGCCCAGGACGTCTCACGGCTTTGTATGGATCATGCCAAGTTTTTCTTTAAGGCAGTTTTTAATCCATTTCTTTTATAGCAGAAGTATAGCTGAGACCAAAGTATTAAATTTATTTTCCTCTCCAGTGTCATTTCACAATTGCCCAAGTTTCTGTTTTCTGTTTATAGAGCTTATTCTCTGAGCTCCAGTGCCCTGGAGGCCATCTGTGGGTTCACAGACAGCTGGTTAATCATTCCATTCAGCCAGCTCAGTTTTAATGGTCCTCGCTTCACCATATCTCAGGATCTGCCTCGGTGCAGCATTACCTTGCCAAAGGAACATAGCCACGTTGTCATGTTAGTTCAGCAAATGCAACTGTGGGAAACTGCACTCTTCAGCAGCAGCAGCAGCAGCATGAAAGCATATTGAAAAGCCTGGCAGAGCCAAGGTTTAAATGTAAAGCCACACGGCGATTTTAAAAACCTCAGGATATCTGTACAATGGTGAGCCCTTGTCTTCATCCCTCTTTAGTAAGGAGTTCAGACCCAACCTTCAACTCACAGCTAATTGTTGTGCATGGGAGGCCCTCTCAAAGGGTTAGCTAGTTGTTTTGCACAACAGGCAGGTTACAGACAGCATTCAAAAAAAAAAAATAATTGTGTAAAGAAAAGGCACTTAACTCCCGAAACAGGCCACTCTGCTGAGATTTGGCACCAGGGAAAGTACCCCTAATGCCATATGCTGACAGTCTGAAGGAGGAAAAACAGGCTCAGAGAGAAAATTGTAGCAAAATCAAACCAAAAACTGAAACTGCAGCTCAGTAAGCAGCCAATGCCCTAAATCGTTTCCATAAGGTAAACCGTGGGAAGACATTATAAGCTGTAGAATAAAGAAACTCAATGCAACCAGTAGAGAACAAACTCTATTCAGCCCAGCCTACAGCTTTACTTCTCTCCGATCCTCAGCAAGCTGTTTATTCAGCCATCAATCTGAGGCTGCTCTGCACAGGTAGATAGTATTCCTCTCTAGGCTGCAGAATTTGACCCTTTTTCGGCTGCAGGTTAGTTCCAGAGGATTGCTCTCTGATGTTATCTGAACCCCTAAAATAATGCTAGTAACAAATCGCTGGTTTTAGCATGTTCTCTCCATTCCTCCAGTGATGCTAATGGTTTTCTTCCTAGCGAAATCTGAAATTCCTTCTGAAGTGCATGCAGGCCAGCAGTCTAACTAGCAGCAATGAGAAAAAGCCAATGCTTAAAAATGAAATAGAGGGACAATAATGAAAGCAAACATTTATCCTGTCTAGCAAAACATACTAAGAATTTTTAAAGAGGACAACAAATACTCTGCTCTGTCTTCTTCTGCCAGAAAGAGGCCTTTTTGTTTCCTGAAAAAAGTATGCAGCAGGGAAAGAAAACCAAAAAAACAATAATCACAATTAGTCTTTAAAGAAACAATAGTAAACTAATGTGTGTATACAACAAAACAGGTCACAGCACTGCATTCTCTTGGGCATATCTGGAAAGCAAGAAAACATCCACACAAGACACATCTCCTTCCCACTGTACACTAAGGACTAGCCATGAGGGTGACAAGGACAGCTCATAACAACTTGTTCAAGGACAGAAAATCCTCTACGCTTTAATGCCATAATTGGAAAAAAAAATTCTAATTCTCACAGATTCTGTGAAGTCATGGTCTTGATGGCATTGCTTTACCCACACCCTTGTAATCATGTTGGCAATGCCATTTCTGAGGTTGTCAAAACCACTCAGTTTCTTCCACCAGGAACTCTGAATCCAGTATACTGATAGCTATAAATCTACGTTTGGACTTAAATGTTCCCCCTCATTTGAATGTTGTGCACGATATGAGCAAATATCACAGGTCTGATTCCACCAGAAGACATCCTAGTCATACTAGAATTAAACACATAACATCAAAAATGTACACTGCTTGTACCATGCCCATGGTAACTGGCACCATGAAACACTTGTCTTTATTTTCACTCTCAATCTACTACACCTAGTCTCTTTACTATGTCCTATTCTGCCTTCAGAAATCATTGATTAAATATCCTTCCTACCATCTCCCTTGGCTTTCCGAGCATCTTACCACTTGTCCTGATGCAGATACTGACTGGTTGATATTGGTGAGAATGATCAGAAGCACAGTTTGTTCAGAAAGCATGAAATATCTTACAATTTAGCAGGCAATGAGTATTTGCACACAGAAAGAAAGTTCTCTCAGATATCTGAATGAATCAGTACCCACAGAAATAATAGTGCAAAAGCTAACTGCAAGAGGAACAGAGCACCCCACAGCAGTTCCTTGCAAGCCTGAAGGTACATGTACAGACCCTGTTAGATGCTGTATTATGACACACCCTCTTTTCTTTTAGAAGAGCTTGTGTGGATGATAAAAGCAGTAGTAAGAATGACATAGAGTGGAGAAAAACACAGCTCTTTAACAATTTTGTATGCATTGTGATTATTATATGTTCAATTGCATGCCTTTATTTTACCTGACAGACCAGCTGCTTTTATGTTTCTAAAGCTCAAAAAAAATTCCCATTTCTCTGTATTGCATAATCATAAACATCTATTTTAGCTACCATTTCTACAAAACCAGTACTTAGAAAGTATCAGAAGAGAGATGTTTTCCAGCATCCAAAACCTTCTGGATTTTTTCTCTCCCTTCCCTCTGCTTTCACTTTGAATTTTCATGTGTGATGTGGCTTTAAAAAAGTCAGCGGTGATATTAGGGATGGACTGTATCAGCAGAAATAGCCATTTCATCACACCATATGCCTGAGAGCATTGTCCAAATGCTTACTGAACTGTGGCAGGCTTGGTTCTGTGACTACTTCCCTGGGGAGTGCCCAGCGACCCTCTGGGTGAGGAACCTTTCTCTAATATCTAACACATTTTTAACTGAAGGACTGAAGCTGTAATAATGTCATTACACCAACTTTAAGTTCTCAGATTTTCTTCTCCTTAGTGAAACACAAAATCACAAAATAATCAAGATAGGAAAAGACCTTCAAGATCATATATTCCAACTGTCAACTCAACACCACCATAATCACCCCTAAACCACACAACTTGAGTAACTCTTGAGTAACAGTATTTGGACACACATATCATCAGTACTGCAGTATTGCTGACAATGGTTTGACTACCATGATGACCATCAGCCTGCCAAAGACAAATCAGTTTCTGCCTTTCCTCATATCCATTTTGATATAATTATTTTTATGTTAATTTGATATTAATCCTGATTTTGATTTGGAATCCTGTTCTATAATTAGCTTCACCTAGGTATATACAGATTAAAGTTTCATTTTCTGAAAATAGACCAAACTTTACATTCATAGGAATACAAATCTAGTAATTGTTCTATGAATTGAATTCCCTTAACAATACTGAATCCATTAGGAGGTGCATAAGAGTTGTGCCACTTGGAAGTCAGTAGCAAAGCCAGGGAAATCTCATACTTAAAATTTGGTAATTGTAAACATATTTCAATGCTTCTTTCATCTCTGTCTGGCAGTGATCTGAGGTCAAGGAAAATCTGTGTGCAACAAATACCAGCTTCTCGCATGAGGAAAGAGATGGCCAGTAATATCTCAGTTAATCTGAACATTATCTTTGGATCATCTTTCCTGTACTAGTTTATACTGAATTTTTTTCTCTCTCAGTGAATAATAACTGAGAACAAAAAATGAGGAAAAAATACACTGAAAATTGCCAAGTAGGATCCTTCTTTGACATTAATCACTGGTTACCAGTGGAAAATATTGTTGTTTCTTGGATCTGATCTATTATGAATTGAAGGTATTACTTTGAACACTTGGTCTGAAAAATGAATGCAGCAGACAAAGCCAGCAGCTACTAGCTATGTAATCTGTACTCTGCTTTCAAGTACATAGGTGACTGTAGATCACCATCAAGATAAATCAGAGAAAGACTGGGCTGTTCAATAGAAAAATGCTTATTTTTTTACTTGGAGTAAGGCTAATTTTGCAACTACACCCTCTGGAACAGCACACTGGAACCTCCTCTTCCTCTCAGTTCTGCAATATTTTTGTTTTAGCACTCTGGTAACTTGTTTTGGTACCCCTTTCCATGCAAAATAAACCTTGCTTTAAATTAACAAGAATGAAGTCTAAAGCTGAAAGTGCATTATATATTTTTGGATACACCATCAAACACCGAGGGACACAGTCTGCAAAATGTTGATGTAGCAACTGTGTGAAAGACCATAACATTATTGGGATATATAGGAGTCAGTAAAGCAATTGACCGGCTGCTACTGGAGGTCTCTATTAGGCAACTAAAATACTGTGAAGGAATCATGGATTTCATGTCTCAGAATGTCACTGAGAGCAGGAAATTTTTGCTAAGTAGCTTTATTTTTGGTTGCATTTGTAGAGATCTTTTCTTGGTATATATTCTTTGTTCTCTGCTATTTAACATCATTATCAGTCTCCTGGAAGGCAGGGACCTGGATATGGTGATATTCTGGAGACACGAACATTTCATTTCCACTTTTAGTTCACTTCAGCAAGGCCAAATGTAAAGTCAGACATGGTAACAGCAAAAATCCTCCATGCTCCTATAGTCTGTTCTGTCAGATAGTGACACTAAAAGATTAAAGAGCTACAGCGACTAATAGGCTGCATGTGAGCTTTTAATATGATGCTCCATCCAATGGAATAGCACAACCCTTTAGATGTAAAAGTAGGTGAATACCAAATAAGAGCACACCTACTACCTAAGTTTGATTGCTATCGTGTCTAGTCTTATATCCTCAGATCAAGAAAAATGTTGAAAAGGAGTTACCAAAGGAGCACAGAATGACTGGAGGATGAAAAATATGTACAGACCAAAAGTCTCCAAGCGCTAAGTGTATTTATCTCAAAGAGAAGCAAAGCCGTGCGTTGATCACAACCTGTATGTGGATACACAGAGAACAGAGCACCTCACTCTAGCAGATGTAGGTTAACACACTTCAATGGCTAGAAAGTAAAACCAGACAATTTCAACCTAGAAAGTGGATAACATCTGAAAGTAATTAATGACGAGGTTTCTAAGAATTGTGGAAAGGCTTTTATTCAATACCGGTCATTGTTTTTTTCAAAAGGTGTGCTCTAGTTCAAATGCAGCTTTCTAGGTTTTGACAGAAATGAATACTGCCAGGTCCTACAGTTTTGTTATGAAAAAGATTAGATTAGATAATCACAGTGGGTTTTGGAAGCCTTTAAACATATTAAACCTACCATGAAGAGTTTAAGATTATTTATGACAGGATAGCATAGACAGCATGGAATAGGATGAACAATACAGAAACTTTTCTTTAGGAAAGAGAAATTACTTTAGTGAACTACAGAAATAGTTTGTGTCATCATTAACAATCAGAACAGATATAGGGCAGATAACCCCCATCATTAAGGGCACATGTCTATGAAATATTTCTGGAAGGGGATTGTTCTTATTAAAATAGTTATCTGCTGGACTCATACAATGAGGTTCAACGTTTTAATGTGCAGTCAGTGTATTATCATGCTCTGCTGCTGAAAAGCGCTGGTGTGCACAGTAATGTCAATAGGTAACCAACCATGATACAGGAGTTGCCCTCACCCATCTTAGTATAGGAATCCGCACAGATGGCTCTAACCAGTGTTTTCTGCTCCTTAATATATGTCAGCCTTTCAGTGTAATAAGACACATTAATCAGTCGAAGTCGTCTACGAAATTTCTGACTTTTAGAACACAAAAATTAAATCCTGGTAAATAGAGTCAAGACTGTAGCATTTGCAACCCACTCCTCTCAAATTCAGTTTTTACAGAACTCAAAAAGGACAACTGTATTGCCCACATCCTAGTACTCTGCATCAGTCTTATCTGAACTCCAAGTCAGGACAACACTATGTAAGCAATATCAAACTAAATAGTATCAAAATCATAAATCTCAGTGAAGCCATCAATTAAGAAATATGAGGAATGTTAGAGGTGAATTCCTACAGAACCCTAAAAGTTGAGTTCCCAAAGGACTAAATACAAGCTCCCTAAAATCTTCCATTCTGACTGCTCAAGAGGAGCACAATGATAAAGAATTTTTTATCAAAAAGCCTTGCTATGAAGTAATGAAACCTATGCTCTTTTTCCTCCTTAGTTCCTCTTTCTCCCTTCCTAAGAATATTGACAATTTTCATAAACATTTTTAAATAAGTCAAAAGAAACTCTTTCCCTCTGGAAACTGGAAATTAAGTATTTTATTTGTGGTGTGACTTGAAAGGTTCTCTCATTTTATTAAATAAATGTAAAAAATATGTACATTGTCTTATGGGATCTGCAGTCTCTGTGTCCATTTACTCCTATCATCCAGATTCTATCAAAGGCTGTAAGCAAGCAAAGAAAGAGGAAAGTACAGGAAAAAAAGAATTGACCAGCAGTCCCCCTATCATTTAACAGCATCTACCCTAGAATACATTTGATATAGACTCCTGGTTGAGAGTTTCGATAGATGTATCATTCTTACATATTTTGTCTTTCTCAGAAAGTAGATAAAAAACCTGACATATAACTTGATTTTTAGGTCTATGGTTACTTTTTGGTGTCCCTTCCAACAGTTAATGAGAAGAACTTTGTTCACAAATGTTATAAATAATGTAAACGAGCTCATTCCTATTTCTTACCTTATCTGTATTGGGATTAGAAGCATATTCCATTACTATTAGCAGCTACTGTTTACAGAGAGATTTGCCTGCATTCAGTACAAGTTTAAAACAAGTTTTGACGTTTATCTCTACTCAGTCCATCATCAGTCTACTTCAAAGGCACTTTGCTAGACTAGAGACAAAGCTATAAACCCTTTCTTGCGTGCCCATGTCCTCTAGATAGTTACCTAGCCTTCAATTAAATATCAAGGCCGTGTAATTTAAGCTTGTAATAGATTTCTGAACAACTGAATAAGTTTCAGTCTTTTTTCATTTCGTTTTTGCATACACGTCTTCCTGAATGAATAGTCCATGCTCAAGAATGGAGGAAAGAAAAAAAATACATGAAGAAAAATCTAAACCTGAAATTTAGGAGATTAAGGAGATGCTTAGGCTTCACCTAGGCAAAACAGAAAACACCTGCTAAAAATCTTTGCATCTTCAGTAACACACACACATGGACTCCATACTACCATGAATCTTTTTCTTAGTACCTGTGGCCACTCAGATGAGTTTCACTCCCCAGCTTTATTCTTCGAAACCAACTCCCGCAAGGACATTAACTGTAAAATCTCTAAACTCTTTTGTGAACTGGATTTTAGAAATCTGCTCTTATTTTCCTGCAAGAGTATCTTTAACCTAGGTCACTTACTGCATTCTGTTCTTCATGCAATCCAATGAACAAATTTTGACACAGCTGATGGAAAAGAATGGGGAAAGGATAAAAACACTGGAGGTAAAGGAGATAAAGTCCTGTTTAAGCTGACATTGCTACTGGGGAAAAAAAAACACAAAAAAACCCAGAAAATATTTTTAAAAATGGTACCTGCAACCACCCTTTCCCCACTCATCTGTTAAGACATCTTTCTTTTTTTTCCCTTTCTCTTCTGAGACAAACAGGAAAAGGAGGATTTTACTCCCTTTTACCAGATCAAAAATCTCAGACAATGAAAGAGAAGAGAATTCCAGACCATAGCATAAAATTTGGAGTGATAATATTTTGCACTAACAATACTTAGGAAGATTGCAGAATATAATTATTTTTATTTAAGGACAGACCAGATTAGAGTCACTTGTATCTGTGAAAATTGAGTTGTACCTCCTGAGAATTACCTTTCCTCTTCAGAGGAAGACAATTTCTGACACACTATGTTTGCCCCCTTCTTACACTCATTTAGCTAGCTATCAGGGGCAGATGCAAAACTAGTGACTGGTCCTCTCAATCTCTTTACATGTGAGACATGACCAGACTAGGACTGGAACTTTGACCACAGGAATTTTTTTTGCATTCTTTCTTCTCTGAGTGTTCAAAGGACAGCCAGAAGGAGCCTAGACTTTATTCTCAATGCCTTAATTGCAATCACTACTAAGACCTGACATAGGTATTCCCACAGACTATTATGCCATTGGAAAGAAATTAATGATTTGAGTTTTGGTACAAAACTCTACTGTATACTCTAGATTTAAATAGCATTCATAAAAAATGTACAGACTAAGACCGCTTCGCCAGTAAGTAGTGATGTAGAACACAATGTTAATTAAAATGCATTTGGAGGAATTTAAATGCAAATTAAATTATAAAATTTTTGCAGAATCACCATTTTTCATTCCATCTAACAGTAACCAGGATGATGCAAACAGTATGCCTTGAATTTTTAAGATTAAATTTAAAAATCTGCTGAGAGCTAAAACTGCAAAGTTTGGAGTTTTACCAAATGACTCAGTAGAGCTTACAACAGTGTACTTGCTTTCTGGAATTCCTAGAGCTACCAGACTTAGTTTTGTTATGTAACAAGCAGATAGCAAGCATTTGTTTCAAAATGTTTTTTAACTCAGGGAGGAGGTACTGCATACCTTTGCAACGAATTTTGTATTTCTAATGACAGAAATGTTACCTATCAAAAAGAGGTTTTTTGAAGCTCTTTCATTTTTTCTTAAAATTTAACCTCATATTATTACATGGAAATAACAAAAAATATGCCACCTGATCCTTTTCCTTAATTCTTCTTAGAATCTCATTCCAAAAGAATTGAAAGACTTGATAAACACGTAGTGGAATACAAGTACTTTGAATACAGTATTTTCAGTTTAGATCTCATCCAGATCAAATAGAGAAGAGTCAGCAACTCATGTGGCTATCAGATTGGTGCTTCAGTAAGATGTATGTAAGTACAGAGCACTTAACTTACTTCCCAAAGGCCAAACATATGCAGGCTCACAAACATTGCTGCCACATCTGATACTAATTGGCTATACAGTGGGTATCTCTCACAACAGGGAGCTAAAGAAATGACAAGTTAAGGAGACAGAACAAACCTGTCATTATTTGAGATGAAGGTATAAGCACGGCACCTTGGTGATACAAACAATGTCACTGCCCTGGTTCTGTAGATAAAAGGTCTTCACAGTTGTCAATATAGGAGCATTCACAGACACACCTACTCATTAAAACTAAACAAAAATATCACTTTTTGAGCAAATCCACAGATTTTTCAAAGGGACCAATTAATGAGAAAACGATGCTTTTAAGTTATAGGAAAAAGTGATTTGTGATGAGTTTTGCATTCTTATTCAAGCAGTTTTGCAGTGCAGAAGTGAGACACTTCTTATTGAAAGTACTCACTGATAGGTCGGTAATTTGTGTTGATCTTTTTTCATTCTGTATCTCTTCTCTCTTAACCGGCAAAAGAAAATGCTTGCATTGTAACTTTCCATGCCTTTTTTTTTAACTAGCTTTCTAAGTTGGTAGTTATGCATTTTCTTTTAGAATGTTTTCTTTAATAATCACTGCAAACATATATTTTCAGAGATAGAAAAATACAACTTGATTCATGTATTTCTGCAACATCTAGAATAATTTTGTGGATTCATTTCCCTTTTTTTCCTTACCCATAACTCAACAGGAAGATATTTCAGCTTTGTCAAATTGTGGAACTGTGTAGCCTTTCATTAGATCTATTGAGTCCTTACACACTAAAATTCCTGGTTATAAATTTGAAACATTGTCTGAAATAAAGAATCTCACTTCCCTCTATAACCAGAGTGCATTTGATTAAAAAATAAATTCATTTCATTCATTTAAAAGTTTCCGTAAGTTAATATGCTGCAGAGCATTAGAATATTTCAGATATTTCAGAATAAGAAATTATTTTGACCATCATCAATACTCAATTAACATTCCTAGGGGTATGTTGCTAAGTAGTATGCTAAATTATTTTGCACTAATTGTTTCAGGATAAATGGCCACCTGGTCATTTTCTCTCTTGCAGAAAATATATTTGCTCTTCATTGTTTTGTTCTGTATAAAAATTTATGAAGTCACCATCCAGATTGAAAAATAAATGCTTTGTGGAAACATCTAAGAAAACATAAACAAATTCAGGTGACATTTCTAATTAAGTAAAGGTGACTTTTTAGATGATTGCACAAGGATAGAATAGAAATCTATATAGGTGAAAGACAGAGGAAAAAGAAGATAATATTTGAAGAAGGTTCATTAACATATTTAGGAAAACAAGTTTAACTTAGTTTCACAGAAAAGCTGAATACCAGTAAAAGCAAGTGTCCCAATATATTTTTGCCCCTACTTTAATGTGCTGAGTCTTCTAACATTTTGCAGCTTAGAAGTAGGTTAACTACTTTGAGTTCCTTAAATGCTACTGAGTATTTCAGTTATGTTTTCATATAATTAACATAAACTTGATATATGTTAGTAATTAAAAAAAGAATTTAAAAAAACAACAAGAACAGAAAAACCCACCGTAACAGACAATCATAGGCAGCACTAAAACTGCTGATTTGCAGTTTGCTCCTAAGGATACATAAGCTTATTCTTACATACCCTCAGAGGAACAAGTTTAGGATGATTCAATAAATCCACCATTTAGAATCTATAAAAGGAAACCATTAGCAATTAATGTTAATGTCTAAATGGAGTTAGATGTACTGTACTGCTTCATAAGTGATATGCAAAAAAACTTTACTCCTTAGGGAAAAGAGACTAGTATTATTCAAATAATTAATTTCAATCCTTCACATTCCTGCTAATACTGGTTTAAAAACTTGGCTGCTATTTCAGCATCCAATTGAAATACCACATTCTTCAGCCCTCTCTACGTGTTGACAGATTCATAATCTAGACTTGTTCACATAAATTATTTCTCACCTTGCATTTCTATATCTGTACTCATTCAAGGACCTTAAAATGTTTGTTTTCCAGCTTTCCTTCTTCTTGATCTAAAATCTTTTATCTTTTTATATGAGCTCAGCCTAGCATTTCTAGGAATATATAATGTTATTTGAACTTGGGAAACTGTCTATGCCATTTTCAAACCTAAATCCTTTAGTACATCAGTATTGCCATTTTGACTCAGGTCTAAACATATTTGTAAGCTTCAATACAGTCTTTCTGCCTGGGCAAGTCAACGGATCGAAGTGCTTGATCATTTCCACTGAAAACACCCTATGTCCTATTTCATGTAATCTAGAGTGTTAGGGAAAACTAGAAACATGAAACAAACTATTCAAGGGAGAAAATGCCACAGCACAACAAATAGTTTCCATTATAAAGGCTGAAGCACTGCCCTAGAGTGGATGTAAGCAGGCCCCATGATTTCAGTTAAAGCTGCACATATACTTAATCCGATATGTTACTAATAAATTTTTTTTTTTAAATTCCTAGTATCATTCATATACTTCTAAACCTCTCCTATACACTCACAGGCACATTCATACATGTCTATAACATTCTTTACTGTGAGAGCAGTGAGACACTGGCACATGTTGCCCCAGAGAAGCTATGGATACCCACCCCTGGGAGGGTTCAAGAAATTAGGCTTCACACAACATGATTCAGGATTCCACACAGAGCTCTCTCTGCATTCCCCTTTTATTAACCTCTTCGGGTAAACAGCATCTG
This sequence comes from Chiroxiphia lanceolata, assembly GCF_009829145.1. NCBI lineage: Eukaryota > Metazoa > Chordata > Aves > Passeriformes > Pipridae > Chiroxiphia > Chiroxiphia lanceolata. Next base: position 36,701,418 of record NC_045640.1, read on the forward strand.
GTGTTGCCATTCACTAACCTAGGACTTTTTGCAAACTCAGGGTTTTGATTCACACTCCTCAGCTCCAGGGACAAAATACTCCCTTTTTATTCTAATTAACTGAATTCAGGTGCTGCTGGTTTAACTTATTCTCACATCTTTATATCTGTTTTTTCAGACATCTTCTGGGAATCTGAATGAAGAATATTTTTGCTTAAAAATATTGAGTATCAACTTAAACTATTGCAAAGCTAGCTCTGCATTCAGACTTTTGCCTAGTTTTCTTTTCCAAATCATCAGCATCAAGTTGCCATGCATCCTACCTTTAATCTAGCATATATGTATGGAAGAAGGAGGTGAGTAGTTATCATGTCTCACAGTGAAGAGGAACAAGGTGTATTCATATGAAGGCTACTGTTTCAATAGTTTTCATTCTTGTTCTCCAAAAAATTTATCTTTTGAGGTCCAGCCTTCTGTACTTTCTCCTTAGTTTTATTATGAGAGATGTATTATCTACAGTCTTGATTTTGTTCCCTCAGGTCCACAAGAGCTTGTGTTGTTTTCACACCAATTGAGCAGAAGCTCAGAGATGTGGAGGTGTGGGGGCATATAATTTCAGGTTTTTTCTGACCTTAGCAAATGAAATGTCAACTCCAAGTAAATATTTCAGATACAAAAGCCACATTCTACAATGGTGTGTGTTTGAGAGCAGTTAATTTTCTGTCCTGGGGGAAAAAAAAAAAAGAAAACAAAAAAGAGTACCGGAGCATACACACAAAAAAAAATTAGGTCAAGAAACAAGCAAAACTCTTGAGCTTTGTGAGACCATCAGCACTGGAGCACTTGCATGAGGAGTTCATGAAGCCTGCAGTAACTCAGACATTAGTGGCACCTTAGTTCACCTTCTGCATACCAATGAATAGGATTAAAATTTTAGCAATAGCATTTCTATAGTATAGGCTTTTGACTGCTGACAACAATTTAGTTTAATATTAATGCTTCTTTTTCAATACTACATGACTTCTTTCAAAAATAACTATAACTAAATTTAAATATCACCATCCTGAGAGAAAACATTTTGCAAGAAGCATACAAACTCCAAAATTGCTAGTTAGGTTAAAGTAGAATTAAAGTACAACTGAGTATACCCAGAAGGATGAAATGCTACCTCAAATATCCTAGTAGGGAAAATAATTAGTCCTTTAAAGTTATCCAAATTAATCAAGAATAATAGGAGAGAGAATACATCAGATTCTCCTTCCTCTCTTCTTCTTTAATTGCCTTCATTTTATATGCAGATACAAATTAGCCTTAGATCACACTGGTAAAATATTAAAACTCCAATGGGATTGTCATTGGGTTAACTTGTATTCAGAAACAGATTGTACATTGGATGCATCTTTCTAGACAAAATTATTTTATTTGAGGACTTAAAAGTATGTTTGTATTTATTTCTTAGCATTTGGAGCAAGTTTGTACACCTCTCTGGGAATCTGAGGACAAAGGTGTTTTTACACCAAAAGACCCCAAAACCTGATTATGTAATCCAGATAACCTCCTTCCAGTATGAGAGAGAAGTTTTGTTATTTAGTATTTCTGTTGTCATTATAAGCCAGAACACTGCCATGGACCAGTTGTACAAATAATGCTGTGACATTATCTGCGTGGTGGAATTACACTCTCTGAAATTTAAAAACCAGAAAAATACCGAGGACATGATAACAATAGAGAGAGGTATAATTGGATATGTTAGAAATTGTAGTGGATGCAGTGATCATGACTGATTGCCAGGATAGCTATTTCTCTATTTGCCTGTGCTTGGCACTTCTAAATACACTCAGCCTTGAATATCCCAACTGTGGAACAGGCACGGCTATACTGAAGCCACATGAGATTGAATTAATAGTGTTCTTGTAATTCACACTTCTAGGAGTGCTTTTTTTCATCAGGGTAAGCCACAGTGTTAATGCCATATATTTGTACTTGTATTTCAATGCAGAAAACGAAAACACCTTGGTTTGTACTATTTCATTTTGGCTCTGATTCAACAAAGCACTTAAATATGAGCCTAACTTTGAAGCATGAGGAGTCTTGCTGATTATAATGAAAGTACTCGTGTGTTTAAGGTTAAGTATGTGCTTAAGTGTTTTGCTGTATTAGGACCTCAGATATTACTGAGTTATTGGGGAATGTGCAGGTGGGAGTGAAAGAGAGAAAATGCATAATATTTTCATATTTTGAGCTGTAATGTGTGAAACTTTATCTATTATTATTGCCTGAGATGCAATATATATATGACATAAAGAAAAAGGTGAGAACATTTTTGTTCTACATCTCAGAATTCCCAGTAATTGTGTGATTGGGAGATCAGTTTTACAGACAGTATTTTCCTGTTTCAAAAAAGCCAGAAATGCAGCATTTTTTATGTAAGAATTATTATTTCTGTTTGATTTATCAATAATGCTCTTGCTGTAATTATGGCAGGAATAATGAATGGATCTTCTGTCTGCCATGAATTATGCTGCCTTGTGCACAGCTAGCCTGGTGGGCTTTAACGATGCCTCAGACAAATGAAACATAATAAAGTTTGTTAAGAGCCATTTCCAGCGTAACACAACTAAAGATCAGTTTCTGAGCCAAACTTTTCTGCAAACTATTACTTTAAAAAAAGATAAAAGAAAGGTGTTTCTAATTTCTCCCTATATCAGAAGAACCATTGATAAAAGTTTGAAGAAGGTCTGGTGCTTGAGATCTCATTTCATTGCTCTACAGCCCAGCAGTGACTGCTGCCTGCCCTTTTGTACACTGCATAGTATCTTGTGGTTCAGGATGATTCAATCAAGTGGCAATTGACGGTGATATTACTCAGTGAGAAAGAAGGTAGCAGGATCCAGGCCATATGCTGGATCCCTCAGCACACCATGAGATGAATCCTTCTTTAAATTCAAGGAATATGCCACAATTTTTGTCAGACAAGAGGTAACCTTCAAAGAACCTTACTGTTAATTTCAGAGCCATTTTCTTTCTGAAAATTTCATGATGGAGAAATAACTGGGCTACACTGGTGTCTTTAGACTAAAGGATTTCCCAGTCTCACTTTGCATTTTGCCTGGCCATTTGGAGTGGTTACGCCTGTCACCTCATCACTAAATCCAGTAATGAAAATGGACCTTTTAATGAGTTACATACAATGCATAATTGCTGTAAAACTCTAACATCCTTTATGCAAATGATTCTTTGGAGATCATTAATTAGATTTTGAGGAATATTAATTTCTCCAAAGCCAAAAAAAAAATATATTACTGTGGGGAAATGGGATTGAATCAGTTTTAACTATGATAAAATTACCTCTGTGACAATTAATCAAGTGGAGCACAAGAGAGCCTGGTTTAAAATGAAAAGTATACTGTTAATACCATTTTCCATGGTTACAAGTAATTAGTATGCACAAATAGTATTTTAAGAAGAATATAAGTTATCTGTGCTTCAGAATATTTTCTACTTGCACTTTGATGTGAAAGTAGCACAGATATTGATAGTTCAGAGGTACTCTTGTGACAATATGATTCCAGGAACATATTTCTAAAATATACAAATTTTAATCAGTGCCCCAAGAGTGCATCTATTTGTATCAGAGGGCAGCTACAAAACAGCTTGAGTTCACGCTATTAAAAACAAAAGAAAGAAAATAAAGCCAGGTGATTCTACCCTAAAAAACTGTCATCAAGATACTTTAGTACAAACAGAGTTGCCCCTGGAGCATCATAGAAACTTATTATAAAGCATCAAAATAATGCAACAAAGTTAATTTTATTAAAACAAACAAATGCCACCTTCTCCATCATTCTCACATTAAATGAAGCACTGAGGAAGAGAACAGTTGATCTGGTTCACAAGATTATAAACAGATTGTTTTCTGAATATTTAAAGGACACTGCAATGGAAACAAAGCAAAGCAAAACAAACAAACAAACAAACAGAACCAGCAAAAAAAATCACAAACAATTGTGTTGCATTGCCACTAAGTGAAGCCTTATTTTCTGGAAAGCTGAGGGAAACAATTTGTTTACATGCAATACAGAGCCAAATACTGGCCCTGTGATACACTCACATAAATCTAGTCTATCTTTTCTGGATTCTTTTAGAGTTGCCCCATCTTACAGCTATTGTAACTGAGATGAAAATTTGAGAATTAATAACATACTGACTCTTCATTTCCCATTGAATTCTGCAAAGCCTTGCCTTTGTTCCATGCTGGAGGAATGTCAGGGTTCTTCCATCTTTCTTTCTCCTGTTTCACAGTAGAGGTATAAAACACTCTCAAGGAAACTGAAACATACTCAGAAAACCAAAACTATCTTTTTCACGTGCAAAGTGACGTGCCAGTTGTAGTAGCAATGGTAGTAGTAGTGGCAGTGTCTGTGAGAGGTGGCAGTGTCTGTGAGAGGTGGCAGTGTCTGTGAGAGGTAACATCTCCAACTCCAGGACTGGCGGCAACATTGAGCCAGTAGTCGACATTGAACAGTTATGTTTTCTTCCTCTCACCCACAGTGCAGGTATGTCTCTGACGCTGTATGTAGTTTTTTCAGCATATGTGCCGAAAAAGTGTGTCCCAAGATCCACAAAAGTAAAACGGTGATAGGAACCACATGAAGCAATATGTGCTCCCAGTTCTTTCAGTCTAGATACAGCACAGGCACCTCACGGCTTCTTCTGAGCATTCTCCAGGCTGAAAGTCAAGCCCTCGAAGCGCAATGCTCTTTTAATCATCCCTGACATTTTCTTCCTTATCCATAAATGTTTATGTTCCATAAACATATATTGCCTTTGGTTTTGTTGCAATAGCAGGACAAATAGTTTATTGAGGTTTTCTCAGAAGGCAGCCATAGACACCTAATTACTCAACATTACTCTTTGCACTTTGGGGTTTAAGATCTAAGCAACCTATTTGTGATACTAAGAGAATGCTGTGGCCTTGGGCAATCATGACTTTTTCTACTAAGAATATTTATCCTTATGTTAAACTTTAAATATTCATGAAGACACTGAGAGACAGGATAGATCTTACTGAATAGTTCACAATAAATAAGTAAATAAATAAATGGGGTTTTCACATTGTTTGCTGCTAACTCTAATCCCTTCCCTTCTAAACAAATGCTTCTAATGCTCTAAGCAAGTACAATACACTATAAATTGGAGCAGGCACTGCTTTTTCGTAGACAGGTGTAATATGTTTAAATCATGTATCAGACTTCCCATGGGAATGAAAAGAGTTTTTCTCTTCTAATGATTTTTTTCTTGTACATGAAAAAAATTATTAAAAAACAAAGTAATGACCAAATCTAAATTAATATATCTCTCTATCTGTAGCTCAGAATTTTTTTAATTACAAGAAAAAAAAATACTGAATTATTTGTAGTTGTTTGTGCTTTGGTGTAATTTAAGAACCTCGCAAATATATTTAAATCACCACAATTGTATTAAATTACATTTCCTCGTAATATGGGTTACACATTTGCCTATATTGGACAGAAGCTTCATTTACCATTATTTTATCTGGTATTAAAGAGAAAGTAAGATTTGCACAAAACTATTCAGCAGAATTCAAGTTCAATAATAAGACTTTTCCTTCAATAATAGATGCCCAATGCAAAATCCTGGATAATTTATTCAGCAAATTTAGCAAAGGCAGAAACAGAAACAAGGAATGAGAAAATAAATGATTGGCAAAAGGCAGCATGTATTTAAGCTTCATAGTTAAGTTCTGTAATTTACATATTTTAACAGCTTATATAAAAATCACTGAGATGGGATTGTAACAGTAAATCAGAAACCGACATTTGAGAACCACCACATTTCTTGCCAAATCTTACAGGTGTTTTAGAGCAAACTCAAATTTTAATCAATTCTGTTTTCTGAATTCCTGGAACCTACTTATGTTTGGATGCAAACAGAGAAGAAATTTCCCCAAAGTAATGAATTTTAAGACAATATTAAAAATTGTTAACCCCTTGAAAATACTAACTCTCACTGCAACAAAATCCTTAAACTGGATCCTTAAAAGTACAGGCGTCCCAGCCTGTGGCACTGCAAATGACTCCAGATACCAATGTTTAGGCAACTCAGTAAACCCTTATTTTAAGGTGTTCTTTGTGAGATTTGTTTGAGAACTTATTGATTCTCCTTTTTGAACGTCTTCATAAATTTATTTTCTCCAGCACTGCTTATCATGAATCAAGGCCTAGACTCCAATACAGATATTTGCTGTTTTCCAGGACAAAAATTCCATTTTCTTCTGACAGGTAATAGCACTTATGGGATACCCTCACTTAGTCACTCAGATTTATAAGATCAATAAATCAGTTTAAAAGAACTAGCTTTAGAAACCTCTCATCCCAAATTAAAATTCTTTCAAACCTAACTTAGAAAACTAACTTGTGATCTCTAATCTATTAGATCAGCGCTGTCAGCATTCAATAATAAGGTAATACTTACGAAATGCATCTTTTTAAAGTCTGTAAATTCTTTGTAAAAAAAAAAAGTAATTGTAAAAGTTACTACAATTCTGAACAAAAACTGGAATGTGGCATTCCTGTAGCAATAACCTGAGTATAAGATCCTGACATCTGTGAAAAGTGTTCGTTTTTCAAAACATGCTGTCAATATGTCATTAATATTAAGAGAAATAAGGTTAGTAAAGTTCAATATATATTGAAGAGTTTCCTTGACATTTAACACATCATATTAAAAGCTTCTTCAAGAGGAAAGAAATATCAACTTGTCACCTAGAGATTGAAACTGAACTGCTCTGAGACAAACTGCTATTTCTTCCATATGACGAGATTCACAGGATGGGCAAAATGTCAAGATAAAAATAAACTATCTGGGGAAAAAAATCAAAAGAAATATAGCCATTGTTACAGTTACTGCCAAAATAATCTAGAAAATCTAGTTGTTACCCAGTAATAAAATGTGATGGAAATCTGCACACATTTAGATCTGTTCTTGAAACACAGTGGAAAGTATTACTAAAGATATAGTCTCCTGCTCCATGTAGTCTGCTAAACTCCCTCAGAAGAAAATAGTTCAATTTTTTTAAGATAAAACATATTTTCAAATCGCAAAACATATTTCTGGTTTTTGAAAAAACATTATAAGTAAAGAAGAAACCCTATATCTATATGAAATACTATGCAGTAAAGCAGATTGCCATATTATGGACAATATTAGTAGGACAATTTTACTTTGAAAGGCTGGTGAATAATTTTCTTGAGTGTATTCATGGGTAAAAACTATTGTGAAGATATTTTAGGATGTTGCTGAGTGACCAATATCAACTACAATAGTCTTAGTCATAAAACTAAGTAAAGATATTAATAGGAAGGCTAGGATAAAACCTTTTATTTTTCAAAACATATTTTGATGTCTGGAACTACTACAGATAGTTTCTTTACTACAGCTGATAACCTAGACCCAGTTACAGAGAACCCAGTAAGTATTTCAAAGGATCACCCCTTTGTCCAAGAAAAAGCAGCCTACAGAAATTTGTTAAGCTAGTATCACAAATGTAGGTGTAACCATGCACTATAAATCCCTTATCACCTGATAAAAATAAATTCCATCTGCTGATTTGGAGGTTTTTGGTTTTTTTTTTTTGCAGCCATACCTAACTTCTTGATAGGTAATCTTTCACAGGAAACAGTTCTTTTCAAATTTGCATTTTCAGAATAGTGTCAGATTAATCCAAGAGCCACAAAGTGCTGATCTTAAACAAGCTAAAGGAAAAGGGTGAGAACTATTCTGAAAGACATAATGTGTTTTTCATCTTATTAATTATTTTTAAAATTCTCCTTGGAAAGACCAGATACAACAGATATAAGACTGAGTGTTCATTCAAGACTCATCATGTCAGCTTTCAATAGTTTATGCATTTCAAAACCTTGGAAAAATTTTTTCACACACATACAGGAAGCAAATACAGACATAAAAATCCAAATTATGTTGAAAGCATACCATAAGACTATTGAGAAAAGCTTTAAATTTTAAGAACTGCCCATCTTTTGTTTTCCTGTGTATCCTTCATTCTTTGTGTGTCCTCTTTGTGCATAAGCTTCATGACAAAAATCTAATTCTGTGACCACTGTTCTCTTCTGCCAGACCTCTGCACAGAATGTTCACATAATGAGCAAATACTCAATATTTTGTTATCTCCTCATTTTTCAATGTGTGACCCAAGGCCTTATTTACTGCACTCTAGTCAAACTCTTCTCTCAAGACAGAATTGTTAATTTCCTCATGAGTTTCTCTGGTTCTCATCACCACAGTACCTAAACAATTAAAAATATTAATTAGCCACTGCTCACAACACTCCTTCAAAATTATAGAGAACTGAAGAGTAAAGAAATTAAGGTCAAGCAGGTCTAGTAATTTGGCATCTGTAGACAATAGTCTCCTTTAGCACACATTTATTTTCTCCTGTACAATGACATGGAGCTTTTATTAAAAACATGCATATACTATACAATTAAAGCCCGCAGCACAGTGCATTTGCTGAAGGCAATAATATGATTAGAAAAATTAAGCAAATTCTGAAATGTCCTGAAATGTGAAATTATTTTCCTTCTTGATGTTAACAAAATTCCTATAAGGGAGCTTTTTTGAAATTATCTAAAATTTCAGTGAAAAAATCTAGTTCTGTCGCATGATAGGAAAATAAGAGCAACAAGGGTTTATATCAAGATGAGAAATCTTCGTGCTACTTGAGTTGAAAGAACAGCTGACAGCATAATACATCAGCTCCTGTGTGGACCAGCAGCAGGTGGTGAAATTCCTAGGTGCTTGCTGGTATGAGGGGAATGGCATGAAGTGGGAATCTTAAGCTCCACTACAGATTGTGCAGGACAATATGCTCTTTGAGAAAGATGACCTTTTTTGTCTCTATCTTTTTTCTCCCAAAAGAGTGACTTCTCCTTATCCAATCTTTTCTTCTCATCTTTTCTTGTGTTAAATTCGTTCTGTCTTGCAGGAATGTCATGTTACAGACACGAAAGACAGCATCATAAAGTGTTTAGGGAAAGCCATTTAAAGTAACCATAATTAACAATACATAATATTAGTTTTTCCAACAGATCCAAAGCCAAATAGTTAAAAGTTCTTTCATTCCTTTTTGCCTCTTTGCTGAGAATTTTGTTACATTTACCCCTTGGTAGCATTTTAGGGGGGGTTTTGGTACTGATATATGTTGTGAAAAATTTCACACCAAAGACAGAAGGTCTCTGAAAAAGATACATCTGTTAAGATCCAAGCCATCATTCCACATTAATATCTGACCTTTCCACTGCAAATTAACCTATTACTTGGTCTCTGAATCAAAGTTTATTTTTCTAAGGGAATTTAAGTTTTCCAACTCATCCTGTCTTAGAAGGGCATTAATCACCTCCCTGTCAGAAAATCTAAATAATTTCCTTATATCATGCCTAGATTACAAAGACAAGTTGAAGTAAAAGTGAAATAAAGCAATATATCCTTTCCTCATTCTCCTTATCACTCATCAGTGAGTCATAGGCTCCCACATCATGAGGGATGGTCTCAGCTGAGCAGTTGCACTGTTGCCACCTTCCCCATTTATACACAGGAGCAGATGGCTTCTCACCTATTGCTGTTTCTTGAGGGTTTTAACTGTAGTAATGTAAATAAAGAGTTCATTTAAACAAAAAAAAAAAAAGAAAAAAACGTTAGAGTACTGTTTACAGACACTTTGAAATTGTTGTGTTTAGTGACCTCTAGTGCTAAGGGCCTGAGTTTGTTTTCACACTATAATTTCTTCTAGGATAAAACCTACATACAAATACATGGTGTAATCTCCCATAGTTGTGTTCAAGGATGCTTATGAACATTATTTTTCTCTTCTAGACTGCTCTTTTTGTTGAAAGAAAGTTATTGTCATGTGCTTGTCCAAAGCTGCCATAGCGTGATGTTAGCATGGTGCTAGCATGTTAGCGGTGAGTATAAAGATTCCTCCCTCAGAGCAGAAGTGTTAAGGTTCAATCTCTTATATTCAGAATATAGGGAATACAAGATAAATTACAGAAGGGTTTGAAGTTTTAGAAATTAGTTTGCTCATTAGAGAATGAAATTAACTCTTTATATCTGCCTTTACCAAGCCTGATACTCCATGACTGTGATCATGAAAGAACCACAGGAAAAGCAACATATGTCAAGTGAAAAACTGGCATGCTCTGAGTAACCAAGAAGCGATTTGTATTTGGTTTCACGTATTAAACTTCGGGAAAACATGGAGATTTTAATCCAAAAAATGATATTTTATAATAAGGGAATAGAGTTAGAGAGCCTCAAAATAAATTTTCTCACTTTTCTGTGCATTAATTGCCCTCATCAGATCTGCATACATAGGTTTACCTAATTTTTTTCTGAAACAGAAGTTAGGAACATTTCCCCAGAGAAACTAAACACTGGTATTGGAGATGCCATAACTATGGATTACGTGTAGACTAAGAACGGAGTTTGACTGACACGGTTTCCCCATCAAAGACCTGATGACTTCAATCAGACTGTAGTTTCTGTGAAAATAGGTCTAGGATATTTAAGACATTATGTAGAAACTTGAAGTAAAAAGCTAGACACCTCATAGTTGATTTAAAAAAAAAGTTCTAAACCTAGAGATGTTGGGAAACAAAAAGTACGAAAGGAAATAGAAAAAATGCAAGCATGACTGGTAGAGTGGAATAGAGGGAAAACAAGACTGTGGAATGCAAGGACAAGTGAACAGGGACCTAACTTCTTAAATTCTTAATAATGAAAGCAAAACATACAATAAATAAAATACATTAGAACAGCCACAATAGGAATGAAAAAGCATTATGACAACACTGGGTTAAATTTCAAAAGAAGTGATTTGAATAAACCACTGGGGCTGGTCAGGAAGAGGATAAGATAATGTGGAATGATATTTTTCAAAGAAACTGCAGCCAGCAAGAAAATTGAAGAACTTTAGGAAAATTAAACTGCATCGGCAAATACAAAAATCTTCAGCACTGTTTTGGATAACCAAGACAAGAAGAGAGAATAGCAAAGACAAATGAGTTGGAAATGACAAAAGGTATGGCCTCAGCCATCAGGGAAAATGGTGGTACTGTAAATACACTACAAAATGGGAAAACCAGGAAAACTTGTAAAGAAAATAAGAAGTGACAAGGTGAAATATTTGCTGGGCTGGAAGAAAATAGCTTGAGACATACAAAAAGAGTTTGTTAGCTACTGACACATTTTTGTAGTGCAAGAGCCACTAGGACTGATAGAAAAGCATATTAGCATGAAAAATATCAACTAAAGTTGTAAGGTGAAGGGTATTGAGAAACCTGAAAAAATTAAGAACACTCAAGGATGATGAAGCCCTGGGAGTGGGGAACCCTTCCAAGAAACTTGAGTAGGAAGATGTGATATGTCAAAAGCAGAAAAGAGAAACTCATCTGTTCACTGACACCAAAGCAATTTCCATAAACTCACTTGAAAGCTTTGTAATTCTGTTTCATACAAAGACTAAAAAGCCAAACAATGAAAAAAGCTTTCTCTCAAGTGACGGATGTTAATGACATCCCAGGGAATGCACTGGGAAAAGCACTGGAAGAAGGTGGTTAATAGCTCATTGTTTTTATACATCCATCAAACAGATGGTGCAGAAAAGCAAAGGGAAAAAGGAATTGGAAGCTACATTTCTCCTTGCTTTTGACATAAGGTAGGCCTACAAATCCTTATTTGTAACTTAATTGCAAAGAAATTTACTCCAATATATTGCCTTGAAACTATCATACAGTTTAACTAATGTCATTATAAATACTATGTTTTTCTTGCTTTGAGCTCATTTTCTTATTATTGCATTATTGCATTCTTCATAATCCTGCTTGTGACATAATTGATGTGTCTTTATTTTTATGTACAGCATTTATATAGGGAAACTCAAAGAGGTCTTCTAAATAAGGAAATAGAGAAGACCCAATCTGCTGATCAATAGCCTAAATATTTTTTAAATGAATACAATGGGTAAGATCCTCAGACCTAATTAAATGTGTTTTAACTCCCATAGCACAATGAACACTTAACAACACTATAAACAAGCAGCTAAGAGTTTCTCAGAGCAGGGAGTCCTTGAACAGCAAAAAGCTAGGAGAACCAGTTTATATTTCCTACTTTAAACCCTTGAATGTGGAAAATGAAGAGGGAAGAAAGAACCACTCCAAGACTGTGGGGGAGGAGGTTGACTGTAGTGCTATTCTTGCTGCAGCAGCCTACCTGACAAAGCCCCAGCCAACCGAACTGAGATCACTGTAAATCAGAGCCCTGACACCTCACAGCTGAGTAAGGAGGTAGTGAATAGAAAACAATGTTTTTCTTTCTACCATCTACATCTTTTCCTGTCACTCCCAAATGATTCAGATTTATACCTTTCACAAACTTACCAGATACAAACATACCCAGGGTAAAGTAGGAACTTCTGCAGAAAAGCACCTATTTTGTCCATCTTAGAGTCTAAACATAGGAATGGAAATTTCCTTCACTACCTTGGTGGGGAAAAAAGCATACTGTAAGATTAAAAATTAAATCACATTACTTTCTACAAAAATTATTATTAGATTTTTTTTTTTAAAATTTTCTATGCTCAAATTTCTGAGCTATTATTTGTTTCTTTAGGAAATGCCATGACAGTTGTTTGCCTTATTTTCAGACAGATTAGAGTTAACTAAGGGCAATTGGGCCAATAAGATTTATAATCTTTTTCCAAGAAAATGTTAATTTCCAGTGATAGAAAATAAAAGAAACGAGAGTAAATCTGAGCAAAAATATATCCAATAAGAACATGAACAATCTCTGTAATCCATAAATATATGTGTCCCATAGACACTATAACTGATTGATATAGCATATATAATATATATACCTTTATATAAAACATACATAACCCCTATATAATAAAAAACTGTAGAACTTTTCCTGTTAAAATAGATACTTGCTTGTAAAACCTGAAGGGAAATTTATTTACACCACTTTTTCCTCTGTTTATTGCAGTGGATTCTTAATTTAAGAACAAAATATTCAAATAAAGATAAATAATTTAGAGTACTTTTTAATGATATCTTTAATCCATTCATTCACAGAATAATTGCAAAAAAAAAATTTAGGATTTCTAATATACCAAAATGTTTTCATTTCTACAGATGTATTAAAATGCGAGTTTCAAACTCTGAGAATAAGAAAAGGACTAAGTGACAAGTGCTGTTGGATTCAATTATTTCTATCTCAGCTGGGTGGTAATTAATATTTTATCAAAGACTAAAGAGCCATTGTAGTAGTTTGTTGTTTGTACATGTTCTACTATTCGAGATTTTACATAATGTTCTAGTTCTGTATTGAAAAAGAACAGAAGAAAAGCATGGAATGTTTTCTTTATATCTGCAAACAGTCAAGGAGAGTAGCTTTGATGCCAAAAAGGTTATTTGGCTTCTGATCTGCCTTGAGGACTGATATCAGGATTTTTAGAAGGAAGCTGTCATAGTACTTAGTGCTGCCCTGATGTTGATGTATTCACCTCTCCCAAATAATTTCCGAGAGTCAGTGAGCTGACTCAGATATGGAATATGAAGCTGAGCAGAATCTCTGTCTACTCGGACACGTGACAATTCTGCACAGGCCCAGGAAACTCGCAAGGCATCAGAGCTGTCAATATTCACTTCCATAAGCAAGGCCAGTCCTGACCTTAAGCAGAGGAGGTGCTCCCAGTCCACATCTTCAGCAACACACAAGGTGCTTTTCAGTTGTTCGCGAATGTGGCCCAAAGTGTGAGCTGACATGCATATGTTGCCTGGCACAAACCAGGAGCTGCGACCATCTCCAGTGCTGGCATCTCAAAAAAACTGAGTCAGGAACAGTTCACTTTACGCTGAAATCACTGACTAGCAGCAGATGAGCAGTTGTCACTTTCTCTGTGCATGTTTGCAGTGTTATTGGTACCGTGTGGGCTATCCATAACCTTGAAAAACACCACCTTACATGAATTCCAGTATGGGGACCAGTTTATAGTGAAGTATCGAAGTATCGATCTGCTGTTGAGAGGGGTTTCAGAATGCTGATCTATAACATGGAAAGAGCAGCAGCAGTGAGATCCTTTAACTAGCACAGAGTCAAATCAATATATTTAAAAGAGCAGTGCTGTGCCATGCTGACTTGTGAGTTCAGTCCAGCAGCCCACATACTCTAAGACCACATTTTCAAAAGAACATACTTCTTAATTTTGAAAATTCTCCATTGTTCTGGCATACCCTATATGCTGTATTCATATTCTCCTCCGTACAGCCTAATCACATCTTTGTAAATGCAAATAACAATAATTCTCAGTACCTCTTCTCCATCTGTCAAACGTGGATACAAATAATTTTAAATTACAGAGTTGCCGTGAGGCTTAATTTATTAATGCATATACTCTGAGATTCAGAATTGAAAGTAAGCATACACATAAATTATTACTATTACTGTTCCATTTCAAAAATATTTTGAAACAATAAAAGAACTAGCAAAAGATGGTATTTTGAAAACATCAGTTGTTAAATCCTTTTGAATATTACTGTGCTGAAGCCATCAAACAAATCCATTTCATCATATAGCAACAGAACATGTAAAATCATTACAAGTGATGCATTGTTCAAAAGAACCAGAGTTTTCTGAAGTCATGACTAAGTCATTTTCTTAACTGCGTGAAAAACTTTAGACAGTGAAAGCAGGCAATGTAACTATGATTTCTCTTGAGAATTCTTGATAATAATACCACAATCTATTATACAGTGCACATGTATGACAGTTTGGGGTCTATTAGAATTTCTGAAACAACTCTTTTTGCATAAGTTGCCTGAACACTGCACAAGAAATTATGAACTATGGTTCTGCGAGCAGCTAAGTCAAAATAGTAAAATTTAAGAGCCTAAAGCAAATCACAAAAGCTATATTTAGGACACTAAATCAGGGGCTTTATTTCACGGATACTTAGCATTGCTAGTTGCCCTACATGCCATAAGCAATCTCATCATGGCAGAAGTGCCGCTACCAAATGCCTTATATATTTGCATGCTGCCATTCTCATCCTCTGGAGCCCTGAATCTTGCACAGCCACAGGTGTGCAGAACAGCACTGAAATCAGTTTCCACAGCTGACTAGGACTTGCTATTTATATCTTAGTAGCAGCATATTAGCTTCATAGGATCCCACATACAATTACTGTAAAAGACAGACCATTATATGCATTATATTACAATTATATTCTGTATTTTAACTTTTTTCCAGAAGAAATATATCCAAAAAAGAATGTGCCACAAGATTAGCCTACAGAGGCATAAAACTGAACTTTTTTAATAAATCCAGTAATGTAAAAGTTTTATATCATCATGCAGTAATTCTCAGGAAAACTTTGAGAGAAGCTTTACTTCTACCAGACTTGCACTGCACTCAATTTATATTGTAAATCTTAACATCACTATTAACAGACTTCATTGATTAGAAAAATTGAGTGGCCCAGTTTAAGTGGATTCAGGAAGTGCACTATAGTTCTCTGTAAATTGTCACAATATTTTGTTTTCTCTTTTCCCAGCTGGTAATAGAAATTCTTTCAAGCAGGAGTAGCCACAGCTGTTGCCCTTAAATACTTGGCATTTTTGAGAACAGTAAGATTAAATTGCCTAAAAATATACGATATTGGCTTTTATTTTGTACATCTGAAATAAGAAATGTTCTAAATACTGTTAATAAATACGGTTAGTTTACTGAAAATCCTTAAGGTAGAGGCATATGTTCTGAATGTAGGTGGAACAGTTTGAGAAATTACCACCCCCAGTTGTTTACTACCACCCCACAGCTGGAAATTATACCCCTCTCACAGCTGGAGCACCCTAATTGTCCATATAGACAGTTGTACTAAGTTTCCAGGAAAAGCAGACAGCTTAGCTTCCGTCACCTTCAGAGGAATAGAAGAAACCCTGACAACAGGATAGAATAATGCGGAAATGGTAAAATAACAGAGCACTAAAAGGAAAAACTATCAATGTTTTTGTTGGAAACAAAGAGGAGCCTGGCCCTCCCTCCTTTGTTCAGGAGCTGTACTTTAATTGAGACTGTAACCCTTCATCCTTGCCTCAGCTACCCTCTCGGTATAAAATCACAGAATCATAGAATCATTTAGGCTGGGAAAGACCTCCAAGAACATTGAGTCCAACCGCTAACCTAATATCGCCACATTTGTCACTAAACCATGTCCCTCAGTGCTACATCTACATGTCTCTTAAATGCCTTCAGGGATGGTGACTCGTGCTCATGTTTGTATCCAAAAACTGTGACAACCATCCCAAAGCCCTAAAAATTCTAGTCAAGGACAAACCTGGCCTGCAGAACTGTGCAAAGTGGGCAGTAGAAAGGTAATAGGAAGGGGTACTACACCCACAGCC
This sequence comes from Chiroxiphia lanceolata, assembly GCF_009829145.1. Classification (NCBI taxonomy): domain Eukaryota; kingdom Metazoa; phylum Chordata; class Aves; order Passeriformes; family Pipridae; genus Chiroxiphia; species Chiroxiphia lanceolata. The sequence goes on from NC_045640.1 coordinate 36,717,899, forward strand.
TGGACCCCTTCTGAGCATGGCTCCAGGTGGCTCTCACAGCCTTACTGTTCACTGTGGATTTCTTCTACTTGAGGTGGCATTTCCCTTCACGGAAACTTGTCAATTGTTTTTCAAATGCTTACTGCATGGGAGAGTTCACAGCCCTCAGCCAGGCAGAATAAAATACAAAGCAAAGAGAATTAGTCCTGTGGAAAGGGGCTCACCAGAACTTTTGCACCAGAAAGAGACTTGTTCATATCAGCTCACAGGAAATGTATGGCAGCCAGGGAAGGAGGACAAGTTCTAAAAAAAGTCCATCAGAATAAACTTTTCTGCTATTTACCTTCCACTGACAGGAGTCATTCTTGGATCAAATGTCCTAAGATGCTGTTCTCCCAAAAATTTAGAAATAGGTGCAATACAGGCACTGCCATCCCATGACTGAAGGCTACGGCATTCATATAGGCCACAAAAAACTTTTTACAATAGAATCATAGAATCATAGAATGGTTTGAGTTAGAAGGGATTTTTAAAGTTTGAGGAGACCACTGACATGAGTAAAAACGAGGATCCACATTTTCCTTTTTCTGAGAAAAGATGTCCTGTAAAGAAGATCCCTAAACTTCCCTTTCTAAAGCCATTTCACTGTATTAAAAATACAGAAAAGTATATATGAGCTTGCAGAGTGAGAAGGCTTTGAGGCTCTTGTGGGTACTATATTCTCCTGGGAAACAAGCTTTTCAGTCAGTGCTCCCATGAATATTTACACGAAGAGAAAAAGCTCCTAGAGGCGAGATTAAAAGAGACTCCACTGAGAATGCCCTGTTTGGGATTTAGCACCAGAATGGCACTTAGGCACTGCTCATTGCTGTCAAGACTCTACAGTACACTGGCTTCAGAGAGGAAGCCAACCAAAAAAGTTCCCATGCTCTCTTCCCTCTCTGATGCTCTCCCACAGTCACATATACTCAGGTATGCAGCAATGTTACTTGATACCACAGTAAATTAAATTATTACCACACAAAAAGAAGAACAACACTTCACTTGTAGCTGCATAAGTGTTAGATGGATGGTGAGGCAGTAAGGTACAGTACGCCTGGGCTCCATATACAGTTTATGGAGAGATGAGCATTTCAATTCATCTACTTTAGATATCTGTTCAGGATTAAATGAATCTCCTTCTGAAAGAGCATGATTGTCTACACTGGCTATAAAAGGAGACAAAATAAAACCATTTAAACTAGACATTTGAAGCTAATATTACTGAAGCTAGAATACTTCCACTCACAGGAATTCACCAACTGCCTCAGTAGATGGCAGCTGAGAAAATGTTTCGTATGTGCCGGGCTTGTTTTCAGGGCAGACCCTCTTCTTTCATGTCCTTTCTCCTTTGTGTATACACCCCAATCTTGTTTGTTATCAACTTCTAATGAAGGTGTTGGTAGAAATCAATGTTTTGCAATATTGATACACCATTGGAATACTGAATATACCTCTTTTCTAAGTGCTAACAGCTACTGTAAAACCCAATGTCATTGTGCTCATAAAGTTACACTTGGTTTTCCAAGTCACATTTCGTGTAGCTACCTGTATAACACTTCAACCATCCTTGTACAGTTCAGTCACTTAATACAGGGGGATCCCTCTGCAGCTCTCTGTCCCTGCCTTTCTTTTTTATTGCCTTGCATACTGTAGTCTTGACAGTAAATTTTGTCAACTCACTCCTTCTCCTTTCTGCATTGTTTATGGACATGTGAAATGGTAAAGGTGTTAGTAAAGTCTCTTGTGGGTGTCCACCTTATACCTACTACCCTCTTGTTTCTCAGTCTTTCCGGTGCAATCCACAAAAGGACTCTTTTTCTCATGCCATAGTTTGATTCTGTACAAGCATTCTGCACAAGGCCTTTATTAAACATATTTTGAAAATCCAAGCATAGCATATATACTCAGATACAACAAGTTGATTCACACTTAGCTATACTACATCTGTGAAATTACTTCTATGTTTTATAAACTCTAGATTTTCAGGGTGCCTGAGTGTGTTGTAGAGAGAGTATTCATGGTTAATTCATCTATAATGAAGATTTATTCATTCACTAATACAACTTGACACTATTTTCTTTTTTAATAAAAATGTTCCATAATATTTCTTGTATTTTAATAAAATAGAGATTGTGCATGTAATCTTGTCTCTCTCAAAGTCAAAATGGGTCTCATAAAAATTGGCATTTAGGTGTAGATTATACATTATGCTGGAGAAAACAGATGAGGTTATCAGCTGTTTCACAATTACGAAAGAAATATATTGATAAAAACTAAACAGTACAAATTAAACTTATTTTTTGCCAATAACATCAAGCCATGAATTAGTCCCTGTCTGCCCACCTGTTTATATTAATCTTTTAGGCAGCATGAAAATAACAGCCTGTGTTTTCAACTTGTAAAATAATTTTATTGATAGGCTGTGATTTAAAAGGTTTAAATTTCTCTTTTTCTTCTATTTTTTAAAAAGCTTCTCCAAAGGATTCATATTTTAACAAAAATTCTCTCATTTTACAATATGACCTTAAGCAAATCATATAGTAACATGTGCCTATTGTGCCATCTTCAGGTTATTTTTGGAATAAAGGATTCTGCTATCTTTCTAAAGTAAAAGAAGAGAGAGTTTTTGTATTTTTTATTTATGACTGAAGTTAATACTAAGAACTTCAACTAGGGAAGGTTAGAAAAAGACAAAAAAAAAAATGCTTTTACCACAACATAAACCAGTTTCTTTTTCCTCATCATGAGTAAAAAGGCCTCAGGTCACTACTCTGTTAGTTGAACTTTTGTTCTGTTCCCTAACAAGATGAGGAGACCTTACTGTTGTATTTCCCTGTTTCAGTAGAATTTATTTGTGCAAATTCAGGTGCTGTTGTTCTGATCTGAAGCAGATTAAGTACTTCTTATGTTGCAACTTTTGCTTTTTGTTTTTTATTCTTCTCTGGTTTTGCAGCACTGAGCTTAGTGGAAAATGACATTGCACCACAATATTTTCGTGAATGGCTTCAATTTTATCATGACCTTCTGATTCTTCAGTGCAATATTGTATGAAACAGAGTTGAAGCTTGCTCTCTTCTGGTTTTGACTTGTGTTGACTCTTTAATGCCAGCATCAATAAGCCTTGACTGAAGCAAATGAGATTTTTGCAAAATGTATTTCTAAAGCCACCTTGACTAGAGCAGTGAGATTTTCTTTCTCACATAGGAGTAATGAGTACAAACAGCCTGTTAAAATTCAGCACAGCTCTTGTGACCTGAAAGCTCTGATGACATAGGACTGCCTGTTCCAATGCAAACTGGTGTGAATTAAGTTAATAGGCTCTGTATGAATGGGAGCTATGAATTCAGCAGGATCTAGTGTAACTGTAGGTTGGGGTAAGCCTTATCTGAACAGAGAGGACATGCAAAGAATCCCAATTAATTTTACACTAACAAATTGATATTGTTAATGAATTACCACAAACTATTTGTGTTTAACTAGCTCTCCCACATTTTGAATAAAACATCTATTGCTTGTGAGGAAACAACAGTCTCTGTAAGTTGCAGCTTCAGGCCTGCTTACTGAGATAAAAAAATGTTAATTTCTTAATAAACATTGAGAAAGAAAGAAACTCAGAAGAAACTATGAGGTTGATAGTGGAGCTATGCCATGAAAAAAATTATGGCATAACGTGAATTTCACTTTATGCAGCTCAAGGAGACAAATCAAAAAGAAACACAGTTGCACGTTGGAAAGGTATATTAACTATTTCTCACCAAACAGATTAATAATCATAACTGGAATTTAAATGTAACCTCTCCTAGCATACAGCAAAATACAAGATCTTCTGAGATTATCCTAAACCAGCTCTGTGATCAGACTAAAACACATCACCCTTTTCTATTTATGAGATAAACCATGAATCCACACTTTCTCTGAAGAAAACCCATCATGCCTTCTGAGAAGAAAAGCTTCGTATTAGACATGAAACCAGTTCAACAGAAAATGGGGAGTGTTCAGAAGCATGAATAATCAAGCATCACAAACCAAATTTGTTCATTTAATAAATTATGGTCACACTGTCAAACCACAGCTTTGTTTCAAAACATGGAAGGTAAAGTAGTCAAGCTACATTGATTCTCCTAGCCATTTCATCAAATGAACAGAAAAGACAGAAAGAAGAAATGGTTTTGTTCATTCCAAAAAAAAAGGCATATTGGAGGTCTTTCAGCCTTGTTTTCTATTCTTCCCTTTGCTACTGCTTTCAGCAGATTATTACCTTCACAGTGCAGAGAAGAGCACTCTAGATCAGTTTCACAAAAATAAGACAGACCATCCATCTTATGCTCCTACTCACTGTTTTCCTTCCTCTCCAATATTTACATAATTTACAGAATGCATTGTGGATTTCCTTGGTGAGTGGTTTGTCTGCAAAGACATGAGTGATTGTCTGAATTCATATCTGACTCTATAGGCTGCTGATTATCTTGCATGGAATGTGCTAGGAAGAGCGTGTCATCCAGCTGAGTCAAGTTTTATAATCCTTTTATATACCAAATAAACAATAGCGCTTTCAAGTTCACAAGAAGAGAAAACTTACCACAACCCAAAAAATTCACGCCTTCTGAGTTGTATTCTAATACAACTGGTATTACATCTCAAGCTGTCCAGAAATAGGTACTAACAGGTAGGGTTTCAAAATCTGAAGAGATTCTGGGAAACTAATTTGATGAAATGAAAAACCTTTCAAATCACCTTCCTATGTCATCTAGAAAAAGTAGGGAACTAACTCCGTACTCTGTTTAAGTCAGTTTCCTGAAGCTCATAATCATAGAATCATAGAATGGTTTGGGTTGGAAGGGACCTTAAATATCAGCCAGTTCAAACCCCATTGCCATGGGCAAGGATACCATCCACTAGATTAGGTTACTGAAAACTCCATCCAAGTTGTCTTTGAACACACAGAGATGGGGCATCCACAACTTCTCTGGGCAACCTGTTCCAGTGCCTCACCACCTCACAGTAAAGAATTACTTCCTTACATCTAATCTAAATCTACTCTCTTTTAGTTCCCCTTGTCCTGCCACTACACGCTCTTTCAAAAAGTCTCTCTCTATCTTTCTTTCTTCAGCCTTCTCCTCTTCAGGCTGAATAATTCCAATTATCATAACCTTTCCTCATAGGAGAAGTGTATCATTCCTCTAATCATCTTGATGGCCCTCCTCTGGGTTCACTCCAACAGGTCAATGTCCTTCCAGTGTTGGATACACCAGAGCTGAACACAGTACTCCAGCTGGGGTCTCACCAGAGTGGAATAGAGGTGGGGAATCATCTCCCTTGGCCTTCTGGCCACACTTCTTTTGATGCAGCCCAAAATACAATTGGCTTTCTGAGCTGTGAGCACACATTACCAGTTTACGTCCCGTCTCTCATCCACCAGCACCCTCAAGTCATTCTCTGCAGAGCTGCTCTGGATCTGTTCATCCCGCAGCCCGTGTTGATACCAGGGGTTACCTCACCCCAGATGCACTGATATAATTTTTACCTTTTTCCAGTCACCTGAAACTTCCCTTGACTTCCATGACTTTGCATATGTCATGAAGAGTAGTTTGGCAACTACATCAGACAATTCCTCAGGACTCTGGGATGATTCTTATCAGGTTCCATAGACTTTTGTACATTCAGGTTCCTCAGGTGGTCATGAACCTGATATTTACTTACAGTGGGATGTACTTTACCTGTCCCCTTCCTGTTGTCCATCCACTCAAGAGGTGTGAGAAGAGAGATTGCCAGTGAAGACTGAGGCAAAAAAGTCTTGTTGAGTACCTCAGCCTTCTCCTCACGCATTGTTACTAGTTCACTAGCATTATTTATGAGGAGGGGGACACTTTATTTGACCTTCCTTTTCTGGTTTACATACCTGTAGAAGCCCTTCTTGTTATTCTTTGCATCCCTTGATGCAAAATTCAGAGGAAAGCTGTTTGGGAACTGCTACTTGGGAACTGGCTGGCCATCAGTTGGCAGGTGGTGAACAACTACACTCTGCATCACTTGTTTTGTATATTCTAATTATTATCATTGTTGCTGTTGTTATATTGTTTTGAATATTCTATCTATTATTATTATTATCCCTTTCTTTTCTGTCCTATTAAACTGTCATTATCTCAACCCATGAACTTTACACACAATATCTCAAAAGTTGCCCACCTTTTGTTGAAAGAAATTGACACTTCATTACTCCTTACAGTCATCTGCTTTTCAGAAAATACAGTATCTTCTTTAACTGTTTAACTTAAACTAACTTCAATGAATCTCATTATTCACAAAAAGAATTAAATTATCTGATCATACACTGGCCATCATATTTATTACAAATCCCAGATGTAAAAAAAAAAGTTTTATAAAAACAGTTGTCTATCTTCTACACATTCAAACAGTTTAGATTTCTAAGATTTGATTATCTGCATTTATAATGGACATCTTCATCTGCATGATGGATGCAATCAGTAACAGCTAAAACACCTCATCAACTTACCTTAAGACAAGGAGTCCTCACTTTATTACCGATATTCATAACATTCATGAACTCCATAGATTAGAGCATAAAAATAGATGACTGTATAACATATGCGCAATGGTTCAGGCTGAGAGCAAAGTTGAGAAAGCATTTCTCATGTCTGAAAAGTGCATGAGTGTAAGAGCATGTGTACATAGACTGAGGTTCTATTAATCAAAATATCTACACATTAGTCACTGTTATCATTCACCAATCACTGTTTTTTTGATTTGTTTTCTTGAACTCTGAGAACACTGACAGCTTACACACACTAATGCCGGTGGAACTCCCACAGAACTTTGTTTCATATGCATTGCATCCAGGTCAACCTCTCTCACAATCAAAAAAAACCAAAACTGACTACTAATTCTAAAATTAATTAAAATTTTACAACCCCCACTTCCTACTCTCCTGTTCTCACACTAGCTCCTTGCACAGAAACACATATACTCTTCATAAGTACATTACTTTTTGAACAGTAAGATAAAGGAAAGCCTTGGAGGAATTTACACCCTAGAAAGCAAGAAAATAAAGTAGCAAGTTGTATAGTAGAACACTGCTATAATACTCCTCCTCGTCATCTTTTGCAAATTTAAAGGTTTGCCTATCAGAAGGTAGACGAAGGAAACCTTTTTAAATGGATGACCCTGAAGCCAGAAACATGAATACTAAATGGAGAATGTGAAAGAAGTCTTTGTGACAAAAGACTAAATTCTTGTTCCCTTTTTCGTGGATCAAAACAATCTCATTGAAATATATCATTTAGTTGCAGTCTTACACTTGGAATTGTTAGTAAATGTCAGGAAACAGTCTTTTTTTTTTTAACTTTAGGCTTTTATGATTATCAAATTATTGCGTTAAATAATTATAATTTTTTCAAATAGATAGCATCTATGGTAGAATTCTATCTCACACATTAAATAATGATTAAACATTATGAAAGACTTTGCAAGTGTGTATTAATACCAAACCTCAGATTACCTAATTATCTCTACAAAGCAGTGAGACCAAATAGATAATCTACTTATTGCTCAGAGATAAAAAATTGTTTTTCTTCTTTTTTTTAATGTATTTAAGGTAAAAAAATTTCTCACAGTTCTGTTTTCAAATATATGTTTGTCTGAGTTTGGTATCTTCTGATGCTGTCCACTTCAGACACATAAATACAGAAGTAAAATCATATCCCCTCTTTTGCGAATCAGGATATAGAGTGTTTATTAAAAATTTGGAATGCTGTAAAGACAAAAATGTCATGGCATGGTTCTTTACCAAGGAAATAATAAATTGGAATCAATATTCTGTCAGATGAAAGCAATCCCAGAAAAAAAAAAAGGGGGGAAAAAAATGTCCTTATCTGGGCTTTGCATTCAGGGCTGAAAATAAAAACCTTCATGAAGCAAAAACAAAGAATGAAGACTCTGAGAGATAGAGAAAAGCATATTTTCTGATGCCTTTAACCTAGTGAAATAACAAAATCCTGTGTAAAGAGATTGTGAAATGATACTAGCCTGAGCTGTAGCATTTCATCTGCCTTTTGTAATCACTTGGCAACTGCAAGGCAACAGAGCCTTCACGCTCTGAGTGCTGTTCTCATCTGCAACACCAACTCTTTTATGTGAACTTAGGTTGTGAATAAGTTTTCTCAGTTTAAAAGAATAAGTGTTGCAGTAGCTGTTAGAAGGGTGCGATCAGGAGTAATTTCTATTAAGAACTGTCTGAAAACCTCCCGTTAAGCATGATCAAACTTCTGCAATTATTTTAATTTTAAGTTCATTTAAGTTTGAAGTTATTTTTCCCGATTTCATATTTTTTTCTAGAAGAGGTTAGCAATTGTCTGTAAGTCATCATTCTGAGCTCCTCGAATTCTTAAACACAAGGAGTCTAAGAGATGCTAACCTTGAAGACTAGCCCTGAAAACACACAGTACCTCAAATCATATTTACAACCTCATTACATGACGGCTACTTAAGAACAGTTAAATCAGAACAAATGAAAGCTCAGTTGAGCAATTGAATAACTTAAAATGTGACATCTCTTCTCAGCTACACAGAGCAGAGAACTTGAATTAACCCTGTTAGGTTTAAGTCATTACATTCTCAATTGTAAGGCCCTACTATAGGAATTAATTTCTGATAACTGATGATTTGAAAGAATACAGTTCTCACGCAGCATGTTACATATTCCATGTTCTGCCAATTATTCATTTGCTTCAGTGTGTCTTTTCAGCAATGTAAAAAAAAAAATCTGAAAAGGTCTTTTAAAAAACCTCTCATCACAGTCAGCAAATGATTTCTTTGAAAGGACTACTACGAACATCCTGCCAAAATAATTGCAGCTCATTTCAGTCCAGCTTTACAAAAAAAGTATTTCACGAGGATGTGTTTCCCTATTGATTGTGACATTTATGTTTATGGGTCTACTCTAACTGAGCTGACTGCTGAATCTCATGTATAGTCCTCTGCACTGCACTTGTCACAGGTAAGGTCAAGGTTATGGTCATATCCTGATCAGCTTTCCTGTATATGAGGGATTAATGAGTTCTTACCATAAACATTTTGAACAAAGAAAGTCCCTCCACCTTTATTAGAGGCTCAGTTCTTGCACCTTTCTCGTGCTTCCATAGATGATGCATGTCTGAAAGAGTCAGAGACAGATGTTGCTTCAGAGAGGATATTTTGCCTTTCTCCCCAGTGAGGACAAGAAGTTCTCAAATTATGGGGCAAGCAGTGCAAAGAGGAAAGGGCAGGCATCTAATTTTCAGAGGTGCTATTACTCTACAACCATGCATGCACATTGCATTTTTGTCACTACTAGGTTTGCAGCTGTTCGTGGTCTAAAGCCTCCATCACACATGTAAAAAGCTCAGTGCTGTAGAACCCCACATCCTTGTTGTAGAGGGATTGTGCCAGGTGGTACCTCAGTGTGCCACTTTAACCTTAGTTCTGACACTCAGGAAACTCCTTCCAGTGCACCCAAGTAGCCCTTTTGGGGACTCATTTCAGCAAATTATACTGAGATGCTTACCTTTCCTTAGGGTTTTCATCTATCATGATTTCCAGCTTTAAACATGGAATTCATAACTCTCAGGTAAAATCAATCTATTAGTTGCCATAGTTGCATAGTTGGCCGTGCATAACTAGTTAGGCAATTTGAGCATAAAAGACGTTTTCTAGTGTTTTCTAGCCTCCTGACTAATGTGAAAGGGAAACCTGATAAATGGCAACAGAAGCAACTGAAATGTTTATTTTCAGAAGACTAAAAAATTATGAACTATTCATAAAAGCCAGAAATCACACCTGAATCTCGTGCATCATTAAAGACACACTTAAGCTTCAGCTTTATGGCTGACCTGAGCATAAGTGTGCATTTATTTTAGAAAGTTCAGTTTCACAGATATACAGATAGAAGAACATTGTCTGCACTTGCATACCTGGACAGTCAATAATGCAAAACAATTTCTACAGGTCCTCCTGCATATTAAGGGTCTCAGTGATTCTGTATTTATCCAAAGACAACATAATATACTAAAAGAACTGCACTGCCCACTCTTATACTTGAAGAAAGACATTTTGTTAAACCCTTAGCGGTGAAATTATGAACTCTTCTATCTATCCCAGATAAAGGTTTTTTCCTGCAAGAGGAAAATTGGATTGCTAAGGTGTAACGTTTATATGTAGACTTCCCAACTGAGATAAAAAAAAATTTTATCAACTGTAGTGAGACATTTCCATCATCTTGATTTTTAATGTACACATAAAACTTTTTTTATTACATTCTATAATTTAATAAGTAATGGTATGTTTGCACTACACTTGAACATATATTAAATGTCTTATAAATACAGTCAAATCATTTTTAAAAAGGCTGGGCAGCCAAATGACTTCAAGAATCTCATCTGCTGATTGATTTGGATCCCAAGCTGCTTTTATTGGAATGAAGTACCATTACATCTGGGAATATATTTTCTCTAGCAATGTTTTGTTATACCTAATGAAAGACAGTGAATTGGGATATTTTTCTTAACTTCAAAAATGACACTTTTCCTAACAAAAACACCATAAGAACTCCCAATTAATTTTCCCAAATATAGTCAGTGTATTACAAGGTAGTTCTATCCATGTATAAGCAACGATGATTGTAACCAGTGGGGAAGGTCATTAGGAAGCCTTCCTGGGAATACTTACCAGCTAGATATCCAACATTTTGGGTTTTGGAGCCAGGATAACAAGGCTGATAGGATAGTAGATCATGGACTATAGATTATTTACTCAGCATGGGATTGCTAGCCTCAGCAAATAGTAGGAAAGGGAAAAGAGTTTGAGTTCCAGTTAAAATATAGTTTGAAAAGTAGGCCAAAAAGATGAATCTAACAAAAAAGCAGAACATGCTGCTGAGTGTATGGCAAAAGCTTTTAAGAGGGTGCAGATATGAGATCTAAAGTCTTTTGAAAAGCAAAAGGTACCAAACATTGTTCCATATATTTATTTCACCACTTGAACAGCTCAGAGGCATTTAATGTACATTCTTCCACAAAGGCAACAATCTTCACAAACTTCACATTCAAGAGTCAAGACATTTTCTCACTGCAGTTGGAAATGCAAGGTTTTGAACACAATAACAGTCAACAATTAAGAACTCAGGATTCTAAATTAGGAACTATGGTGATAAAGGAGAGAGAAAACATTGGTTTTCATGAAATTAGGAAAGAAAAGCCTTTATTTCTAGTTGTCATCTTTATATGAGCATAAAGGATGCACAGTCTATTCGTTTCTAATATGAATATGATCATTTTGGTAATACTTCATGACATTATCTTCTTGAATACCCAATGTAACGCTAAATGAGCTTAATGGAATTCAGAAAATAACTTTATAACATCCAAAATCTGAGACAGATTCTAAATTATTAAGTTACTAAATGATCAACTTTTTGTTCCAATTTTAAAATCTCAAAGATATTTTCAACCTTTTCTTTATAATGTGGCTAATTAAACCCAGCTGACAGTGATCTTTTTTTAAATAGTAGATCTGTCATTTCATAAAATGCTTTGGATTTTTTCTTGATTCTGTGCTGATGTTTATGAAGGCTTTCAGAGAGGAAGAAATCGACTGAGTGTGGAGGAAACAGTGAAATTATTTACACATAGAGTGAAATGGGCCATATTTTAGCAAAACACTGTGGTCTATGGATCAAAAAGTGCTGCATAAAATATAGGTATTATAATTATTACAGAGAAGTGTCAAGTGCACAAAGTAAACCAATCAAAAAAGTAGAGATTTATTTTATTAACGTTTTTCAATTACAGCAATCTTAGTTTTTACTTATAGCTGCATTTCATAACAATTTTTCAGACAGCACTGTTATTTTCAAGTTGATTGTGTCCCTTTAAATAAATCCCATGCTGTGTCTAAAGCAAGCATATGGTAGAGAGCTGAAGAAGGTATTTAAGACCCATGACCACTGCAGATTCTGTGTTTGTGAACTTAGTCATGATCTCAGTCCAGAATTTTCTTGATTGAGATATGGAAGATATGAAGATATTCACTAACACTTTGGAATATTATTCATTATACGCTGCTATATTTCCCTAGATTATTCTAATTTTGCATATCTAAAGGTTAAAAATGTTTCTCTGATACAAGAGAATGCTCATTTTATTTACTACATGGATTAGGGAAAAATCATTTATATACGGAGAGAGTATATATGTATATATATACAAATATTAAGTAGAGGGAATGAGGCAAAGATCAAAATCAAAGTGGGGATTGGATTTCTGAGACTTTTTATAGAAATGAATACGCCTGCCCAAACCAAATAAATGGAGATTTCATGCCAGAATATCTTTTAGCAATAATTTAAATGCAAGTGACTGAAACAAAAAGGGAAAGCAAACTGAAATGGTAATACAAAAGAAATCAAAGCTATTCCACTACAGTCAGAAATAAGATGGGCAGACCCAGGCTGCATATTTTAAAGCACAGAATTGTCTATGAACTCCATTGGGGGTACAAAGTCATGCTATCTTTATGGTCTTATATAACATTGCTTTCATCTGTTGTAAGAAAATAAATTAGAAATGTTTTACCTTTCCACCACACTTTTCCCATTTTTTGCATAAAATTGTATATCTCTTGGAGTTAGGGCACACCTCTTCCTAGTTTAAATAATTTCTCCTGTTTGGCTACTGCTCCCATATTGAAATATTCTTCCTTGTTTGGTCTCTGATTTCCTAGTACAACATTCAAGATAGAAATTATGTTGATGTATGAGTGACTCCAACTCACAGGAGCCACACTGCTTGTATCTTCTCATTATCATAGAATATGATTCCAACCGGGTTGGAAAAGACCTCTGAGACCATCAAGTCCAACCCTTGATCCAACACCACCGCGGTTACTAGACCATGGCACTAAGTGCCACATCCGTCTCATATTAAAAACCTCCAGAGACAGAGAATCCACCACTTCCCTGGGCAGCCCATTCCAATGTCTGATTACTCTGTAAAAAATTTTTTTCCTAATATTCAACCTAAGCCTGCCCTGGCACAGTTTATGACCATGCCCACCCAGCTACAATCTCCTCTCAGGTAGTTGTAGAGAGTGATGAGGTCTCCCCTGAGCCTCTGTAGTGAATCGCAGGGGAAATGGTACAATTTTCAGGAGGTATTAAATACTATGGAAAAGTAGTGAAAATGATTTATGCAAGTGGGCACATGGAGATCTAGTGAAAATGACCCAGCGCTCTAGAGTAGATCTCCCTTACTCTAAACATCCTTAAAGGTGGAAGAAGTGACTCTGGGAGAAAAGCTAAGGCAAGCAAACAGAACTTAAGTCTTCAGTGCAGACAAACCCACACTAGAGAATTCATAAATTATTAGGAAATTAATTACGTAATTTACCTATCTCTCCCATCTTTGCTTACTTCAATAACAGTTAATCCAACCCTGAAGTGCTGACCCTTTCATTCACAGAAATAATTGTGTTTAATTTACATTTGTTGCCTGTTGATGTGAAGGTTTAGTTAGCATTCATTTAATTGTTCCCCATGAAGAAACATCAGGGATCTCTTATAAAAACAATTGAGTAATAGGTTGAGGCATGAAATTACTAAATATCAGGTACTATTAATTAGTGCTATGGATGTGGATGCTCTTAATCCACTGAAACAGTGCATTGCTGCAGGGTACAAGAAAATAGCTCCTCACTAATCTCCCTGTATAGACAAAGTGTTTCTATTTACACCATACTTCTTCAGTGTAGAGAGAAATGTGTTTTTCCTTCAGTGCATGCTGAAATCCCACCTGGCAAAATATAAAAACCGTAAGTGAAACAGTGTGCAAAACATTGCTTTTACAGTGTTCAGAGGGGTGTTCAGAGCACGACATGAATATTAGGACAAATTTGACTGGAATGAAATAGCCATCATCTGGTATTTGAAAAAGGAATAAGAAAACAAGAAGCAAGTACAAGGAAGTATTAAAATTTCAGATCAAAATTCTGGATAATATTGACTAAAATCTGCCATTTCAAAACAGATATTCTGATGCAGAAAAAAAAAAAGATATATTCCAATATATGTTAAAGAAGCAGTGATGGGAGCTTCTTTTTAATATTGAGTAACATTTGATCATTTGCATCTAAGCAGTCCATACTTACATACTAAAAGTGAGAACAGGTCCATTTGCAATAAAATGAAAGACAAAAAGAGAAAATTGCTGAGTGTAAGACAGAGTGTCTCAAAGCTTGGTGTCCAGACAGCATGACTCACAAAACAAAGTTTAGCTCTGACATAACATAAGCCAGGAAATTACTCTAATTTGTGACATTGATTGCAATCAGTGAAGTGGCTACTGTACATAATAGCTGCTCTTCTGTGCAGTACATTTTGTGCTGTACTTGGCTGATGCAAGCCAATTTATAGACTGCTAGGTCCTAATCCCTAAAAGGGAGGCAGTCTCCCTGCCTTTCCCCTCCGAAGCAAGCTTTTCTTCCTTAGTTTGGCCCCATTTGTAAGACCTATCTGAACACTTCATTGTTCTCTTGGACTGTTCTCTTGGACCCCAGTGTACCCCACCATTATTTAGCTGGCAGTCACAAAATGAAATATGGGGCTGACGTAAAGAGCAGTGAATTAGTGGAAGAAAACCTACTGAACTAAAGTTCTGGGGAATCAAGCAAAAAAAGTGGGCAGGACAATTTGTAAAGAGGGTCTATTTTAGGTTTCTGAGTCTCCAAAACATCCGTCAGTGTTAACAGGGATAGCAAAAGAAAAGACATGATTTTTCTTTACATTTTTACTTTTACTCTTTTCTCTGAGGGTAACTTTGCCTATTACACTCAGTGTTTGACAGGCATATAGCTATATATAAAACATAACAGATGAATGTATTTTAATATGCCAAAATCAGGCTCTTAACGCTACTAGTAACAAAACAGAAATTATAATGGAATGACAATCAGCCTTTCTAATAGGGAGAAAATGAAAAATTACAAGACGCTTTCAGAAAGGCATACATAGCCTTGTAGTTTCTTTTTAAAAATTTAGACTCAGACTGGAAAAGATGTTTCCTAACTGCATAGATTCTAAGGTTAGAATGGACTATTATCATCATAGCCTCCTTTATTGCACAAGCCATAGAATTTCACCAAATAACTCCTACATCATGACAGAACTCATTGATCTAAGGTATATGCTACATAAACAAAAAAGTTATTACTGGTGCATTGTTCTTGAAATAACTTCTTTCCATTTAACTACTGATAATACCAATAGGTAGGCTCTTTTCCAATATACCCCTCAGAGAACCTGCAGAGAATCCACCAGCAGCCCAGTTGGTTATGGTGATTTACTTTTTAAGCTCATGTTATATAGCCCGTGACAGACTGGCACAGAAACCTCAGTCTATTCTGACAGACACCAAGGCTCTGCAGAGTTGTAGTGTCTATACCACAAACATTTTTTTTATGTGACAAGGGAGAAAGACCTCTTGAAATCATGAAATGAAGTTATCAAACCTGAGCAGAATGGATGAATAACTGCTCTGGGCAACCACTGATTGTCCAGCTTGCTAAGTACCAGATCTGAAACCCAATTTCTTCATGCATCAGCTAGAACAAAAGCATGGTTACTTTTGTGTCTCACTTCATCCTAGCTCTCACCACCTCAAACTCAGCCGCTTTGTGTATAGTGGCTTGCTCCATCACAGCTGCTATTGCCATGGCTTAGCTGTGTAAAAACAGCCTCTCTGCTGCAGGTTATGTTTTGCACTATGGGGTTTTGACAGCTGCAAAAACTATCAGAGTGTCTTCAAAGGCTCATTCAGAGTTTAAATCCTAGATATCAGGATCTGAAAGTATGGCTCCCAGAAGGCTAAGTTGAGTCCCAATATGTGAAGCTTTCAGATGGCTGCAGCTCTCTCCAGATGCTGGTAAGAGATGGGAAATCACAAGATATGAATCCCTTCCAAAGCCAGGGTCCTACTCTAGTTTCAATGATTTGAAGAGAAAAGGGGATGGAGAGACTGTCAGCCTTAACTGTGGAGCACCTCATCACCCTTTTCTTGTACCACACTTGCTTTTTCACTTTGTCCCTTCTCTCCTCTCTTCTCAGTAACAATGACCAGCTGAAAAATATTGCCTTAACACATCTTAAAGAATCTGTCAAATGTAGCTCCTTCAATGGTGACTTTTCTTCCCGTGGCCATCCCTTTCCTGAGGCATATTTTGGTCTCTCAGATGGAGGCGAGCAGCCCAACAAGCACAGGAAGAGCCAGAGCACCAGCTACGCTGCTTTTGGGTAGCAAGATGAAAAGCAGCCTGGTAGAACTTTATCACAGCTAACATTTGTAACTTCACCAGTTAAGTACTTCTTATGAGCTCTATCTTGCCTATTAAACCTGCCTTTTTTTTTTTTTGACGGGGTGTTAAAATTGAAACTAGTGGCAGAGTGCATAAATTATCCCCAAAAACTTTACTATTGTAAGTAAGGGGGGAAAAAAAGGCTTCCAAACTTCAAACTAAAAGAGTGAAAAGAAAGTCAATGAGGTGAAATCATATAATATACAAAGAAATGACTCATTGTCTTCCATTTGCCTCAGCTGAAGAAAAGGTGCAATTCATTACAAGACAGGAAAAAAGAAGTGCACTTACAAAGTCTTCAAGAATGGGATTACCACAGCAGTTCAATGTGAGATTTATTTTGAAATATTCTTTTAGCAGCATTAGAAAGGACAAGAGCTGCCATCTGAATACATGCATTATAATCATCAACAAGAAAGTGCATCTCTCTTAAAGTGTAACAGCCATTTTATAAGATATGCTTTTTTCAGTGTGAACACATTGATGCCCTGAGTCTACAAAGTGACTGATTCAGTAAATACAAATATAGTGCAACTTTTTTAAAGTTCAGAAATATCTCTGTCCTTTTTTAAAATCTGTAATCTCCCTCCTTCATCCTTTCCTAAGAAAAAAATCAATCTACTAATTAAAAAAAAAAACCACAAAAAAACCCCACACTTATTTTAGATGTTATCTTCTCATAATTTTCCACTACAGACAATTTATGCAGTTTTGTATGACATATGTAAGAAAATTTGCACTTGAAAATACAATTAGTGCTGTACAGTACCCTATTAAAGCACATAATTTATGAAAGTTGATCAATAATAATCATGCTCTATTGCTGTTAACTCAGTATACCCCTCAAGTTAAAAAAGGATATCAACCAGGAATAACAATAACCTCAAGACAGAAGATTGGTAATGGAACTTTAATATACTTGGGGTTTGTTGACAGTAACTTTGAAAGAGACTGGCAATAGAAAAATTTAACCAGCATTTTGGTATATTCAAACTTACAAGAGTAACACTTAACTTTCAACATACTCAGGCTCATTAGTTCAACAGGAGAGTTCAAGCATGGCAGCCTATTCATGTAAGGGGGAACTGCAGGGTATCAGTTTTTATGATGTACCACAGTCCATTATTCTCCCCACAGAAGACTTCTTACATGATAATATTTTTTAGAATAAAATAATAACTAAAAATACAATTTAATTTAAAACTTACAAATCATTCAACATTTATTGTAAATATGATTGTTTCAGAGAAACTGATGACATCAATTGTTTTCTCAGCTAACAGATGTTTATTCTAACTATGGTACTGTTCCTCAATAAAAGCAGAGTAAGGATTTACAGTGTATTTTGTGCACTTAACATGAGAATTGGGTAGGATTTTTCAGAAATACCTCATGATTCTAGGTACTTGAATTTTTCAGATATTCAGGGAAGACAGTTTTTTAAGCTCTTGTTGGACAGACACTTCAGACTCGATTATTAATCATTTGGGGAAAACCTCATCTAATTGGTCACATGCCATAAATGGAGGTGGTACCCTGTTGTTCTGTGTTTCAGGCCTATTGAACATTAGGGATTTGCAGAGTGTGTACATGAGTTACTTGTAAGCAAAGAAGGTGTAATAGGGAAAGGTAATGCAGGGCAGGCATTAAAATCCGATTAAATTAAATCAGTATATTTCACTGTTCATAAGCATTGGTTCTACCTCCTCTCCTGTGAACTGGGTTGGGGTTATCAGACTCTGAAGCATAACTTATTGAATTTGAGCTGTTTTTTCAGAGAAATAATCAACCAGATGGTTTCATTGTGTCTATACCTCTGCAGAGTTGTCAGGGAAACACACATTTCCAAAAGGAAGAGAGTCAATTTCTCCCACAGATGTTCTGCACTTACCAGACATATGGACTAAGCATCTCTCAGTACTGGGCAGGGGTGGGGGGGGGATGTCTCATCTTTTGCTGAGCTCCTATATTTGTTCTTAAGAACAAGGCACCAGCAGCCCATCTGGCAGGAGCCTGATGAACAGGATCATACAGGTCAAGGAGCCATGCAGTTTGAGAAGACCGGCAGGCTCCTGATGGAGACCAGCACTTTGTGCCCTTTACAGCACCACAATGAGAAGAGAGGAACACCATCCCCTCTTGCTCACAAGGTTTTGTCATCTCTACCAGAAACATACCAGTTAGGAAAAGGTGCAGATGATGTTCAAAAAATCAGGGACTTTGAACTGCAGAGAGATCAACTCTCAGCTCGCTTTGCACCAAATTATTTTCTTGCCCCGTGCCATACAGTGAAAAATAAAAAA
The DNA here is from genome assembly GCF_009829145.1 of Chiroxiphia lanceolata. NCBI lineage: Eukaryota > Metazoa > Chordata > Aves > Passeriformes > Pipridae > Chiroxiphia > Chiroxiphia lanceolata. The sequence continues at coordinate 36,736,618 of NC_045640.1, forward strand.
AAAAATTATCCTAGAATCCAAACCTTCACACCAAGGGAAAAACAGTAAATTTTTTATCAGCAGACCCCTGACATACATGGTCTAAAAAAATCCAGCTGTGTTATCATCCATTTTAGGACACCCAGGATAACCCCCCCTCACTGCATTCCATGTGCCTATCATGCTATATAAAATAATTCTAAAATGAGTCAAATATTAAAGAAGACAATAAAGCCCTGTACACAATGATAGTGTAGTTAAAAAAAAAAAAATGAAAAAAGCAAAAAGAAAAAAGACAAAAGTAAAAAGAAATAAGAAAAAAAGGAGGAGAGGAAATGGGTAGAGGAAAAGGAAAAGGGTAAATCTTTTCAACTAGCCTGTTTCTTTTACACTGAATTCAGGGAAATTATTTCTTTATATAATGAAAAAATATTTCTACAAACTCTATGAAAACTGCCAGTAGAAACTTTGGAAACAACTCCTACTTCCACAGAACAAACTGCTACATTGGAATAAGTCCAGAGGATGAACATTTTAAGATCTGTGTAAAAGAACATCTCAAAAGTTAGAACTGTGGATGTGTATATGAAAAGGGAATATTTAGGTAGTGGATTAGTTCAAAAATTGGCAAAACAGAGAAATATCGTGTGTTTAATTAGCAGTTTAGATGAAATTAAGCAAGGAGCAATTATACATAATGACAGAGAACCAAATCTGCATTTTTTTACTCAAGTTCAATATCTAAATGAAGGAAACTCTGCATGAACTAAACCAGAATAATCGAAGATGGTATTCTTACTCTTTTCCCTCTGATGGATGCAAACTGAGATCTGAAATGTGTAATTCAAGTGAACAATGCTACAAGAGAGAAAAAGATTATATATGTGTGCAAAATCAAGGCCTCAAATTCAGTTTTACAAAAGGAAGACAAACATTAATAGAAAAGTAACAAGATACAAAAATATAAAATACATGTTTAGCAACATGAGTTGTTAAAAGGGAATATCTCTGCAGGCAATGTGGATTTCAAATAGCCACCCAATTCACAAAGTGGACAACATCAAGTAGAAGGCAAAATCAGGGAAAACAAACTGGGATAAAATACTGAAAGTAAAACAACTCACATAAAATGGGAGAGAGGAAATTGGGAAGGGAGTAATGCATGCTTGTAATTTTAAAAGCAGAGACATGCTAAGGGAAGTTGTGTGAAGGTGGAGGAGTAGCTAAACAATAGTAATCATAAACAATTTATGTTTTAAAGTAGGTTGGTGGACATGCATAAAGAAACTAAAGCTAATCAGAATAAATCTTGGAGGTACATGGAAAACACAGGGGGAAGTGGATGTAATAGAGGCATAGACTGGGAGGTTACAGAGGGCACATTGAGAATGCAAAATAATTAATGTACGCCCAAATGCTCTGTGGCTCTTCCCACAATGAATGAACTTTTAGAGAAAACTAAACTGATGAGCTAGCAAGCACAAAATGTACTGAGAATAAAAAAAAAGTATTAAAGAAGGATTATAGAATTCATTTTGCAAAAGAAGGATTATAGAATTACAGAATTAAGTTTGCAAACAAGTCTCAAGGAAAAAATCAGAAGACAAGAACAAAAGTTAAATTGCACAAGAGGTTAAAACATACAATAAATGATTTTCAGAAATTGAAGAAGGCACTACTAAATGTAATTGTAACAAATTACAAGTGTTTATCCAGTCCAGCTTCTCTTTGTCATTAACAGATGTTGAAATCAATGAGATCAATGGGTTCAGCTGAAGCATTTGAGTTATCCTTATTCTCTAATAATAGATAAAAGATGTTTTAAGCTTTGGGCCAGATGACTGGTGTAATACCTGAAAGCAATAGCATGTGAAGAAATAAAATGCTTTCTTTGTAATGTGCTTATTTTGTGTATTTGTCAGCACTTGAGAATTGTCTGCATCACTGGTTTGCTGAGAGTTTGCCCCCTTTCTTCATCTCCGCAAAACAAAAGTGCATGCCAATAAAAGCAGCAGCAAAGATGGAAGTGAGGAGGTAGAAGCAAATGTATACAATACAGAAGAGTGTAAAAATTTATGTTAAGAAAAGTTTGGCATGCTGCATACACTTGGTTACCCTCAAAGCTAAGTCTACAGAAGAATTGAATGACATGGTGTGACTCCATGTAGTTAAGAATGCAATACCCCAGTAAGTGAAGCCTAAAATATTAGCTGCCCTGAATAGTCAAAAGTAAGATACTAAATACCATCAAAATGCTACTAAACCCAGAAAATTACTGAAATAGCTCAGAAAGAATTATACTTGTACTCCATTTCTAATAGACTGTTTGTGCTTACCTATGTTAATTTTGATAAGACTGGCACACACCACTGAGTCTTTTAAGAAAGAAAAAAGACCCCTGTCCTGCTTGAAGGATTTTGAGACCTCTTCCATCTCTCAGTCACCTTATAGTGACTCATCTTTTTCTTAATTATGGTAGAAAATGTTCAGCTCTTGAGTTTACAAGGACAAAAAACCATCTCAGCCTTTTTATCCTGTGGCTGTTTACACTAAAAGCTATCCCTTCAGTAGGTTATGAGGTTTGTTCACATATGCTCATAGGATACAGTAAGATACTGCAAACAGTGATTTAGTAGCAAAATATTCATGTAGAAAAGTTGAAAGGTATAAAGCATGAGAAAAGACAACATCCATAAAATTTTGACCAGAGTTAGGATGCAGAGGGGGAAAGCATAAAGTCATAGCATACAGCCTAATAGAATTTAAAATATTCTATAACCCACAAAGCAAGGAATCAAATAAAAATGGAGAAAATAGATCCAGCACTAGGAAAGTAATAGAGAATAAGATCATATTTGGAATAATGGGCATCATTCTGGTCACCTTATTATGGAAGTGTTGAAACCTCATTGGCTGACATCCGATATGAGGCAGTTTTGGATGTCTCCCTGTTTCTTCCATTATTAATTTTGTGCTCGAGGGCAAATGCCAGCAGTGCTCATTTTAGTTTTTACCTCCTGCTGCAACTTCAACTGTCAGAGAGACAGCAGGAGTCAAAAATGAAAGGAGCCACCTTATAGAAATGCTGTGCCACTATGTCATTTTTAAACTGACAGCTTTTTACAGTCCAATTTCTCAGGGAAAGAAAAAAAGGACTTTCATTTTCACCTCCCACTGCTGCTTTGACAGAGAAAGACATTTACCCAGGTTTGAATGCAGGTGGGAGGCAAAAATGTAAAACTGCATTAGAGTGTTTGTAAGTGGGCTTTGACTACCCCATAGAAGGATAAGCTGACTTGGGACAAGTTGAACTCTAACCTTTGCTTACCAGGTGGCAAAAGAGAAAAATGTGTCCACCAGCCCTTAATGCAATAGATGGAGATTATTCTGAAGGATATAAGTGAATATAGAAGAGCCAGAAGCACTTAGGAATTTCAGTTCACCTGAAAACATAAAAATTGCTGGTTTAACAGTCTTTGGCCTTCAAGAAATTGGCAATTGAGAAGACTCTTCAATGAGAACAAGTTTTGAGAAAGGTAGAGATGTTTAAAAGGAGACATTTGGGAAAAAGATAGCATGGTCCTTATATTAGTAGCATATAGTAAGGAAAATCCCTTCCAATCCGAGGATTCGGAGAAAGAAGGTATGAAAAAATGTAATTCTGAAGAACCGCACATAGTAATTTTTCTACAGTTATTAACATAGTAGGTACAAAAGTAAGGTATTTATGAGGGTGAAAGCGAAGTAATAAGGAACAGTAATGTTAAGGTACATCTACAACAGGTCCCTCTGCATCCTAATCTATCTAGCTTCCGTGACATACAGTATTTAGAAAACTCAGAATCCAATGCAAAAATATAATGCAGTAATAGAATATAAAAGTAGAAATAGCAGCCCCTACTTGCTGCTGGATTCAGCTTTTCATTGTCAAAGTATCGGGTACATACTCTTCTGAGCTCAGACTTAAAATTAATTGCAAGTGACAATGGTATTCAGGGTAAAGAAATTAGTCTCCTATCATTTAAAACCATCTATTGTTAAACTTGTATTCCTTGTTTTGGGTCTCTGTACAATGTGCATGACATTGTCAGGCTTAGAAGGATGCACTTGACAAGAACATGCAAGCTGTTTAGCTCTCAAGGACCAGAAAGCTGAGTATCTCCAAATGCACTGTTTATTGACACTCTGGAATAGCAACAGAGCTGTGGTATGTGAAAAACATGGATATTTCCAAGAAAAATAGCATATAAATATATGGGGTACACACATATACATATATTTATATACATATGTATTTAAAAATATAAGAGTGTGCATTAAACACATAAGTTGTACCTGGATTACAGATGCAAGTCTGGAAATCTAAGTCTTGTACACATCGTTTATTGTAATGATATCTCAGTTTATAATTAATGCCATGAGTCTGGCTCCACACATTGTATCACATCCATGTGATAGCAAAACAGCAAAATAGCATTCTGAATTCTGCATGTTAAGTATTTTATTTTCTGTTTTGTTTTGTTGGAGGTTTTTTCATTTAGAATTATTTTGAAACTCTATTTCATTCATCTAAGCTCACTGATAAAACTTTTTTTTTCATTATATATATCTTACCTTTGGATAGTTTCTCATGAAGAAAGTTATTTTCAAATCCCTTCCATGATTTTCCAAGACACTGCTACCAAGAAACCATGGTTGTATTTTCCCTACCTCTTTCATTTTCACAGAACACATCCTAATCCACAATTTTCTTTTAAAACAAGTGGGCTTGCACGCACAGATACTCCCACGTACAGTGGATTCTGTGGCGAATGCTATTGACACAATTCTCAGTAAAATTGCCTTGAGTGTTTCTAGACCTTATTGCTGTAAAAGAAAGCTTTAACGCATGAATTGGGCAAAAAAAATATACAAATGATGTTTGAGTAAGTGCCCTTGTGATATGAAACGTTATCAGTTGTATTTATGAAAGGTCTATTGACAGAAAAGTCGAGCTAATATTATGAGATACAAAAAAACGAATGAGAAAGGTAGAACACTGTCAAATACATAAAACAAGAGTACTGTTGTGGCTGAACTGGAGCTTCTGAAATGATTGCACAACCATTTCCCAATTCAAGAATTAATTTTTTTATTATTTATTCTGAATTTTAAAAGATTTAAAGGAAGTTTTAGGCTTCCTATCATAGCAGTTTACAGTTATTTCAATTTAGAGCAGAATTTGAATCCAGCTTCACTGGATTAAGCCAGTAAGAGGTAAATGAAGTAGCATAGAGGATTTATATGCCATCATATTTGAAATACCTAAGAGCATCATTTCAGGTAGGTAGAGCTTATTTTGTAGCTGTGGCTAAAGTAGCTTGCCTAGCCAGTGCTCCAGAGAAACAGAGAGGCAGTAGCTGGAGTGGAGGCAGAGCTAGCAAGGGATCAGGCTTTGAGCAAATGAGAGGGGAAGAAGTACTCGGGATAAATGGAGCAATTGTTTTAGAGATGGGAATCTCAGAAACGGAGTCAAAAAGCCCAGGTATGTTCAGAGGTAATTGTGTGGAATAAAAGAGATCGATTTCTCCTAAGTAATAACCTTAGGAAAGAGAAGGTTTTTACCATTGTAGAAAAAGCAAGGCAGGATGCAGAGAAATTACATAAAGAAGAGGTTTCTGAGGTTTTTTTCCTTTTGTGTGCTTAATCCAAACTTTTCTCAGTTTCTGTCTGAATTCAGGTCATCTTATTATGACTCGCTGCCTTCCCCACTTACAGTACAACTGGGTGTTTTTCCACCATCTTTCAGTGGTACATTTGTTCCTGAGTCAGTTTTGAACATCAGCTTCAGAAAGGGGCATATCTGTGAAAGTATCTGTGTATCCAGTGATTCAGAGGAGGGCTTGAACTTCTCCTGTTTTTCAAGAAAATCCCATCAAACATTAAAAGGATCAAGTAATCCTGAAAAAAATCTGGAATGTACCTTTTCTGTTTTAGAGTTCTTAACCACACCGATAAAGCCAGAGGTCAAGTCAAACTGAGTTGAGGGAGGTGATCTTGCCCATCTACTCAGCCCTAGTGAGGGCATCTGGACTACTGCATCCAATTCTGGGCTCCTCAGGAGAGACATGGAGCTCCTGGAGCAGGTCCTTCTGAGGGCTACGAAGATGACTAAGGGACTGGAGGACCTCACTTAGGAGGAAAGGCTGAGGGAGTTGAACCTTTGAGTTCAGCCTTCAGAAGAGACAACTCAGATGGACCTCATTTATGTACATAGATATCTGAAGGAAGAGTGTAAAGAGGACAGAGTCAGGCTTTTCTTGATGGTGCCAAGCAATATGACAAGAAGCAATGGGCAGAAACTGATGCACAAGAATTTCCACCTGAATATGAGGAAGAACTTTCCTGTGTGGGTGACTGAGCACTTGAACAGATTGCCCAGAGAGGCTGTGGAGTCTCCCTCACTGGAGACATTTAAGAACCATCTGGATACAATCCTGTGCCATGTGGTCTAGGATGGCCCTTCTTGAGCAGGGAGGTTGAACTAGATGACCCACTGTGGTCCCTTCCAACCTGACCAGTTCTGTGACTCTGTGATATGTGGGGCGTATACTGTGAGTAAAGGGATGGAGTTGGGAGAAAGGAAAAATTCACCCAAAAAACCCCCAGAAGAAAAATCCTGAAAAAATATTGGATTGGACTTTGCATAGATACCTCCTGATAAGAATTTTAATACAGCATATATGACATCCAAATTCCTCTTTTATTTGCAGTGATAGCTAAAGGAAATATTTGGCTGACAGGAAGTAAGTTCATGTTCTGATATACAGCTTTTCATTACTACAGTGTTATAAAGGTTCAGCAGGAATCCCTAAGAGCAAATCCTTTGTATATCCTAGCACATTGTTCTTTTCACTCCTGACAGCTGAAATCCTAATTGAAATCTTATGTTTATTTATTTATTTTCTAAATCTTTCTTTCTCTCACTCAAACCTCAAGTGATTTCATTATGATTTCTATCTTTTAATCACTACCTGACCAGCTCTGGATCTCACTTTGTCCACACTAATGCAAATACTCTGATGAGTTTTATGAAGCCAACTACACAAGCAGCAAATATTCACTTCAATGTGTTTGCAGGGTTGGACTTTTGATTGGTAAATTATTCAGGTTCAAATATTAAAGATACAGGTTTTTAACTCATAGATTGGTTGATTTATACAACTGCAAGGAGCTATGTTTTTTTCTAGTAAAAATCCCATGATGAATGAGCAATGAAAAGTCATCAGGATACGGCTGGAATATTGTTAGAGATGAATCAGCAGCTACAGAGTTCACTTCAAAGGAATTGCAGTGAGCCAGCAAGAGAATGGAATGGTTGCGTGTCAGGAAAGCAGATGCCAGGGTGGCAAGAATATAATAATGAGAACTCTTTCTATCAACTCCCTAAAAAAAACAAACAAAGAAACTAACAATAACAACAAAACAGTAATTACACTCTCTATTTTTTGCCCAGTGGGGAAATCAGCTTTTTCCAGTCAATCCACCAAGGTATCCCTGAAGGGTTAATCATTTAGAATGTGCTAGGAAGAATCACATCTGAAAAGAAACTTTCATTGCCATTTCTACAAGTGGAAGAAAGTTCCATGGAAATGATCTCTGCATCATTGCATCACTTTTGCTATGGATTATGGAATTGCACAGAGAATCCATTTTCTCCTAAAGACAGAAGAGGGCCTGAACCCAAGTTGAACCTCATGGCTGATTGTTAATTATATCATTATACCTCTGGATTACCCAGAAGTAGTTCTGAAGTTTATTTTAAAGCAGTATTTTAAAGGTTTGTGGTGGTTTCTTTTTCTGACAAAAAGAGAGAGAGAAAATAAGAGCTCATGAGAAAACCTCTTATCATACTGCAGTCTTCTATAACCAAGAAGTTCAAAGGTTTGGATAAAGACTCACATTTTTACTCTTTCATAATCAGAAATTAAAATAAAGTTATCTTATTTTCATCTCATGGCCACCCTTCTACTATTACAATTAATAAATAATATTATATTGACATTCTAGGCCACAGACCTACTAGTCACTTAGCAAATCTAAACATCTCACAGCAACAGATTATACTGCTGTACAAATTATTGAGTTATTTGGATTTATTTGAAAGCACAATACCAGAAAATGTTGAAACAATAATAATGAAATCCTTAAATTAATGCAGAACATTTTAGTCCAGACAACCAAAGCTACAAGTTTCTTCAGTCATATGTACAAGTGCATACAAACAGAAACACCATACATATAAATGTATCTCGACACAGCTTTTAAACAGAACACAAGGTTCTTAACACAGGAATCACATTGCTATTGTGAGGATGAGAAACTGTATTAGTATTAAATAATAATATTTTTAATTTTTCAAATTAAGCGAATAAAACTCTTTTAAAGTATGTCTCACCAACTTCTCTTTTGAAAGTCTTGTCCAAGAGATAAAGAAGGAAGCCCAGACACAGAGTAGTTAATTTCACTTCTCTGGTAATACAGTTATAATGCACAATGAAGCAATAAAACTAGGCTGCAATTCTGTATCTTTTAAAGGAAAATTTCTACTACCTTGTATGGAAAAATCACACTACTGTCACACTGATGAGGGGCTTGTTCATCTTTCTACGAAAACCTTGAATGTCCCCAAAGTGCTCAATGTCTTTTAAAATAATCTTTACCTTAGAATAGGTATCTCTACTACATCAGAAGGAACCTTGTGAGCACCTATCTATATTCAAAAGAATTTTCACTACACAGAGCAGACAACATTTATATACTCTGATTTGAGCAATTTACTTGCTACTAATTAGTATTTAAAAGCTTCAATTATAGCATGTAACATAATATTTAACTTATGCACTTACTTTCAGTCACATCTGTAAAGATAAGATAGGAAGTAAATTCAGGCAAAGTTAAGTTGCTATCTCTCATTGCCAAAAATCCACAGAAATAGAAAGGCAACATTGTCAGTGTTTTCTGACTTTAACTCAGCTGGGAGGCATCAGTGGCAAGTTTCAACTGCTGAGATGCATTTGATGAAAATCTTAAAAGCAATTGAGTAGTCTAAACTGTTGACTTTTATGAATTTGTATTGCGAATTACTCTTTGAAGGCTCTTTACCTGGGAGACTTTGAACTGCCATTGTTGTGCTAAGCTTCCTATATTTGGAGATAACAAAAATTAACTTTTCAAAGATTCAGTAGTCTGGAAACTGGGAAGTTATTTAAAAGGTTTAGTTCCAAGAGTACAGCAACACCCTAAATCCTTAATTATTGGAGACAATCTTTAATGCTTATCATCCAAATAAGCACAGGTCTACTCATTATTTTTTTAACTGATAATCTGAGCTCTCTCATTTGTGGATTAGCTGGATATTGTTTTCACAGAATTTTATAGATGATGTGATATTGCCTTTGAAATGTGGTGGGGCACTGCTGTATTTGCTTCATTTTCTTTCTATCCCTGCAGATTTTTTTCACACAGTCATTAGGAGCATAAAAGTAGCTTCATGGTGAGTTTACCCCTTTCATTTTTTTAAGGCATTCCTTAATGGTAAGACACATTCTTTTTGTTTTTTATTTCTAAACATAAAGGACCTGATCCTGCATGGTAATGAGTGCTTTTAGCTCCCTTTGAAACTAACAGGCAGTGAGTTTATTTGGCATACTGCAGAAGACACTCAGCAGGATGCAAATCTGGGCTCAGAGTGATTTAAAAAGACAGTATGTGTTTTGAGTCACATTCAAACCATATTTCTGCACAAGAAATATATTTTTACATGACCAAAGGACTAATCAGGCATTCACCTTCTTTCCTGTGGCATATGAAACCATATATTTAATAAACTCAGAAGATACACTGTTAAATGTAGCAGGATGGCCACAGCAGTGAAAGACTCTTCAATCAACCTAGTAAGACAATGAGATCTGGAGGATAAACCTCAGTACTACCACAACCTTGCCTGAACTTGCAGAAATGCAATTGTTTTAACATCCAAAATACAGATGATTGAGATTTTGCCTCTGCTCCAGCATCCAGCGTAAAGTTTGAAAACAATATGTAGCTTTTCTGAAGGGTTTTTGTTATGATTAGGGCTTTTCATATAGTATTTCATAGGAATATTTGATTTCCAATTTTGCATAATAGAGGGCATCTAGATTGCTAACAGCTATCTGCAAGCTCAGACAGCTAGCAGAGAAACCAAAGTTTCAAAACTAGGATGCAACTTTTTGACATGAAATTTCAATATGATAAAAAGATAGTGTTGTCTCTGAAAAAAAATAATTTGCAAGACACTTGTTTTAAAAAGATAAAATACCAAAAAAAGACTCTAACTTTTTTGAGACAAATGGACGGTTTGAAGCTGTGTATTCATGCTTAATTAGGTGCTGCTACTTTGGTCTGTGTTTGGCCCAGCACCTGTGAGAGTTTGTTCTTTTCCTGCTAAGTTATGAGAAAACAAGCACTTATAAATGAGGGCTTCATCCTTGAAGGAAGCATCTTGTATAAACTGTAATTAATTGGTACCTCACTGCTGGCTGATGGCCCTCCAAGGGCATTTGAAGATGAAAGTGAAGAGTAGGATAATGAAGTAAGCCCCCAGACTCATTTAGGAAAGACCTCCCCAAGGTATAGCACGCAGGCGCGGGGAAATTCCAGAGTACACACGCATGCGCAGAAGAGAGGCCACTTACATAACAGGGGGAGGGACCAAAGGCCTCCAGCTGGGCGGTGCTGACCACACCTGCCCAGGTAGACATCACCAATTAACTGTACAAAAAGCAGAGAGCTCGTGCTGGGAGTGGAACTCAAGCTTCACATCAAAGGACAACGTTGCCTTTTGCAGGGATGCCCACCATCTTGTGAGCCTGCCAACACTCCGAGGATGCAGCTTCTGCTATAGGTAATTCCAGGCATTCTGAGGTCGGTAAGATACCTTCATAAGCAGCACCTGAGTTAGTGGGGAGTCATACTGAGGACTTATTTTCCTCCTCCTTTCTCTCTCTTGGGTTTTCAATTTGTTGGCCACCTTTTGGTGATAAATATTGTTCTCATTGAGCTTTCAACGGTGTATGGTTTCAGTTTCAGCATCCTTCCCCGCTACAAGCTGTACAAAGAATTCTAGAAAAAAAAAAAGAATTCTTCTTACAGACACTCTGAAGTCCACAAATGTGAAGGAAATATTTTGGTTAGTCAGAACCTACCTGCATTACTGAGAAGCCTTAATTCTCACAGCAGCCATAATACAAATCTCTTCTCAGGTCACTAACAGAGTCAGCAGAGCAGAGCTGAAAATTGCTAAGTCAAATATCAGAAGAACAGCTCCAGTTAACCTCCAATTTGAGTAGGACAACACTTGTGATCTCTAATACTTTTCTAACACAGCTAATCTTCAGAGGCAATGTGGTATAACATGCACCAAGAAGGACAGAAGTCTGCAAAGCTGAGGGAAATCAGTGGAAATCCTTTCCTCTCTAATTGACAGGATCTAATGCCAGATGGCCTTGCCCTTTAAACAACTCTTCAAACACACATCTATAGTCTAGGATGTGAGGAATGAACATTAGTACTGATTTCCAGCTGTTGACTAGAGGAAATAAGATCATCTGAGTTTCTCTTTCCTTTCTCCATTTCCTATCTCTCCCTCAATCTGTAAGTCTACTGCCTCATACTTTGCCTCTTGGAAGGAATATGTGCTTAGACTGGCTGACAAAAACACAGGTAACACAGTACAGTGCAAGGCTATTCTAACTACTGCGTCACATTGCAATTATATCTTAACTGAAAAGAAGTATGAAAGCTTTTTAGCACAAAAAAAACTTAAAAGAAATTTAGCTAGTTTTATCGTACGTGTAAAATACAGAGTAAAAATCCAGGTCATGATTCTAACAAGCTGGCTCAGCACCATGATTGTTGGGTGTCCGCATACTGTAACTCCTGGACCCTCAGAGTCATCCTGACCAGGGGTATTTCTATATTCACCATAGCATTACACCAAGTAAAGCAAACTAGCAGGAGAAAAAGCTGGAACAGACTAAACCAGATACAGTCAAAAATCCATTCAAAATCAACAAAACAACTCGACAGAAATATATTCAGGCAACATGACAAGAATAAAAGAAATAAGATGGGTTTTTCTTTTCCTCCACACAGCTGCAAAATACTGACTAGCAGGGATCAATATCAATTCACCAGATGAAACACTGGATTCACCAAACCCAGGAAGATGAAAATGACAATGATAAGAGTGAAAAGATGCTTCAAAACTGCTGGAGCACTATTGTTCTTTTCTGTTGAAGACAATTGCCCTTTGTTCATCAAATGTCAATCTAACTCACTACAGCTTTCATAATAAGGGCTCATGAGTAGGTGTAAATGAAAGAAGAGTCTCTGTTATTTAAATTGAAATGCTCTTGCAATTCCTTGGTATGTAAATTGCAGATTATGTTATACATTGATAGAAATGGTATAAATAGATCTGGCAGAATCTAAGGGGACCTTTTGAATTGTTCTGAGTAACATGCACCACGTCTGAATTTGCCCTTGAATACAGACACAGGGGCAAACACAGAAAGGAAGATTTAACTGCTGGAAATACTTTGAATGTGAAAGTGCAGAAATGCACAGGCACAGCAAGGAAGATGATACATCCTCCCTTACATGCAGGGTCAAGCAAGAATATGAGTAAAGAAGATATTACACCTTATGTGGAATAGAACATTTCAACAAACTGCTTAAGATTGAATAGGACTGTGAGCAGTAAAATGTCTCCAAAAGACAGTAAGACCTAACACCTTGTGAAATCCAGCCCTGCTTAGTACCACTGGAGATGTAAAGCACAGGAATCCATGAAGATGACATGGTACAGAAAACCTTTAGGTCTATAATGATGATAAGGATTTTTTTTTTTTGTCATAGAAACTTCCACAGAAGTATAAGGCTGTTAGTCTTTGGGGACCTAACGTATGGCCTAGCGTTTTAAGACATCCTTGTTTCTTAACAGAGAAACTAAGCACTTTACACTTGGAAGCTGCAAACTTCAGCAGGTTTAATACTCTGGCCATTCTTCACCTACTATAGATATCTATGCTATGTAGCAGGATAATGCTTTTCATACTGTCCCAATCGTCAAAACCACAACTGAAACCAGAGGTTGGATTAAATAAAAAGGATATCCTGGCTTTGAAAGGAGAGTTACATATGCATGTAACACAATATCTATATTGAAAGTTAAGTGCTAGAAAATAACAGAAAAGTAATGTACAGTATCCTGACTGTGAGAAACGATGACTGAATAATAAATCACTTAGGGGGCAATCCATAAGGTTATTCAGGTGTCAAGTTGCATATATTAATTCATTTAAACAGAAAGTAAGATACTAAACAGGATTTCATCTTGCCTTCCCTCTTTCTTTTGATCATGCCTTTTTTAATGAAGCCTAAATCTGGGATGATATTTTCCATTAATCATGCTTACTAATCATGCTTAGGAACATTATGTTTCAAAATGTAGGGCCAACGCTAAAGGTGCAAATACATATCTATCATGAGCAACATGTAATGGTCGAAAGAGGGATGTATAGGCACAAAAAAAAAGACGGAACTATAGCAGCCAATAAACCTCTGTAATAATTTTCAAATGAAAACTATTTTTATAAGGAGTTTTAGATAAAAAGGTCTTGTTTGCACAGCGAATTCTGTAGGCATTTGTGTGAAGTACACAATCAATACAAACAAATTGGTTTCTATTATATTCCAAAATACAAAAGGAAGGAAGAGCATAACTGCATAATTAAAGATGTCTTTCCTATCCTACCTCTGATATATAAAAAGTGTAGGTAGGGCAGATGCATCCTTTGACAGAGAGCAACATCAGTATTAGACACACTTTAGTTATCTTTTTAAGCCTCTTCATATTAAAAATCTTCTTGTGCGTCTCAAAGAAATAGGAAATGCCAACACTACTGCTGGCACTTGAAAAGCCCTCTGGTAAAGTACAGGAATGCTTCAACTCTGAAGCAGTTTCTAAAAAAGGAAGCCTTAGAATGTTGAATTAAATATGTCCTGACACAAACAAAGATGCTGGTAACAGAAAGATAAGTTAAGCAACCCACCACAGTCTTAACCTCAAGTCAATGACAAGACTGACACTCCATATCTATTCTGACAAAATGCATTCCATAGCTGCATGAAGAAGGTATGGGACACAGTGATTTATAATTCTATGAACAAATGAAAGCACAACATTTTTACACTTCAGCAAAATTGGACCTGGACAATAGGGAACCAAAAACTCATTTGGATACATGTGGTGTTTTAAAATACATCACTGGGATCTTCAAATCGATCCGGTGTGTAATGCCAGGCAGCACTGAGATCTCAGTACAGAGACATATGATGACCAGCTATCGTGCATGCTTAGCATCTCAGTGGTCGCATTATTGTACAAGTTCTTATTTTGTGAAAGGAGGGTTGAGTGAGACCTGCAAGCAGGGAATTACAGTAATCCAGACAAGATGTCACAGAAGCATGAATTAACGTTTCAGTATCTCCGTGAGAAAACGCTCTCAAACTTGTTATATTTCTTGGTTGATAATAGGAGTTTTGTTCGCCCTGAATGTACATGATCCCCAAAGAAAAGCCCCCAATTAAAGTTTACCTCTACATTTTGCACAGATGAAGACCAAGCAGTATTTATATGCAGTGCAGAGAAGGGACAAACCTTCGGACACAGTGTTAACAGCATTATTAAGCACAGTGGTCTCATCTTTTTCATGTTTAAAGCAATTTTGGGTCAGTCAGAACTATACTTCATAAAAAATGGGGATCAGATGCTCCTATTGAGTTTGTAGCAAAATAATGTAAGTCTTCTTTTCAATAGCTGTGCAAGCTTTTTACTTCTACTCTTCTATCTTCCCCTGGATCTTATTATCCCCTATTGTCTACAATGCTTCATCAGAGACAAAGCAGTTTAAACTGCTATATGACCTGAGAGATGACTTCTTTATCACCTCTGCACTTTTATAACATAAGTAAGTGACAGATAAATTATATACAAAAGCCTGGACTGTGACCTGAGCTAATAATTTTTGCAGGCTAAGTCCTGGCACTGTAAGTCTTGCACAGTGCTTGTTCAGGCAAAACCCACACAGGAGCAAGTAAGACCTTTATCAGAGTCAAGTCCAAATGAAAGCAGATTAGGGTCCTCAAGATTTGCCCCTTTGATCTCTGCTTAGAATTTCTTGCAAGCATGTTGAGCTACATATTCAGAAGTATTCAGAAGAGTGAAAGTCATTCCTTTATTTTATAAAACTCAGCAGTTCTATACTGACATTGCTGGGGTATGTTCCAATAAATCCAATATGCTACATAATACCACTTCAAGTTTGCCAATAAAATAAACAAATACTTCAGCTTCACAAGTTAGAAGAGATTAGTTAGAAGACATTGTATTAATACTTTGGTAGAAGAGATAGTATTAATACTAAAATATCTTTAATGCAGCTCATCATTTTATAAGGCCTATACTTTGCAAATAAGCTTGGTGGTGTTTACAGTACCAAAAACTCCCATATATTCAGAGCTGCAGCCACTAATCAACAGGCTTCACTGACAAAGCTAAAAGTGAGCACACACCTTTTATTCCTCTTAATCAGAATATCCCAGGAAAAAAGGCTGACAGTGCTCTCTCCTAGGAAATCCTCAACCACAGTGGCCACCTGTGAAACCCATCAAAGCTAGACACTGCAAGAAGCTGTCTGGATCACCTTTCAGACTGGATGGGGGTTACTGCATAGGGCTGCGTGGCACACTATAAGATGCAGGGAAGAATGTTTTGAAGAGCAGCTTTGTAGGAAAAAGTTGGCTGTGATAGGCGGCAAGGTGAATGCCAGCCAGCAATATGTCCTTGAATCAAAGGCAGGTAATGCTGCAGGTTGGACTCCAGTATTGGGAGGAGTGTTGCCAACAGGTCAAAAGGCATGATCTTTCCCATCTACTCAGCCCTGGTGAAGTCATACCTGGAGTACTAGGTCCAGTTCTGGGCTCCTCAGTACAGGAGAGACACAGACATATTGGAGACAGTCCAGCAAAGGGCCACAAACATGACTAAGGTACTGGAACATGTCTCCTACAAGGAAAGGTTGAGAGAGCTGGGACTGTTCAGCCTGGAGAAGAAAAAGTTCAGGGGGGGTCTCATCAGTGTATATAAATATCTCAAGCGAGGGTGCAAAGAGGAGAGAGTCGGTCTGTTTTCAGTGGTGCTCAGTGACAGGATTAGAGGCAATGGACACAGCCTGAAACACAGGACGTTCTCTTTGAACAATAGGAAAAACTTTGTTATTCTAAGGCTGATGTAGCACTAACAACAGGTTGTACATATGGAGGTTGTGGAGTATCCCTATATAGAGATACTCAAAAAGTCATCTGGACATTGTCCTGGGTGATCAGATTGAAGTACCCCTGCTCAAGCAAGGGGGTTGGAACAGATTCCTTCCAGAGATGCCTCCCTACCTCAGCTGTTCAATGATTCTCTGAATTAGAGCAGGGCTGTAGCCTTGGGAGTTTCTATGTCCAGGTCCTCACAAACGAAGAGAATCAGATCCAGGAGCAGCTGCTGGGCAGATCAAGCATGTGAGCCTTGTTACTTGAAGTAATCAGACTGCTCTCATGTATATATATATATTTGTATGGCCCCTCTAGTAGAGGAGACCTCTACTCTGCTCAGCCAGAGAAGAGAACAAGATGAAGGTGTTGGTGCTGCGTTCATGTGAGCTCTCTGTGTGCCTGCCTGTGGTCTGAGTGGCTGGCCATGTACATACATAGGTATGTGGTGTATTCAGATGCTCTGTGTGCTTGTGCATACTGGGAAAACATTTTAAGGCTAGCTACTTTTTGGACCTGAGGGTACTACAGTGGCCTCACCTCCTTTGGGCTTTCAGATCCAGCATATCTCATAACACATATCTGTTATTTTCCTGTAACAGAACCAGCTCAAATAAATTTAGAACTGTTAATTTTGTAGCTTCCCTTTATCATCTGTATCTTTGACTTGTTAGGGGTTTTTCTTCCCATCCTACTTCATCCATTCTGTAAAGTCACAAAGATGATAAAACGTAATGATACCTTTGCTCTGCTCAGTAAATATGGATCCAAATCTATAAAAACCCAAGAAGTTGTTATTCTTTGCTACTGCCAGCTACATGCTTCAATAAGAACTTCTGTTATCAATACTCCTAAGGCTTGTGAATCCTGCAAGAAGCCTCTGACCAGTTCTACTCCCCAGTATGCATAATGTAAATACCATTTCTTCTATATCCTAGATGTGCTAGTCTTTCTTAGGGGTATACATTTTATTCATCCAGATTGTACAGGGTAGTAACTCTATCATTATCAAAAAGTAGCTGTTTTCTTAATCTGCAGCTTGGAAAGTCAGCTTCACTAGAATCAACAATGCACAGAAAAATTTTGCCTGCTAGTATTTTTTAATGATTTTTCCTCTGCTTAAAAGCTCTTTTGTCTATCTCTTGAAGGTCCAGGATTCAGCAATCACACCCGGCCCAAAACAGAAGGGTTTTCTTAAGCATCATAATAATTTTTAAATTATTTTATCTTTTGCTTTAGCCTACGGTCTTTAAAAGCCTTTTAGTATATTCAAGTCATATTTTCAAACTTTTGTCTCCTGTTAGAAAGATAAAACATTTTATTTTTGCTTAGCTGAAAGCTGAGATTCTTTCTTGATAACTTGACTCACAAAGTGAGCTTTTAAGAGAAAAAACAAATATTGTAAGCCTCACAATGCAATAACAATGGATGGGGGCATGGCAGGGCTTTAAATTAAGTAAATATATATATACAACCAGGGCCACAGTCACTACAGTTTGGTGTCTCCACTTCATCCACATACAGAAGGAAGGCAAAGGAAGCTGAAAACAGACAGTAAACTTACTAGCAGGCACAGTAACATAATTGAAAACAAGGGACTACAGGTAAAAAAATCGTTTAAGTCAAATCATCAGTTTTACCCTGATAATTAAAAACATATATTGTTTTTTAAACTTTAAATTGCCACTGAACATCCCCACTAAAATCAAATGACGAAGAAAGGTTTCGGCAGGGTTTATAATGTTCTGATAGAGTTGGACCCCACTCTCCCCAAAATGAGAGCCATTTCCAGTTGCAGATGACTTCTAATATTTTGGGGATTTCTTTACTTTTAATATGGACAGCAAAAAGAAACCCAAAGTATAGCAAAATTCTCCTGAATTGCAACATACATTTTAGCAATAACTAATAGCTATTTCTCAGCTGGTCCCATAAAATACATGAATCAAAAGCCTTGGAAACTCTGAGATATATAACAGGTCTAGTCCAAAACCAGTTAAATGTCCCAAATAATTATTGTCTATTTCAGAATTACAGCAGGGGTACAATCTACAATGAATGGAGGGAAAATTGAGACAATTTGACTCAGGAGAAAGTGCTCAGGACAAAAGATGGCTGGGTCAGACAGACTAAACCATCAGGGTTATAAAGCACCATGGCAGTAAAAACTTCTAAATAGAAACTGTGCCCATTGTGCTAGAGTAAAATGTACGGACAGCTTAAAAGACAACAAATTAACCAGTAAAGTTACATAATGAAATTGGAGAAAGCAAAAGGCTGCCTACAGAGAACTGGGCAAACAGCTGTGCATGAGGTCATTCTGAAAAACAGCAAAGATTGAATCTACCTGACATAAAGTATTTCATTAATTTACATGTCAAACAAGAAAATAACATCTTCATTCTATAAAACACAGTATATTTATTTCAACACTTTACATTTTATGTCTATAAAAGGAAGATTTAATATTGAATGAATCATATAAGCATCTTATCCATTGCATGCACAGTGAGTTTTAAAAGCGAGATTGCAACTGATTGTGATGGTGGTCTCCACCTCTGCAGTTTCTCTTCTTCTGGCCTCACAGTGCAGACCTCATTTTGCCACAGGTCTCCAGGAGACAGCTGCCAGCTCTAACCAGCTTCATTAGGCTGGTGCACCTACTACCTCTATCCCACATCTTTGTGACTCCTCTGGGCATTTTCTAAAGCATCAGTGTTAAACGAGAAAAAAAACAATTTACTCATAAAGCTCTCCACATTCTTCTTCTGCTCTGCACCAGTCTTCACATCAGTGCTTAGAGCATCTAATACAACCAGAACAGATATACTTCAGCAACTCATTCTAATAAAATATTTCTAAATCTTGGCTGTAATAAGGTTTCTCTCACAGACTGAAATTCTCTCTTTCCGTTGAGGTAACTGAGATACACGCACTCCTTTTTACACCACACTTCAACCCAGACTGACCCATCAGATCTAAGGTACTAGAGATGATAGGGTCCACTGGGTCCATTACAGGCTTTGTAATGTACCATAACCTCATGTATTTTCTACTTAAGGTGTAAATAAAGTAAAAATTTTTGTGAGCTTTTTTTTTAAAATGAACTATGAATTAATGAACGTTTCTTTATTGTAACCCAGTTTAAAACATGTGTGTAGTGCAGTCATTTCTGATCAGTTCAGCTCTGCTGTAAGTTTTCTACAAATTACATACTACATTGCCACCTAGTGAATAAATTCGGAAATTCAGCTAAAAGGAGTGCACAGCAGTGGTTTTGTGATGCAGATATCCTTAAAGATTCGCATCTATGGCTCTTTTGTGATAGGTATGTGGTGTGTAAGCAGGTATTCACTGACCATGTTAATGTTTGTACCTGTGTGCGAGTTTGTGCATGTGTGCGCTGCCCTGCCTAATCACAATGGGCACATGCATAATTGATGGACAGAGGTTTTACCCTGTTAAAGATATGTATGCTGCCACCAATGTCAAGTGCAGTCTGTCATGCTTATCATCAAACCACCTACACCTAGGTAACACTAAATATGATTTGTCGAGTGATAAGGCAGTCCAAATTCTGCTTAGACAAACACCATAGCACTCATCAGACTGTGCTGGTTTACTTGGACTCTGCTACCAACGAGCTCACCTACCAAAAGATTTGCCATGATTTCTAAGATAGACTGCAGGGATAAAAGATCCACTGTAGAGCTCCTAGACTGACAAATTGCAAGTGATATCTTGACAAATACCACATGAGATTTCATGTCATGTTCAAGGCTGTTAAGAACTTGGACACGGCAATGCTAGACAAGAGGAGACAACATGAAAATGTGCTGATTAGAAACTATGAGGGCATAAGGCAGTGCTGTACTGAAAATATTTGAATGTACTCAATCACCCTGACTTGTTTCAGACACCATCTTTCTCACCACCACTCTCCACCAAGAAGGCAAGGTCATGACCTAAGAAGTTTAAGGACCAGTTTGTCATTATTTCTTCCAGCAGGAAACATTCAGTTCCTAAGCAAAAGATGACAAAATTAATTACAGGACAGGAATTGCCTGTTTGGAAAACTCCAGAACACTACAGAAAAATACCTGTTGGTATATTTTGTGACTGTCTATATAGAAGGACACATCCATAAAAAAATACAATTCCTAATAAACATGAAACAAGTGTAAATTATTAATAGTATATATGTGAACCCAGATGTTTTTCCTAGTATTGCTGATGTTGTAATTAGGATTTCACATTTCTGGAGTAGTACAAAAGCAAAGTATATTTCACTAGCAGCTGGAAATGGAAGAAGTTCCTTGCAATTATGTCTGTCATTTTAAGTGGATATATACAGGCATCAGGGTGCAATTAAGTGGTAAGCTACAATTTATAATGTTTTGTCTTGAAACCCTGCTTGTCTGCATGCACTTATATATTTACAATCTTTATTGCCCTCTAGAACTGTAGAGGACAATAGAGCCAAAGGGAGCTGATCCAGCCATGTACCTAATGACTAAGTCATTTGCTGATCAAGGGTCATTTTCAGCAGCATACTTCCTAAGCTGGATTCATTCTTATTCATATAAAATAATCAGAATGCAGTCAAATACATGCAGTGTGTGGAACAAGATGCTGCTTATGTTTCACAAGTTAAACAATGAAAAATGCTGCTCGGAAGTCCACACGTATCTTTCAATGCTGAATGGAGAGGAAGTTCCATGTCTCAGCTGGTTTTCAAGGGAATTTTATTATATATTTTAGATACATTTTTCAGCTTCTGGGTATTACATTTATTACATGGATTGATTTGTAATCTGTTTTTCTCCTTGACTGAAACCTGTTTTTATGAGTGAGAGATTGAAATAAAATGCTCTTTCATCTGCTGGTTCTTACAGACTGTAGACAGAATCATAATTTCATACTATGTGTAGATAGCAGGAGTCTATATTTGCTATTTCAAAGCCAAATATATGCAAAGTTAATGAACGTAAGTCCTTTAAACACAAGTAGAGGCATTGCTTATAACTCATGCTTGTTTAGTTCTAGGAGTAAACACTAGTCAAAGATTATATTTTTGTTGGTATATCTTTTAACAAACAAAAATTAATTGCAGAAAAAAAACCAGGTCAAGCTTCTAAAACTACAGACTTATTACACATTATCTGATCTATTTAACACTTGACTAATATTCCAGATTTTATATCAAATTGCTGAACAGACCTAGTCTTTATGTATTTTTACATACTTACATAGAAATAGATACGTCACAGATTGTACTACATTGCAGCAGTCCACACATGACTATGTGGACAGTTTAGAAAAAAATGCAGTGATAAAAATAGAAGCAGTTTAAGTTTGAAAACATACAGTAAAGAAGACTGAAACTGCTGAAGTGATAAACATCATAAACTGAGTTGACATCAGCTCTTCTTTAAAGGAGGTGTATTCTTTGCTAGAAAAAACACCTGAAAGAATGGCCCAGCCCTATCATACATTGATGGAGACATTTTTAACAAAGCACTGGAGGGTATTTTTGGTATTAAAAAATAACGCAGTCCCTGATTCTCTACACTTTTTTGGGTGGTTAGTAAACACAATTCATACTGATAAGAAGTGATATGCTATTAGAATGCATGTTTAATCAGAGCTAACTCTGATAATAACAATGAATAAAACATAATATGCAATTTTAGAAATTGAGTTAGAGAAAAGTGATGGTACTCTTTCAGTCATAGCTCATATGACAACAACCATCTTTGTCCCCAGAATGGTTTTACTGATTAAAGTAGCTCCCAGGTGGCACATTATTTAGCCATGATCATATTTCCAATACAGGGATTACTAAAATTAACAAATGTTAAAAAAGACTTTTAAGCAAATATTAAGAAGTATTTTCTCTTGAAGACTGTAAGTAGTTTCATCTGAAGTAATACTTCCTGGGATAAGCTTTTTGGACAAAATTTCATTAAATAATACATCACATAATAATCCATCATTTATGGATTAAATCGAAACTTAAATTAACAAAATAAATTTTACGGAAAATTTAGCCACATTTTGTTCAAATTTTTTATAACACAGGGCAAAGTCAACTCCTCAAATTTCAGGTTAATCCTCCCTGCTGTCATATACAGTGTAACTTGTGTTTTGATGAAAATACATTAAATGGGTATGTTTTCAAATACATTTTAGTTTTAAATTTTTTTTTTCCTGAAGAAACTATGCTTTACCAGTTAATTATGCCTTTCTGTTATCAGTAGTAGTAGTATTGGCATTACTATTTCAATAGCAATGCATGCAATTCTTTAATGGTGTACAAAAGATTTTTAGACACATTTTTTGCACATATATATCATTTTTTACAATAGACATAGAAAAAAATATATGCCCAATAAAAAAGAAAAAATTTTTCAAAGAACTTCATTTAAGGTGACATCGGTATGTAGAAAATGAAGAATACTAGGCTCTTAAGAAGCAGGCTGGAGATACTTCTGTCTTCCACACCTCAATCTGTATAGAATCTTTCACCATCTCTTTCACACTCTGTCTTCTCTAAGGTGTACTGCTCCTCCTTAGAGACTCTCACAGCCACACTAAATCTCAAGTTTTCATTTGTCTTCCCTAGAAATGCTCTGTAGCTGGGCAAGCCCTGGTGGATGCCTGGAGACAGAGTTCTTTAAATGTACTTACCTGTTGATCTTACTGATGTGAAAGAGACGTGGGCTCAGGTTGTTCTACACATCTCTCAAATGTAGAAGATGCTGATCTACAGCCCGTGTGTCGAGATAACTTTCTATTTAAGTTCAGGCTGTTCAGTTTAGATTAACATATTCACAGAATTCTTTAGGTTGGAAAAGACCTTTAAGATCATCAAGTTCAGATGTTAACCCAGCATGGCCAAGTCCACAACTAAACCATATCCCTAAGGGCCACATCAATTAGTTCACTGCTTTCTGTTCAGGGGATAATATTTCAGAGAAGCATCTTTGATTTAAGTCACTTGCTCAGAAACTAGCCATAGGCCAGGCCACACTTGCAAAGGGATTTGGATTCTTACTTCCTATTTTGTCTATAGTTTGCACATAGTTGGTAGTTTGGGAACCGAAGCATGAGTCAGGAGCTTAAAATCATTTTGTGGGTCTAGGCTAAGTCCATGACTGTACTGCAAATTGTCATATATTTGAAATGTCATATGGTACAAATATATATTTGTAAGTACTACATCTCTGGTAATTCTGCTTACAGGAGAGTCAGACATGATAAATTAGTCCCATTATGTGAAGCACCATAACCATGAAAATCCTGCATATTTTCTGGAGAATTAATTGTCAGTACAAGAGTTAACCCAAGCAAAAATACATCTATTAGTCTTAACACAGATTTCAAGGAAACAAGCTCATGAAGTAATTCCAATGGAATATGAGACACCCCTATATTTGTATGACTTGTGATAATGAATTTGAATTTGCAGATGAAATATAGTCAACTAGAGCCAGGTACCAAGTGGTAATGTATCTATAGCTCAACAGATATTCTATAGCTCAACAGATATTCCCCCAAGCTACACAGTTGTCCTTCATATACATGAAGAAAAGAGCACATGAGAGAACATGTAATACAACAAATATGGACAGATAAATAAGGGGAAAGCTGGTAACATTCCTCTCAATAAAAAATGTGAAGAGTTTACGCACATATATATATTTTAAGTGAAAATTTTTGCAGATTCTCTTTACATCCAAATCCAAACATCATTATTTCTATTTAGAAGCTTGATCATTTTTATCAAGTCACAAAAAAAAAAGGTGCCTGGTATCAGAGCAGCTCAAAATTAAGTCCTGTTTGGATGGAATTCTGTACAGTAACACTGTAGTTTCAATATGACATATCCAGCTTTTAACCAAGTCTTAGTGCTCCTTTAAGAAAAGTCTGAGTAATGTTATCACTATAGTGATTAACTAGGTTGTGAAATTTCAAATTTTGGAGTAAAATTAGATTTGCTTCTAAACAAGAAGTAGCTAGAGAATACTGGGAAAATGAACTGAAAATAAAGACTCTGGACTTGACCAAGTTTAGCTTAGTTATGTTTCTGTTTAATATTTTAGAAAATGTTTTTTCTGAAAAGGTGTATATTAATGTTTTAATGAAAGTCAAGACAATGTAAAGATGACCACAGACTATCACAAATTAATTCAGTAATTGCACACCATTACACGTATTAGACACCAAGGGAGTGGCAAGTCAGAATGTTAGATATGTGTTCCTTTTTTCTTAAATGTCTACCTAAGTTAGCCAGACATGTCCCTGCACAGTACAGAGTCCAGGCAATTGCCCTATGTGCCTTGCAGCTGAACAAGTGCTGCTTATGAGTCATTTACCAGACACTTCTCCAATGAAGCCAGTGGGGCCCTCCACAGCAGTAAGGGTCTAAAAGGTCAGTTTAACTATTATTTTTCACAATCTGAATTCATATTTATGTTACAAAAGCAATGTAGGCTCTCCTCCTAAGTCCAAAAAGTAATCACAAAATTAAAAACCTGCAGAGAAGAAAACATAGGAAGAAATGTTTTATTGACATTTATCTAGGGTATGTTATGAGTCTAACTCATAACATTATTCGAAAAGTGAATACCAAAGATGACAGTAAATGTGTGAAACAACTCCTTTCCCTCGAGAAAAAGCTTCTAGAATTTGAGAAACATTTATATAGAATGAAAACACAAAATCTGAAGCAAAATTCTGTTGTTGTTTCAACCTCCACAGTCTTCTTTACATTCTGTGTTGTTGCACTTGTGTGACCAGGAAAGATTGAGATTATTATACTCAAATAGCCAGGCTGAATCCTCAAAGTATGTAAATTAAGACTCACACTGGTTGCTTAACTCTTGGCTTGTCCCCTTGTCTCTAGACATTATATCCTATGATTTAATCAGTACGGAAAGTCAATTTCTGGCACAAAAATGAACTTAAAAATGGAGTCATAGCTCATAGCTTTGTATTTCTGTACTTTGTATCCCATCTTTCTGTACTTTGTATCTCTTTTTAAAATATAGTTGGTAAAATGTTATCAAGAGGATTTTTGTTCAAGATACTTATTTGTCAGTCTGAAGCCAAAAAATAAATAAAATAAAACTTATAACCCCCATGGTTAGTATCGGAGTCCAATGGAACTTGCAAAGGACAGTAACTGAATGGCTAGTACATTGCTGAAACAGATTCTCAAAATGACTTTGACCTGATTTGTACACTTCAAAGTTTTTCAACCATAGTTGAACTGAAATTTCAGTTTACAGTGAACATTATGGGGCTGTAATACCTTAGCAAGCTTTATGTGGGTGAACTTAAGAGACACAGAAACCAATATAAAACAAAAGGGTTGATTTGTACAATGGAATACATTGAACAAAAACCATAAAATGGCATTAGTGTGTCCTAACAAAGACTACAGATGAAAAACTCGGGAAAAGCACTGTGCACAGACATCACACAGTTTTATATTCAAAGCTGGGGCTTATATGCTATAAATTACCTCCTGAAGCAATTATTTATTGTTTTTCCACATTTTAACCATGAAAATATCAGTGTTGCATGTACTGATACACCCTCTATGCTAAGATAATCCTAACTAAGTGAGAATCCTGTTAAAAAATTTTCTTAAGCATACTCAAATCAAATGAAACAGATATAGACATTATAAGTTGTCATATTTTTAAATTAATATTTGTATAATATAAGTTTGTTGTTAACTTCCTTCCAATATCGGAAGTTTTAAGTCTGCTCATTTAACAATGTCAAGATACCTTTCAGACATGGCGGAAACAAACAGCAACTTGCCGTATTTGTCCAACAAATTTATTATTGCTGTGGATCACATTTATGAAGATATCATAAAGTTATAAGGAGTTATAATAAAAAAAAGAGTTCCAACAATGTAATGTGGTCCATTACATGTTCCACATGACAACTTTATTACTGCAGTGGACCAGTACAGCAATTACTAAAAGGAAATATATTATCCATAACTTGTTTTCAGATAGAATGCAACAATAGACCAAAAGAATAATGTAAGAACATGTTATTCTGTGACATATAATAGTTATTTTGAGGTTATACAGTAGGAAAGAAAGCTACTGTAATTTATAATCTGAATTTTAAAAAAAAGTAGTAGCAAAAGGAAATTTAGCAATGGAAGCTTGAATAATATTGTTATTATTGATGGCTGTTTGGGTTTTATAATTAGCATCTCTATTTTTTCTCATTATAGATATTAATGCTCATTAACATACTGTCAAAGATCAGAAAGTGTTAAGGTAGGACACACTGATGTTATACTCTGTACAAACTTGAAATGAAATTACAAGACCTTACAGTAGAAGTGGAAGAGAATACATAACACATGGAAAAGGATTGTTAGGGAAGGCATGAAAACCGTATGGGAAGCAGAGGTCTGGATAATTGTGTGATTCAAATTTTATACATTGTATGCAGGATTCAGGTGAGGATAACCAGGTAGCTTTGAAAATGTTTATACATAGCTCTTCTCAAGCATGAGAGAAGGCATAAGGGTCCTTCCTACTAGACTTGAAAGATAGATGATGGTCACTATGAACGGGGTTCAGTACAAATAAATATTTTCATCATTTCCAGTGTCATTCAGTGAATGAAAGAACATGTGTATTCTAAGAAGCCAAAAAAAAGGGATTGAAACAGAAAAAAAAAGAATTTTAAAAACTGAGAGAATAGTGCTTCTACAAATCTACTCAAAATAGAAAACCACAACACACATTATTTAAAAATATATTTTAATTAGCAAGTGGTAATCACACAGTTGATTACTTTTAATAAGAAAATCATTCTCATATTCGTTTTTCATGTATTTGTGTTAATATTAGTGTAAGTAAAATCAAGATAAAAATGTAAACAAATTACAGATATAACTATGATACTTAATTAGATTTCAAAGCACACTTACAGAAAATTTGAGACAGCAAAAAGGAGCTGGGCATGCATTTTTAAACAGATGGTGCTAGATAAGGTCACACAGATATAATTGAGGTCAGAATTTGGCCACTGTAGGAACAGACCCTCTCAGTAGAAGAGGTGAATTTCCTCCTGTGCTTTTCATTAATTACTCAGTGCCATCCAGTCAGTGTTGTCTGTTGTAGATCCTCTCAGTAATCCCTTGTCCATACAAGTTTTTCTCTAGAATATTCCTCCAATGTTATGCATTTGAACAAAAGTTCTCTTTGTGGAAACACTGATTTGCTTTTTAGCAGCAGAGACAAAAGTCTACTAGTATCATCATTTATCTTAGCCACAGTCTCTAAGACAACATTAAGTATTGGGGGATAAACAGATGAAGGTGTATTTCCATTGCTGATGAAGGAAGGACTTGTATAAAAGAACAGGTAATCTTTATGAAAATACAAAGAAGTTTTAAACCCAAAGGCAAATTTTAAAATATGTTATGTCAGAGACAGAAGATAAATCAAGAGCCCAGATGGATGTAGCAGAACTGACTTGTAGAGTTGTCTTGGACAGCTATTGCTCAAATTCTCCTTAGCTTCCAGCATGTAAAACAAGGGTTTTATTGACCTTGCTGTTGATTTTATACACTGTATCTGAGAGTAGTGTTTGCTTAGTGAGTGTTTTCACATACAGTATAAAAAAATATTATATTAAATAACTGTATACAGTAAAGCATAGACTCAAGATTGCATTTATTTCTAGCAGGAAGTCGTTCACATTTGAAAGCCAGTTAGAAAGCGTGCCACAGAAATCAAACCAACTGACTTTCTACATGAGCCTCAGAGCATAATGTTATGCTGTTTCACGTCATACAAAACATTCTCTCCACAGCTGTGCAGGCTCAGCCTGCAGATGCAACCATCACAGTCAATACTTGTATTTGAATGACATCCACATTAAAGTGGTTTTCTTTCATAACACTCCATTTTATCTTGCCAAAAGAAAACCGTATTTGAAAAACATTATTCATGTATCCATTTTATGAATGTATTTGATTATATTTTTTCTTTTTATTATTAAATTAATTTCCTGAAAATATTTTCCTCTCTTTACCTTCAGCTAACATTAATTCGTATCTGTATTTTGGCCCTTTTCCCTGGTCTAACAGCTTTGCACAGAACTACATGACAGAAATGTAAGCTGTAATATCAGAAATAAATCAGCTAACAGTATTTACCTGAGTAAAGGTTTCTCTAGACTACTTGTAGTTTTGCTTTTAGGAACTAGCTGAAACCAAGGCTATCGTATTAGTAAAGTCAAACTTAATACTGTATTTTAATTATTTTGTGACTTCTGTAATAAAAGATAATACACTTCCTTTGTGGCCACCATTTAATTTCAAAGTATTTGGAATGTTTTGTTATAATAAAAATAATATCACTTCAAGCTTTTTAAACCAGCTTGGGTGCATTCAAAATTTAGGCATGCTTACAAGCCTGAGCTTGTCACACATTGGATCCAAGTATCCCCTCTTAGTACAAATACAACACCAGCGACATTGCTGTTAAAGTGTAATTGAGTTTGGGCCATCATATATTGAAAAGGAGTAACAAGGATGAGCCAAAAGAGTATCTGAAAGAAAAAACGTAGTTTATATCTATGTCTTCTGCTAGAAGTAAAAGTCACCACATCCCTGAAAATGCCAAAGGATGGGTCTCTAAGCAACCTGGTCTAGTTAAAGATGTCCCTGCCCATGGCAAGGGCGTTGGAACGAGATGATCTTCAACGTCCATTCCAACCCAAACCATTCTGTGAAATACAAAATGTATTTTAATGTGCCCTGGACTTCAGCCTTTCCTGGGGCCTTTAACCTTCCCTCGCCACGACAGCGCTGCTCAGGGCCGGTCTCGCCACTCCCCCGAGCTCCGGAACCACACCCGCCCGCCGCCACAGCGCTCCCCGCGGCCGGGCCCTGCGCGCCTGCGCCGCCGCCGCCGCCTGGTTGGTGTCGGCCCAGCGGGGGCCGGGCCGGGCGGTGATGGCGGCGGGGTGCGGCGGGCGATGGGCGGCCGTGGTGGTTCTGATCGTCCCCCTCCTCTTGCTCGTTGTGTTGCCGCCACCGGGCGCAGCCTCAGCAGCCGCCCTGCCTGTAGTCATCAACACCTGGGCGTTTAGGACGGCCGCGGAGACAGGTGTCCCGGAGGGGGACTGGGGCGGGTGGGGCGGTGCTGTGCCGCGCCGCTCGCTGCCCTCCTGGTGCGTCCTCCCGCTAGAGGGGCCGCCAGGCGGATCCGGGCGTAGGCGGTGGCAAGAAGTTGTGACCCTGCTGCCGTCAAGCGGCGCTGGGTGCAGCGGGCCCGGGCTCTGCTGCCCGCCTGCCCTGTCCCGGGTCAGAGAAGCCCCGCTGCCGCAGGGACGGGCAGGCGCTTGGAAAGGGGCTCGGGCGCCGAGGCACCAGGTTACCCCTCATATGGGAAGGAGCTTGGTCAGGTGGTTCCCTGACTCCGAGTCCTGGTGTGGCCTGAGAGCTTGCAAGCAAATGGGTTAACTTCCCGCGCTGGGAAAAACGCGTTTAAAAAAACCAAACCAAACAAATCAGTAGAGAGGGGGGTTATGAACTGCGGATATGATAGATTAAGGGCATACTTTTGCTAATGTGGTTTGCACTCTTGTGGCTCTTTGCAGTGGTTTTTAAAGGTGCCCTTTTGAGATTCGTTCTTGCCCCCCAAGGATTTAGGTAGTTATGAATATTATTTTTTTTCAGCTCGATGTTTTGTGATTTGTTATTGACAGGCAAAGCACATTTTCTTATGGCAATGTAAATTAGTTGTGAGTACTGATTTTAAAAGACTTGCGGGTTATTTTATCGTAGTCGAGTTGTAAATAATGCCTTACTGTGGAATTCTTCCTTGTGAAATGGGTTACCTATAAAGCCTTGTATAGGTCAGAAATAAAATATACTCATGAAAACTGCAAGGCCTTTTGCAGCTTCTGAAAGCTTGTGTTAAGGCTACTGACAGCAATAACGGTAATAGGAATTGGAGCAATACTCCTCACACTGAAGTTTGTAATAAAAGATGATCATATGTGGAGTTGGATGCATGGCATTAAGTCTTACTTTTTCCCTGGTGCAGGAAGCTTCATGCAGTTGCATGCGGCATTTGTGATGGTAAGGCTTCTTGGGATGGTTTATTGCTGCAAAAAAGAGCTGTGTGCATTTGCTGCCTCCCCTGTGCTGGGTCTGTCAGATGATGTAGCACCAGAGCGAGCACAAGGAGGAAGTAGGACAGCAACTATCAGTACCAGCAAGCTTGTGCGCCTTGGAAAGTTTTACCTGGCTCCAACCTTGTGAAATCTCATATGTGCAATGCCTTCAGGCTCAGCATATTCAAGGCATGTCGTTTGACATGTCTGTAATGTCTTACAAAACTGCACCGTGATCTAGATTCTAAAGAATAGAAGACTAAGGTTTGGACAGGAGAATGGAGACTAATGTCTTATATACCATTTCCACTTTGGTTTTATGCTTACGTAGTTACTGATATAGATTTAAATCTTTTTATTCTGCAGCTGGACACTTACTATTCTCATATGAAGCTTTTGAGGGCTGCTTTTTTTGGTCTTTTTTTTTTTTTTTTCTGAGATGAAAGTTTTCTTTCCCCTTCTCTCTCCTCCCAGAAGGCTTTAAACAAGCAGTGATAAAGTAATGATTGGTTCTGGGCAGAGAAGGTTGTTTGATGTATAGAAGTGGTGATGGTTGTTAGTAAATAACAGAAGAAAAACTTTGTTTCTCATTCAGAAACACTAAACAGATATGAAAGGAAAACAATATTTAAAAAAGTGATGCTTTACATTCTTTCAGTTATATTTATATTTTGACTTTATTTCATCTGTAAGTTACGGTTTACTTTTGTTTATCCGCTTATGTAGTGCATCTGCATTGTGTCCGTCTTTAAAACATTCTTTAAAGTAGTAGTGGAGACTGTTTTCCCTGGTGACATTTAATGATTTGTGTTGATTATAGCTTGGAGAGTACTGGAGTCAGGAGGTTCTGAGCTGGATGCGGTTGAGAGAGGCTGTGGGCAGTGTGAGATTGATCAGTGCGATGGGAGTGTGGGATACGGAGGAAGCCCAGATGAAAGTGGAGAAACAACTCTGGACGCAATGATTATGGATGGGTAAGGAAACTACATGGAGGAGAGAATGATCCCTATAATTATTAGCACATTTAAGGGTTGTTACAGGATCTTGTTGCTTTGGGGCTCACTATGGGACAAGTTATATGTTAACTTGTGGAACTAGGAAATACACTGACTGGTAGGAGAGTAGGTTCTGAATCTTCATATGTAGTGTGGTAATCCAGTTCTAGATCTAGAAGTTGCAAAGCAGATGGTTTGTAGCATTGTTAGCTTTCCCTTTATATTCAATCCATAAATATTTCCCTTCTGGAGGAGTTGTCTTCTGTAGTTTATTTCTATTTAAAGCTGTCTTGGTTAAAGAGTAATTGCAAGTGTGTTGTTCATGTTATGAGTTTATGTAACAAAATAGTTATTTTACTGAAAATATTACTGTAGATGAAGTTATTGTTACTTGAGCAACATCTCCACGCCTGTGAAAGGAAACAATATAGGTAGGAATTTTTTCCCTACTAGTGTGATGCCATCAGCCTATGGCATAGAACAATTAAAGCATTATGTTAAAGGAGCAAGGTTTTTGATTTAGATGAGAACAGATCTTGTCTAGTAAAAAGATGTGCAATTATTCGTGTATTTTTAGTAAGTTTTAAATATTTTCTGTTTCCAGCAACACTATGGAAGTTGGGGCTGTTGCGGATCTCAGACGTGTAAAAAATGCAATTGGTGTAGCACGAAAGGTCATTGAATACACTAAGCATACATTATTAGTGGGAGAGTCAGGTAATTATTCCTTTAACTGTTTCCAAGCCATACCCTTGTCTAAAACACTTCCTGCTAAAATTGCCGTGTTTTAATCTTGGTTATATAGGTGGAAGAATTACTTGACAATAAAATCACTTTAGTCAAATAATTCAGAAGTGTTTATTTGCTCATTCTTTGTGTATGAAATAGGTTTATTTTTAGAAGAAAAAAAGCATAGTTTTATGGTTTTCCCACCAGCCTAACTGCAAATATTAACTTGTAATCCCAAGGCTTTGCTAATATCACTGATATCTGAGTTTTCAAAGATGATTTATTAAAAGACAATATGGAAACTGTTAGATGTAAATGTTGCATTTAAAACCATGGAGTAACTTTTTCTAAGGAATGGCAGAATTAATAGACACTGCAGTTACATTTTACTACTTTGGTATATTTTGAGCATGATTATTGCATTTCATAGTTTAAAAATATTAGTGAGAACTTGAATGAAAAAAATTACGTTAGAGGCTGTACTCTTAGGCACAGCAAAAGAGCAATAGCAAACTGGAGGTTGAGCTTTTTAAATACAGACTGCTGTTGGTAGAGTAATACCAGTTTCAAAAAGAGATGTTCCTTCCAGGGAGGTATGTGAGTAGTGAGCAGAAGGTTTCTTAGCTCACAGTTAAGGACTTTGAAAATGTACATACCTGCTCAGAAGGAAATTTGGAGATAAGTGTGGAAGTTGACATCTGAGCATTAATGGTGATTCAAGTGCTTTGAAATTGATAAGAAAAGATAAAAGGTTCTTGAAGAAATTAGTGTGTACAGAAATAAGTGCAACAGCGGTTTTTTGATGCGATCTTGGGAGGGGAGGACACTGTTTGACATGTTTGAAAAGAGAGACGTGCAGATCCTGTTTAATTTGAGAAGAGGACTAAGAGAAATTTCACAGGTGATGCAGAAAAAGAAATTAGTCAGGTGTTAAAAGCAGAGGAAGAAATACTCATAATAGTCATTTCCCCATCGTTGTTAGTTACCAAAATATTTTTAAACTTTGATCAGTAGAATTAGCAGAAAAGATAATGAAAGTGAAGAAGCAGAAGAATTAAAGTGCTGATATGAAATATGTTTTCCAACCTAAGAAAATAGGTCTTTGCATAATAGAGGCATGTGGACAAGGTTGTTACGCTGAGTCCTTGCTGCCAGTGAGAACTTCCTCAAAAGAAACTGTCTAACAGTAGTGGCAAAAGACAGAAAAGCCAAAGACTTATCTGAGTAAAAATTGGAGATGATGTTTAACGTTAGTGAATTAATCAAAGCAGTGGAGAAATTGAGGAAGAATATTTCTTGTGAAGAAATGTATTTTCTGTGGAAATTGGAGCTTGGATAAAAGAAACTGTAGTTGTCTTCATCAGGTGAAGATTGATACATATGAATCTTAAAAAATGCATATAAGATAAAGAACAGTTTATTTTCTAAGTAAAAATATTTATATTTTCACCAGAAGAGCTAGCTAGAATAGTAAACTCTTTTCATATAAATGCATATAGTCTCTGCAGGCATTTTTTTATTCAAGATACAAAATTGCCGAGGTTATTCCTTATTTTTCTCCCAATAACTAAATGGCACTTTTATTTGAATATACTTAGCGATATAATCCAGAGAAGTCTTTGTGCCTCCTAAAATTGCATTTTTATGAGTGGTTGACACTGGAGAGGAGGAGGAAGCAAACTGTGGCATGCATTAATTTTCTAGTCATCTGTTTGTCCTTGATGTGCTCAGTTATTATTTCCAGGATTAGTTTTTCCATTTTCTTCTCAGTGATCATGGAGAGGCTAACCACCCCATAGATCCTTGGGTTCTACTTCATGGCAGTGGTGTAGCTTTCATTGAACAGATACAGATAACTACACTCACCAATTCTTGCATTGTTAAAAGAGCTGTTTTCTCCGTTAGTTGTCTTAATTCTTTAGGGATGAGTCTTAGCAAACTATCAATAAAGCACATGTATATCAATGTAGACTGAATCTGGTGAGGGATATTCAGTGTAGGAGGGTTACAAGTGAGGGGAAAAAAAAGCCTCTATTTTGGTTATTGTCTGCCAAGAAATTTTCTTGTTTGTCTTTAATAGATAGGGAAGTTTCAGTGTCGGTGTGCCTGACCTTTTTCTGTTTTTTTCCTATCAATATTTAAACCATAATCCAAGTAAAAAGTTCAGAAAGTAAAAACGACCAACTCTGCTTTCTGGAGTAGAAACAATGCTTCAAAAGTTATGAAAGAATTCCTGACAAACATGCACAAGCACAATTTTATCCTAAAAAGAAAAAAACCCAAAAAAAACCCTAAACCCTGCCTATTTGTTCTAGAAATGGGAAAATAAATATCAATTTAATTGAAGCTGTCAGTTTTCCTCTGAGTGCTAAGGAACTTTAATTGTGTCAGTTTTTAAGAAAAACATAGAAAAGCTGTCCAGAAATAATTCAAGGCTTCTCTTAATTCTTGGACTAGATAAGCTTGTTCAGCTGTGTATTACAGTGACGTTATTATCAAGGATTGATAATATAAATTCAGGCATCAGAACCTAGCAACAGTATCTGTTACTGGTTAGTATCAAAGGTATTTTCAGCTAAAAGATGAAAGAACAGTTGATCTTTTTTCTTTTCCCTTTGCCTAACGATAAAAGTTACTCTTAGAAGTGTAGCATTCTTTCATTGCTTGTGTTGGTATTTCTTTTGCTCCCTTGGCTCATACGATATTAATTTTCAAAACACGTCGTCACTTTTCAAGCTGCAAGGAAGAAGCGTAATATGATGTAAGCTGGTGGATTGCTTTCTTCAAGTATCAGTGTTTTAATGGCAAATGTTGTGCTGCTGGGTTACTTACATTTCATAAGAGACTAGCTTTTTAAGGCAAATATATCTGTATCATTTACTTAAATATTTCTGTGACCCATACAGCCCAGACCACTCTTCCTACAGTTTATTTGTGTCCAGTTGATTAACAGAATTGAATTTTTCTCTTTCAATGGTAAAACTTATATGTATTAACATAGTTATAGTGAATTGAAGAAATTTGATATTGCCAGTGAAGGGAGAGGTTGCCACTGCAGTTGTACATCACTCTAATGGCTGATACTGCTCCCTGAAGGCTTATTTCTCATCTCCATAAAGGATGTAGACTTTCTTGATTTCTAAAAAGCATAACATGAATGCATTATCATAAAATGTATAAATCTGTGAATAAATCAATATGGGTTTTTTTGTTTTGTTCTTGCTTTTCAAGCCTCCCTGTTTGCTGTAAGAATGGGGTTTCCGTATGAAGATTTAACAACCCAGAAATCACTTTCGCTGTATTCAGAGTGGCTTAATCAAAGCTGTCAGCCAAACTACTGGAAGGTACAGTGCAACGGTGGCAGTGAAGAGGGTGTTTAGAAAGTCAGTAATGCAGCAATTGCCTCTTCCTTTTAGCTTATATTGAAGTTACACTTGACATGTGAAGAAAAAGAAGTTTTGCATGGAATTACCAAGCATTTGGTAGACTTGGGAATTGCATGTGTCTAGTTCTTATTTCTTAGATCCTGCTGGTTTTGACCTTGCTGTAGTAGTGTTTTGGTGTAGCAATTATTTTTTTTTCCAGTTCTTAATTGGGACAGGACTTCTCAAACTAAACACAGCAGTGTGTGTATTTTTAGATGCATGTATAAATTTCTGAAAGAGAATTTTACAGGAGTAATTAAGGTCTCTAAATAGTTAGTTGTGAGGCTTCATGCAGACCTGTGAATACATCAAATTAATGCAGCTGTCCATTAAATTTACCTGCTGTGGTGATGTTGGCTTGGTTGGAGGGGATTTTTTTTGGTTTGGGTGTTACAGATTTCTACATGTTTGTACGCTGTATTCAGTGTTTCTTGAATATGGAATGCTGCATTGCTGAACCAGTTTAATTCAGTTTTGATTTTTTTTAATTTTCAAGATATTTTCAATTGGGAAAATATCTTGAGTATGATGCTGACTTGACAATAATATCTTGACATTAGTACAACAAACTCATTTTGTCTGGTTGTTTTTTTGACTTGAAAATTTTCTTCATTTCATTGAAGAACAAGCTGACTTTTTTGTTTTCTTTTTGACCACTCAGTTGAACAAGGAAAAATCTTTAATTTTAACAACATAACTTTCTAGTGGGAAAACCTTTTTACTATATTATTCCAGAAATCAGTCTTTAAGCAAAACAATTTGTGGTATTTCAGTACAGCTGTATGTTTTAAGTATTGGGCATCCTGTATGGCAGATTATAGGTATTGATTGTAGTATTTTTAAATTTATCTGTATTGAAGTATATTATTTGTGCAAATCAAAAAATATTTACAGAATGTGGTACCAGACTCTTCAAAATCCTGTGGACCATATAAACGGCCTGGAAAAGTAACTTATAAAGAAGAACAGACCATCTCACAAAGAAGTGTTCAGAACCATGATACTATTGGTAACAACTTTTGGTAACCCTGATGCTGATTTTTTTCTCATTCCTCTACAGATTAAATCATACTAATTTTAAAGAAAAGTATTTCATATAGTAATTATTTCCTGTTTATAGTGGTTTCAAGATTCTGTTACTTATGTGTTAGGATGGAGTGCCTAAAAGTAAGATTTGTTTCTCTTTTTTTTCAAACACTGGCTGCACAGCCACTTGCTTCATATTTGCCCTTAGCTCTTCTTAGTTCATTACCCTGCTGCTTTTCTCACAGATACCTTGGCATAATTGCTTGGACAGCTGTGGATGCTTAGAAAACTGATTAAGAATAAAAATAATTATTTTTATCTTGATTATGGTGTTGCTTTCAGAGCAACTTAAAAGGCATTACGGTGGTGGAAGAAATGAGTAAACAGGTAGTCCTGTTGCCAACTAAAAGCAATGTTTGTCAAACACTTCTGAAATTTTTAGAACAGAGTTTGCTTTCATTTGTCTTCTGTTCTGGCTTTAGACTAAATCACTAAACTTCTCCAGAAATTACTATGCTTAGAACAGGCTAGCAGTAGTAGACCCAAAAACTTCTAATAGTTTACTGATTGAGGACTGTTAATTGCTAAACCTACAAGCTGGTTAAGAAGCAGATCAGACAAAGGAGTAGAGCAGTTACAGATTCATGTCTTTTAAAGCTTTTTACTGTGTAGTCTTGAAACTAGCACTC
The DNA here is from genome assembly GCF_009829145.1 of Chiroxiphia lanceolata. Taxonomy (NCBI): domain Eukaryota; kingdom Metazoa; phylum Chordata; class Aves; order Passeriformes; family Pipridae; genus Chiroxiphia; species Chiroxiphia lanceolata. The sequence goes on from NC_045640.1 coordinate 36,774,040, forward strand.
TTTGGTTTAGTTTGGATTTTCCTCAGTAATGCAGAACTTTTCACCTGATGGTATTTGCAATACCAAGAATTAACAAGTTATTTCAAGTGTGAATCTTTTTTCTTTGCTTCTAGTTCACCCTACTAATAACCAATTAATATTCTCCACAAGTTGGATAACCCCCCAGATTCTTAAGTTGATAGCTGGTTTACTTTACTGGGGTAAACAGTCTTTAGTTAGTGCTGGAAAACTCAGAAATTGTGGAGTGTCAGGAGAGGGGAATCTGGTAAATACAACTCGAGAACTGATGTATCATTAAGTAGTTGTAAGCTGTTTTGTAGTAAATGGCAGTGTTTTGTATTAGTATTTCAAGTTCTCCCACCCCATTGTTTTATATATGAAATGTCTCTGTGACTAGCACATTTTGAGAACAGTCTTCATTAATAATGCATTTAAGACATTGGAAGGATCTAATGTCCTTCCAGTCTTTTTACATAGGACAGAGAGTCAGTGCCTCTATGCTTTTAGCTTCTACTGGTCAGGAAACTTGTGTAAGAAGTAGGTACTGCCTATTAAGGTCAGAGAACCAGAATTCAGCTCATCACATTCTGCTCCTTGGCTCTCACTTTGTATTGCAGTTTTATACTAGCAGCAATTTATGCCCTCTCTTGCTCTGTGGAGGTGAATTCTGGCTATATGGAGAAGGAGCTAATCCCAAATCCTGTTCCAAGTGACAATCTAAACTTCTCTTGTATGAGGCAGTGGCTTTCTTATCAGCACAAAATTAGCAAGGGGTAGGCTTATCCATCCATTTGGTTGCCTGTCATGTAATTCAAGTTACTTTGGTAGTCAGTATGTCACCGTCTGCCAAATTAAGCTCATCCTTCTGATTTTTTTAATTTCCTTCAAACGCTATTTATAATTTCCTTGATGCTTGATGTAGTGACACCAGGTTCTCTACTGCTTAACATAGATGTATATCAGGAGACATTGCCTGCTTGGGCAGAAGTAACATACAGCTCTGAACAGTGTGGCACTCACTATTTTACATTCTTGTTTGAGCTCTTGTAATACATCCTAAAAGTTTCCAAATGTCTTTTAAAACGAACATGAACATGTTTTCCTTAAGAGTACAACTCTTGTATTTCAGTATATCAGTAATTTAAATAGTCTGTGTGTTGTGGTTCTTTTTTATAAGCATAGTACCAATTAAATAAATTTTTTAGGAATGTTTCTGAATATGTTTCATCCTATTGAAAATCTTAGGTATGGTTGTAATTGGTGCGAGTGGAACCGTTGTTTCTGGGACATCTACTAATGGTGCAGTCCACAAAATTCCAGGGTTAGTATCTCTGGTTTTACAAAAAAATTTTTTCTCCACCTTGTTTCCTATGTTAAGCTTGTCATGGTGTTGTAAAACATTAACATTAAGATCACAAAATGACCTTACTTATTTCTGTGCACTGCCATAAATCCTAATGCTGATTGAGTTGCAAGATGATTTGTGTGTGTTCGAGGGAATGCTTGTTTGTCAGCTGGCTTTATTCACCATACAGAGACACAAACAACTGGCACAGTTTTGAGACAACTTATAAGGCAAGGCACCAGAGACAAATAAGCATTTTGGAGAGGTGCAGTCTCCAAAGAAATGTACATAAAATCAGAGCCCCAGGCTTGTATTTTATCCTTGAGATACTTTTTTTACCCAGTTAGAATTCTTTTCTGTTAACCAAGTCAGACAACTTCGGGATTTAGCAACAAGTTATTGAACATATTAATGTCCCCAGCTGCTTACTGTTGCCCACAGGCTAAACCTCACTGGCCTAGTTATAGTCAGTCTAATAACAAACAGTTGTGCATAGGAGGTGGATTAAGCCTCAGGTCAGTCAGGTTTTCACAGATCACTCATATTGGTAGTTTTAAGATAAGACTTCTGACTGCTGTGGAGTGACCTTTTTACCTGTTCTGTTCTCCTGTGGGTTTGACACTAAGTCAGCTGGAGGCAGTAAGGCTGACAAAGTTGGGTTTTTATTTTTATTGTTCACTACAGCCGTGTTGGAGATTCTCCAATAGCTGGAGCAGGATCTTATGCGGACAGTACAGCTGGAGGAGCTGCAGCCACTGGGGATGGTGACATTATGATGCGCTTCTTACCCAGGTTTGTCCTTAGGGCAGACTTTGCCAGCTTTTCGCAGCAAAATGTGGGCTTTGCAAATGCAGTAATTGATTAAACTGCTGCTGAAGTGGGAGTAGAGGAAGGAGTGGAAGAGGAAAGAACAGTAGCAGTATTAAGTTATTGTTATAATGTGTCTTAAAAGAAGAGACAAATATCTTGATGACAGATTCCTTAACGCTGCCAAGCTGTGAGCAAACAGGCAGCAGGTAATGAGTATATTTCCAACCTATATGCTTTTTAACAGAACTGATTAGCTTTCTCCTCCAAAGTGTTTTATTATGTGGGAAATAAGTATCATAAATTGTAGAGAGGAGCAGGCGTGGGTCTCAGATTATTCAGGTGGGGAGGTGTCACCGCAACAATCCTGTGTAATTGCATCTAATTTGAAACTGAAAGAGGTGTTTTAGTGCCATCATCGTGGTTCTATAAACTGTGTAAAATATGGCTGTTTTCATCACTGAGTCTTGAGAGTCATCGTTATGGGTCAGTCTCAGGAATGAGTTATGGAAATCCATGCTAAACATAATGGGCTTTGATGCTTGAAGGACTATATAGAAGCTCAGGTGCTTTTTCTGAAACTCTGGCAGCTAAGAATGCCTGCTAGCTGTTGCATATTCACAAATGTCCTCAGTGAAATTCAAGCTGTTCCAAACCAGTCTTGAAGTAAATTATCTGTCCTGTCATGGCAAATAACAACAGCAGTAGTTAGTTGAGCTGCACCATGAGCTTAATCAATAAAAACTGATATTACACTTTAGCAGCCTGAAGTATTTGGCTGTAATGCTTAAAAGCATTTTGTGTTAGCACCAGTGGGTTTTAGAAAACAACTCAGCCTAGATGGTTAATCACTGCTTCCTTGTCGATAAAGATTTTTACTAAATCCATGTTACCTAGATATTCCCACATGGAAACAAAGACTAAAGTTGACCTGCCAGAAGTGAAGCAAGTGCGAAATAAAGGGCGAAATTGCTAATATTTGCTGTCTGCCTTCTTTGCGATAGTAATTTCTTACTGAGTTTTTGATTAGTGAAGAGACCCCTGTGAAATATAGCTTTATATTCTGTCAGTTTTCTTTAGATAAGTTGAACTTATTTGATTGTTAGAATAAGTCAAAGATAATAGGAAGTCTAAAATGCAAGAGAAGTTCTTTTCTGCAGTACTTTGATAACACCTGTAGGTAATGCTATCTGTATATCTCTTAGTGTAGCAGGAGTTGGTGTTGGTACGTGCATCTTTCATCAAAGCAATCTAATGTTGTTTGCTTGTAAGTTATATCATATGTTGTCATTTAATCTTCAGGTTCTGAAACAAAATGGCAACAAAACTAATTTTTTTACCTCTGAGGATATTTTTGAAATGCAACTGATTCATCTCAAGCATTTCCCATATAGTCATTTGTCTAATGATACTGTAGATAAAAAGAAAGTTCATTTTGTTCTCTTTCATTTAAACTAAGATATTTTTTCAACTTAGTTTGCAAAGAATTTAAAAGTGTCTCAAAGTCTTGATCAAAACATTGTACCTTCATATTCATAAAATAAAGAAAATGTGTCAGTTTTGGTGTTTTCAGAAACCTAATTTTTTTCTGAAATTTTTTTTTTTTTTTAATGCATACTGAAATCAACAATTTATTAGTAAGGTAATATTGGAGATCAGTTTTCTTCAAAAAGTTTTCTTAACATTAGCCTTTTTGAAAACTCGTGATCACTTCTAATGTCAAACTCAATGAAAAATAGAAGCCGCTAACTCTTCAACAGCTTCTTTGCATTCTTTAACTAATCTTTTGCTTAGCCTCTTCTGCAAATGATCAGAGTTATCTCTTGGCTTGATCCTACCATAGAACAATAGATGGTATAGATGACATCTTGCAGTTCCTTTTAGTCCTGTTTTTAATGACTTTTTATGTAGAACTTAAGTAATTGCCAATACGAGATGGCCTAAAAATTACTTACCGTGTGTTTTCATTAGTCAAAGAAACCAAGGTCTCTTCAGTGGTATTTTAAAATATATAACCTGAGTATGGCTAACTGTCTGGGTATGGGGTCGGGTTTTTTTTAGTTATCAAGCTGTGGAATATATGAGAATGGGAACAGACCCAACAGTAGCCTGTCAAAAAGTCATTTCCAGAATCCAGAAGTATGCTCCAAAGTTCTTTGGTGCTATCATTTGTGCCAATACAACTGGAAGTTATGGTATGTATTTTGCTTTGCAGGCAAAGGTGCTTAACCCTTACTAGATCACAGAAGTACAAAACTGAAGGTGGATTTTAAAGCAGAAGTCTCTATTCTTTGAGGACTGAAGTAATACTGGCCATTTGTAGTACTAAATGCTGGTTACCAGGGCAGCTATGTCCTAGTGCGAACTGGGGATACTGTAATTTTCCTTTGCATTTTGATGTCTTGTATTTACACAAAATTTATGGAAGGCTTAGGAACAATCAAAAATATTTACAACCTTGATGTGTTTTCCTGGACTGCATATGGTTAATTTGAAGGTTTTAAAGAATTCTGATGCTTTCCCTAGATGTGGCATAGGGGAGGGAGAATGTGAATGTTAAGCATGGCTTCAAAGCTTTCCAAGAGCAGTCATTGTGCCAGGCATCTCATTAGTGAATTCTTAGATCAGTATGAAGTACAATTTGCTAATCAACATGGATTATTTAGTTAGACTGCTTATTGCTGTTCTTTGATCTCTTACTTCCCATAGTTCTGTGTTTAAGAGATTAGTGTTGAAGGAACTCATTAAATTAATCAGGACTGAGAGATATTTTCCTAACTTGCATTACTTTTTTGAATTGTATTATAAGGGCATTAATTGCACTACAGCAGCCAGTAGTACTGTATTTTAACTTAAATACTTTCAAGATGTCTTGGGTTAAACAGATTGTAAAAGAATAATTACACCATTGTAGTAGAATTCGTAACTGGGTCTTTAGATGATAAAATACAATGACAGAGACACTAATCCCAAATGTAGCATGTTATAATTTTTTTTTCTTTCTTTCCTAGGTGCTGCATGTAATAAAATTCCAGGATTCACTCAGTTTCACTTCATGGTTTCTAGCCCTTTACTAAGTCGACCAACTGAGCAAGTAGTAGATTGCATTTAATTTCTTTTGTCCTATTAGCATCTCAGTTTGGAAGAGGAAAGTGCTAAGGTTCCCTAGGAGTTACTTTTTAAAATGGTTGTTTCAAGCATCTAATGGCTCATATGGTCTGTTTGTTTTCCTGGGGACTGAGTAGCTAAAAGTAATGAATAGTAACCATTGAACAGGACCTTTGCTTTGCCATTTAAAAACATATTTGTCAGAAATCTCGAGTAAAGGGCTGCAACTATGACTCTACACAGGAGACATATTTTGAGACTACTTAATTCTCTTTCTAAGATTTAGTCTAGGTTTCCTTTTCTCTTGAAAATAAAATTGCATAAAAATGCCGACAAGCAAGGAAAGGGGGTTGAAGAGTAGTGGAGACTATTTCAAAGCCTTAATGAAGAGATAAGAAGCGTCTCCTTATGGACCATTCTGACTTGTTTCGCAACAGCTGAGAATACATTTGAATAGAGAGAACATGCAAGCATCCCTGGTAGTACAAACCTTCAAGGAATATTATTTGACTCTGACTGAATGTGAAGACAATTGGAAATCTTCCTGTCACCTGGTTTCTGTAGTGGAAGTTAAGTTATGAATCATAGTCACAGTGATTTCTTTGTCACTAATATGCTGTGCACTTGCCCTTTCCTGTAGCATATTTACCCCTGCAAAGGAGCAGTTGAATACCTAGAGTATGACAGTTACCTACAGTTTGGGTTTTGTCACTTTCTGTGTCTAGAGACAGAAGGATTCATTTGTAATAGAACTCCAGGATCATGAGGATTGTTCCATAGGTATTTGAAAATCTGTTTGATTATTCTCTTAACTTGGCAGCCTGCTGATCATTTGATTGAATCTGTTAAACTTGAGCTAGGAAAATGTGAAAGGTGGGAGCAAATAAAATGAGTGTGTCTTGTCACTTTAATTATTCTTTGTCTACTTGAATAAAATGATTGGGTAATAAAAGTACACCTTAATGTATGATGTATAAGTAAGTTTGTTTAGATGCTTGTGTACCTTAGAGTGATTGTTCCAAGTTGGTATCTTTAAAAGCTGGAAATAAACCACTCAAACTAGAATAGCTATTTTCAATGGCCTGCTGTTGAAATTCATCAACAAAGTGATTTATTCAGAGGATTCGCTTCTGTCACTGGGTCTTCGTAGCATCTTATAGCACAGAATTCACTGCAGGCCACAATAAGCTTTTATCAAGTGAAGCTCCAAGTGAGTATATCTGTAGTGGTTTAAGATAAGTTTTTTACTTGTCCTACTTACAACGTTCTGCCATGGCTGCTCTGTCTTCAGATAACTCAGGCAGTCAAGTGCAAATAGATTAATAAAATCCCAGTGATTGTTACATTGAAGATTGCATTGTGGATTATAAACATAGGAGGTTCAGTACTGGGTGTTGAGCAGTAATTTCTCAAAGTGTTGCAGCTGAATCCACCAGGACTCATTCGTGAAAGAGGTTGGGAACATCCATGGCACGCTTTCTCGTGTGCTTATGTCACTGTGCTGGCTAGTGTATGGCAGTGGAGGTTATGGGTGCCCTGAAACAGTGTACCTTGAAGTCACTGTTGCAGTGCTAACTCCCTGTGTAGTCAGCTCCTCTGTGCTGGATGACAGCTGGCTGAACGTGAGCCAGGTAGCCAAGAAGGCCAATGGCATCCTGGCCTGTATCAAAAATAGTGTGGCCAGCAAGACTGGGGAAGTGCTTGTCCCTCTGTACTCAGCACTCGTGAACCCACACCTCGAGTGGTGTGTCCAGTTTTGGACCTTTCACTGCAAGAAAGACACTGAGGTGTGGGAGCTGTATAGGTAAGAGCAATGCAACTGGTGAAGGGTCGAGAGAGTAAGTCATGTGAGGAGTGACTGAGGGAGCTGGGATTGTTTAGCCTAGAGAAAAGGAGGCTCAGGGGAGACCTTATTACTCTCTACAGCTACCTGAAAGGAGGTTGTAGCAAGGTAGGGATCAGCCTCTTCTCCCAGCTAACTAGAGACAGGACAAGAGAAAATGGCCTTAAGCTGTGCTAGAAGAGGTTCAAGTTGGACATCTGGAAGAATATTTTCACAGAGAGGGTGCTCAGGCATTGGAATGGGCTGCCCAGGGAAGTGGTGGAGTAACCACCACAACACTGCAAGTGTTCCATAAATGGCTGGATATGGCACTTAGTGCTACAGTTTAGTTGGCATGGTGGTGTTTGGTCAAAGGTTGGACTTGATCTTGGAAGTCTTTTCCAACCTTAATGATTCTGTCTTAATTACTTGTCTCCACGAGATGTAGATACTAATCCATGTGGTTTGACAATGTAGGTTGTTTTGTTATGATGAATTAGTTAAAATGAACAGGTTAATTTTTGTAAATTATTTTGATATATTTTTGACAGTGTATTATAATATTAAGAATGCACCATTCTGATGCTATGGGCAGAATTCTGAATTAAAAAAATAAAATGCTTAATATTTTGTCTTAAAAATATTTCTTTAAATGTTACTAGTGGTGTTCTATTATGCTTAGCAGACACATTAATTTTTTTAAGAAAGATAAATATCAAGTAGAAACTCTTGCCAAAAGTTCGTTCCTCCACATAAGTTCCATTAAATTTACAACATTGCTTATGTCTGATCTGATGACTGCATTTGCAGATTGCATTAGTCATTATGGAACGTCAGGGTAACTGAACAGGAAAAATGCATCGTGATACTCTGTCACTTTAATTTTTTGGCTCTTTATTGTTTCAAGTTTCAAATGTTTAAGATACTTCTCTATTGAAGGTTCAGTAACTTGAATTCACAAATGTGAATAGTCTCAGTTACAAATGAGCTTTTTGTCAAAAATTGACAGCTTTTTGTAATTTTTTTCCTACTGATTCATTTCTTCTAAAAGAAATTAAATTATATATATATATAGACATTTACAGGTTAGAGTAGTATTTCATACTATTATATGAAGCAATCATAATGTTAGATAAGATTGTAATTGCAAAACTGAAGTGAGAAATATAAACTAATTTCTCTCACATAGAATTTTAGGTCCTGAATGTTTATTCTTTGAAAGTCTGAAGAATGTTTGCCTTCATGTTAATTTTCACAGGTTCTGTTACCACATTCCTTTTGCTCATGGCCTTCACTTTAATTGTGGTATATTTTCTCTGTTGTTTTGTGGGACCTTGACAAACTAGATTCTCTTCAGGACTCCTTCTTCTTTGTCGGTTTTTCAGCAAGTTATTTTCATTTGTAACCCAAATTCTCCTGCATGCCTTCCTGCCCCTCACTCCTGCTGCATGCCAAAGTAATTTCATCCGTGGCTTAAATTACATTTTAGGATGACTTTTGTTAAGGGTCAGTGTTGCATACTACTGATGCCATTTTACAAAAATTTCAAAAATTTTTTTGAAACTGCAGCAATTTGTAAAGTATTCTCTGGTCTGTCTAAAGCCTTCTGCCCCGTAAAGGTATGCTGCTTTTCCTACCTCCCTCCTCTATAATCAGAAGAATCCTAGTGGTGTTTTTCCTGTTCTGCTGCCATTAATGGTGCTTTATACTTTCTTCAAATGTGGAGTTTGTTTTCTAAATGTTTTCTCTATATTAATTTTGCTTTCTTTGCTGTCAGCAGACCTGTCATAGCAGCTTTCTTGACACATTCTGACTACACCCATCCAGGTTCAACAGTCGGTTAATTTTCTTTCTGAAGTTTACTTCGTACATGATTCATACACAGTCTGCATGATGTAGAAGTATAAAGGAACTGAAACTTCTCGTAAATTAATATTTTTATCTGTAGCACTTCTCCTGAGCATTGAGGAACAATGTAGAACTGAGAGTTTCCTACTTTTCCTGTGTAACCAGTTCTTTAGTTATGTGGTTTTTTTCTGAAAGATTTACAGTAATGGATGTAGTAAAATATTATAAATTAAAAGAGTGGATGTAAAAAGTATTATAAACAAGTTTAATTCATATGCAGTCAAGTGTGTTTTGCTAATTTGGTTGTTACTGAAGACTAATTTGTATGTTATAAAGTAGAAAATAAATTACGTTGGAGTAGCTTCATGTTAATGAACTGTAGCTATTTAAGTTCAGTCTGTATCCATTATTTCAAATCTGTCAACACAAAAAGGCCTGTGATCTCACTTCTCAGCAAGAGTTATGACAGTTTTTGTTACTGCTTAGTGACAGTGCTAGCCCCAAAATGGTTTTTTCAGGGTAACATCACTTTGTCACATGAGCTTAAGAGTTTTTATCAGCCTTTAACTGATTTCTGCAGTGCTACTTCTCTCTGCCTACTGTGTTTCTTTCTTGGAGATTACTGTTCCAATACCAGGACTGGCAGATCAGGGTGTGCTTCATGCCAGATCCAGCAGTTTAATCTCTCTGACCTCCATCTTGCACTGAGAATAGCAGTTGCCTGCACCCCATTCCATCGGCTCTGCTGTGGGGTTTATAACTTCTGAGCAGCAACAAACAGTTCCAAGGCAACTTGTTTCCTGGGGGAGTATGCATCAAGAGTATGTATCATACCATCCTTATTCCCATGACTTGACCTCCAAGACTCATAGTTACAGCAGTGGTAATAAAATCCACAAAAAGCAACTATAATGAACAGGGAACAATTAACTAATAGTGAAGTGCTGAAGACAAGGTTATATTTTAAGATTGTTCATCTCTCGAGGATGGTTTCAGCTGGATAAAGATTTTGCTGCCCCAAAAGTGTTGGTACTACCCACATCCTCCAGTATGTGTTCTCTCTTCAGTTATGCAGGTGGTTCTGGTGATTGTGCAGCTCCACAAAATGTATCAGCTTGCTGTCTGGCTGAAAACTATTATTTTTTTTCTTTTTTAGAATGTGAGTAAGCAAGCTGTTCTGTTTTACCTTACGGCCACACAGCTGCTAATACCAACACAGAGTAGACTGCAGGAATATGCAGGAGGGCACTGAGGAGCATGGGAAACAATCCAGCTGGTGACAGCACATACTTAGTTTGGCAGAATACTCTTCAAAATTTTCCTGTAGACTAAAGTAAGGTGCCTGTCTCTCTGCAGGTTTCATGATTTAACCCTCAGGCTAGATGCCTATTTACTATTTCTCCCCAATAAAATCGGTAAAAGACATGAGAGTCAGGGAGTATTTTTGTGAACAGGCTATTGTCATGTTTCCCATATTCTGTCTGCTGTCATGCAAATACTTAGTTATCTACTATAGGTTTCACATTTTCAGGATGGGAAAGTGCAAAGTCCCCATTCAAGTTTTTTCTGATCACCACCTCTTAAAATGTGATTTTGAATTTCTAGTGCCTGAGAAGGCTTTACAACTTAATCTTATACTTAGAGCATCTGTTACTACAATGCTTTATGAAAATGAGAACCATGAATTCAGTCTCCTTGACTGGCTATTTAATTGAAAGTCACTGTGAAATGTGCTTTGTGTTAATACCACTGTGTTTTGGACAGACTATGATATTGGACTTGAGGGGATTTCTGTCACAGGGATGCCTGGTTACTGAATCACAAAGAATTTTAGGGAAGAGACAATCACTAATATACTCAGTGGAGCTAAGATAACATCTGCAGGCACATTCAAGAATAGAGCTATAACCCTGTAACTTAATTTGAAAAATCAAGACTCTTTCAGACTTGAGAATAGAGGTTTGATCTTGCATAAAGTTGTACTTTTATAAGAATAATGTAGTGCCTTACTATGAGAAATGTAAGTGCTAATTCCAGATAAATATTCCAACTGTCATTTATAGTTATCATTTCTGTACTTTGGTCAGGCAAGCAGCTATTCATAGTATGCCAATCAGTGTCAACCATTATGCTCTGCTTTGTAGCTGTGATTTTTCCAGACTTGGCATTTGGGAATAACTTCGAATGCATACTAGAATTGGAGGCAATCCGGTCATATAATAGACCATCTCATGTAAGTGCCTCTAAAGTATTACTCACAGCGAATAACAAAATCACTGAACAATACAGAACTACTGATCAGTGTGCAAAGATTAGAGTACTCCATCCTTAAAAAGGAAAAAGTTACCCTTTCTTGGGAAAATCCAGAAGAGACCTAGGTACCAGAGTCCAACATTTTAAGCTTTATGAGAACCTGTGTGCTTTGTATCAGGTGCTGCTTTCTATCTTTGTAGGTATCCCACATCTGTATGTGTTTCTGTTAGTGGGGTTGCATAAAATCAGAAGCTTCTAATGCTAGGAAGCTAACAGGCCCTCAAGCTCCAGTTGTTCTAACCCCAGGGCCTCATTGGATGGACTTGCTGGCACACTGAGTGCTGATCAGCAGACAGTGAAACATGAAAATCTATGTTCAAATAATAAACCTGCTTGATCCTCCTAGAACACTGAGGCCAAAGAATCTTTTCCTCTTTATTTTCCTTTAATAAGTAGTGATTCATTCATACAAGGTGAAACATGAAATGGTGAGAAAGGTAACGTGAAGATCTGCTTCACTGGGAAGATGGAAGAAAGATTCCATGAGGAAACACACCCTGACATATGTCTGTTCCTGTCAGTACTGGTTAGGTAGCATGTGGTACCAAGCATGTGGTAAGCATTCCTTGAGTACCAGCAGAGCTCAGAAAACAGAGAAGGTTCCTGAGCGGTTCGCTAACAACAAGACATTAAGGGCAACTTTCTGGTGAGTAAAAATAAATGTAGATTTCTGACATCATGAATCTTCTATCAGTGTGGTTCCTTAAATTCCCATCTATTAAATTTTCATAGTAACAACTGTCTGTTCCAAATGATGTTATAAAGGCACATGACTTAATTCTGGATGACTAACAGCATACCTGTCTCATGCTGAATCACCACAGAATTACAAACTAGGCATTCTGTCATACCTATGAAATGAGTAAATGTTATTCTCAAACCGAAGATGTGAGATTGCCACCCTAGGCACAACCCTTCCCTTTATGCAATCAAAATGTCAGACCTACCATCCCTGTGTGGAGAATAATACAAACCTCTTCCTGTGACACTGTTATCAAATTTCGATATTTGCAATGATGTTCTGGCAACATTAGCAGCTTATCCATAGGAGAACAATTTAATAGTTATCATTGTAATCCGAGTAATTAATTAATGATCAGTAAATCTTTCTTACATTCGAGAATGTTTACTTTAGCCTCATAAAAGGGTTACCAGGACCTATGTTCAGACATGATGCTCTGGGGTAAGCTATCTGGTAAAGCAGTGTTACAACCTGAAGAGAAAAGTGGATGTGCTGCACACTGGTTTAGGTGAGAGACTGTAATTGCTATGAATGGTAATCATGTAATCATATGGCCAAGCACATATATGAAATATATGTTTCATATATTTTATAACTGAAAGAGCTACATTCGTTAGTTCTTATTGCAGGGAATAAGTGGGAATTGTTTTGTTTTCTTCTGCAATCTGAGTAAATATTTTCTTGAATCCTGACTGCCTTAAACTCACACCTTATTTGGAGAGTCTTGTAAAACTTCTGGAAAAAATTTTAGCTGTTACTAGTTAAAAAAAAAAAAAGAAATTAATATTAAAAAAAAAAACAAAAAAAAACCCAAACCAAAAAAAAACCTAACAACAAAACAAACAAAACCACAAAACAAAACCAATCAACTCAAAGCAAAACCCAAAAAATAGCTGGACTTGCTCAAATGCCAGAGAAGAGAATGAGAGGCATCAGGCAGGCCCACAAAGAAATTATAGAATAAATTACTATTACTGATAATATATTTACCATCATGGCAAAAGTTATATGTGAATGGACATAAAGGACAATTGGAGGTCATTTCTGTTGACCTTACTGTCTGGTTGCAATGCAAAAGCTTTTTATTATTTGCAACACCTAGGAAACACTATTTTCACTGGATACAAGCAGTATTCTTTTAACTTAGCAGCTTTCAGTAAAGCAAGGTAATTCTAAATATACTTGATTTTAAATAGAGGAAGTTTTACTTGAGTATACTTTCATTTTCAAAGTTGATGTAGTTGTGCTTTTTTAGCACTTAACAGTTATGAATGGTTGACTTATTCATCATGAGCAGATATAGCCTGCTGCCAGTTGGTGACTGAGCCTGCAGTTCTGCCACAGGAGTAGAAGCCAAGAGCTGCAGCTTTTGTGTGTGTCCAAGAGTCATTCTTGTTCCTAGGAAACAACTCCAACCTCAGTTACAAGTTTTTCTTCTCTTATTTTTTCAATCAACCAGCCTAAACAATCTCTAAATATAGCTTGAATATAATAACCTAAGCTGTCATTAAAAGATTCATCTCAATCAGCAGAGCCTGCCAGGTGATTGTCACCTGAAACCTTGTAATTAACACACTATTTTTGACAAAACAGCTGAGTGTGACTTGATTAATATGCTATCTCAGGAATGGTCTTTTCCAGTATTTATTACTGTCAAAGCTGTCAGTCCTGCATACTGTGTTAATTTTAAAGACTTCACAGCAGATACAGCTAAATGACTATATCTAACACAGGCTTTATCTGGCTTCTGGAGATTTAAGTAACAAAGTTCAAGTGCTTGAATTTTTTCATGTGCTTCATGTATTGGTATAACAAAAAATTAAATAAAGTTAATCCATCATGTGCAACGAATAAGGCTTTAAACTAAATTTGAAAGTAATGTATTCTAGATAACACCCAAGCCTAGACTGTGTAGAGCAGTGAGGAGTTAAAAAAAGTTGTTTGAATTGCAGTTGAAAATTGTTATCAGGGACTGAGTTCAGTAGTACCTAATTTATTACATTCTAATTAGCATCACACCTGAGATTCGCTAAATAAAGTTTAAGGTTAGTAATCATGCCACTTTTTCTTTTTTTGGCTTCCTTTTGTGCACTATCGTTTCATGGTTTTACTTACCCCGCCTGAATTCCACCTTCTTTGTTGTCCCATAACTGCTCTTCTTTTATTTTCATATTGAACTTATTGAAATAACTTAAAATTAGCAAAATATAAATAGCTGAAACTTCTGTAGATAAGGTAGTATCTGCATACCTGAATAGGTCTATGGCAAAATTTCTTTTATCCTTATGGCTCATTCTGCATTGCTATGTATGAACATGTGAAGTCAGGCTACAGAGGGATAGTTTGAGTGGTTATACCTTGCTTTGATCACCCGATCTTTGTATTGATCTCTGTGGGAATCCAAGAACCTTTAGTAGCCGGTGTCAAGATTACATGTTTAGTACACTTCCACCACAAAAAGAAAACTTTTTTTTCTTGTGTGTTTAGGTACATTTTTTGACTTCTAATTCCTTTTTAGTAGTTTCATATCTCACAAAGATATAAAAGTTTCAAAGGTAAGTTTCCAAAACCTTCTGTCTTTACTATGAACTTCCTCTGCAACAGTGTTGCTACTTTTAGTGTCTGACAGAGGATTAAGGCGCTTATAGTCATCCTTAGTAATTTATGGGGAAAGATATTGCTCACTTTTTTTAATCAGAGAATTCAATTTTATTTAAACACAACTTTGAGAAATTGCAATGCTATAAGAGTAAATATATTTGTTCTGGTCTACTTGAAATCATTTCAAGTTTTTAAGAAAAGCATTTGCTGCAAGGCTGCTTTTATATAAGGGTGTTTATTTTGTATTTGTAAAGCCTGGTGGTATTTAGACTCTTTTAGACAGATTAAAAATAATTACATTTTGTTTTTCTAGTGAAGATGAAATGTACCATGAGACATTGTATGGATTTCTAGTTGAAGTTGTATGGTATTGCAATACTAGGTAATAGCTGAACTTTGGAAAGAAGCTGAGAAGTGTCAAATGCAGTGCAAGTAACACGAGCTATCACAGAGAAAGCAAGGCTAAACTACATATTCTATGTGTACAGTAAGTTAAAGAAAAAATAATGGTAAGGGCTTTTTTTTATTTTCTAAATTTTCTATTTGTACAAATGGATTTTAAGCTTGTTTGTTCAAATGTTGAGTGTATTTTTTTACTTTTATATGGTTCATCTACAAAGCCAAATTACTTGTTATTTCTCATTTACAATCAAAGCAAATTACAGTTATACTCAAGACCACTTCATGTGAAAATACCATCCTTAAGAAGTTTACCAGCAACTTTGCCTTGAGTGGAACTTTTGCTAAATGTTTGTTTCACTTTCATAGGCTCTGCAGTGTTGCTATAGTAATGAGGTTAATTTTTATGTTGCAAAGTTGCTCTTCAAATGTAGTCTACATTTAATATTGAAATTTAAATTTTAGCTTCCATTTGTACCTTGTAACTTGAGTGTTTTTCTAAAGACATTTCAAAACTTTTATTTGTATGTTTAAGATCATCCTGAAGTTCTTTTTTTTTATTAGAGCCTTTGGTTTTTTGCTAGTATGGAATTATTTATGGTTTGAGAAATGTAGTCTGAATTATTTTGATGAGAGGTTATACATTTTTTTTCTCTTGTTGTTCTTAATGGACATTGCCTTAGGTTTGAAATAATGTTAGCCCAGGCCAATGGGCCTTTTCAACAAGGTCAACTAGCTGGAGCAAAAGTGCCTTGCAAATGCTACTTAATTGGGTGAGGGTAGCAAAGCTGGTGATCCCTGTGTGTTACTGCAATGCAGTTTTTTTGATAAAGCTTAAAATACATTTCCCAGTTTTCTCTATTTCAGGTGGGATTTTTTTCCTTTTCCATACTACAGTGTCCCAGTCTCTAACAGATTATGAAAGGTTTTCTGCATATCAAATAATTACTGTCATGGTTGTCATGATTCCTGTGATAGGAGGACTATTGAAGGAAATAGCCACAAAGAATTTCTAAATATACCTGTTTTCTGCAAAGGGGTAGAGAAGATGATTATGTAATCATTTCTGTATTTAAAGATATGTGAACAAATACTTCTAAGTAATATGTGATGCCCAAGCTGCTGTGGTAAGTTCCACTTCAAGTACTGTACCTTTGGAGCTGGCTGGAATCTGCCTGAAGCACAGACCAGTCAGCAGCATTTACTATAGGCCGGTTTTTAGTCTAGCGAAACGTACAGTTGGATTTACTCATAAATTGAGATTAAAGTCTGTTTAATCTGAGCACAGAGCAGTTGGATTGCAGTTAATTTGTTTAGATGATCTAAAACACAGATGGAAATAGTACAGATTGGTGTGAAAGACCACACAGACATACATCTGACTTAGGTGTCAGCTCCATCTGTAGCTGAACCAGACAAATGGGCCTTCTCCTGCCAAAGCAGAACTCTTCCTTCACTTTTCCCTTTAGTGTTCCTAACTACGCAATTTTGTCCCATCTTTAAGTCGAGCTCTGCTGATTTCAGTGCCTTCTGACAGGCCTCTTCTTACTCTGCCATTTCTCTGTTAAGGTCTCATCTGAAACTTTAGTATTAAAGGACAACAGTGTTAGCATCTTTTCACAGTATGATCATATCACGTGACTAACAGCAGTCATGTTGTTGTAAGTTGATTTTATAATAAAAAATTATTAAGCCTACAAACTCTGCAGGGATCTGCACTTCCTACAGCAACAGCAATTCAATAAGTTAAATAACTAAAGCACTAACTAACTATGTTTAGACCATACTGTATACACTTGGAATTCTACTCACACATAAGTATACTTGATGCATTTTTAATAAGTTTTTATTTGGAAAATGGTTCTCTCATTGGGTTCTCTCCTTAGATTGGATTTTATGTTGTTGTTCCACTAAGATAAATTATAGTGTATTTCCACACTTTTCTATATGAGTTTTGAATGCATGTTTTGAATATTCAAGTAAAAATTGGACATAATAAAAAACCTTTCAGGCATCAGAGAAATAAAAAACAGACGTACAGCATATTAAGTTACACTAGATCCTGAACTCTGGCTGTCATCAACAAGTTAAATTGCAGAAAGGTACAAGAGACATTGAAAAGAATTTTAAATCTTCTAGGAATTTTGTTGAGAGATTTTGTTCACAGTTGCCATGAAGTCTTTTAGAGACTTTACAATACCTTTTGATTTCACATGAAAGATGCTTAGCCACTAATGATGAACATTCATACAGATATTAAGGAAGGGATGGCATCTTCTGCTTCTTTCACCATCAATCTAAAAGATTCTCACTTATGTTTTCCATTCCAGAAAAACAAGTGAGAACTTGCACCCTTTTACACAGGAAGGTGGATACAGAAATAGTTGTATAATTGTAGAGGTCTGTAGTCACAGCTGTGACATAGTAATGTCTCAAAACTTGAGTGCATATTTTCAGTGTAAATTTAGTTCTCCCTCAGTGAACTACTAATGTAAGTATTATGTTGTTCATCTATTTGCTGAATTTGCATTGACATCAAATGTTAGTTGTGCGTTTGTAGATTAAGAAACATGCACGTCTGTCTTTACAAATAGCTGGTTATAAAAGTACTTTAAATAAGGGTATGAAGACATGAAACCGGGCATTAAATCTGTTGATTCTAAACTGAATGGCACAAATAGGAAAATAAACATTAGTTTCAAACTGAAAGATATGCTCTGCCTAAACTTACTTAAACTGTAATAGTAACTGAAGTACTACCATAAACTGGGCATGGCACATGAAATTAACATTTTCTGAGTTTAAAATTTTTACTTCACAACTCGTGTGACCTTGATTTGATCCTCTAAAAACTGTTTTGCATATATCTCAGCTGAGTGCAGGGCCTTTATGAAGTTAGTTTTGTGGTATATAAAACCAGAAAAAGTGTTTTCAGCTTAAGGTGAGAGACAGGTTTCTGTTATGAGTCATGCTATCACTTTGTAGTGTTAATGTCTAAAAAAATCTCTCTCAAACTTGTACATAAGAGTACTAGAAGTCAGCTTTACTGAAAGTCTCCTTTATATTACAGAACTGCCATCACGACCTCGTTTCAGAAACCATGTAGTCAAAGGAGCTTATGTGAGCCCGTCAGTCCTAACAGCCTCCTGTAGACACTGGTAATAATCCCATTTCTCTTAGTTGTCTTTGGGTACAGGTCAAAGTAACAACTGTGTCAGAACCCTAAGGCCTTGAAAAGCAGCTGTATTTCTTTAAAGGCAATTTACATGTGCTTTTGTTAGGAATATAAATTACAGAAAATGTTTGGGATAGACAGTTCCCTCTTTTAACTTAGATCTTGTTATTCTTTTTAGTCTTTGCAGTTGATTGAGTGCAACATAAGCCATTAAAATGTGTAAGCCAGATACAAATCTGAAAGAAGCGTGTTCCATCACTTGCACTGTAATAGATGAATCAATGTGAAAAAATAAAAACACATTTGTAAACTATTGGGACAAAAGCTGAAAATCATGACTTTTATCTTGAGCAAAGAAAAGAGATCTTTTCAAGAACTGTCTTCTTTTTTTGGCACCCTTGGTTGCAGTTTCTTTTTGAAAGGTTGAGTGGGGATCTATTCCAAGATAAGTTTTGTTGCCAGCTTTTTTTGGTTAAAATTTTTTATAACCAGCTATCAGCCATAACTCATTAAGCAAGTTACAAAGTGCTGTCCTCTGCAAGAGAAAGAGAAAACAAAAGCTAAAAAAAAGCCAAAACCCCCAGTATTTGCAAAAGCAGTAAGGTTTGTAGAGGCATCTAGTGAATTAGAATTCACTGTCTCTTGCTTAGTTTCCTACTTCCCTTATGTGTAAACATGTCAAATTCCTCCAGATCCTAGTTCACTGTAATAAGCTCAGCTTATCCTTACCCGTTGTTATTCCCCTGTCTGCCTTTTCTCTCCTTGTGATGTTATACAACTAGGATATATAGCATACAGCAAAATTAGGCTGATGCAAATATACCACCACTTCCAAACAGATTTAAAAAAAACAAAACAACAAACATATGTTTTAGAAATACAAGAAAAGTAAAGTGATTGCAGTAGCTAATAAAAGCAGTTAATGCTTTAAAACTTGTATGTGTTATATGTAAACAGATACTCATTTCTTGTCTGGCTATTAAACTAAAATAAAAACATACAATAACCTAATTGTTATTTTTCAAGCGTCAAAGTTTGAAAAAGTCATTTAGCTTACAGCTTCAGTGAAATCTTAATATTTGTAGAAAGCAAGTGATCAAAAATGGTTGTATTTCTTTTTTATTTTTCAAGTTTAACTGAGCTACTTAGGATTTATCCCTGTGCAAGACATCCAAAAGCATATTAAATTTAAAAATAATCAAACACTTTATCAATGTAAGGAATTGTACAAATACAAGTGAGGAACTGGTTAGATAACAATTTTAAAATTTAGATGTATAAGTACAAGCTAGCAGCAACATATTATTGTAACAAGAAGCATCATATAGAAAGATGGTAATGGGAAAAAAATCAGTAGTTACCATGTGCAATAGCTTGTTTTGTTCTCAGGTGGAGTTGTGTACCTCATGAAAGAGATATATGAAAAGAGTCCACTGAGCAACATAAGGAGTACAGTTTCTATAATCTGATTAAAGATTTGCTTCACGTAAGGAAAGTTTTAAAAGATTTCAAAAGTATCAAAGGCTACTGAAAAGAGGAATAAAAAAGCCTCTGAATCTGTGCTGACTAGGGGAAGAATTGAAGTTTCACTTTTACCATGGAATGGAAGGTTTAAATTGGACTGAAGTTCCACAACTTTCTCAAGAGAACCAAGCAGTCCTTCCCCCCATCAAGAAAAAAAAAAAAAAGGGAAACAATTCTGAAGTATTTGCATAGACCATAGACTGAAGGACCATTTCCAAGGTGCTTTTAAACCTATTTCATCCAGACCATTTTTGGTGGGAAGCAATACTACTTTCCATTACTTTCTTTAAAGACTGATTGTGAATCAATAATCTATGAAGCTATGGCCATTATCTTCATTAGTCTCATTTTCCTTGTTATCTATAGTACATGCTCCAAAGATGTGAAGAATTCTGTTTCTGCTTTATTTTTCATTTGATAGCTTAGCATATTGTTTTTACTTTTCCCCTTGCTTCAGCAAATAGTGGTAAGACAACCAAACATAAACTGAGTTTTAACCACCTCAGACGTATGATTTTATTATTCATTACACATGGATATGGGGGCAAAAATGTTCAGTAGCAACTAGAATAAAACATTCAGATCTGAATTTAGAATATGTAATTTAGAAAACAGAAGTCATGTTCTTCATTTTAAGGCAGGTTTTTGTCTTTGTTTTCCAAATCTAAGCAAAGTCAGACAATTAACTATTGTAACATTTGAAGGGTACAGTCCATTGCTGATTCATTTTAAGCTCTGAGTAAATAAAGCATGAAGTGGTATTAATAATACATATACATAAAAATACATATATATATATAATAATCTTTTTATTCACTTCTATTAAATACATGTTTACACTTATAATAAAGTCTACCGATTTAGTAGCCACATTGCATGAAAAAACAAAACAGTTAAATTTTTTTATTAGAAATACAACAGTATATATTGCAAGCTAAGTATTTATTTCAAAATTGTAGGCAGCATACAAGCAGTGTTAAATTTTTATAGGACTATGTAAAGTTACTCTTTCCAGATCTGCTGTTCTTTACATTGGAGCTATTTTACTTATTAACCAGTGAACAGAGAGAAAGTCAAAACAAACCAGAAATTACTACAAAAGTTGTATGCGCTTAAGACATCCTGAGGAGCAGGTAACTGTAACATCACCATCAAGGAAGAATCTGCATACCTGGCCCATTTTTTGCCCATTGGAAGAAGCCACACTGTTTTTCCTTCCCGAGAGGGCACACAAAAAAGTTCTTTCCATTATTGGGACCAATCTTCAACACAGTCTTCATAATGCATCGCTTGCCATGGTAACAAAATGGAAAATCCAAGTCAGCCCACTGCCAAAAGAAACAGGCTTTAGACACATGTGATGCATATTAATTCCATATTTTAGAACTGACAGTAGAAACAGATCTACAGGGCATTCTACCCTAGAAGAAACTGTTCCTAGTAGTTAGGATAGTTTTATCTCTTTTGTGATCACTGTTTTAGATTTTTCTTTAACATCAGTTGCAACTGCACACACTTTGACTGGTGCAGCTTTAGTTGATGTTAACACATAGTTTTCTTCAAATTAAGGCATTACAGTCATTACTGTCTTAACTTCATCTATTAACTACTTGATAGTAAGTGACTGCCAGGTCACTTACAAGGTCAAACTCTTGTCAGACACATACATTTATAGCAAGGAGCAGTGGCCACCAATTGCAGCTAGGAAAGTCAGGTTAGGTATTAGTGCAACAGTGGGAGCACTTGCCCAGGCAGATTATAGAATCTTCATCCTAAAAGGCTTTCAAGATTTTGGCTAGACAGAAACATGGCTGATGATTAGATCTAGTTTGCCATAGTCCTCCTTCGAGCAAGATGCTGATCTAAACAACTTGTACAAGTCCCTTCAAACCAATATTTCTGCTATGCATATGTTTTACATCACATGGAAGCAGATTAGGAGCATTTGCACAAGCAGGTCTCTTTTCACCAGTAAGAGAAGTAACTAAAACTGTAAGTTTATAACTACTATTATGGTCTTAGTTTCAATTCAGTGTGTGAAAGTATTTAGAATTATCTCAAACTTTAAATGCAATATATCTGTCCACAATTACAGATCACTGGGGCAAGGAGGCTGCAAACCCTTAAGTCTTATACGTACTTGAAAGTAGTCACACCGGGTTTCCCTGGGTAGAGGGCAGGAATAAAACTGCCTGCCCTTGTTTTCTCCGTCCTTTCTCACCACCCTGAGGCTGCAGAGACGGCTGTGTTTTCTGCAGCGAGGATGGTCCATGCTTAATGTATGAGTATCATCTATCACATTAGCTTGAGGTGCGCTGTAATGACAAGTTACAAAATGACTCCCGCGAAAAGTTAAAGGGGTTACCAGCCAAAGAATTCTCTCCTACCATTACAATAGCTCACTCAGTGTACTTTTACACACAATGACAGCCGAAAAGCTTGCTTCTCTAATGCACCCTATTGTGTCTTTAAAGCTTAATGACTGCTAGGAGTAAAGAGACAAGAGTATGATGAGTAAATGAGACAAGACCTGCTTTTCTTGAGGTATTATACCAGTTCTTCCCCACCACATTTTAAATTATTCTGAAGTATTCAAATTCATCTACAAAACTAAATATTACCACTGCTATTATACTCCCCACCCTTAATTCTGACACGGTTTAAAAGAGTATTTTGCTCTCGGTGGGAAAAAGACCAATACCAAGTCATTACTCCAGGTTGAAGGCATTTGTATGCTTCACAGAAAAGACTCCCACCCTCTTTACTAAAAAGTTACAGTAATGTCAAATCGTATTTGGACAAGAAGTAGTCCAGCTGAGGGGACGGAACAGAGTTCTCTGAATGGGATAAAGTTTCTCTCTTTCTTCCTCATGATTGAGATAGTCAGAGATTATCTGAATGCAATATACAAGGCTTCATTTAAAAAACATAACATGAAAAAGATGAATGCTCTGAAATGTATCTTTCCAATACATTTATAGAACAGAAAAGCAGTGATGGGACCTTAGTGAAAAAAGAAAATATTCATTCATTCTGTTCAAGCTTAGGAATTTTATGTTCTCTTCTATGTCTGGAAGATTGCAGTCCTGCAGACATCAGCAGTTTTCTTCCAATGCCTCACTAAAACACAAGAAGATAAAAATGGCCAACAGATTTTTTTGTTGGTTTTGGTTGCTTTTTTCAGTTTGTTTTTTAATTTTGTTTAAAACATTTAAGTTGATGACTTGCTACAACTACCATGTTTTCATGATCGATGTTGTCTCATTTCTTCTTTGCATCATCTGTACTCTCAGTTATCCTGCCTACATCCTCAGTAGTCCTCTGCTGAGAGTGCAAGGAGAAATTATATTCATACAGTCTAGCCTGGCTAGTCAGTGAGATCCCATTTCAAAATTCGTGCTTCAACAATGCAAGAAGTAATTTCTGTATTTCAGAACAGACACATGACCAGGAATTTTGTGGCATATCATCAATATTTCACATTCAGCCTGCAAAATTTACCACTGTAAGTGACATCTACCTTGCACTCCCATTACTGCTGTGTATGTGTGCCCAACTTTTCCTTGACAACCCTCATAGATTCTTACATTTCTCTTAACTAGGCAATGAATGTGTCTGAACAGGGCTGTGTAAATAAAAATTCAGGACGGGTAGAGCACTAAAGTGATTGTATAAAATGGGGATGGAAGTTAAGAGTAAAAACAGTGATGGAAAGTTCATCAAGGCACCTGTATAGAGCTTGCTATCATGGAAAATGTTGAAAACTGGTAGTTGACAAATAATTTTAATTAGAATATATTCATTCATCTAGCTTCCTTTTGTAATCTTTCACAATGACTTCAAGATCTCTCTAAGCAGTGGCAACTAGAGCGCTAAGATCAAACAACTCCTTAGGTAGAACTGTGCTTGTTGACCTATTAAAGCTATACTGCACTATTCCATGGGAATAGCTGAACTATGAACAGCTGTTTAGCTAACAGCAGTACTGGCCAAAATGAGGACTTTTCCAGTGACAGTCTAGGTCATTCAGTGCTATTGAAATCATGTTAAATTATAGTTAGCCTAGAATAAGTTACCTCTGGCAGAAATCCAAAGACAACACTGTCTGAGCCCAACAGCACAGTATTCCATTAATCTTTGGGGATAAAGTTCGTTTATGGGATTATAAAGACTTGTTTTTATTTTAGAATACATACCTGATTGCTATATTGTATTCGTGACTTGAGGGTATATGATCAGTTTTCTGTTTTTTCTGTATGTGTTGGAAAGAGACAGGTTGCTGACAGGAGGACAAAGGCATAGCATTTATGTGTGTTGAGCAGTCCTTGCCTATGTTTCCCTCTGACTGGTAGGCATTGCTTTGGATCTGTTTACAACTGCTTTTTGGAGCAACACACTGAGAGTGTCCATCAGATATTTGGGTACCATTTCTCAAGACATCTTTTTTACCAAGATCTATTAAGACAAGGGTTGTAGTTCCAAATGCAGTTCTCCTATTGATCTTTATTTCTGTGCTTGGTTTTCTGAACTCATTACAAGGGTACTTCATTAAGTTTACGTCAAAGGCTGCAGAATCTTCAACATTCTCCATCTTCGGAACTAAGGAAAGAAGTTATTAGTTATAATCCATCTGCATAGAGTTAGACATTATATTTCTGATCTGTATTCATAAGTCATCATATGGAAAGTGAAAGAGCAAATTTACAATACCATCTTGAAAGATCTGTCACAGGTTAGATAGAGTACCAAATTTCTTATGCTAAGAAAAGCTCATGCACTTTTGGAATCACGTAAAACGTGTTTCAAGATAACATCACTATTGCTTAAACAGGACCAAATGTTAATAGTACTCTGTAAATGAAAACTACTGGACAAATAACCTTATAAAGTCACAGTATATTTATATTTTTTAAAATAATCTTTTATAAACACCTGCAATGGGAGATCACAGGGTATGGTACCTCCAAGTAGCAATGCATTATACATCTTTAAAGTATTATTTTATTATTGACATGAAAAGGAATATTGATTTGTTGGGTTTTCTAGTGTTTTCAATTTTCCTGTCCTTCCCTTACTGTAAGAGGCTTTTATGAAGCAAGCAGTTCAGACATGTGTTTTGTGTATATTTCCTGACATGAACCAACAGTTCCTTCACAGAATCAGAGGCCTGCCTAGCGGGCAACTTATAGTGTGTCTCCCTCCTCTATCTTCCCTCCACACAAAAAAGAGGGAATTAAGCAGAAGAAAAATGGGTAGGCAAGGCGCACAGAAGGGCACACTCTCTCCAAAGGCATTCTCACTCAAACAAAATAAGAATCTCTACAGTTTACTCGGGACATTACTTGGTTCCAGGCTCCTTCCATTTTGCTACTGCTGCACAGTGAAACATACTGGTTTCAGTGCATTCAGACCTTTCAAGGAAGAACAGTAGCTTGGCCTTGTACCTAGCAAAGAAGCAAGGAAATTGTGATATAATGGCAATTACCTGTGTCTACAGACTCAATTATTCTGGCAGTATGGCCAGCAGCTAATTTTACATACTAAGTACTCTGTCCTCAAAAATTGAAACATTTCTGCTGACAGTAGTTAATTTTAGAAACAATAAAAAGAGAAACACTGAACAAAGTGAGAAAGCAAGAAATCTTAAGGTTTGAAAAAAAGAGAGGTAAGCAAACTCATCTTAAAAAAAAATTTAAATATCACTCCTATGATGCAAAAATGAATCTTATTTTTTTTAAAAAAAGAATTTTTCCAGCAGCATTCCACCAGGTGCAACACATCTTCAAATTCCAGACCTGTTTTCAGTAATGGCATATAACTAAACAAGTTAAACTTATATAACTTATAAGTCCAGAAGAAGGAATAAGATTTTTTTCAAAGCTTAAAATAAAGCATTTGCGCATATGACAGTATATATTTTAAGGTCCAGCTGACAGTATTAACTCCAGGGTAAATATTAGTTGGTAAATTTGATTCGAGGAACAGATTTCAGGTTTCTGGTGCTGATTTTGCAGAAAAATTATGCAAGATTAGCCTGTGCTGGCAAAAACTGTCATGAAAGGCACAAAGACGTACTTTTATTGATTCGTGACCTGAGGAAATGGACTTTAGCTGGTGTGAGATAAGAGTTTCACACACATCACTCCATTCATAAAAGGATTAAGCAAGGAAGCAATACTTCATGTAGATAACAGCATTAGAAGCTCCAGCAAGAGACTAACAACAGATTTAAGAAATCCAGAATCATTTTTACTCTGAACTTGGAGGGAAAATAAACAGCTCCTGAGAAACTGACATTCTTTTAGAAAAGGGTACCAAAATATACTGCTTTTGTTCGCATGAAAGAATAATAGCTACTTTTCTGTCTGCTGTTGATTTTTCATTCAGACTTATGCAGCAAACTTTGAATGATTTTAAGAAGAGTATTTAAGAAGTATGGTGATGTGTCTCACTCCTTGCCCCAACAAAAATAAAGGGTCACTGAAGAGACGTATTTATAGAATCCCACCTGCACATAAAGTTGGAATACACTTTTAGGGTGTAAGACAAGACAGTTTCCATGATTGTCTGTGTAAGATTTCCCCCAATCTGACTTCAAATTAGCTAAAGTTATATAAATATGATTCACAATAAGACACTTCTACAATTCTCAAAACTACATCAAAACCACAGTCCTCCCCCCTTTCCCAGCATAGATGCCAGACGACTCTTCACTACCTTCAGGCCTTGAAGTCAAACAGGCATCACAAATTTCAGCAGAAGGCTTGTTTGTTAGGGTACAGCGCATACACGTCCACTCCTCTTCAGATCTCTGAGCTACGTGTTCATTAGAACATGACCCCCTGCCATATGCCCAGCCAATTAGGCTATTTCTAGTTGGCAGTTTGCTGCGAAACAAAAGAATGATGTTAGTATTTTCTGACGTTCCTTCTACAAATTGCCTTACACCACTATGTGCAGGGAGGCACAGGGCCAGAGAACAAACAGCACAGAGTGTTATGCCTGCCTATCATAGCTTGGACAGCATGTCATGGTTCAAGTTTGATTTTTTTTTTTTCTTTAACTAAAGGGCAAATCTTTCCAGATGCTGCACAAGAATACAAATAAAAATATTTAAACAAGAAATTGACAGAAAGTTAATTATTAACTGAGGTACTCTCCAGCACAATGCCCCAGCCTCTCAAATTCCCTACCGTTTTCAAGTACTGCAGCAAAAAACTTGGTGAGAAAGGGAGACTGTTTCAGAGCTCCCTTGTACAGAACACAGTTACTAACAAATGCATTACTGGATGAAGAACTGTTTAGAAACTGAACTGCAGAAAGTCACATAATCTATCAAACTAATTTTTTTGCTCTCATTTAAATGCTATACATAAGTCTCCTTTGTTATCATAACAGCCAACAGCACCGAAAGCCTTAAAAGTTAGAAAGTCTCTTGTTTGTCACTATTTGCTAGAAAGCCTTTTAACATGTAGGAGCCTGTTCAGAATTAAGGATCCTAGCTGTGACATGTGAGCCAAAGCCATACTCCAGGTACCTCTAAATATTTAGTTCTATTGATTTTCCTGTAAATTATAATAATTCCTATGTTGATACACTGATTTAGAATCATAGTTACTCTTTCACAGTCACTATATCCAAACATTGACAGCAAGTTAAATGTAACTTGAACTTACCTGTTCACTAAGTTACGTACTTACATTTTTAAGTACTATATTATCAACCACGGTTGATACGTTGCCTAGTGTTTTTCTCCATAGCTTTTGTGCAATTTTGGAGACTTCTTTTAATCCAAAGGATTTAGGCGCTTCAATTAATAATGCAAATGCTGTAGTTGGGAACATATGTGTGACACTCCCTTGACCTATCACTTTTCCCATAATTAGCACTTGCCATATCAGACTAGATTCCTAAGACAGTGATAGAGATATCCACTACCTACCACATGTCTTCCACAACAGAAAGACTAAGGAGGATGATGAGAACTGCTGACACACCAGAGATCCTGTGCTGTCAGAGGTAGAACAGACATTACAGTAGCATTCACCAAAATACTGTGGCTAGATAACAAAACAGCCAAACTCTACATGTTAAAATGGGTATTTTCATATTATTAGATCAGTTGTTCTACTCAGTTATCAAAAATGCTTTACTAGACTGAGTATATTCAGCATGTCATGTTTTGGAGTTTAATTCCATGTTGTTCCTCTGGTCTGTCTGTCACATCATGTCATCTCCCGCACTCCCTTCCCATTTTATGAAATATGGGGGGGAAAGTGTATTTTTAAGATTCAAGTTACATTTGAATTTGATGAGGTAAGCTTATAAAGGGTATTTTCTTCATTTCTTCAGTTGAGCAAAATCATAAGCTACTTGACTTGACCCAAGAACCACTGGGTTAAATTCTACAGTTTATGATCTGAAGCAAGTCAGTCTGATCACATGATGTCTTTCAAGTCTTCAAATGTGAAAAGCTTGGATTAGTAGATAAATCACTTGAGCTACATATACTTTTACATGGTAATGGTTACTGCATAATTGAAAAAAGACCAGTAGAAAACAAAGACCTGACCATTAGCATAAGGACAACACAAGAAACAACCTTTGTATTTTATAGCTACCATTACAATATTTTTCACTGAAATACAGTACGGTTTAATTATTTATTTAAAAATACAATAACAAAACCCTAAATCACTACTTGTTCTAGAACAGAGAGAGAGATTTTTTCCTTGCATCCTTTTCTCATTATCTGACTCAATGGAACATTGCTGTCTTCCTATCCTTCTGCAATATATTTCTCATTATTACTTTCTAAAAATACAGCAGATTGGGGTTATCACCATGTGAAATATTTATCTTCCATGCTGGAATTTTCTATATTTGATCTGTACTCAAAAGTGATTTTTAAGCTTTAACCAAAATCCCTTCAGCCATCTGAGTCTTAAAAGAAGCTTGGAGCTAGGAGAGGGATTTGTGTGTTCCATAAATCTTATCTAAAAATGTATATATATACACACACACTAATGAAGGCAAAGTTTGCAAAGTGAAGCAGTATCTTATATTAAATTGACAGAGCTCAGTATAAAAAGGCAAAATTCTGAAGCCTCAGATGAAAATTTTCAAGAATAACATAGGTGTCTAAGCCTGAATAAGATGCTTTTGGAACTTTTACCTTTTGACCCTTTGTGATATCAAATGCATTTTCTGCTTTCCTGAAATAAAAGGAGGAAAGCTGCTGCTAGCACAATTTATGTGGAACTCAAAGTGCCTCTATGGCACACCTATAGCAAATGCTTTTTAAAACCGATAAGGAGGAAGAAAAGAAAAAATCCTAAGCCCCTACAATATTTGCTGCACTCTGAATTTACTGAAGTTTTAGTTATCCTCAGTATAACTCTAAAGCCAGACCAGCTGTGAGGGGGCTATCCTGTGAAAAGAGAGACACACAAATTCCTGCTTTATGCTATTCAACTCAGTTGTATGTAAACATCCAAGACCATTATACTGATGACACCAAGAACAAGGGGCAACTTTTCCAGTGAATTAATTTCAGTAAACAATTCTCAGTACTCTGAATTATTTTATAATTCCTACACTTGATTAAAGTAATAGCTACTTCATGACAGATGGGGCCTTTGAAAGAAATAGTATCAAAGAATCAAAGCTTCTAACCATTTTTAAATACCAATGGCCAAAACATTTTTCTTTTGCAAGGTGTCCTGTCCTCACCTAGCATAGAGTTTATTTAGTTATAAAATGCACAGGGATCCATTCTATTTGAAAAGAGATGTCCTCTTACTATATCAACACTTTGAGGTGCTTAAAAGTGTCACAAAGTTACCATCATACCTAAGATTGACAAGCTGGGGATCCGCCTTTTGACATTGGGAGCAGAAGTAAGTCATCCTGTTATTCTCTCCTAGACGACACACAGTGATGTTCCCACTGCACTGACCACAGGCTGGGCGCTTGTACACTTTGTAGTGTTTGTAGAGTGGGGACCCAGTTTTGCGGCACTAAAACAGAACACGGATCAATCCATGTTAGAGACTCAGTATAAATTTTATGTGAGTCTGAAGCTAAAATAAAAATAACCCTACATAAACTGTCAGCTCAATGACTAGATGATGATTTAAGGAGCACTCATAAGGGCTACATCTGAATTTCATATTATTTTATGTAAAAAATTGACAAATCAGTTATAACAGTGTCTATAATTCTCCACATAATGGAATAAAAGATAGTTGAAAAAAAAACATACTAGCATGGTGCAAGCAAATACATGCTAGGAACTCTCTGAGTTCAGCTGGACCAGCTAGCTCTGATTTATCACCAGTCGTCTTTGACCTGGCACCTGTAGGAGTGTTCTTGAAGAGATAATAAGGTCCAATCAATGCAGCATAGAAAACAGAAATAAAACAAAGACAAATCACAAAACCAATACCACTTCCCCTCACCCCCAAAAGAACAAAAAACACACCACAGAGCCAGCTCAGACCTGATGCTACAATCTGGGTTAATCCGCCTTCCCAAAACCTAAAGAATTGTGCAATGCAGAAATATTCCAGGGATTCTGTAAATGTTGGTTAGTGCCCAGTAAAGTTCCTCAGCTTCATCTCGGCCCTGGCCATGCCAGACAACTCGGCTCGTGAAAAGCCACTTGGCAGTACGCTAAGCTCCCTAGATCCTGGCAGAAAGTCAAATTAAGTACAGTACAAGCCCAAGGGCACAGTGGCCTAAAGAGTCTCCAGACAGCTGACAGGCAGGCACATTTCATGAGACAGTTCATATAGCTAAAAGTGGTAAAAAACCAAACAAAAGCCCAGTAGAGATTCAGCCAACTTTGCAGAGCCACAAGAGTTTCTGCACTACAATAGCAATTTCTTGGGCACAGTTCAAACAATACTACAGCTGGCCCAGCAGTACCAGCTCAGCTCTGGCAGGGTTCAATAGCTCTAGCTCCATAATGTATGAAGACTCCTGGAGTTCTCCCAAAGTACAGGTGTCTCTGAGCACAGCATATTTGCTTCTGCTGTGCTTTTATTCATCAGCCTTGCTGAATAAGAATGCCTGTGCCAGTACAACCTAGTAATTCAATCAGAAGGAATTAATAATATATATTAGCATGAATATTCACAAGCAGTTTGCTTTTTTCTCAGGGTTTACAGTCAGTTTCTTATGAGTAGTTTTTTTCCCCATCCAGTTATGTAAAAAACAAACTAAAGCAACAGCTTTTTACATAAACAAGATTCTTCATCTTTGCACCTGTAATGATACAGTAAGATTAGTACAAACAATCTATAACAGTCTATAAAAAATTATTAAGCACTATGCCTCGTATTATCATATTTTCATTATGTATTTTAAGGAGACTTAGAAGGAGAGGCTAGCTCTTAAAAGCACTTAACTGTTGAATACTTGCTAAGTGTTGATAGTAAAAGTTTTAAAAATCGCTACACTGAGCAACAGAAAGTTTAACTTTTTGTTAAGACTTGTTTATTACCAGTCTAAAAGCCTGTGACACATTTAGATTTCCTACTATTATAGTTGTTGCAGAACTACATGCTATCTCTTTATTGGTAGACTTCACTGTGAAGTTTGGAGAAAGAAAAGATTTCCATAGCCAATAAACTAAAAGGACTCTTCAGTGAGTTGGGGGAAAGAAAACAGTTAAGCAGACTAACTGATTAAGCAAATCACATTTTTCACCTTAGTGATTGAAAGATGGCACTAGGAACATTAAGTACTCTCCTCCTAACCTACCAAAAAAACCACGTTTCAGCAGCACTAGCTCCTTGCTTTCATGAAGACCAAGAGAAACAGACAAGAATTTCACCACTGCTGTTCATTTCTTTGCATGCGGCTTAAAGAAATAAAATGTAGAAGGATCAGGTCAAGTTCTCTCTTTTTCTATTGTGGAAAGTTAAAGAGCAACGAGGACTTATAGACTTTACAGGGGAAGAAATTAAATCCTACTGAAGTTGTGACAGTAGAGAGAAACTGTAATTTATTTCACTTTAGCAATGAAAACCATTGTTTCAGTTAGGGAAATAAAATAAGTTGTTAGCAGTTATGATCTATTTAGTTAAATAAATATACTTGCTATTTAAGTTTCATAAAGGAAGCCACATGAATTACCTTCATAATTCCCTGGGGCAATCTCTAGTTTCCAGTTTTAAGAGTGACCTTTATGTTACCTGACATATAAGTTTGTATTTAACCTACATCAATTCTGACATGTTCAGAGTGATGTTACAGCACATTCACAGAAAAACTGAACTGGCCTTCAGGCAACATCTGTGAAACTTTTCTGGGCCAACCTGTGCATACTTTTACAATCTTGACTCCTCCACTTTTCCATCATTTGACAATTCACAATTAATAAAGAGCACACAATTCAGCATTCCTATTCATGGAAACACTTGTCCTGTTGCATCTTTTTACTGTTTTCACTGGATGATCACATACACCTAATGTGCCAGAGTTACGTTTTGGAGGCTTCTCAGAAACATGTGCCAATACCTTATAAAAAAGCAGGGTAAAATCACGTGTCATTTTCACCAAGTGACGTATATGCTCATCTGTCAGTTGGCAAACCTGTGAGAAAGACAAGAATGATTTTTAGAATATTACAATGCTAAGGGACAACAGAAAAAAGACCTACTGAGGCAGGTGCACTTTGAACACTGATATGGAATTGCTCTGCTTCATGTTATGATAATTCTGACTTCACATTATATGTATCATCTCAGTAAAACAGTACATGTTCACATTCTATACCACACAAACTCACTGCTTGCATACCAAACAATGTGCATTCCCTCAGCCAAGGAAAGGACTTGGTAAAAATTTCAGCTGTCTTCCCCTATATTGACCAAAGAGTTAATGACCACATGAAACACGTAGAGTTAACAATTTCTACTTCCCTCCTAATATCTTCATGAATTATGACACAACCTAATATCAGAGGCTCTTTCTTAATACTTAGATGTCATTAAAAACCATCTTGAGACATTTCATTCACCTTAACAGCTGGATGAAGACCACTATCAAACAGTGCTTCATTTTTTATGATATTTCCCACTCCAGGTAATACTGCTTGATCCAGTAACACATCACACAACATGCGAGTTTTGTGCTGCTTAATCTCATTTTCTACTCTTAAAAAGCTAAACTTTGGAGAACAGACATCCAAGCTTTCCATCATTCTCACTTTCCGCTCACTCTCAGCTGCATTTCTGGAAGAGAAAAAATTCATTAGGATTTATTTTTATTTTAAAAATATTCCAATATAGCAGCATGGTTTTAAAAAGGAACACAATAAAGTATTATAGAACAATATATGCAGATAATAGAAACCATGAAAACACCAGTGACAGGAAGAGGCACAGAAATTACATTAGCCACCTCTTCCTGTGTTTGGACCATCAAATATAACTAATTGGTGACACAGTCCAGTAGTTACAACATATTATATGTGTGTATATATATATATAATATATGGTATATATAAATATCCTACAATAATGATAAATAAACTACTATATATAATATATATATACAGTAGTATATTACTAGTAGTTACAACATGACTATATATATATTTATATTTTTAAGATAAATTTTTATTTTATTAGGTTAAGTATAATCATTTAAAAATAATACAGAACAAGACGTCTCAGGCTTACATAAGCTTTTATGTTTTGTAATTTTAAATATGCATATATAAGTTATTTGAATTTACATTTTCCTTTTCTCTCAAGAGCCTCAAACACTTTAAAATCAAGTTTGCTGTAATTTTTATTAGCAGTGTGAAGTACAATGGTGATAGACATAAAGATCCACTTAATGTAAATTAGAACAATTATACCAATTTGGCTCCAAAAAGAAATATAAAAACCCAACCTTGGGAGCATAAAAATTTGAAGCCAGTAATCATGGCACGTTGTTACTCTTGTTAAGGAAGCGAGACTTTCATGGAAAGTAAAGGAGCAATGGAGTTCAGCATTCAGATTTAAGGACTGAATTAAACCAAACTTTCATTCCCAGTCTTGACACTATCTAATGGGACTACAGCATGCAACTACGTTAACTGTATGTAAGCTCTGATACAAAGTAACAAAACCAAATTACCATGCCAATAAATATGATCTGTTTAGAAAGTTTTGTCTTGATAGTATCCAAGCACTTAACAATTTGTGTGCGATTATTCATTATGTTCTTAAAAGAATGTTATAAAAATAAATAAATCAATCTGTTCAATTTGGTTAGTTTCTGCTTTACCTATACTCTACTGTCACATCAAAAAAACAAACAGTATCCTCTGTAAGCTGTATCTCCAAAACTGGTAGTAGTCCATTTCTGCCTTTGCTTCCATCAGGATTAATGCACATGGAACCGTTCATACCAAAGTGAATCCTTGGAGAGAAAGAGAACTTTTATAGTTATTTTAAGTTAACAATGTTTCCAAGCATAACACCAGTGTATTTTTTGAATTTATGAACCTTGCCTAACCAAGTCAGTATATATGTACATTAATTCTAGTTATTACCAGTAACACAAACTATTTGCTTACATAGTGCTCAATTATTAGACAATAAACAACCCTCCCCAAATCAAAACCACTCCAAAACATGGTAGTTTTCCAGCAGTCTTCAGAATTCATTACACAGAAGTCAGACCTGATCGTTAAGTAACACACTTTTCTGGTGTGCTGCACTTAGAATTTTTTTCGCTTGATATGCTGGTCTTCCAACACAGGTTCTTAAACCTTCAGGGAGCCTGAAAGAAATGAAGCCACTTTACCAGACAATTTTCTGTTAAATCAGGCAGAATTCATCTTGTATGAAAGGAAAGATTTCAGTCCACATATTGCCAACCCTGTTATCACATCACAACTACATCCAATAACACCATAAACAAAGTAATTAATATTTGCCATATGTTGTTTTCTGCTTTCCTTTGCTTACAGCCAAGGCAAAGGCTGCAGGTCGATTAAAAATTAATAAAAGAAATAAAACGAAAAATGCACAGATGGCAAAGTAGCAGAATAGACTCTTTTGAGCATTCATTTTACAGATCAGTAATGCTTTAAGAGGTCTTACATTTTATAATATATTCTACCAGGAGCTAGTATGCTTGAGCAAAGGACACGTTTGACTATTATGTCATACATTTTACTTATTACAAATTCACCTGGTACATTCAAGTCCGAAAACTCATGTCCTACTACTATACACTGTATATCAGAAAAAGTAGATCATTTTGTAGTTACAAAAAGATTTAACAGACTAAAATACATAAATGATGAAAAAATGCAGCATATGGTGTATATTTCCTTTCAACCCCTCTTTGTTACATTTCAGGAAGGACAGGCATTTTAAATATTTACAGATGGGTTAAGACATGTCATTAAACATAGTCTTAAGGGTAACTCTCTAAGTAACTTCCTCATAGCATTTATTTTTTTCAATTTTTAAAAACCTGTGTCTTTCCAAAACACTCTTCTTACAAGTCAGTTCAGGTGATACAGTTGTTTCAGCCACTTTTATTTTCAATCGCCATTTTCAATTCTCAAGTGCCATGAACAGTACTGCACAGGCTTAACTAGCCAAACTTAGTTTTAAACTTGGAGAAATTTCTTTTTAAACCAAACTCTTGCATCTTGCTACCAAATGGTAATGTACTAAATGCTTCCAGAAAGTTATTGTTAAGATATGGCATTCACATTAATAGCTGATGGTTTCATTTACCAAGCTCCAGTATACTCTTTAAAAGGAGCATTAAGAATCACAGCTATCTTAGTGACTTGCCAGTTCATGTCTAGAAAAAATAATCAAGCCATTACTACATGTTTACATTCAATAGCCTTAAGAAATCTATAAAATTTCACTGTGAAGTGTTTCATTACCTTTGATGTCCTGACATAGGGCAAAACAGAAGCCTACTAATTTTAACTACAAATAAAAAAGCCATACTAACTAAACCTAGGGTCTGTTATTCAATGATAACTAATAGTAAGGAGTTGATGACTTTTTTGTTGTTTTAAAATAAATGGTGAGACTTTAGAATTATTTAGTGCTACACAATATTGCAAGGATCTGCTTATATTTAAAACATTTTTCCCCTTTAAGGGATTTGGAGTCAACAATTACTTGTTTCCTAAGAATATTTTAGTCCATTATCAGTTATGTAAAAACATATGTGCATTATCAATTTTCAGAAACTTTTCTAAACCATTCATCACTCCAAATTACATTAATAGCAGACCATAGGAATATAACTCAGAGCAAGATCTCGTACATATCTGTATCATTTCTATGGCAAAACACTCAGTTCACATAAGTCTCTGCTGCACAACTTGCAACTATCAAAGAATCTTTTTCAATTTTCATTGATTATTTAAGTGACTTTCAAGGCAAAAAATCAAAAAAAAAAAATTATTTTCTTCAGTGACTTTAACGACCCTGTTTAAATGGACGTCAAAAAGCAGAAGTACTAATTTCTTCAGGTGTCCTTGCTCATCTGTACCTCTAGAAAAAAAAAGCTTCTAGTGCCTACCATGCATTACAAATATACTGAATTGGAGTTTCTAATTACTGTCCACAGTATGGCAACACTTCAGAAGTATCTTTCTCATATGCAAGTCAGGTAAGCAGTAGCCAAACTGCATAAAACAATTTAATGGCCAGGTTAACTTCTCCCACCAGGAAGTCACTCCCCACTTGAGAAAATCCAGGAGAATAAAATTAGTTAATTACCCTTCATGGCCCAGTCTTTCACGAGATGTGTCTGACATTATTCCAGCATGACTACCAGCTTTTTATAGGTAATCTTAGCAGAAGAGAAAAGCTGCTTTTGTTATGTTAAGAAACTGTGTACAGATACAGAATCTATATATCAGTAACCTTCCCCATGACAAGAAAGTTCTGTATTTAAGAGTTAACTTTGATAAATAATAATACATCCTCTGAAGGTGTATTTCTTATTTTGTCTCCTGGCAGCCAGTCTTAGACTGCTGTAAGACACATTTTCTGAAGCCTTCATCCACCCCCTTTAACATCTTTAAGATCCACAAGATGTATTTTTAAAACAAGAGAATTAAGATCTTCAATATCAGATAATAAGTAATTTCTGCCTTCTGCACAGAGACCTTTCCCATACATAACTTCTACAAGGTTTCCCATCAGTAACATGGCTAATGAGACTTCTTTAAATACAGTTTCTAGAAATATAATAACTATTTTCTATTTGAAACAAAGCATTTTAAAGACTAATTCTCCTTTTCAGATACCTTATCATAGAGGATAATTTCCTGCTCCAGCTGGTAAATGAGCCTACCAGGGATGAGGCCCTGCTAGACCTTCTGTTTTCAAACAGAGAGGGGCTGGTGGGAGATGTGGTGGTTGGAGGCCGTCTAGGGCACAGTGACCATGAAATAACAGAGTTTTCAATACTCAGGGATGCAAAGAGGGTCATCAATAAAACCTCTACACTGGACTTCCAGAAGGCAGATTTTGGCCCGTTCAGAAGACTAGTTCAGAGTGTACCCTGGGAAACAACCCTTGAAAATAAAGGAGTCCAGGAGGGATGGACATGCTTCAAGAAGAAAGTTTTGAAAGCACAGGAGCAGGCTGTCCCAGTGTGCTGAAAGGTAAGTCGGCAGGGAAGACAACTGGTCTGGCTGAACAGAGAGATTTTGAAGGAAATTTTGAAGGAGATTTTGAAGGAAATTAGG
This sequence comes from Chiroxiphia lanceolata, assembly GCF_009829145.1. Taxonomy (NCBI): domain Eukaryota; kingdom Metazoa; phylum Chordata; class Aves; order Passeriformes; family Pipridae; genus Chiroxiphia; species Chiroxiphia lanceolata. The sequence goes on from NC_045640.1 coordinate 36,811,464, forward strand.
GGGAAAAGGAGAGCCTACCAATCAGGGAAAAAAGGGCTGGCTACTCAGGGAGAGTTTAGGAATATAGTTAGGTCACATAGAAAGAAAATTAGAGAGACAAAGGCACAACTTGAACTTAATCTTCCCACTTCTGTGAAGGATAAAAAACAGTCCTTCTACAGATACATCAATAGCAAAAGGAGGGGCAAGGAAAACCTCCATTCTTTATTGGACATGGGTGGGAATATAGTTATCAAAGATGAGGAACAGGCTGAGGTATTTAACACCTTCTTTACCTCAGTTTTCAACAGTAAAACACATTGTTCTGAGGACACCTGGCTTCTGGAGCTTGTAGAAAGAGATAAGAAGCTGAATCCAGGAAGAAACAATTAGTGACCTGCTGAGCCACTTGGATCCCTGCAAGTCTATGGGACCAGATGGGATCCACCCCAGGGTGATGAGGGAGCTGGCAGAAGAGCTTGCCAAGCCTCTCTCCATCATTTACCAACAGTCCTGGCTCACTGGGGAGGTCCCAGATAATTGGAAGTTGGCGAATGTCACACCCATCCACAAAAAGAGCTGGAAGGAGGACCTGGCAAACTACAGGCTTGTCAGCCCGACCTCAGTGCCTGGCAAAGTTATGGAGCAGATCATCCTCAGTGCAATCACACAGCACCTACAGGATGGACAAAGGATCAGACCCAGCCAGCACGGGTTTAGGAAGGGTAGGTCCTGTCTGACCAACCTGATCTCCTTTTATGATCAGGTGACCCGCCTGGTGGATGAAGGGCAGGCTGTGGATGTGTCTACCTGGACTTCAGCAAAGCCTTTGACACTGTCCACCACAGTATACTCCTGGAAAAGCTGGCAGCCCACGACTTGGACAGGGGCACTCTGTGCTGGGTTAGGAACTGGTTGGAGGGCCGGGCCCAGAGAGTGCTGGTGAACGGTGCTGCATCCAGTTGGCGGCTGGTCAATAGTGGTGTCCCCCAGGGATCAGTGTTGGGCCTAGTTCTGTTTAATATCTTTATCAGTGATTTAGATGAGGCAATTGAGTCCACCATCAGCAAATTTGCAGATGTCACTAAGTTGGGGGGAAGTCTCAATCAGCTGGAAGGAAGGAGGGCTCTGCAGAGGGACCTGAACAGGCTGGAGAGTTGGGCTGATTCCAACAAGATGAGGTTCAACAAGGCCAAGTGCCGGGTCCTGCACTTTGGTCACAACAACCCCCTGCAGCGCTACAGGCTGGGGACAGAGTGGCTGGAGAGCAGCCAGGCAGAAAGGGACCTGGGAGTTTGGATTGACAGGAAGCTGAACATGAGCCAGCAGTGTGCCCAGTGTGCCAATGGCATCCTGGCCTGGATCAGGAACAGTGTGGCCAGCAGGTCCAGGGAAGTGATTCTTCCCCTGTACTCAGCACTGGTGAGGCCACACCTGGAGTACTGTGTCCAGTTCTGGGCCCCTCAGTTCAGGAAGGATATTGAGGTGCTGGAGCAGGTCCAGAGAAGAGCAACAAGGCTGGTGAAGGGACTCGAGCACAAGTCCTGTGAGGAGGGGTTGAGGGAGCTGGGGTTGTTTAGTCTGGAGAAGAGGAGGCTCAGGGGAGACCTCATTGCTCTCTACAACTCCCTGAAAGGAGGTTTTAGCCAGGTGGGGGTTGGGGGTTGGTCTCTTCTCCCTGGCAGCTATGAGTAAGACAAGAGGGCATGGTCTTAAGCTGCGCCAGGGGAGGTTTAGGTCAGATATTAGGAAGAAACTCTTTACAGAGAGGGTAATCAGACATTGGAATGGGCTGCTCAGGTAAGTGGTGGATTCTCCATCCCTGGAGGTTTTTAAGATGAGACTGGATGTGGCAATTAATGCCATGGTCTACCAACCACAGCGATAGTGGATCAAGGGTTGGACTTGATGATCTCAGAGGTCCCTTCCAACCTGTCTGATTCTATGATTCTATGAAATCTCAGACTAAGAGAAAAGCAGTAAATTACCTGAACATGTGACTATATCAGTATTTCCAGCATTGCGAAGAGGCTGATGAGAAGTTTCTGCATAATGCTTTCAAATCTTTGAAACTGACATTAGCAAAAGCAAGATGACCCACCAAATACAATCAGTCTGAATGCATAGGAAGCCTTTTTCTCAGTTCTTACCTCAAGGCTTTCTGATCAAAATACATAAAAAGTTCCTTTCCCAATGTCTCCACACCCCTGTAAATGTGTCCAACAAGGAAATCATGACCAGAGATTCTCCTCTCACTTGCAGCAGTCTGAAAAATGAGTATATACACACACAAAGATTAAAGAGAATTTATACTGCTTTGATTCTAGCATCAGTACACATTCAGCAAGCAGATGTATGAACTAATTTTTCAACTCAGACAACATTAACTATTTTCTCTTTAAGCTATTCTACCAAAAACAATGGGACTATTAACCCAGGAAGCAGTCACTACTGCTAATGCCATCATGACTTAGCTCAATTTTTTTCCTAATTGAAACAATACATCTTTTTCTTCAGGGTATTTTATGCCTTTTCCTTCAAGTCATGAATTTACAATAAGAGTCTCAGGCTGGTGTAAACTAAACAGATACAGTTTGAATATTAAAAACATATCAGAGTGTCAGTTCTCCTATTTGCAGCTGTATATTCTTCTCCAAATGCTGATAACACACTTTCAGTGTTTCACATGGGAAACAGAAAACAGCATTTCACATTTTCACAGAAAATCCTCCACTGAGCCCACAGAGATATTTCTCTCCTCTTACTAGTTTAAAGTCTAATCTCAGAAGCAGGTGAACAGCAAGGGTTCACCTTAGGGTGATCATTTGCCAATGAATAGAGTCTGCCCTGAGATGACTTTTACTGTACAAAGCTATGAAGGAGTCTATTTGAGGCAATGAGAATTCTTTTTTGAAACCTCAGGAACATAACTCCTTAATTTAAAAAGCTTAGTCCTGAGAGATATAAACCTATAAAGACTAACCTTTGACAGACATATCTTGAACCACATTCTTCCATAAATTGTTATTTAATTGAAGCACTATCTTATCATGCCTTAATCACAAACTCCTTATATACACTGAAGATGGGGAAAAATTCCCCAGCTTTCGTCTGGAGGCATCCAATATACTTACTTGGGCCACAAGCAACACACAATTTTTCACAGATGAGCAAAACCAGACATGAAAAAAAATACCCTAGCTACCTCTCTAATCAAAACCAGAGGTTTGTACCTTCACAGCTTATCAGCTAAGGCCTGCTTACTGACATCCTGACATCTCCACCTACTAGAAGCTCCCCTGGCAGTTTTATACTAGTGAATTATTTTATGCTGTCAACAAAAAGGATAAAAGCTAGTAGGAAAACTACGTATTGTGTACATTGAAAGCAGATGTCACAACCTTTATTTAAATACTTGGTCTAATTAGAATTACTTTAAAAAAATACAGAAGTAAAAGCTCCCTTTCTGCAGGTTAACATGGTGCTAATAACACCAAGGCTGTGGGTTTGAACCCCATATGGGCCATTCACTTAAGAGTTGGACTCTATGATCTCTGTGGGTCCCTTCCAACTTAGAATATTCTGTGATACCTGTGAAACATATACCTTTCTCCCTTGTGTTTCATTCACACTAGAATCGCAGAACGTTTTGGGTTGGAAGGGACCTTAAAGATCATCTAGCACACGCAAAGACTTAAGCGATTGTAAAAAAATTAGATTAGTAATAACTTCCCTAGTATTTCAGGTTTCCTGAAGCAAAATGATATTTTGAAATTTACCAAAGAGAAACCAGAGCGATTCTAAAAGTTTTCACTCATAATTTCCTAAAGCTCCTGTTTCTACAGCCTCAGCATCTCTTTACACAGCCGAGGTGCTAAGGCCTATTTATTTACTTTGTTGATGACAAGGATATTTTATAATTCAAAGAAAGAACAGAGACAGCATTCACGGACGACACCCACCAGCACCCACAGATCACGGCAGCCGGGGGCCAGGCGGGGAGGCACCAACCAGCCCCCTGCGCTGCGCTCAGCCCCAAGGAGCTCAAGCGCTGCCCCGGCCCGCCCTGCCCCGGCCGCCGAGCCGCTCCCCCGGCCCCGGCCCCGGCCTCGGCCCCTCACTCACGGCGCCGCTCCGCGCTCCCCGCACGGCCTGTCCCCGCCGCAGCCGTGCCCGCAGGCGCTCCCCGCAGAGGGCACAGCCCGGGCCCTCCACCATGGCCGCCCAGCCCCGCGCCGCCGCCTCCCTTCGAATCTCCCGCTCGCCCGGGGTGACGCTGCCGCGCCGGGGGCCGGGCCGCCTCCGTGAGGCGGAGACAACACCGCACATCCTGTTCATTTCCTTAGAAGTATGAATCTGTAGCGCTCTCAGATACCTCATTAGCTCTTGCAGCCTTCCTAAAGCACTCTCGCAAGTGCATCTTCCTTTAAGACTTACTTGATGCACATTTAGAATTTAATTTCAGTCTTTAAAAAGTCAGTATTTAATATGTTTTTGCAGTCAGTCCAGCTTTACGCAAGGGAAATGCTCCTTTCCCTGCTGCACTTGAAGCAAGAATAGGCATAATGAACTCTACGAGCTCTAAGAACTTTGAGGGAACTTGAAGTATAAGGTAGAACATTAGACACTGATGCCTTGTAAGGCGTACTTATGCTGGTGAAAGCTCTCAATGTTATTTCTCATATAAACAGTCCATATCCAGTCTTCTATCTAGGTTCAATCAAAATGTGTTTATTCCTAAAAGAATATTATCTTTTTACATGAAAGGAACTGGCTAAATCAGGCTAAATTACGAAATAAAACTTAATTTACATGTTCCACTAAAGTTTAGGTATGCTACCCTTGCTGCAAATGCCTTTTTTCTTTTTCTCAGTGATGTTTTTGCTCTGATCATCCAAAATTAAAACAATGAGACAATTGTCAGCCAGAGAATTAAGCTTACCAGGGAGAAATCACTAATGTTCAAAAATGGTATGCAAAACACAAACTGATTTTTCTGCTGCCCTTAAGTCCTGCCTTACTGTTCTTCCAAGCAGTTAGAAATTAGTACATAACTTGGGGTTTTATATCTAAGCACCTGAAAAGTACAGACAATAGGTCCTGTTACTTGGCTATCAAATATAATGTTGAAAGGTAGATTCTATTTTTAAAACAGGAATTGAGTAAATCTATATCTGTTCATAGATTTGTCCCCTATTATTGTAGCTATGTGCACAGCTGCCTCTGATTTTTCCCAATGGTGTTTGCAGGCACCATTTTTTTTTTTGGTGTGTATTTGCAATATTTATATTCAGATTACAGCCTACAATAGAACAGCATGCTCAGAACTGGACATACATTTTGGTATATTACTGCAGTTGTGATCTCATTAGGAAAAAAAAAAAGGAAAAAAGAAAAGTACATTTCTTTCTAAAACTTCAGGTTTCTCTGAATTATGAAAAGGAAAAACTTTTTTTTAAATTCAGTTTTCCAGAATTTATATAGAAGACCTGATTGCCTGCCTTTTTGTATCAGTTCATGTCACAGGACATTTGGCATAAAATTGGTGTGGTTATTTTGCACAAGTAGAGCTACTGACATCCAGTTGCTAAAACGTTTTGGTTTATGCACATTTTCTCCCTTGAAATAATATCTTAGTCATAGGACATTGGTGCTCAGTTTAAATACCTAAGTTAAATTTGCAATTAGCAGAGCTTTGAATAAAGATATTGGCAAGGAATATTATCATGTGGCAAATTTAGACCAATTTAAATGGAATATCATTTTAGATGAAATAGTAAAGTTACGTTTCTCTGAAGGCAACACAAGAGAACAAAAATATGCAGAGTACAAGCACACCCTGTTCTAATCCAACAGTCTGAAGAACAACATCAGCACTGAGATTCTTACTAAGGCACAAGGGTTTTTTCTGCTGGCTGGCTAAAATATACAGTGAATTATAAAGATACTCCCTTTGTGGTGACAAAATCTTGGATAAGAATTACTAAGCAGTGGATGACGGATGTGTTTCATGGTTGCCTAGAGAGTTAATGTGACCAGTTAAGCACACTTAAAATTTCTCATCATGTAATCCCAATGAAATCCTTCCTAAACCTTGCAAAAACATTCCCAAATCCTTCAAAATTAAGTCTCTTAATGCAATTAATCCAAATAGTTGCACAGGGAATGTGTTCTGGTTATTAATTCCTGGTCTGCCAGTGATTTTTGAGGGTCATGCATAGTTATGGATGCATAGTTAAATTATTTTTTTCAGTTATCTCAAAATAAATAATGTTTAGAGTGTTGGAATCCTTTTATTTGTGGAGAAGTCTTGCTTTCCGTTACAAAAAAGCCCATACTATTGTAACTTTTTTTTGCAGCTGCAGTTTTGTAAAGAAAGAGATCAAGGAGGTTCTTTGGAAATTGCAGTGAAATATCAATATAAAACTATTAACCAAGTTGCAAGTAACAGTTTTAATGTGGGAGATTCTTGCATTTAATTCATTGTTGCAGCCATAGTAAAATGCTACAACTTATGTACCATTCTCACTGAACATGAAGTATGTGTTCAAAATACTTGTAATTAATGGATTCATGGTTTGAAAGTAAAATGAATAGTTGATACTTAATAGTACTATTCTAATTTCTACCTCTTGACAACTGATCAGAGATAAGCATATTCTTAGTGTTTGAATTCATATACTAAACAAGAAATTAAATTATTTATAGAAGTTTAATAGATTGTAATTTAAGTTGCCAGAGCAGGATGTGCTTTAGAGTAAGACAGACAGAGGGTGCAAAAAAACCCTAAACCATTTAATTATGTGTGCAATTATATTTTAAAAAGTTACTAATTGACACACATTGTCAAATATTGTCACAATATTCAGGTTCACCTGTCAATGACTTGGCCATAAGCAAGACACCACTCTTTTAGAAAAATAGCTTCTTATCTCTATATTAATCTTTGATTCCCTGAGAGATGAAAAAAAGTAATCACCTTTGAATATCTTGGCTAGCTTGACATGTTAGTTTTCAACAGAGTAATTTTGCCATTTTCAATCAGTAGTTAGATATGGATTGCTTTCAAACATTGAAGAGCATACTTCTGTTCTAAGAGACCTTCATACCGTATTAATCTCTTGTCCTTTGCTGGGAGGGGAAAAAAAAAAAAAAGGAAAGAAAAAGTAGAAATAACCTATTTTAAATCTGACTTTTTCTTCTGCTCAGACCAAAGGGTTAAATCCACAAGAGGAAGTTAGACTTAAAAGGAGAGTTGCAAGCTATTCACACTCCCTAATATTCAGTAATAATTGAGGTTCATCAACTGTATTATATCTCTAAGGTAATGGAAACTCTGAACTCTCCATCTAATCAATGGCAAAAGGTAGGCACCTTACCAGACAGTGATTTAGAGCATAGGCCTCATTAGGTCTTTCTCTCCATTAGCCACACAGGGAACAATGCTAGTTTCTGCTATTGGATACCCTGCTGCATAACTTCAAGCAGTCACCTATTTTCCTTATGCAGTGGAAGGGGAGAGTTATATCTGAGAACAGGATTCACTCGTATGCTGAGGCAGGTACTGTCTGGAAGTGCCATGAAGTTTCCTAGATGCCCCTCTGCAGTCTGGATTCATAGCCGCGAAACAGCTCCTTTGGTTAGACATCTGAGCAAAGTAAATTTTTTCAAAAAAGGGAATGTGGCAGCTTCTTTAAGCTGTTGTAGCAATCCATTGATACCTAGACAATCAGTGGTGCATCTTTCCCCTGAGAATTGGAAAGCAATTGATCCTAGAGCTTCTAACTCCTGAGCAAGTAAGCAATAGACTAGCAGAGACAGTGTTCTGAACTGAGACTACATTCCTCTTGTCAGAATGCCTTTTCTTTGAATACTTTGTTTTTAACTAGAGCAATGACTAGTACCGAGGTCGTTTAGATTAGCCTGGAATTATTGAATATAATTTTCAACATCTGACTCTTGAACATAGCCACCTCAGACTTCAAATTTTGTAATAGAACTATCTCTGGACTAAGGCTGTGATCTTGCCATTAATTGTAATGAGAGCTTTTGAGATTATGAATTTAATGTGGGCTTTTTGGGAGTGAATCTCTGTCTTTATGGTGTAGTTATTAAGTTATGTAATTAAGTATTCAGCATCCATCTACACGCTTCCTTTTTTTTTTTAATTGAAGGGAAGTGTTTTATTACTAAAAGATTCCTCTTCCTTTCTCCATCAGAGTACCTAATAACCCAGTGATAATGACAGTTCCTTAGGTAGCAAGAGATCAACAGTCCATATGCTGCTCCAAATCATGTGGGGTGCTTTGAACCTAGATATATTACTTCTTGTGTGACTGTTTTAAGCCAGCAGGAAAGAGACTTGCAGACACCACTACAAGTGAGACTGCACTCCTGACCATGTTTTTGTTCAAAGTTGACCTGGTAAACCTTACAAGAAACTATCTCTCTTGGAGCACACTCTGAAAGCAAGATATGTAGAGACAGTTAAACAATTCCATCTACAAATGAGGTATAAAGAAACTCGTGTCTTCTAATCTTGATTTGTGAGCACATTCTAGAGGCAGATAATTGGCTATAGCAGAAACTTAGCTTCCTGAGAACACTTGGATGAAGGACTAGAGGGCAAATGCAGGGTCCCGCACCTGGGCAGGAATAACCCCATGCACCAGTACAGGCTGGGGGCGAACCTGCTGAAAAGCAGCTCTGTGGAGAAGAACCTGGGGATCCTAGTGGCCAATAATCTGTCCAAGAGCCAGCAGTGTGCCCTTGTGGCCAAGAAGGCCAATGATATCCTGGGGTGCATTAGGAAGAACTTTGCCAGCAGGTCAAGAGAGGCCCTAGTGAGGTGCATCTGGAGTGCTGTGTCCAGTTCTGGGCTCCTCAGTACAAGAGAGACATGGAGCTCCTGGAGCAGGTCCTTCTGAGGGCTACGAAGATGATTAAGGGACTGGAGCACCTCACTTATGAGGAAGGGGTGAGGGAGCTGGGCCTGTTCAGCCTTCAGAAGAGATGACTGAGAGGGGTCCTCATTTATATATGTAAGTATATGAAGGGAAGATGAGGGGATCTGAAGGGGATATAGCCAGGCTCTTCTTGGTGGTGCCAAGCAACAGGACAAGAGGTTACAGGCAGAAACTGATGTACAGGAAGCTCCACCTGAATATAAGAGAATTTCTTTCCTGTGTGGGTGACCGAGCACTGGAACAGATTGCCCAGAGAGGCTGTGGAGTCTCCCTCACTGGAGATATTCAACAACTATCTGGATGCAATCCTGTGCAATGTGCTCTAAGATGGCCCTGCTTAAACAGGGAGGTTGGACCAGGTGACTCACTGTAGTCCCTTCCAACCTGACCAATTCTATGATTCTGTGACTGCAATTCTGTGATTCTGTATCTTCAAGGCTATGTAACACTGAATGCAGGAAACCCTATTTTTTGACTACTTATATCTGGTATCAGACATCTGAGATCGAACTATTATAAACTAAGTTTGGAGTTTTTGTGTTAGAAAGAAAAACTGGAGAAAAAGATCTGTAAATATATGGATTTCTTCAGAAATACTCAGTGCAGTACACAAATTATGGCATTTCAAAATTCTGTAACCATACTAAGCATATAAAATTTCTTTCCCGAATGGCTCTTTTTAAAAGATTATACCAAAAGAAAAAAAGATCTTTTGCAGTTCTTAAATTATAGATTAATATTGGAGCAAAATTGACTAAAACCCTGCTTAAATTCAGAAATAAAATGTTCGGAAAATAATTGAAAAAAAACCAAAGTTACTGTATGAGTTTGTGCTGAAAACTATAGAGTCCTTAAAAGTTCTTATTCTCTTCCCAGTTAAATACTCTTGTTGCTTTTAGATACTCGAATCCATCAGGATGCATCCCTCTACCCATTCACAATGGCATGATCTCATTTACAGTCACAGTACAACTTCATTTGGAGAAACAAGTATGACAGCAATGTGCATCTGCCTCAGGGTGGGAACAACAGATCTTACTGAAGCTGGATATTCATGGGATAAGTACAGACAACCTTCTTGGCAACTTATGAACATTGCTCATAACTTTACTTCATCTTGAGACACAGTTCAGTGCCAGTAGTTTTCATTGTTTAGCTGATAGATATTGGCTCCTCCCAAATTAACTAAAAGTTACTACATTTGTCTGGAGGAAAAAAGGAAACATTTAAAACTTGCAGTAGTTTGTTCAAAGAGTAAAGCCTTGAAGATCTTTAAGAAAAAGTGTCCAGCAGTGCCTCTAGGCTATCTCCATGCTAAAACAGATGAAAGGAGAAAAAATGGTACCTGGAGAGAGGCAGAAACATTCTTTGTAGCCTTCTTGCCTATAACGCATTTTATATACGCACTTCTCTGATGTGTATTCACTTATCCTGGATGGTTTGCATTCAAGATTAACTCCTCAGGGAAAAATGAGAATTGGGAGAAGATGATCTTAGGATGAAGAACTTACCAACTTTTCTTCAAGTTTAGATGCCACACTTTAATGTTGTACTGAAAAAATATTAGGATATTATTTGTTCAAAAGCATAGACAGTATTACAAGATACAGGAAGCTCCAATAACAGAACAAAATAAGTGATGTTTGCTGGGCAAAATAAATTGAGGGCCATAGCAAAAACTGTCCTAGCAGATGCAACCAGTTTTTACTTCACTGTTACACAAACAGTATGATTCCTAGTACCTTGCTACATGCCTTTGTCAGCTGCATGTATATATGCAGCACTCCATTTTAATTAGCCTGAAGATTCAAGGCTTAGAAGAAATAGCAGGGGGTTCTAATTATCTTCACAAACTAGTGATCTGCCCGGAAAATGAGGAATGAATAAGCATTAAGCAGTCAGAGGCCAGTATTCAATCACAAAGAGAAGCAGGAAGAGTGGAAGATAAAGAAATGCAATTTTCCCTGACTTGGCAGGGCCTTGAAAATTAGTAAAAATAATCCTTCTTTAATAAAACACACCAATTCTAGATATAGAGATTTATTATTTAATCTTATCAGTAGTGTTTGACTAGATATTTTAGGATAATTTTTTTCTCATATCTGTGCCACATTTCTGATATTTTTATTTTAAATGTGTTCATGCCTGTTTAGGCATGAACATCAGTAGAATTTCTTGGAGGACTCTTATGAGAACACTGTTTTCCAAGCATTGCTTGTAATTTGTCAGTCCAAGTTCCAGGGAAATAAAGACTATCCTTTCTTCCCTTGACAAAAAATTATGACATTGGGATTTAAATCATTGCTATTCACAAACTGGCCTTGACAAAAAAGGCTGAGGATTATCTCTTTAGCAACTTTTGTATCAAAGCTGCATTATTGATATGAAGCTAAAAAGGCTTTGCAGTTCATTATATAATTAAAAGCAACTGTTATTATGGAAATTTTTCAGAACAGCTGTTGTATTGGAAGAAAGGTTACACTCTTCGCTATCAGTAATCCCTTTAAATCTCTGACATGATTCATAGCTCCTCAAACAATGCCGGTAAATTAAACAAAACTGGGTGGATTCCCTATTTATTACTTGCACTCTTATCAGCAAGAGGGAATGCAATAACAGAATTCAAACTGGCTTATGGAAGTAATGTGAATGTCCCATTTTATGAACTTTATTTCTATTTTTGTCTTCCAAAGTACTAATTTTGGCCAAAAGTGTTGTCCAGCTTCCTGCCTGGCCTGAAGAGCTTATAGCTACCATTTTATTCTTGAACATTAGTCAAGGATAACAGTTTGGAAGGAAAGGATAGGTCTTGCTGGGTTTGGTAAAGGCTAGAGACAGTTTTGATGTAGAATAAAGAGCTTTAGCTCTTTATGAATTTCTGCCTTTCCTTGTGGAAAGTCGAAAAAGATTTTTCCTCCTGTCTGGAAGGAAGCAGTGTATCATTATTGCAGCTGAGGTTTTCATTTCATTCCTGGCTTTCAAGCCAGGGAGGGCTTTGGAAAGTGGAGAAGGACCAGCCAAGATTTTTTTTTTTCCTCAAGGGATAAGAAGGAAAAGGAGCAGAAGGAAGCAAAAATTGAAAACAAATGCGGGCCTCAAAGACTAGAATTGGTAAAAGACTTGCTGGGTTTCAGAGCATATAAGATGTAGTGTATTTTGTAAAGTTGAGGAAACTCAGAAACAAAGAAGCCTTGGCTTGTATAAAAGCGAGAAGATTCTTCCATTTCAAAGCCCAGTTCCGGGGGTGGAGTAATCACGTGGAACAAATGCTGGCCCAGGGGCTGATTGGCGGAGAAGCGGCGCGGCAGGACGGGCCTGCCGACGTCCCTTGGCCACAGGGAAGACGATCCAGCAGCGCGCCCTGGTGGCACCGCGGGCGCACGGCATGCGGGGCTGCAGCGGGCGGGACACGGAGCGCGGAGGTCGCGGGCTGCGGTGGCTCTGCTCAGTCACACCACAGCAAGCCACAGCCAGACGCCCGTGTGCACCTCTGGATCCCTCAGCACAGGAAGACAATGACAAAGAGCGAGTCCAGTTTATGAGGCTGGAGAACAAGATGGACAGCGAGAAGCTGAAAAAGCAGCGTTCACTTAGCAGAAAAGAAGGGCAAGGCTTTCTACTCCTAATTGCTCTCTTCTCCTGCTTAAGGAAAGGAGAAGTTGTTAAGAATGCAGAGGCTCTTCTCAGAGGCCCACTGCAAAAGACAAGAGGCAACACAACACATTCAGAAAAGGATTTGAAAAGGGGTTAAGCACAGGAGAAGGTTGTCCAGGGTGCATGTGAAATCTCCACCCTTAGAGATCATCATCATGGCTAGGCTTTGTGAACGAAGGTTTTGGAAGGGCTCTACCCACATTTGTTACAAGCATGTTGGTGGCTAAAAAGGCCAATATGAGATAAACACATCCGGTTGCAAAAGGCACAGCAGAAAGACTCCTTAGGTGGTATATTCTGCAAGGCATGATTCTATCTGCGTTGTCTTTTCTCCTCAAGAGTGATCAGCATCAGCAGCGTTATAGATGGTGTGTCTCCAGCCCTCCCGATTGGAGGCCAGAGTAGACCAGTTATGTTGATCAATATGGCCAAGGCTGAGATGTTTCAGGGAGTCCTTGTATCTTCTCTTCAGGGCTCCTCTCATGCAGCAGCCGGTGGCAAGTTCACCATAAAGCAAGGCGGTGGTCCTTCATCCTCGAGACGTGCCCTGCCCTTCGCAGCTGTGTTCTCAGCAACATGGCCTCAATACTTGTGACTGCTGCTTGTTCTAGAACAGATGTATTGGTCACATAATCTGACCAGTGGATGTTTAGGATTGTATGGAGGCAGCGTTGATGGAAGCATTCTAGGAGACACAAGTGGTGGCGGTAGATGACCCATGATTCAGATCCATATAAGAGAGTAGACAGCACTATGGCTCTATAAACACTGATCTTTGTACTTTTCTTCAAGTGTTTATTTCGCCAAACTCTTTTATGAAGCTTTCCAAAGGCACTATATGCCTTTGCTATCCTGTTGTCTATCTCTCTGTCAATCTTACCATCCGAGGAGATGAGGCTACCCTTAGAGAATACTCCTGGGAAAAGCCCTATGGAAACTGATCTCACTTTGAGTACTGCCTTGCTTTGAGTGGAGTGTTGGACTAGGTGAACAGCTGAGTTCTCTTTCTGATCTGCTTGTTTTCTGTGATTCTAAGATCTAAACTAGCTCTTCATCAGCCAGATTGCTCTTGCTGTGATTCTGGGTTCTGTGTGAAATTCTTCATATTACTTAAGCAAATTTCAAATTTTATTGTACACATGTTTTGGACATTATTTTTTTTCCCCTTCTGATAACGAAATACTATATCTAACAGGTGTTGGCAGAGGACTGTCAATAAAGAGTTGCTGATTAAGTTGCTGCAGCAGTAAGGGATGGGCTTCTGTGCATTAAAGTTTCTCATGATTTGTGAAGTGGGGAGAATGTTGCTTTGACAACAAGTTTATTTGGCAGGGTATAACTTGATAGAAGGTGATGAGGAAGACATATGACAGGAGTATTGGAAAGTTCAAAAGGACAAAACCTTGCCTTTGGATGCACTTTTTTCAGTGTAAGAATTGACAATACTGCAGTACTATGAATGGTTTATTCCTTTCACCTTTGAGTACTTTGAACTGTCTTTACAACATTTCACCCTTTGCCTTCAGTTCCTTCATGCAGACTTCATAAATGGTGAGATTTTTGTAGTTAGAGTGTGGCCCATCAGAGGCAAAGGAGGGTTGCTGATAAAGTAGTTGTGGACTGTACTTGTTCTACTACCTATCTTAAGTCAGATCTAAGGGAAAAAGAAGTTACATAAACCTGTGAATAAAAGTTTCATCACTGTAAAAGGTTTTAGACAGTGGAGTAACTAGGAAAATGTTAATGTTGATTACTACTAAATAGAATCTGGTGAGAAAAACTGAAAGAACTGCATAAAATAAAACAAAGCCTCCCACTGGTCTTCAGAATCACACTGCATAAGGATATATAGGATTTATATCCACAAATTACATTAATAATATCTGAATCATGAAAGTACACGGTAAGAATACCAGCTACAGTAGTCTTAGCTTTTAGCAGACTGCTACCTTGAAGTGTAGAGCCCCTGGACTCTTATTGTAATAACGGGGAACTTCCTCTGTGGCTCAAGAGAGATTATACAAAATATTTACACGAACAGAATAAAAACTGTTGAAACTCACAGTGACCACGAAATGTCTTATTTGATATTTATTTTTTTCAAATGGGGAAAGACCTTGCTTTGTCCATCTGTATGCTGATTTGCCAGAAAGGAAAAGTACGCCAACAACCTATGACAGAGGAAGGGATTCAACCACTAAAAAAGTCAGTGATACCATGTAAGTAACAACATTACTTAGATCATTATCTGGGGGGAAAATCATCTTGAGAATCCTCCATCTGTAAAAGTATCTGTCCAAAGTAACTTAAATACACTTCAGTTACTGCTAAATAGATTTTGCCACCAAAGATGTGAAAGAAGCTGACTTTCAGCCTAATATTCTCTGATCCGGGAGCACTTTAAGAAAAATAGGTTACCTTCTTCTAGGAGTTGAAGTTTTTGAGTCTTCATTTTTTCTTTTCTTTACCTTAAGAGAGAGTTTGCATCTCTATAGCTCAGTTAGTTCAGTATGGCTTCTTTTCAGAAAGAGATTTGCTCTCATGAAGTGCATTTGCAGTGATCTTGTTGCTGAACTCTCTCAGATGTCAGGAAACAAAAGGTTTCGGGCTCTTCTCTAGAACCTTATCAACACTCCTGATTTTCTGGCCTGCAGCAAGAAGCAAATAAAGTCAATGAAGTTTTCCTGTAACTGGTGTAATATGTTCCCTGTGGATAACATGCCCAAACAGGTGGGCAGCATCCTCTTACATCAGCTGTATGATCCAAACAAAGGGCATGATGAATTATGTTGTGAGGAGACATGTCTGCCAAGGCACCCTGGGATTAGTGTTAGAACTGGTCTTATTTAACATCTTCATTAATGATCTGGAAGAGGGAATAAACAGACCGTTAATTAAATTGGCAGATATTACTGAGAAATTATTCTGAGATTCCATCTAGACTAGAAACAAAGGCAGACTAAAACCAAAGACAGGTATTAAGAAAATAAGAGTCATTTGTGTAAACAGTTTCTCTTTGTCTGCAGCCACATATGGGCTATCTTACTGATTTTGATTGCATATATGTGTATAATCCACACATTTAAACACTATTTATTTTACAGTTAAACACTCAATAGCTTGAGAGACCTAACAGCTGCATAGGATACAGGGTTTCCTTGTTTGTGACAGGGATAAGGGGATAAGGTAGTAGAAACTGTATGTTCTTGTTCTTACTGGGTGAAAAGAATGCACTACGGTATATCTTCAGACAAGGTCTATCCTGCACATTTACCTGCCAATATCAGTATACCTTTTGTCAATATAGTAATTTTTAACCATTTCTAAAGTATTGAGCAGAGCTGACTAGTGTTTGATAGACCCCTGTACAGACACCCCAACTTGATACTTGTAACTGGGGTTTTTTTGGACTTTTTCAGATGGTTTAATTCACTTTATATTTTTTACAAGTAGCTTTTAATCAGAATGTGGTCTAACAATGTCACAAAACTTGTTTGATTATAAGGTTTTCTAGAAATAGTGGGAGTTTTTTTAATTAATTATCCTTTAATTCCTTACTGAATTTACATTGTATCAGCAGTTGCATGATTTTGATAGAGTTCTATATCAATCTATCCATGCTACAATCACAAATATAGTCTAATTTCACTTTTAAAATTTATTTTTAAAATAAAAGTGAAACTCATTTCTTATATGCCAGTTTTATACAACGTCTTGTAAAGTACGCAAAAGAATAGCTGTGATCAGCAGCTCTAAAAATCAGGCACGTACAAATAACATAGAATAAAAATCAGCTTGATTTTTCAGAAGTTGTGAATGTACTTCATGTGTAATGTTCTGTATGAGCTGTGTACAAACAAGGTGTGTTCCCTACTCCTGTCAGTGAGACAGAGCTGTCTAGACCACAGTAATGTCAGCTGCATGCATTTCACTTGAAAAAGTCAGTTGTTTCTGTAAATCATGGATAAATCTGCACAGCATGTGTTAAGCTGGAAATAAGCAGTATTTCTGTAGGACACAATATTGCAGTTCTTGTGGTGCTTGGAACTCTCTTTTAGTTCTCAGTGCAAGCACAGCAAGCAGGCTCCTGATCCAGCAGCGCTCTCAGGAGGAAGCTGGCAATATAGCAGACTCTGAATAAGTCAAAAACTAGAAAAGTATTGCTGCAAGTGCATCTGTCAAACTGGGGGATGCAGGAGAAAATGAGGTGGTGACAGGTTCGGCAGAAAGAGAAATAGCATAATATAAAGTGAGTTAATGATGCCAGCAATTTTTAGCAGTTGAGAAGGTAAGGGCTGCATAGGCAAGGTGGCACTCTATGATTTATGTGCAAGAGGTAGGCAAGGTGATATTTTTTGAAGTGTATATTTTAAGCTGCTAGGCTAAGTTCAGATGTTCGATTTCACTGTTGCCCAGGATAAACTTATGAAAACAGTTTTGCTAGAATAACTCAGTTAATTAGTGATTTGCTCTCTCTTGTGTTCCAGTCTACATAAGATTACTTGCTACTAAAAAATATTTATTGATAAGCAAAGGGTTTGTTTTTCTTATGCCAGATATATGCTTAAAAATTTGATTTCAATTGAATTATTACTCCTAACTTACCTATGGAAAGTAAAAAACTTTAATTGAATTAAAAATACTTATTATAATGATTTTCTTTCTTTTTAAGAAGTCATTTGTCCTAAGATGCCTGCTACTTTCATCTCATTCATAAGAAACTATAACATGTACAGCAAAAATAAATCATGACATTCCAGGTACATGAGTTATTATTCATACCAACAGGATAAATAATAAAGGAAAGGAAATAAAAAGCATTAGAAAACTTAATTTGATCTGTGTTATTTTCTTTATGAAATAAGTGAAAATTTTCAAGTAAACTTTGAAAAAACAGCTACAACATAATTCTGAAAATTGTCTATTAAAATGCAAATCAAAGGATTTCTTACATGTCCTTGGCAAGGATTTCTTTTCAGTATCTCTTTGCTACATTTTGTTTCAAGGTCTTTTGTTTGTAAAAGTGAGTGTACTTCACTGTTATTATATATGCAATGTATATTTTGTAATCTGATAAAGTATTTTAGAAATGAAGTGTATGTAATAGATATAAAAATATTATTAGTGTGACCTAGATTTGAAGAATTCTATACATTAAAGAAGATGAAACAAACAGATCCGGGTATTGTGTTAAAACTGTGTTCATTTGACTTCCCATATTTCCAGCCTTGTCTAGTATCTCAAACTTATTTTCTTGCTAATTGCAGTCAGGGTATAAGCTGGTAAAGCTTTCTGTTTAGGTGATGACTTCTTACTCTAGAGTGAGTTTGATATCTCTCCTTGATAGCTGCCTAAACAATACATAGTGATGAAACTTCAAGCTAAGAAAAGAGGTAATCCAGATGGAATATTATTCAATGAATTGTATGTTAGGGACATTTAAAAATAATAAATAACAGCTGTCAAAGGAAGCTATCTCAGAGGACAGCAGTTGAAATTTTCAAGAAGTAAGCATGTGGTTGGGTCAACTTGTAGTACAGTAGTCACTAGTCACTATGAGGATAGTAGGCTTTAAAATGGCAAAGAAAACGGGATGTGTGTTCATCAGTGTAAAAGTGATGTGCTTACAGAACTCTAATTATGTCATGAACACAAAAAAGCTGTGTTCAGCTTCCCCATGAGGGACTCAAGGCCACAATATATTTTACCAGCTGCTGTTCAAAGAAAAACCTATTGAAGGAATTTGTTTTTTTATGGGACTGCTGGAGTTGATCATTGAACCAAGTCATGAATTCTCAAGATCATGGTAATCAGAGGGAGATAAGTATCTTTTTGATGTGTGAAACATCTGTTAAAGAATTTATCACAAGTCTCATCAGTAGCTGGCAAGTCTCATTGCTTTAGCAGTGTTTTCATTATTGCTCTGTCTATAAAATGGCATAATATTTTTTGTACTACTGGTCTTTTCTGTCTTCTCAGTGTGAACTAGTAGCAGATATTTTAGTTCCAGCTTCTTGTTAAAAATTATAGCAATATATAACTTAAAATAATTTAGTGCTTTTCATCTGCTTAGTTCTATATTGAAAATTTCAATTTCTGTGCTAATAGACATCCCTGAGTATGAAAATAAACTACATCTAATCTATGAGCTATACTTCTAGCTCTGTTTAGACCTACTTACTTTTAAAATGAAGCAATAACTATATCCTTTACTGTGTTAGTCTAAAAGTAGATGTACCATTGCATATACCCTCTTTTCTTTATTCTGTACACAGAAAAGACAGGTTTCCTAATGAGTATCTGTTGAGAAGCTTATGATCACACCTACACTAATCTTAGAAGAGCAACCTACAGAAATAATATAGGTTAGCCTGTCATAGGAATTGGTATGCAAAACCAAATAAATAGTCTATTTATCTATTATTTTAGAGGAAGTGAAAGTGGCCAGCATCAAGTACTCCAACAAAAATTAAAAAAAAATTGCACAGTGGTAACATCCATTCAAAAAAAAAAAAAGAAAAAAAGAAAAAAAGAAAGCTTTTTCAGTTAGGCTGAGACTGAAACTACCTTTTCTCATTGCCTGATATCTCTTTACAAGTGTCAGTGCTAGAATACTCAGACTTAAGAACTTTAACACATTGATAATTCCTTATTTTTTGTGATGATTTTGATATCACTGTACACCTTTAGGACATTTTAAGATAATCTGCAGTTTTCTACAGAAACCTCATGGACAAAGGAGATGAGATGCTTTACAGTACAGCCTGTAAAGCACACCCTCTTGACTGCCAGTGCTTGGGCTGTGCCAATCTGTTGAATGAGGGCTGGGCACACATATGTACACACTTAATCTTTAAAAGAGACTGTGCATTTTCATCAAACTAAAGGGAAAGGTTCATGTGCATATGCTAGTAAACAAAATATTTAGCTGCTCTACTTCTGTTTCATCCAATTTGAGCAATGTTTGAAAAAAATACTTTTTTTGGCATTTAGAACAATTGTGTATTACAGACCAAACACCACAACATTAATTTTGTCAAAGACACCATTTTATCTTATCCATTCACTGTTTACAAATCATCACCAGACTAAAATACACAGCAGAATTGACTGGAAAAAACAGAGATGTACCTATTTTTCTTAAAAAAGGGAATAGGGCTGAAGGGAGAGGGAGATCTTGACTAACAGATGTCTGATAAAAGTTCAGGTTCTCAAAATTTGAGTTGTGGTTCACAGTCTGTTTTGTATAATAGTTGTGATAACAGTGACATTTGACTAAAGAGATATAGTATGATTTTGCTTTCATTTCCTTGCTTTTTTTGGTTTGTCAAAACATCTGATCTATCTAGAAATACTCTAATTGCTTTATGTCTACTGAAATGTATTTTAATATTCTATCTAGTAAAAACATTCATTAAATGTATGCTTTTTCTTCCCGCTGCTATCATAGTTTTTGTATCTTGTGGTGGGGAGTTTAGCACATTAATTATGTGCTTTATAATAATATTGTCTTTTAACTTCAAGAGCATTTTTCTGGATGGATCCTTACTCTTACGTTATAAAAGAGGATAAATACATGTTCACATTCACCTCTTCAAGTTCAACTTGGATTCACTGATATTCAGAAATTATGAACAGTAGAAAAGAAAGAACTGAAAGATTTCAGTCCAATTAGTTTAAAATACATAAGCATGCTTGTGTATGCACTCTTGCCTTCTCTTTGGCTTATCGTACTTTAGGAGCACAACTAGACCTCCAGCTTACTTGGGCGTATGTAGCTCTGATAGTTCTTCTTTTTGTCTCTGCCCTCTGCTGGTCACCATCCTCCATTTGTCAATAACTGGGGGGGGGGGGGAAGTGTTGTTTTTTTGTTTTTAGGTTTTTGATTGGTTGTTTGGTTTGGTTTTGGTTTTTTTTGTTTATGCATTAGACTTTAGCAAACAAGTACATACTATATGGAGTGTCATCAACTTTATTTGTATGCTGTGTTATCTCTAACAATGTGTTTCTTTAGAATTACTTTAATCTGAGTTTTGCTTCTCAAAAACAAGCCTATATAGAACATACCCAGCATCTTAATACAAGAAAGTTCAATATAGTTACACAGTGCTTGTCTTTGTTAATAACTGTGCTAAAATCAGTATTCCTAAGCTGGTATATAGTATCTTCACATCTAACATGTAAGTTCTGTTGCTTCTGCAAGTAAATTACAATTGCAAGATGCATGCAACAGACCTGGCAAATACAAGTAGTTGTCTGTGTGTGGTTATGCCTGAATTGTTACAGGCAGGAAGATTACTTAGCTAAGTACATCTGTGGTGCCAGATGTATGAGTGGAAAAGGATTGGTGCTAACATGGGAACCCTAACTCTACCATTAAAGACATATCAACTGCTCTGAAATATCTGAAGAATGTGTTCCAAAACTGAGTTAAAAAAAACTCTGCTAGATGAAGGGAGTGATGAGGCTGTAGAAATTATCAATGTTATAAAAATGATAAAAATTTCAAAAAAAGAAAACAAAGAAATAGACAAGTGGCAAGTGTCATCTTTGGATCCAGGGTACGTTTGTAGTCATCTGACTCATGAATTTCTCTCATTTATTACTATCAAAGAGAGGATGAAACAGCTTAGCTTCAAGGCAATACCTAAGCCCTTTACATCTAACTCCAAGCACCTGGCTCATTTCAGAAAGAAAAGCTACTCATCTGTGAGTCTCCAGCTTGAAACTGGCAGTTCCTAGGCACTGTTTGCCAAGTGCAATTACATCAGTTGGCACAAGACATTAAACTCCCTGTTAAACCATCACAGAACTAAGTTCCCAAGTTTTAAGAGTTAGTACTTTGAATTCCTTTAAATGCTGAGGTTAATACTACAGTAAGATTGATAGCAAAGGATATAATAATTTGGTGGTTGTAATGGTTGCAGTCTTCTAGGATCCATCAAAATCCATAGCAGAAGAACTTTGCCATGATCTGAGGGGGGATGGGGCCGTGACACAGCACGGATGGATCCGGAGACAAGGTAGAGGGGCAAATGGAATACTTTATTGAGGTGTCCAGAGGTTTTATGGGTTTCAGGCGGGGAAAGGGCTAGAACATGGGATGGAGCATGAGACAGACAAACGGGGGAACAAATCAAGGTAGGGACACAGGCAAAGGGGGAGGAATGTGGGAGGAACTGGGGAAGGAAAAGGCGAATGGTAGCTGTCTTCTCTCTGCAGTTTCTTCAGCCTATCAGAGAGGGCAGCGGCATGCCCGGGAGATACAAATCCTGGGGAAACATACAATGTGTATATTTATAAACACATAAGAACTGTAAAGTCCATATCATAAAGTCCTGTCAATTGCTGTATGTTTTTCTCCACCCCTGGAGCCTCTGCCATCCTGAATCTTGTTCCTTCTCAGAACTTCCTCAAGACAGTTATTAATTCGTTCAGTCTGAATTTAAATGATGCCATACATTCATCAGTGGATTCCCAGGTCACGTACAGATACATTGAGAGACACAATGCTAGAAAAAGACAGGAGAACTTTTCTGGCTAGACAAGTTGGAAAAACAACAAAGAATGAGAGTTTTACTGAATTTCATTGTAACAGGCATTGCCACATCTCTGTATCTTAGGTGAGGTGTAGTAGTAAACAGGTGGGAAGTAGTTCTCTCCAGCTGAGCTCTAACAGAATATTCACAGATTATTAGCTTTTCTGAAGCCATTCTGAGAAAGGGGAATTGTTGATAGTGTTTTACAGTACCCAACCTCTTTAAATAAAATGCTTCAATTTGTTGTCCACAGAGTACTTAATGCAGTGTGGTCAGACTCTTAAAATCAGCTCAGAGAATGAAAAAAAGAGGTTAAATATATTGCTGCAATAAATAGATCCCAAACATACCTCCTTTTACTTTGTTAGGCATACACTAGGGATGAACTTGGCTCACTTTTTCTGTGGTTACTACTAACCTCCAGTTGCTGATGCCGTTATTAAGTTAATTGTTTGGATCATCAATCTGTGTCAACAAAGCTTTCAGAGTGCTTGATGAGATATCAAGTATCAAGCTGCGATGCATTAAAAAGTGATGAATTTGCATCCAGGTAAAACAATGCCCTTCAGCTATAATAATGAATCACTGCTTTGTTTACAAATGGGTATTCATCATGAGACATGGCATGTACAGACAGTTTTGAAGGGGAAAGGCATTAGCACAGTAAATGATCTTTGCAAATAAAGCTGAATACACAGCAAAGTGAAAAAGGAAGGCATGTCAAATTATCTTCTCAGAAAGGAATTATGAATGCAAATTCACACTGTTGTTGCCTGACCCATATTTAAATGGTAACAAAAGATACAATTCAGTATTAAGATGTCCTTTTCCAGTAGAGAGAAATCAACACAGTAGACTTCTTCCAAAAGTTTCATTATTGGACACAATTTCTCAGTATACACTTTTAGATCCTGGAGTAAATTCTTAATATTTTACTCAGAATTAAACACCACTTTCTCTAAAAGGCAGCGGGTGCCAGTGGTCTACCTCCCACCATTCTGGCAGCCAAGGAAGATTCAGCTGTGTTGGCTATCCCTCCCTATGCTGCTTCTGCCATTGGTCGGTAAGATTGATATCATTTTGTTAGGCCTGTCAGCCTAAATAACTGTGTGATCACATAACAGTTAAATTTAGTGTAATTAGCCTCATAAAGGCAGGGAAGATACTACTGCACAGGCTCAAGCAGCCAGAAAACATGCACAGAGTTGCCAGAAGTTTAATTCTGTGATTGCCAGCAAATTACTAATACTGGGCAGATTACAGTTACCAGAAGTATGCCTGCCTGTCTTGTAAACGTACCCAGATCATGGGTAATTTACATATATATTTGAAATCTAAGTTATTAGTATTACAACTCTGGAGCCATTAGTAATTTCTTAGAAAAGTAACTTCCATGCCATAATGTCTGAATTCTTATGAGACATTTCTAGTTGTCAAAAAAACCCACTACATTTGTATTTTACATGTGTTATTCAGATAAGCAGTTATTGAACCAATATGTAGTGCTGGGGACAAGGCAATACAAAGAGTTCCAAAAAACTGGGGTATAAACTGGAGACACATTAATACCCCAGCAATACAATTCTGCTACGAAGATGTGAATGTTTGTTAATTCTGGAAGCACCAAACCTCTTACAACCTGTTCTCTGGGAGCAGAATATACCGAACAAAATGCAACTATGTCAAAACTTTCTAATAAAATTATCCAGGTTCTTTACCAGCAGTCTTATGAATAAATTTTGAGATTCCTGAAGCAACCTTCTTAGGATGGCCTGTGTTTGCAAGTTCTTGGAGTAGTCTTGGCTGATCTCTTTAGCAATTAGGTTGCAATTGTCTCAACAGCAGAGTTTGACATGAAAGCAGTGCTCTGGTCAAAGTGACACATTCTGATGGAAGTTTTGACAGACAGGCAGTAAGTATTTCTGCTAGATAGCCGGTGATGCTGAAGTTAAGGAAAATTTGTTCTTTCCTCAGGGTACGAGGAAGGAATTTGTGAAGTCAGTGTGCGACAAGCTTTCATTGTTCTCCTTTCTCTGTGCAAAATACTTGTCAGCCTAGCCACTGAGAAGGGGAGGAAACCTCAAAATGAACAGTAAGATTCCATGCTGTTAACATCTGAGTTACCTTTAACATTAATCACATAGATCCCAGGCCTTATTAAATTTAAAATAGAACTGACATAAACTTCAGGAGAGACACTAATTTTCCAACTTGAATTCGAAATGTGCTGGTAAATGTTTTGTTTCTGAAAGGAAAGTATGGGTAAGGCAGGACTTTGTCTTATTATGGAAAGTAAAATAAAATTCGGAATAATTTTATACAGCTTCAAGGCAGTAAGTAATACCTACAGTGACTATAAGTTAACAGTGCTCACTACCATCATGCATTATTGATTATTTTTTATGAAGAAAGGCGTTTTTTTTCTCCTTGGTTGCAGAGTTGTCTGCCAAAATTCTGTAAAAAATTGCGAATAGCTCTAAGAATTGTTTGCATAAAGCAGAAGAATACTTGCAAAGATAGGCTGGAAATGTTGTAACAATTCCTACAATTTCTACAATAAATCACTAAAGAATCACCTTTGTGTTTAGAATTTTAATTTACAAATACAAATGATTGCAGTTCATTTGGCTAAAGTAATTACTGTTTGTCTGCCTGTCATTCATTCTCTTGGAGGTTATTGCTTCTGTAGCAGGAGCAACCACACATGAAGAAGTTCTGAACATCTGATGTTTATTGTACAGGATATTAAAGTAACCCCAAGCAGCATCAGTACAGTTTCTTATGGTGATCTGAGTGAGATAGCGAACCATCTGTGATGGTTAAGGAGTTGTTCCTGCTGTGGTAGCAGAAGTTTTCAACAGAGAGATAGGGAAGACAGGCAAGAATGGTAAATTCTACTGTCATCTGACTGTAACAGTAATAATGAGCCTTCTCAGGTTTTTCTTATTAGTCTGGTTTAACTTACTTTCAAGAAGAAGTGTTCATGTGTTAATCTGAAATTCTAGTCTTGTACCTTCAGTGGGCCTTTACTGACAACTCATTTAGTATAACAATCTTACATCTTTTACCCTGTAATTACTGTCTGTAATTGTACTGGAAAAAATAATTCTGTCTATAGTTTTTTGAATCACTTTTTTGATTTGTAATGTGCATTATTCGCATTCACAGTAAGACTGTAAATATACAACTCGGTACAACAAAGTAATGCATCCAAAGTTACACAGAGGGAGCTCTTGTTTTGTTTTTCCAATGCAGTAATGCAATATTTCTGGGTAAAGACGTCTTTTCTTTTATTTGTTATAGGCTAAAGCAATAGCATCCAGTGATATTTCGCATTTACTGACTTTCTCATTTATCTGATCTAGAATACTTAATGTTCTTTAAAATGCAGATGTTTTCAGCTGCTATTTGTTTCATATAAAGAAGGTAAAAGAATAGACTTTGTGTGGCATTGAAGCTTCATGATCCCTCATTTCTCAAATAAGAAATTTCTCATTCTAGGTTGTGTAAAATATGAACAGTAACCCTACAAAATTATGTATAGAAGAATTAATATTTACCATGAACCTTGTGTAGTTTGATTCGTCCCTTTATCTTGGATTTGTAACCATGTATTTGGTTCCCATCATTGTTAACCTGTTATTTAATCTGCAGTTGCAGTTCAAAACCTTTCATCTGTTCAGTGTTCTTTTTGTGTTTCTATTTTCCTTTTCCTGGAGTTGTTTGCTTTTCAGAGAATGTTTGAACTCAGCTGCTAAACAAACACTAGAAAGAATAAGGTTTCCTTCCCTGTTACTTATATGGGAACTTTACAATTAATTTTTATCACAGATATGTGAAAGTTGTTTTTCTTTTTTAATAGGAACTCAGAGAGGACATGCTTCATACACCCTTAGGGTGGCAGACAGAGTTCTGTGCAAGGAAAAGAGAAACTTGAACCATAATTTTAGGCTGCATGTACTAACAAAACAAATACTCCTGTGGGTGTGATTTTCTAAAAGTGACTGACTTAAGTACAAATTTTCTGCAGGGGATTGTATTCTTCTTATAGTTGTTTATAGTTTACAAGAGACAGAAAGTATTTTTAAAAGCTATTAGTTGCACAGCAGTTTTTAAAGAAAATTACACCTACCATATACATCATAGGTTGCAAAATTACACTGTGTAATATCTACAAACTTTGACATTCTTTACAATTCAGTGTGCTGGATTTTTTGTTCAATAAGTTAGAAGTTAAAATAGTTGTATGAACTGATGGACTGTCAGTCTTGAAAGGCTAAATAAGCTGGCTGTTCAGACAGAATGCTGTAGTAAATTCTGCTAGCTATGTTTTGAGGTGCAGGTGCATAGCATTCTCTCACAACACCATTCTCCTTGTCTGAGTTATTCCAATAGGTCTGTAGATCATTAAGGTTTTAACACACATCTAGAATAAACTGGGATAATTTCAGCAAGGTCAATGAAGCTCTTATTTGTAGAGGAGAAAGTCTGTTGCAAAATATTTTTAAATACTTTAGAGAGCAGAATTTTTTGTCACATTAATGCTTTTAAAACTTCTAGGAAGAAAAGTCATTACTTTACATGTTTACTTAAGTTTATAGTACAGGCGTGTGCACTTGCATCTTTAAAATATTTTAAGGGTCTGCAACTCAGTGTTTACTCTAGTAGACCAATATGAAGCTTTAACTGATCCAGCAGCATCAGTAAAACAGAATGAGTGGTAGTAATATATGTTATTGAAGATCCAGTGCCCTTCACTGACTGTTGATAGCTGACAACAATCCTTTTGATGTTTTTTGTGTGAAAAAGAGTCTTCATGTTAACAGAACAAGGGCCCAATACTCCTAGGCCACCTAATTTCAGAGTATCCCAGGATAAGGAGAGAGGGTCACTTCATTTAGTTCCTTGTTTGTTTTCTTTTTCTTCTTCTACTTCTGTTTCTTCTTATTTTACTTTTTGGGTTTTTTGTTTGTTTTTTTTTGGAGGGGGGACTTTTTTGAGGGCTGCAGTCTGTTGCGACCCTTGGACACATTTCTTTGGGACCGTTTTTTTTAAGCTCTGAGGAAGGGTGTTTTGGGCAGGGAAACAGTAAAGCATATTCTAGGCTCTTAGTGGAAATAAAGTGTATCTTTCCTGA
The DNA here is from genome assembly GCF_009829145.1 of Chiroxiphia lanceolata. Lineage (NCBI taxonomy): Eukaryota > Metazoa > Chordata > Aves > Passeriformes > Pipridae > Chiroxiphia > Chiroxiphia lanceolata. The sequence continues at coordinate 36,838,739 of NC_045640.1, forward strand.
TTCAATCTCCAAATTCTACTGCTATTCCCCTCTTACATAAGCTAAAGAAGGATTTCTTCCTACTTGGTCCTGCAGGTGGCCTGCTCTTTACCCCTGTGTTCTTAAGGTCTGTAGAGTCTGGGTTAGGGTTGTAGATTCTCTTTAAGGCACAGGCTTGTACAGTCAGGGGATGAAGGGAGCGTGCACATGAGGCATTCTTGCACGCCTTACCTCTGCAGTACATGGGTCAGCTTGGAATGGGAACAGGAAACACTGTCCTGTGTGATGTTGATGTTCCAGTAGGCCAGACAGATACAGCACACTCAACCTCATGAAGGCTGTTGGCTTCCAAGATGTGAAAGGGCCCTGGGAGGAAAGTATAGATGGCTGCTAATGCAGAGGTACTGTCCTGGCCCAAGATTTTCACCACTCTTGTTATGAGACTCTGGTGGGGTAAGATAGAGCTCCTTATGCAGTACTGTACAATGAAGTTGTAGAATGCCTGTGTTACAGAAAGGTTGGAACTGGAACAAATCCTAGAAGGCTTAGTGTGTGAATGCAGAAAGGACACTTTACGGAGAGGTGCTTATACTAGAATAGCCCTGAGGAATGGTGTGGACATAGTCTTTATCACCAACTAAAAAGATAAAAGGAAATATACAAGGGATGAAATTATTATGCTTTCTCTATATCATATTATCCCTGAAAAACATTGTACAAAAAGTAACATGTTCAATGGTACTCTTGGAAGATACGGGATTTCTTTTTTGGCAAATTGCAAAAGTGGAAGACAAAGAGAGCAATGAAAAAGAATTAAAACTTCTTGCAATTTTTCTTCTTTTGTCACCATGAGGTTTCCAGTTGGTAAAAAGTTTCACAATATTGCAACCAATGCTACAAAATGTCTGAGCCTATCTGAATCCAAATATGCTGTTCTCCAGTTGGAGAGGGTTTGGAGTTTACATTCTGCAATGAATTTACAGTAAGCTTCTGTATTATTGTGGGCTAGGTGATATGTCAAAAAACAAAGCAAACACAAAACCCCAGCCTTTATCAAAATACCACTAAAAGAAAAATTGAAGAACTGTAGCCAGTATATTTTACAGCCCTTTTCTGATATGTATAGATACTTGCTAACATGTATACATTTCTAAAATGCCAGTACTAAAATTCTTTTACTCTGGAAAAAAATACAAGGTTGTCTTTTGGTTTGGTTATATGCAGTAAGATTATAGTCTGTTCTTCATTTTAATACTGTATACTGTAAATCAACTTTCTGTGAGTGCAGTGTTTATGTATTAGCATAAAGAAATAATAATAGTTTGTAGAGAATAGTACTGCAGAATTTCCTGGAGGGAAAAAAAGGATGTCTCCTTGAACTATCATGTCAGCTCTGACTTGACTTAGATTTTGTTCCAACTTTTGAATGTTCCCTCTTGAATTTACTAGTTTACATAAAGAACAAAACACGAGATGCTGAATTGAGATATTTCTGATTATCCCAAGGAAGAACTTTCCTTTTGTATAAAATTTTAGTAATTTGGTAAAATTCCAGTAATATTTGGTGCATATGTACTCTTCAGAGTAGCAAAACCCAAAAGATTTGAAACAGAAATTCACACTGGGAGTGGTGAGTAAAATAAGAACATTCCTGTGTCTAGAAAAGGATAGAAAGGATCATGCTAGAGAAAAGCCAGTTTTGATGCATAACTTTTAATCGCTGTTGATCAAGTTGCACTGCAACTCTGGGTCTTGAAAAGATCAGAAGTAGCTGATGTCAAATCACACTTTCATGGAAGTTCTTGGCATGAAGCAGGCATTTCTTAATACATTTGTTCAGAATAGCCAATGAATTATGTCATTCAAACTTTTTGTAGATGACAGTGATAATTTGAGCTACTCTTGTACAATTAATAATGAGTTAATACAGTCACGTGAAAATATTGACCTTATGCTTGGATTCCATAATGTAATTGTAGAAATTCTGATTTACATGCTGAACTTAATTTTATGTATATTTACTTTTACAGTCAGTAAAAAAATTTATATATATATAATAAAAAAATTAGGCTCATTTTTACAAAATATATTATAAATATAATCTGTTACATACCCAGTGGCTTAACACTTACTTATTCAAAACTGAACAATGACTGGAATCTATCCAAACGCAGACAAATGCTAAATACTGCCAGTACACTGCCAGTATAAAACCAGTCTCTCTTGCAAGTATTCAGTGTCCCTAAGGGAATAGTGACCGTACATTACCATCCACAATAGCTACTTTCCCAGGAACAGAGGGGAAGAGAATGTTTGTACAACCAACTTTGGTAAGTTGAATTGCTTTTTATTCATATTTTATTTTGGTTTAGTGGCAATCCATGGACCTGGAGAGAGGACTGTCTTGCTAACTAAGGTTTCAGAGACAGAGGCAGAAGAATCCATCAGAGCAAGCGTTAACTCTCTATTCATCTGTTGAGCTACCTTATTTTCTAGTTTACTTTTCTATTGTCCTTTCTGACCAGCAGTGAGTTTTTTGTTATTCTTTTGATTTTGCTGTAACTTCCAAATCTTTGTCAACATACTTGGAATATCATTACACAGCTCAGTTTGAAAGTGGTCTTTTGAGCACTAAAATATAAGCTCTTACCACAACTCTCCCAGAGCCAGGATTGCATAGGGGAGACAAAGAAGAGAAGGAGTCCAGGAAGTCTTAAATTAGGATTTTCCCCATCTCAAACAAGGCCTACAAGAGAAAAACACCCCCATGGCTCTTAGCAGAGGAGGATGTTTCTGATAGCAATCGTCTGGTTCAGACAAATTCTTAAATAAGGATAAGGATAAGCAACATAACTCATTAAATAAGTAGTCTTCCCCTTTGACACAAGTTCCACATTCTCTCCAGAGTTTATGACCATGGGAAAGGAAATACAAATGTTCCTAGACTTTTATGGGCCAGACAGACAGAATCTGAGCTATTCCAGAGGAGCCTTATCTTCTTCTTCCATGTCACGGTTCTGTCCTCCAGTTCAGGAAGACAAGCATGTATTCACAGCATGTCTAGAAAGATTCAGGACTTGAAGAAAATCCCATGCACTGTGAGAACCCTGTGGAGGGGCAAGGCCTTCTTCACCATGAGCTGATAGCAGGAAAAGATTTCTTTGTCATTAATCAATATATACACCTGCATTCATTGATAGAGATGGATTGTAAGATTTTGCTTTAGCAGAGCAAGAATTCACTGGTGCCTCATTTTTTTTTTTCACTTGTTAATTTTTTTTCTAAAACTAGAGCACTCATCTGCATATTAGTACATGGAAAGAAAGCAGCAAAAAGTAATGTGAAACCTAGGCCTCTCAGGAAGAGAGAACACACTGTTGCACAGATGGTAAGTCATCAGATTTACAGAGACTTGCAGGTATGAAGGTTCCTTAGTGAGATTTGTAGCTGAAGGCATATATCACCTCTAATGGGGGAAGCTCATTCAGTAGAAAAAATGTGCAGCAGGCAGTGACTATGAAGGATGAAGATGATGACAATTTTAGACCATGTTGTTCCTCTAGTACTGCGTAACTTTTGTGAAGATTTGCTCTAACTCCTTGCTAGTTATTCTTGTTTCTGATGCTATTAGCAATGATTAGTAGTATGCTAACTAGATAAAAATGATGCACTCTCTGATTCATTGATGTGTTATGGAATAATGTTTACGTAATATTTAAATAACTTATTGACTTTGTTGTGCCCTTTTTTTGTGTGTTTTGATTTTCTCTAGACAGAACTAAAATTTACACAACAAGAGGTAAGGAACAGGGAGGAAAGAAATGGTGATTCCCCTGCCAGTGGTAGTTGCTTCCTATAAGAACCTACCACAAAGCACATTTGGACACACAGTTGGACTGAATTTTCCAGTTCAGCACCCACTGAAAGGAAGGAAATTCTGTTGTCTGATCCAAGGCACAGTAAGTAAGGCAGAGGGGGAGGGTTACATGAATGCTGTACTATAGGTCTAAACTAAAACCTGAATCCAGATATAACCTATGACGAGTAGCTCGGTGGTATTACAGAGAGAGCCAAAAGTCCAAAGTGGAAGTCAGGTAGGAGGTAGAGATCTGAGAATCAAGAGTAGGACAATTGAAGTTGCAGGCTCCAATTTCCTCACTCCTGACTATGACTCCAGGGCTATGACTATGTTCCTTGTTTCTCTCCACACACGTAAAGCAGTCACAGAAGAGCTTGGAAGTAGGTTAATCCTGTCAGTATGTGCTAGGTGTGATCTCAAAATACATGCTAGATCTGGACTCTGGATTTGCACAGTGCTTGTCTTCTGAATGATATCGGGCTTACATGGAAATTAGAAGTTAATCTCTGTCTAGCATATCAGCTCTGGATTTGAACTAGAGCCTGCCAGAGAAATTCTATATGCATAGCTCAAGCAGGGCAGTACTCAGTGAGTCGGGCACTTCTGGTCTTTGGCAGCAACAAGTTTTTTATTGTGACTTCTACTTTAGACATTTTGTTATTTCTGTGTACTTAAATATCTTTCTTGAGAAAAACAGAATTTGTAACTAATCCATGTATTTGATGGTTTTGTGTTAGAACTGTTCCTGGTGATTATAATCATGATTAAGAAGCTGTCCTGTTAAGCCCTGTACAAAATATAATGAGGGACTGAACTTTAAATAACATAATATCAGAAAGGCAGAAGAAAAAGAGAAGTGAAATACCTTATCTTGATTCTGCAGTGGATCAAGGATCATTTTCTCATCAGTCTTATGACACAACTCTATGTTGCTGTGCTTCCTAAGAGAATTGTTTATTCTCTTTCTTGCTGCTGTTTGATGGTATCACAGGGCATCATTTAATTGTACAACCTCTGTGTATATTGTTTGCCTTTTTTTTTTTTTGCAAAGTAGCTTACTTGTTTTCAAATATACTTCATTCTTCTTACAATTTCTGACCCTTCTTGTGCTTACCTCTTTAACAACTACAAAGTTTGCTTTCTGTGGCCAGATAGTGTAAAGTATTGAGTTAACTACTAATCCAGGCCTTAGCTCCTTCCATGATCAAACCTTGTCTAACTGCAACATAAATGATCTGGATTAAAGACTGTAATATTAAGGTTGAATTACATTTTACTGACAAATCAATCAAGTTCCAACTGTAGAAGTATTTGGCAGTATAGAATTCCTAATCTGATTTCCAGTCTGCCCTTATGTAAGTTCATCATCTGCTTTCTGAGGTCACTTCATACATCTATTGTATTATCATTATTTGCTCTGTTTATTAGTAAAGAAGTTGTGTTCTCATACACCTAAGTTAAAAATGTATAAGCATGGACTGTAGATAGTGGAAAGAGCTGCCAATTCATTAGTGTAAGAAGTGGAGAGCAGAAAATTACCAAGAGAAAATGTTTACACAGATACTCAAAAGGAACATTTAGACACATCAGCTATATTAGCAGAGTTAATTGATAAGCATGACCCAACTCCCTTCAGTCTAATTACACCAATTCCCAAATTCCATGAAAAAGCAGCAACTGAGCAATACATTTCCAGAAGAGAGGCTTCAAGTGCAGCTGTCTTGCTCTTTTTAACAGTGGATTAAAAAGATTCAAGAGATCATTATGAGAAACAGAAACCTTTTCCTCATGTAAACTGTGGGGACAGTCTGCTTGCTCTCTTCTTTCTCATGAGTGTTGGGAGATAATGAGAACATGTACATCTTTTCTCCAAAACCATATGTAAGGCAAAAGCTGGCTTGTTACTGAGCATAACAATTTTGATCCTGAATGCCATATCATTCATAGCTCAGCAAATTCAGTATTGCCCTAGTGACTCTAAGTGAAAGCAGAACCTAGTATTTTGTCATATCAGACTAATTTTTTATTTAGACTTTTAAACTGTTTTTTTTTAAATTACTGTTGTCATTTCTCTTTCAAATGCTTTCTACAAATTTTGAAAATCTCTTTAAAAATGAAAAATACTGGGGTTTTTTTGTTAAACTCTTATTTCAAAAATACATTTCAGCTGACTTATTACATGAGGCCTAGGACTAATATTTTTGAAAACATTTTTTGTGGACTGATCTGGATCACATATATGTGTGTATATATATATATATATATACACGTATATATACATAAATTTGATAAATGAAGTTTCTGTGATATATTAATTCAGTATGACTAATTCCTGTTCATTGACATTTTTCTTTTCTCTGTAGAAATTTACATGAATATGACAAGAAGTACCATAATAACTTGAAATATATTTAGCAAAACAAAGAATTCTGTTGCCAGGAAAAGAAATTATTACATTAATCTTCTATCTGTCAGCATTCCTTTGTTTTAAGACTTCTCATTTTAGAGTATAAATACTATGTGCATTGTACCGACATCCGGTACTGATAGTGCTAGTTTAAAAAGAGCTGGATTTTACTCAGCAAGAATATTAGTTAAGTCAAGGTACTAGTCAAAAAGTAACCTGGCCTTTAAAGCATCCTCAAACTTAGACCACTACAGATGTGAGTTGAATATAAGAAAATCTGTCACGAGATTGCATGTCACCTTTGTACGATGAGAAGAATTTTCAATCCAAGCTGTCTTATTTTGTCATTTACTTCATGTGACAGTATTTGGCAAGGAATTACAGCATCAACTGACATATAGAACAGATGCAACAGATACAGGAGTAATCCGAAGATGAAGTGCCCATGCTCCTTTGCATACCTGACAATAATCCCATGCAAGAATATGCTGCATGTCTTCTCTGTTGTTTTTTTTTTTTGCCTGATCCTATATTAGAATGCATTTGACACTAAGTGGGGTTTTTTAATCTTGCTCAGTACAGAAATAATATATCCTTTGTCCTTTGGGAAGATTGGCAGTCTGACCTCTACAGCCTGGAATCCCATTAGAGTGTCCTGGGAAGTTACAGACTTAAAAATGCACCATGTCCAACATGACTTTACATCTTCTCTTGCCTGACAAGTTTTCTTGTCTGGCCTGTTCTTGCCTTTTCATATGTACTATTTTACTATGATAGTTTACAGCTGTCTTCTGGGATCCTTTCTACATGGGGGTACAATGATGCCATAAAAAACACAGAGAAGTTAAATATTATTATATTCTGATAATGTCAAATTTTTAATGGAATTCTTCTGTGATTATGACATCGTATGTACTGCTCTCTTACAAACCAAACTCTTTTAACTTTACTTTCATTTAATAATTGCAAAAAACCCCACAGACTTGTTCTCTTTAATTAACTGTATGTCCTACTTTCTCAAAACTTTGTAGTAAAATCTCATTCACAACTTAGTAGGTCATAGTATCTTCCAGATGCAGTCATATCTGACAAAGTACTAGGTAAAATTAAAGTAACATCGATAACATAATTTATTATAATATTCAGGGATTTTTTAAGTGGATATTTTGCAGTAATTTTTTCTTTATCTTTTGTTGTTCAACCACAGTCAAATCTGATCCACATAAAAAGATGCTTTTAACATGTTTTCTTTGTTAGGAAATGCTGAAGTTGAAGCCTACTCATTATCCTTTTCTTTTTTAAAAAATTAAATAATAATTTGGAACAAATTTAATACCAGCTAATATGTCTCATCCATGTAAACCACTTTCGATCTAGCAATTATCTACTTTGAACTGAAGAACACAATCTGTTATTACAAATGTATCATCAGCATATGCAATTTCATAACTACTCTCTGCCAGCTAATAGAAAGACTCTTTCTAAAATAAGAATTCTGTCTTGTATAGAGAAAGGTAATTCCAGCCAGCAGTAGAACAAGAGGGCACAGTCTTAAGCTGTGCCAGGGGAGGTTTAGGTTGGATATTAGGGAGAAATTTTTTACGGAGAGAGTAATCAGACATTGGAATGGGCTGCCCAGGGAAGTGGTGGATTCACCGTCCCTGGAGGTTTTTAAGATGAGATTGGATGTGGCACTCAGTGCCATGGTCTAGTAACCATGGTGGTGTTGGATCAAGGGTTGGACTTGATGATCTTGGAGGTCTTTTCCAACCTGATTGATTCTATTATTTCATGATTTGCCTGAGGATTCAAAGTTTGATAAATATCTAGTCCTAAATGAAACTATCTAAATTATTAGTAAAACCCCAGGCCCCTCCTAGGTGACAAAAATATCAGTCATTTTAGAGTTCTGAGTGTCATACTTAAGAAATACAGGACCCAAAAGCCCAAATGCTCCCACCTTTATTTCAAATTGTGTGCTCCCACAAATTCCTCAGAACCCTGGAAGTATTCACTCTTGTCCTTCCATGTGGCCCACAAATGAGCTTCTCTGAGCCAAAAGATTTACAAAACCTAGGGATTTTTGTGCTGAGGGCTAATGGAGAACAATTTGTATAACTCTGATTAGAAATCAGAGGTTCTGAAGAAGCATTATTCTGTCAGAAGTCTGTCAAGTGCTTTCATCAGGTGTTTTTAATTTGATGATTTAGAAAAATCTTGAACAAATGTTTGTAGGGTTTTCTTCTGTTGAGTTCAAAGAATGGACTTTAAACTTGTATGCAGAAGGCTGTATTTGTTTCAGTTAGTGCTAATTCGCAGTTTACTCATTTGATCACATTTTAAGATCTAATCTTTGTGTCAAAATTGTATTTCTCTGATCCACCCTGTGCAAGGGGATAATGAGAAGCTTGCAGCCTGTGAGTACACTGGGAAATTAATTACAACTCAGAACCACAATCTCTCTTGTGCTTTTCCCTTCCTCTTGTGTGGGACTGTGGGACTACTCTGCTGGTTTGTATGGAGCAGATTACTTGCAGTTTAAATGGTAAAGTACTTTGGCTACCAAGTATCAAAACCTCACCTGCAAGCATGTCTATGGGGAGAGGAAGAAAAGTAATCAATATTCAACTTGGTGAAAGATCATATTACTAATAAGCTTATTTGTGAAAGGTAGTACTCTGTTTGTGGAGACAATAAAATTATCTGTAAAGTATTGCACCTTATAAATAGAAACAGAACGTGTCTTTAAACTATCATTCCAGTGTTTCAATATTCCAATCAAGATATACTTTATTTTGCAAAGAATGCAGCTCAACCATGAAAAACTTCTCTCTTGAAATTATTTTTTCATGCCTATGAACTGAATGTATTGGATATGGTATCTTAGTATCTAACATGTCATGTCAGTTCTGGTTCTGAGCAAAATGTTACTTTCTATGTAATTAAATTGAATATGAGAACTAACACTTTCTTATATCTCTTAAAGCATTCTCCTATCTCTATAAGTATATATGCTTAATTTAAAATTCTTCTTATCTCCATAAGCACCATCAGTAAAATGTCATAGCAACGTATCTGTTTCTTCACTAGTACAAGGAAAAAACATTCCAGAACTAAAGTAGCAAAAGTGTATATCCTATAGAAGACAACTTTCATTTTTTGACAGGTATTTGCTACCAATCCAAGTTGGGCAACAGGTTTAAAAAAATCCCAGATTATTCTCTGGGATATTTCTGAATGAAGTGAAATTAGGTAGTCTCTTTATTTGGTTTGCTGTATGCTGAAAAACATTAAGCCAACGTAAATAACTTCAGAAACATAACTGCCTTCATGCTTGTTGCATTGTACTGGATGCAAAAACTATGCTTCATCCAGGAAAATCACCATATTAAAAAAGAACAGCTCATTTTCAGCTGCTGGACTTTATTAAAAGCTTACATTAATAGAGTAACCTAAAAAGATTTAGCAAAATATACATTGGAAGAGGTAGAAAACTTTCCGTTCTACTAATATATATGCTGCACCTGCAGCTGAGGTCTGTGTGAGTTACATGATTTTATGAGCACAGTTGGACCTTTCTAAATGCAATACAATATAAAATAGAAGGTCAATAGTAAGACTTGCGCTTCTAGATAAATGTAATTATTTTTACAGGAAATTATGTACATGCTTTAGACATCCAAGCATAGATTGAAACAGGTTTGTTTACCTTTTTTCAGATCCTGATATATATATACTACTTTGCAACAGAAAGCAAGCTAATTGATTTCCATGGGGAGAAAATGCAATTCTTTTCCTTTTACAGAACAATTACGCAAGCAAACTTTGGTTTATATGACTGGTATTAGCCTAAATCAGTATCAGAGTTAGTGAGGTGAAGATCACTTTCTATGCAGTGTATGCACATTCAAATATACAGATACTTCCAGATAAATTTTTGAGAATGCCAAGGAAATACTCATTGAAAGCTGATTACCCATCACATGTGTAAGAGCTGATAAACTGAGCAGTAGGTGTCGTAATACCATATTGTGGGGGTTTTAATCACTCAAAGAAACCCTGACATAAGGTGATACTTCAGCCTCTTCCTTCTTTCAGTGATTAAGGACAATTGGCCTCCTATCTTCTGACTTCATTTTAATAAAATGCAAAACCAGTCTGAACTAGAAGAAAAACTCAGGGTCTCATTAACTGCCCATTTTTAGTAAAGCTTGATTAGTTCCAGTCAGTAGAATCTTTTATTGACTTTGCGAGGGCTGAGAAAGGAACTTTGACACATCCATCAGAGTTAACACGAAGAAAGAGAAATTATTACCTCTTTGGACTCAGTTTGGTTTTGGCTTTTGCTCTTGTTTCCCAAACCTTTGTTTGAGGCTCAGATGGAAGAAGAGAACTGAATTAACTGAACAAAGGGAGGCCAATATTAAATACAGAGAAGTGTCTGGTTGCCAATGTTTTTGTGAGTTTGATTCTTGTAGGTGATGAGAGCATAACAGGACATCTGAGCAGCTACTCCCACAGAAGGGATAGCAGTTTTGTTTTTTTATTCTTCTGCCTGGGACAGGCTCTCAGAAGTGACAACAGATTCTCTTCGAGCTCTTCAGAGAGCTCATAGGCACACAAGGCTGCCTGCATGGATGCTTCCATCTCACTATTTCTCTTTGACAGTATGCATATTCCTCATGGAAATATTTTTTTGGAAACTTTCTTCTAAGTATTTTATATTAAAAAAAATAGATTTTACATTATAGAAAGCATTTAAATGAACAGTCTACTTTAACTTGCTTAATAATGTTTTTTGGACTCGTGAGGGTGTGCTCCTGTGCAGAGTAGTTTGCACATTCTCAGCATCCAGTTTTCTTCAAAGCAGTGACTTGTGGTTGAGAAGTGAAATCAATAATGTAACAGCTCTCTCCTTGGTTTTCATGTCTGAGGCTCATTTGTATACATATATACTGAATGGATATGTGGTCTGAGGCAAAACTATTAATCAGAGGATACCTCTGAATTTTTTTTAAGACTGATGCAAATGAGTGGTAGAAAGAAAAACTAAAAGGGGAGAGAAGGGCAAAAGAATGATTGGAGAGAAGGAAATAGTACTAACATAAAAATATTTATATTTCCATTTTTAAAAGTATGATAAAACAAAAAATATTTTGCTATTGCATGCATTTTCACAGCAATGAAGTATGCTATTCTGAAACATCAGAAAAAAAATATTTTTGTAGTATTGTTACTTTCTTATCATGGCAGACTTGTTTTAGCCGGAAATAACTTTGTAAGTTCACTTATTTAACATAGCAAATTTTGTACTAAGTTCTCATACTTTTGGCATTCCAGGCATGAAAGCATACGTTTTAAAACTGGAGGATGAATGGCAAAGAGATTATTAAGAGTGCACAAGCACCTTCATTTAGACAATAGAGCAATAAATCTTCAGGTTCTCTTGCCTGTTTCCTAGCAAAGAGAGGCTTTGAATAATGTTTCCTTTTGTTGCTTGTTTTCACGTGTCTGTATTTCCATTTGAAATGTACCTTTGCTTAAAAAATAGGGAAACTGTTTTCTAAATCAAAGATAGTAATTTTATATGTAGGTCTAACCATAATGAAATGTATGGAAATACAAACTCCTAATTACCATACTGTATTGAAATGCAATTTATGGTATTTTCCTATTGATTATTCTATTTAGTTTAAAATCATGAAGCTATCCAAATATTGAATATTATTTTTACACTATTGGATCTGGCCTGAGTTCCTTACTTGATAGTGCTTGTGTATTCTCACCATTGATTCTGTGCACATTCATTTAATATCTTCTGATAGAAATAGTGGTGATAACTCCATGAAATTGCTTTCTACCTACGAGATTGTTTATGCAAATCTTCATTGAAAGTGAACATGAGTTAAATTATTGTGACGGACCAAAATTCATCCAAAAGACAAGACACTGATGAATATAAACAAGTAGTCAGAAGGTCACAGTAGAAATATTTTCCAAACAAAATAGATTCCCAAATCTCACTGAGTATGAAACTTACTGTGATTTTGAATTCCCAGATAGTCCCTTTGTTTACATGGCATATTCACACCTAAGTTTCTAGTATACTGCCTAGCAATTTTATTTTGTTAGATATAAAGTAAGTAAGCTGAATATAGAGTGTAACATTATTCAGACTAACAAAGGAATAATGGGATAAGTGTCAATTAGCAAAAGAACATCCTGCCTTTTTTGGATTTAGATATGCCTAGGAAAACATGGTTAAAAAGTATTACTTCACATCTGACTGATAAGAACTTACTAATTTTTAAACTTAATTTTTCTATTGTATAAAATAAGCTGAATGATTCTGCTAAAAAGGGTGTTTTTCCATGCTTGAAAACTAAGAGACAGTGTCCTGCAAAATTCAAAACTGGTACAAAAGAAGTGTCTTTATTAGATGAGATAAACAATGTAAGAAAATGACCATTAGTACATTTTTAAGTCATATATGCTTTTGTCTAATCTGACACAGAGATAAAATAATCTAGTACTGTGAGCTGCGTATTAACATTTTTGATACAAAGATATTAGGGTCAACAGTGATTCCATGCTGGCTCTATGAATCATGAACCCTTTATGTTTTAGTCTGTGGGCACAAAGAAGTTGTGAACCTGCATTCAGTTGCATTTGTAAATGTATTTTAATGGAGAAAGGTGAATATTAAAAGAATTTTTTTCAGTCTAATTCAAGGGAATTTATTTATCCATATCTCATCATCTTAACATTAAGCAGCAATAACTAGAACCTATAATATCTGATAAGAGCAGACATTAGATATGAGTGATATGTGGTTATTTATTTTCATCTCTTAAATAGTAACAAAAGGGAATAGAGAAAAAGCTATTTCCTTGTAAATTTCTCACATCTTTGCACATGGCCCTTTGCAGGAGGTAGCTTGTTTGGAAAGTTTACTAAAATCAAGTTTTTTTGATTTAGTTAAATCCAAACAAGCTTCTCAAGTCACCTCTACATTTTATGGTGACATAATACTTCTGCACACTGAAAAGATTTATGTGAAAGAGCTTAATAGAATATTTTTCCATCGAAAAAAGAAGTTGTAAAACTAAAAGACAGGAGAGATCAAAAGAATAATCAAGACAAAATAATCCCTTTGAGAATTAGGTTTGTATTTGCTTTGTGCATCTCTTACCTTACCTCAGCCCCCCAGCAAAAAGCAAAAACAAAACCAAACAAATAAACCAACCCACAATCCAATCCTAGAACTAGTACCTATTTATAGGATTTATAGGCACATAGAAAACAGCTTGCTTCAAACCTAGTTCTCCTTGCTTAAATTCTTTTACTTTCCTTACCAAATGAGCTTCTGCACTGATTGGAACCTCTAAAATCCAGCTAGTACATAGGACAGCTACAGGCACTAGAGGGAGACAAGAACATGTTGACTTAGTGTGTTAACATAATATTAAAGTCTTGTGAGAAATTACTTTATATATATAGACCAGATGAAAAGTCAGTTCTGAAGGAAGCCTTTAGATACAAACACTTCAAGTGCTTAATGTGTGATTGGTAGTGATTTTGAGAGCTATAATGCTCTTGAAATATTACATCTTGAAATAAAGTAAATAAAGTTGCTTACTACAGAATTAAGTTTACATTAACTTACCAGCAGTTAGAAATACTCTTTAAAATCCGCTGCAATACACTCCTGTAAACTTTAACACAAAAGTACAAGTTAACAAGAACATTTTCTAAGGTCCTTTACAAGATCTCCTGTCTAATTTTGCCTATGTATCCTTTTCTGTATACAAAGTTATTTCGAGTCTAGGCACTATTTGAGAAGAGATAGACACTGATGCTAGACAAACATATGACATTCCCTTAAAGATTTTATCAGGAAGAAAACTTTTTATTTTCTTTAGCAGAGTATATTAAAAGTGAAAGATACAGGTTTTCATGTGGGTTTATTATTTAATAAATGTCACCACCTATTTTTTTTTATAGTCTTCTTTGGTAACTTACAATAAATGCATTGTATAATTATTGTAATTACAATTATTTTTAGTTACTTGAGAGATCACTTTACATCCATCCCTCTTAACCTAATAATGTTTTAGACACATGGAATTTCAGTTTGGAATCTAAGCTTTATCTGGTAAAGCAATCCATTAAGATCCAGACATTTTGTGACCCGTAATGGGATATGAAAAGGTTCAAACAATTTGTTTGTGCAAGCCATCTGTATAAAATCAGGATGTTTGCTCAAAGATATTCTCAAATCAGATTATCTTCTCAGCGATATTCAGCTGCTTGGGAATAATATACTGCTTTCTCTAATTCCATGAGCAACATTGATTTGGGCGTATAGAGTATGGATCACACACAGCCTTTTAAAAACAAAGTACACCTTTTAACTATGAGTAGTCAGCAATGAAAATGTTTACAGCATTTTGCAATTGTCAAAGCCCTGATCATTATAAATGTTTTAATCAAATTAAGAAATACACTATAAAGATAAATTCCATAAAGTATTTTCTAGACTGAGTTGCCACTTTAATAAGGTAATATATTAATATTCAAAATATATTGTCATATACATTGATTTTCTTATCTATATATAAAGTAGTTGCTGTCAAGATATAATATAAATTTGATGGTTGGTAGTTCCCTACAAAAGGTATTTTTAATTGTTTTATTAGAAAGCAAGTATAAGAACCACAAAAAAAGGCTCAGAATGCAGTAAAGCCATTCAAAAGGCATTAAAAAAACACTCAGCCCAGTAGAATAAAAGACTATAAGCATGTTGTATTTTATTAGAGCCAGAGTCTACATGCTGAAGAAGAGCATCATATAAATCTTAAGCTTTTGCATAATTATGTTTATTCCTGTTGTTGCTTGTAAAACACTAAGAGTGTGAGACCTTCATGCATTTTGTACTAACAAAGGAGGTTTTCCAAAAGATCCACTCTTTTAACCCAGAATACAAATACTTTTGTCAGAAGAAATAGAAATATAAGTAAAAATAATTATGTTCCGTAAAATATTAACTAGGTGATGCATTTTATTTTCAGCATCCTAGGTAAACTGGGATATGTGATCATTCATACTTTCATCCAGTATCCTGATGACCATTTAATTATTTATAAGTTTTGGCACCATTCTTAGGAGACACTAAGAACCTTTTTGTCTTCGGAATGGGGTAGCCAGGCTTCGCATCTAGGGAACTACTTGGCATTACACAGAATGCAGGATTGAACCTGTTGTTCTCATCCAGTTGTATGGTTTGGGGAGTCCTTCATACTTCCTACTTTGTAAAAAAGATCTTCATAAATAGATGAGCACCATTAAGAAATAAAATTTAGGTTGTTTTTGATGAAAACCATAACCGAAGGGAAGTAGTTATTACCAGTCAGGCTAGGTAAATTAAGACTTACTTTTTGTTACCTTTCATTCCCATCTATTTATCATCCTCCTATGATCTTTTCCTATGTTCTTAATTCATATTGTGCATTACATGAGGAGCTCAAATGTCTAGTTCAGTGTTCAGAATTTAACTTCCATGCATTTCCATTAAACTTTTTATCTTGTCTTCCATACCTTAAATCCCATTACCTTTATTTTCTTATTCAGATACCATAGAAAGCATCTCTGGTAACACTAGAATACATCTAGAATACATTAAATAGAAACCTATTTAAGAGATACACAATAATCATTATGGTAAAAATGCACTGTACTCAGTGGAAACAACTTCTATATCTTTGAAAGAAAATATCCTCCATCTTTGAAAATGTGCATTTGTTGTTAATCTAATGTTGTACAGATGAAGGCCTCACAAGGGCAGGCTTGGGTTGCTAGGGTTTTTCATTCTTTTCTGAAGAGACATGAAAAATGGAAAGCTTCTTAAACAAATACATTCTGATTTAAAAAAAGTTAGAACCATTTAACTGTGCTCTCTGATTTAAAAGCAACTTTTATATAAGTGTCGATAATTCTCCCAGTGTCAGTTTTTGCCTTAAGTATACTTAAAATATAACTGTACTTATAATATATGCTATACTATAGTATACTATTTTCACTAGGAACTGGATTCACACAGAATCTTCATAAAGACCCTAAGATAAATATCTGCAGTTGATTTCTGAAATTACGATTACAGCATGCACTAACACAGTGCACATCTCACTAATCTGACCTATCAGCTCTGGGAAACTGTAATAGCATTACAAATATTTTGCCCAGATGCCTCTGAACACTCAGTGAATGAGTTGAGTCACTCACAGGTGACTTGAGTTAATTCTGTGTTTAACTAAGTGTACCTAATGTATTGTTTTATGGTATCTTGATTGGAAAGATGCTTCACAGTAATTGTCTATTACAAGCTTGCTTTCTTCCTGAATACAAGCTATTTATCATTTAAAATATAATTTAACCAGTGCTGGGAGCCTTATGCAAAGATAGACTGCTGATTTTGATGTAATTCATGCTATTTAGTTAACATAGTTGCCTTATAAAATTGGCTAATGTCAGGAAAACTTGATGCTTGGCTTGCCTTCTGGTATAAGTTTCTGTAGGGTCAACTTAATGTCACAAAGACTGTCCCAATTAGGTAAACTCTTGGAGGGATTACATGCATATTCCAGTCACTTATTAGCCAGAAGAAAACCACTTTGAAGTTTGAGAACCGTAAAGCTGAAGACAAGCTAAATACAAGCTCTTGTATATATCTGGCATGTTGGATAGATTAGTCTTACTAAAACACTTTATAGTTCTATAGGGCTATTAGGAACAGCTACAGACATTTTAAAAGCAGCTACTTATCAGACTGGAGTGGTCTAAGCTGTTATTTGGGCCCTTTAGTTTTTTTCAAAACTGTCAAAAAAACCCAACAGGTTGTGTAACTCATTCAGGGAATTGCGTTAATTAATCTTAGTATAACAAAATGCATAAAAGTAGTATAATAGTTAGAACTTGTTCAAATCAGAACCTTCACTAAAGTTTATGCTTTCTGATACAATGCTTTCATAATTATTTGGCAGGGTAAGAAATAAAGAGTGAGAAGACAAAATAAGTGAAGGCTATGGTAAGGGAGATTTTTCTTCATTTAAATTTCCATGGGCAAAATTCTCAGATAATTAAGATTTAAATATTATCTAGCTAAGAATTACCGTAAATTGAAATATATTTTTAATAACAGTAAACCAAGTCAAAAAGTCACAAACCAAGTAATCAGCTTTTGGATTTGTAATTGGTGAGCTAACATTTCACTCTTGACTCATAATTGCTTGAGAAAGTTAAAATAAAGATAAAAGTTCCAAAATTATGAATTCATCCTAAAGTCGTCTTCTGATATGCTGTTTATAGCTGATGATTTTTAACACTTGAAAATAATGGTTTAGCAATATAATAACTATGAGGTTTCGAAATATCATCTACTTTTAAAAAAGATTGATTTTCTCATTTTGCTTATTACTGTTTATAGAGAAATTTGTAATAAAATGATTACACTTCTTTAAAGCTTCATAGTAAATAAGACAAGTGTCTTGTCTCAAAATACTTACAGTTAAACTGAACAAAAATCAGCATGAGGAAAAATACTTAAGAATTAAAGGGTTTTTTTCAGCTTATATGTTAAATATACCAAAAAGTTACACAATTCCATACTTTTCATTTTATTCTTAGTCAAAATGCATAGAGTACAAAATTGTTAAGGCTTCATTTCAATAAAAGAAAACTGAATTATCCTAGGAAAATAAGAATGAAATTGCTTAAAAATAGATAAAAACCTTTTGTCCCTGCTGCTTTTTCAGGAGTCTTTTTGAAAATTTGTAACATGTTTGGTTTAAATGTCATGAGCTTGTGTTTATGTCTTGCAGCCAGATCTAACAGGTCACACATTTGTTTGAGAGTACAAGGAAAATCAAATTTTGGACAAAAATCTGATAGACAAGCCATATTCAGTTACTGAGTCACAGTCCATTTCTGTGACTGTACCAGTTAAATTACAAACCAAAATTGTTCAGAAATGTGAAGGATGCGGTACTAGATAAGGTCATATATTTTATATATATATATATATATATATTTTTAGTGATATTCCAAATGTATACTATTGAAAAGAGTGATTGATAAGGACAATTTCTTCTGAAGCTATCCCTGGCTATCTAGGTCAGTTGCTTCATTTTCTTTGAAAATCTAGTTTTCTTTGATTTTGGGTTTGGGTGATTCGTGACCCCGTTTCTATACTCAAACCAGAAGTTAGACAAAGAGAAATTATTATAACATTCAAATATAATATTTGCTATCTTGTCTGATGTCATTAGCCTTCTGTGATGCCCGTTTAAAATATTGAGCCAGAAAAGACATATCTGTTTAAAACGTATAAAAGTGTCATTTTTTCAGATAGACAAAAAAGCATTATTTTATCTAGAAATTTTACTGGGAACTCATACAGACTGAGACAAGCCATTAGCAATAGTCTAGCTATGAATATGCTTGTCCTTCTCATTGAAGAAAATATTAGAGGATATTTACACAGCCATGTGGCAATACTCATTTTGTTTCTCAACAGAAAGGAGACTCTTGTCCATGAAAAAGTTTGGAACTAGAATATGAGGCAGAATGTTTAAAGTAACTGGGAATAGGATCTGGTGGCTGTAAAAAATAATTTTTTCTCCATTGAGACTAATTATTGTTACTCTTACACTTAAATATATTATGGGTGTTTATGTCATATAAATGTTTTGTATGCCATGTACTTCGTTTCCTACATAGCTCCTCACCTGTCATATGTTGAATTGAAATATTAGTAGATCGTACTGTCAGCTCTTTCTTTTTTTAAGATTTGGAATTGTTTTAAAATGTGAGAAACATAAGCCTGACAATATAAGTCATTCATGTTTTGGTTTTGACCCCTGTAAGACCCCAGGTCTCGAGCTATGAGCTCACCAAGGGAGTTTTAATACAAAATTTGCCCACCAAATTATTAGAAAATGCCTCATTTCTTTTAACATTTTAAGAGAGATTGCATAGGAGGCAAGCTGCACACTTTTTAGAGGGTACTTTTACTGGTAAACTTTAGGAAATAAGAGATCCTGGCAAAAGTTCAAAGGGTAACGTACAAACAAAATAAAGCATTCCACAAAGCATTAACTTAGCACATGCTAACCCATACAGTTTAGCAAAATCCAATCCATTCAGTCTCAAGTTACCCAAAAATAGTAAGAAAGGAGATTAAGAGAAGAAGTAAAGAATGAGAGAGAAAAAGAGAAAGTTATACAGCTGCCACTGAAGTCCTGTGCAAGTCCAGCTTCCATGTGGCCCGGTGGTAGGTCTTAAGGGAAGATGGAGAGCACATATCGGTGCTTTTATTGCTTTGGCCTCCCTGTGGCCACCCCTCTCAGGGGGTATTTCTGGCCCACTGGCCACTCTAAGGTGGGGTGAGGTGTGTTGTTCCCACTGTGCCAACCAATCTAAGGCTGGGTTAGGGGCTCCAGAGTGTAGGCCTTGCTCCCAGGTTGTCTTTGACTGATGGCTGATCTAGGGCTGCCCCAGGACACTTGCGGGGGCTGGGATGTGGGATGAGGCATGACCTCACCTTCATGAAATTCAGCCTCTCCCTCCCCCCCTCATACACACACACCTGAGTTGTTCCAAGCCAATATAATAATCCAGTATCTCACAACCCCTCAAAGAACTACGGTTTCTAGAATTCATAAAATAGTGTAGTCCCTTATGTTTCAAGTTTGCCTCTAAAGTTTCTGTCACCTGGAGCTTCTCCAGTGGATTTTTACCTCTAGCTCTGCCACTAAATCCATGTAAAATCATAAAAATATAAACATTTTTATCTTATTAACTCAGTTAAAAAGTGTTACCATAAGAATTTTCCTGGATTCTGTGTAGCACTTGAGAGAACAAAGGGATTGGGTATTTTTCATTTGCTTTTTTGGAAGGGCTTATTCTTTTAATAATGCAAGAAGTATGTTCTACTTCCAGTCACATTTTTGTGAGTCACATTACTCCATTGTTTAAATCAATGGGATTTAATCCAAAGAGAAGACAACACTAAGTGTATTTTTAGTTCCTTCTGAACCATACAGTGTTATTTAATGTGTTTTCATGTCTGTCAGACATTTTGTAAAACAAGTACGTATGGAATAAACTAGAATATAAATTTATCCATTTAAAGTTCTGCTTTGTTGCATATTGACTTGAATGCTGCATTATGCGGGGTACTATAGAAAATATTTCCAGAACTTTGCAAGATGTGGTAACATTTAGCATTTTTGAGGAATGGAAATCACACAGATCACCAAAATATAAATTATTAAAATTAAGGAATCTGCAGCTAAAGCCGTATGAGGGTTGTAGTTGATGCCATGATTGCAGTGTCTGTACTCCCAAACATTTTAAATTACACTAGGATAGGTGGATGATGTTTGGTTTTCATTTGCACTAAAGTAAAATTATTTTTGCCAGTGAATTAAGTCTGTGATTTAGTAACTTTGGCACTAGGTATGAATTGTTTTGGTTTTATTTCTTTTCAGTACAGATTTCTTACATGTTACTTTTTCACCATCCTTAAAATTCACAATACTTACATATTCTTCTAAATAATTCCATGCAAAGATGCTGAGAATCTTTGGCAGTCTTTCTTGAGTGATACTGCTTTTTCTGTGTGTATCTACAGCATGTGTCATTCATTATGAGCCCGACCAATTGTCTAATAGAGTCTTATTGACTTTGATGGATCATGAGCTTTGTATTGACAAATAGAAACAAACACCCTAATTCCTAAATTCCCTGAAGCACTTATATTTTAAAGTTTACTGGCTCACAACATTAACAGCAAGAAAACTCTACCTGGTAATTTCTGGTAACTTATAAGACTGATCTAAAAATTATAAATGTAGAAACTTAGCTTCTAGCAGAAATAAAATATGTCTTCAAGAACAAGAATTTTAGGCATTTCAAGGAAAACTCATCCCTAATACAGCATTAAACGAAAACCTGTAGGATAGTAAGTTTTAGGTTGTCTTTCATATTTCAAATTTTTTTTTTCAATTAATCAAAAAGTCACATTGGTAGACTGGTATCTCAAAAAAAAGTTGCAAAACTTGTTTTGTACTTCTATTCCCCAAATCCGTGTTATTTCGTGTTAGAGGACTGTTCAGATTTTCAGAAATTAAGTGAAGGCAAATAGTTGTTTGAAATTCTTATGACCTTAGCCAATAAAAACATTTCATCACTATGGCTGCAAAAAACAAATACCCACTATTGCAGTGCGTCTCACAAGCACATAAGAATTAGTTGACATGGAAGGATTTGCTCTCTGATACTAGATCAAAACCTGAATTCTTGAGGAAAAAGAAGTGCAAGTAGGTAATTTGATTAGATGAAATCTTGGATATAATGCTTTATTCTTCATGTAGGTTTGTATTTGATCAGTTCTGATGTATTCTTTTATGAAAAAATTTGCTCTGAGCCCTACTTTGAGTATATGAACAGTGCTCGCACAATGACAGACAAACTGTTTCACGACATCTTTTCCAGCTGACTTAATCATTGCGTTCTTTGTGCACTTGGTCCCTAGATGGGAAAATAAAAAGCATGTATGTTTAAATTTCATAGTTAAAAGTGGTCCAGAGCTTTATTTGCTAGATTCGGCCAAATGCCTTTTGAGGAATGCAGACTATGTTTGTCTAAGTATTTTCAAATTACTTACTTGCTTATAGCAGTTGAGTGTTTCACAAGCACTCAGGCATTTATTTTAACTGTAAACTGCGTGACATGAGATGATTTTGCTGTTACCATTTTATGGGAATCAAATTGCAGAATCAGGTTACAGAAGCAAAATAGAAAGTACCCACTAAGTTTTGTTGTCAATTTTGAAACATCATAGACCTAAATAAACAGTGTATTTAGCAGTATGTCTTAGTATTTCTCTGTGTCCATAAGCTTAAATTACTTCTTAACTGAAGTTTTAATCAAAGGTTTGCCCTGCCAAAGTACCAGGCACAAGAGAGGACTAAGAGTGATGGATCACGCTAGAGTCATCCTAGAATTCATCCTCTACCTTTCTTCTAGTCTTCTATGATTATTTCTAGGCAGAAGTTTCCATAAGTAAGCTAGTGACACCTTTTCTACTCTCTTATCTGAAATGACTAGCATTTATCCAATTTCTCCATTTTTTAATGTATTGTATTATTTTCTAACTACTTAATTTTTCTTCCTCTGTGGAAAAGATGTTTTTAATTTGATAACTGGCTTTCCAGATATGAAAGAAAGTTGAAGTCTAAAACACTGCAATGGTTGTCTTGACCTTGAAATGGAAAAAAATTTCTATACTGCTAAGTACATAACAAGGTAGACTACTTGCCCATAAAAATTATCCTTTTTCTCTCTCCTGGGTCAGTGTTGGAGTCATTAATGACTTCTAAATATTTTAATTTTTTTTGTCATTACATCACTTTCCAAATCAATACAGTTGTTAAATTATGCTAAAACACACACACACACACACACACACACACAGGCACGCACCCTGAATCCTAGGGTCATCAGCAAGATGACTCAAGGCTTCTGCACCTGCCCAGACAGGCCCCTGAAGATGCAGTTCCACTCCAGTTGTGGTTAGAGACTTTACACACACACAGCTGGCTGAGATTTCCCAGTTCCCAATGCAGACAGACCACGGACCGTACCACCAAGGAGAGACTTAGAAAGAAATTTAATAAGAAGACAGAAGAGACTGCACTGATCTGTTCACACATGACTTTTTATCCTCTTACCTTTCTTTTCCAACACTTTTTTCTCCCTAAAGCACCTAAACCTCTCCCTTTTCTCTATCTTCTATTCTTTCCCTGAACATCCTGCAAAATTCCTGTGCAATCCCGAAACACTCTTGCCCTGCATCCTTATCCTGTCCCAGGATAAGGGGCCTGTGGCTCTGTTGGGACAGCCCTGGAAAGGGCCCAGAGAAGTTGTTTATTCCTTGGGAGTCCTTAGTCTGTGTTTCCAACTGCCATTGTGCCCCTGTGCTCCCCTGGGTTTGTTGAGATGGGCTGTAAATGGGTTGATGACTCCTGTGATAGGACGTGGTGTCCCTGGGCTCCTTTGTGAGTGTCCAGATGGCTTTTATCACATGACCCAAAAAAGTCCAACATAGATGTTCTTAGTCCTGCTCCTGTCCACACTCCTCCTTTACCTTTAATCCTTTCTGATCTGTTTCTGCAGACAGAAAGCATTTGTCTAGTGACAGACAGCTGTGGCAAAATGTAAATAATGGTTTGGATGTTTTCTAGTGGGATTAGGCGGATCTCAAGTATTTCAGTGTAAATGTGTGCCACGGGCAGTCCTGAGTTTACTAGAGACTCTGGTAGCTTGATCACAAATGAAACATTCCATCTTGGGCACCTTCATTGATACAGTTCTCATCCATGTCTGAACAAAGCAGTGTAGAAGCACCTACGATGACTGATACTTTTACTGTCTCTACTTCAGAATATCATACTTCAGGAGAACTGACATTTCCAGATATGGATGCCAGCATTTTCCAGAGGTTGAGGTCTTTTTAATATTTTTAGAGCCATTGAATTATGCTTGAGACAAGAAGTTTAAATCCATATATTTTTAAAACTAATAACTGTTTGCTTTTTTTTTTTTTTTCAGAAAGGCTAAGCAGACATTTAGATAAGGTATTAATTTTTTCACTGTTGGAATCATCTTCTGTGAACACCTGATTTTTCCTCCACCCACTGAGAATTACTATTTCTATGGATGTTTGTTAACCCTCGCCTTTACATAATAGGATCTTCTGTCTAGGTAAAATGAAATTTACACTCTTTAGTGAAAGTTTTATCCTTTATCACATTTGAAAACTGATTATTTTCTATACATATATAGTTTAAACAAGGTGGCACTGCTTGAAAATTGAAATGAGACAGAATAAGATACATAAAGACCATGAAATACTTATTCAAATAATGTAAGTTTAATGAAGGCATGATATGAGAAATAGAGAGCATAATGCATGCAGCATGCATAATGAGCTCCAGGATAAGTAAATTACCTAATAAAATTATGTTTCTACAGTCAACACAGAGCCAGAGCTATGGTGTTCAAAAGGTGTAATTCTCATTTTGAACACAAAGATAAAAACTGCATAACTGTCTAATTCTAGAAATAAAGCATGAAGATATTCCTACCAATTTATTGGGCACATGAATTAGCAGAGTACAGCCATTCTTCCATGTTAGGTTATGTCTTTGTATATGAAAGACAAAGTCACTGCTCAACTTGCACCTCAGCTGCTGCATATTCGTTTATTTTTTACATCTACTCTGTTGAAAACTGTACCAGAAGATAAGTTCAATAATCTACAGAGCTTAGTCAATTTACTAATATTTCTTTTTTCACTCTAATAATGTACGAAGAGGAAAGATGTAGGTTATTATATCCAGTTGAGCACTGTATAGCACTTTGTAGGAATAAGCAGAAGATGTGGGGAGGCTTAGCATTAGAGCAGTATAATTTGTGATTGCATTGCATAATATAGATGGTGGACAGATGGAAGAGGAGAACTGAATAGCAGCTATTCTTCAGTAATAATTTCCCCTATATTTATATAATTTTCAAGTATCCAGGTAAAATTTTAAACACAACTATATTCCTTCACATATTCTGCTTTGTTTTTTCAATTTGAAATCCACTTGATCCTTGTTTCGAATAGATGCTTTGTAGTCAAGTATACGAACACTCTACACAAGCCTTCAGTCTTCCTAATTCCTTTTCTGCTATTGTGTCATTGTGATTACCTACACTACAAAGCCCTAGAGTCTTTAAAAATTGTCTTAAGAACTGAATATGAACATAGTGTTTGCCCTACTGAGCAAACTGTTAGAAACAAACTAGTTCATTTCAAACTAGTTCATGCCAGGGACAGAAAAAAAAGTTGACGCAGTTATGCTCTGTTGTCCTGGATCTCTCCACTCCTCTCACCAGGATTTACAAATATTCTTGTAGTACTGTCTTATGAAATTTACAATGCCATTTACCTGTAACCTGTTGGTTGAATAATACAATCCAGAAGGATACCAGTGACAACTGTGATATAGAAAATAAGCTAGTAAAAATAAAATCTATTTATGAAATCTATTACTGATAAAGTTATAAAAAAAAGTTCCTGAAAAAGAAATTTAAAATTTCTCTGCCTAAAAAAAAACTGCTAAAAATGTAAGTTTACATGCAATGTTTGTTAGCTGAAAAAATGTCATTGTTGAAGAAAATATCTTCAGTGCCCTGCTTCGAGAAAAAGCACCTTTTACACATTTAGGTGGCAGAACTCCCATAGCAAATAGGAGTCTAAAATTAAGAATGAGTGGTCCCCTTTACTGTTTCTAATTGAAGATTATTCACTTCTGGGGATGCTTTTGCTTTGAAATTATGACCTCTGCTACTGAGAACTTGATTTATAAAGGGAACAACTAGATCCCCTATTAAGGACATAGGAAAGTGAATAACCAGGCAAACATTCATAATATACAGTCAGTTGTGGAACATTCCTTAGAAAATCAGGCCTCAAGCACCTAATTAAAGCAATTTGTGAAAACCCTTAGTTTAGAGTTCAAGGAATTCTATGAAAGAATTTCAGAGTGTTTCAACTACTACTAAGCAGTGACTATAAATCATGGATTATTACATGACTGCTCTAGATTCTGCTTTTAATGTTGATGACACCAAAGGAGACATCAAATCTGAAAGAAATAAAGTGTTTTATCTGTAATTTCTCACTTTACTATTTTAGGAACATAAACATTTCCCTACTGCTATATTGAAAGGCATTAGCATAGGAGTTTGACTTTTAAATATAGCAAAGGTAATGCTGAGGAATGTCACAAATATAAGTGGAATATAAAAACATTAAATTAATTTTTCAGTTGGAGGGGCATGGTACATGTAAAACAGGCATAAACTTTTCTTGAATCCCTTAACCTAAAGGGATTGTTTCTATGTATGGAAGTGGCATTAATATCAATGCCTCTTCTGTTTTAATTTTTCTTCAGCAAACCAAAAGAATTCCAATTAGTTCCAAACCTTGTGAATTAGCTTCAGTTAAGACTGACCTTTTTTTCATGTGGGAAACTGCAGTGTGCATGTAAATTTATCACTGAACATCAAAGGTTTAACAAACTGCTGTCTGTCATCTCTGTTAATCCTGTTTTGCTGTTGATGTCATGTGAAACTCAGGACCAACGCAGAGAGAAGACAGCCCATGGTTTTTGCAGAGAGAGCAGACATAGGTAAGTTCAGATCTGAATCAGAGACTACTGCAGAGCAGAGACACACCAGTTTTTCGTTTTTGAGTCATTGTGTACTCTTTTGAACTTCAGATGTTGTATATGAATTTTAGATGAGTTCTGGTTCATATTTGAAACGTTTGAAACTGCCTTGAGTAAAAAGAATGATAATGCCTACGAAAGATGCAGAAGTACGGTGAAGAAGACAGGTAGTCACTTTCTCTAAATTTTTACTTAGAAATTACAAACCCAAACCTATGACTATGCCATTATGTTAAAGAATGCTCAGTTGTTATTCAGTCTTGTGTGCAGTGCTGGTTCCCTCACCTCCTTGCTCTCCAACCATGATTCCTGCTTACAAGGTAGTAGTATTAAAAAAGTAAGGAGAAAAGTAATAAAGAAGATGGAAAGAATAGAACACATACACAAAATTATGGAAAAACTGAGGAAGATAATGCTTTTCCACCTGAAAAGCAGACAACTGATATAACAAAGGTTAGAAGTTGTTGGAGGCTAGAAGTGCAATTGAAAGAACAGTGTTTTTTCTGTTCTTACATTCTCTTCTCAGTACTTGGCTTTAGTTACTACCTGTGGCCTAATACAGATGCAAACTACTCTCATATATATTTTTCTAGAAGGAATCAGAGTACAGTACAGCAGTAAGGTAAATTCTAACCAGAAATACACTGAACTATTGGAAAGAGAACTAGAAATCTGGTTTTTTGTGTGATCAGATCTGTAGTAGGATTAATCTGTCAAGCCTTTTATAAGAAGTGGAAGATTATAGGGTCTGCAGACAGATTACTCCTAATCTGTAATTTATCAAAATTGTAGCCCCAGTTTTATAAATTTTATAAATTGAGCAATTCTTGCATACATTGCAAATGTAGGCATGTAATTTGAAGATTGATAGACATGGAATGAAAATATTGCTATTTCTGGTCTATAAATATCTTAAAAGAAGCCCATTTGCAAACAACTTAATTTTGCTTTATTTATACTATTGTAAAGATTAACAGCCATAGTAGTATATTGCTTTGCTGTTTTTGGTTCTTTGCCATTTTAAAAAATCACTCAAAATTTTCCCTTTCCAAAATAATACAGTTTTGTGATTAAAATGTTGTGGTCTGAAGAGATAAGAGAAAGCAGACATAAACTATTTACTATTCATGAGGGGTCTCTGCTGATAAAGCAATATGTTCCTTATCTATTGATTTAAAAGATCAAATGATGTACTCAGGTTACATTTCTGTTTTGTTTAAGTAAGGTCAAATTCCTTCAGTACCTTCACCTCTTGTACTCTCAACTTCCAGGTTTTGAATGATTGTGATAAATCAGTTGTTGATAGAGATCAGTCTTACTGAAACTGTAACTTGAAATCCTTTAGAATAAATGTAGATAGTTTTGTCAGCACTGCTTACTATGAATGCAGAGGGAAAAGATAAATAGTTATTGTTTAAATACTGTGCAAAGATCATCCCAAAGT
The DNA here is from genome assembly GCF_009829145.1 of Chiroxiphia lanceolata. Classification (NCBI taxonomy): domain Eukaryota; kingdom Metazoa; phylum Chordata; class Aves; order Passeriformes; family Pipridae; genus Chiroxiphia; species Chiroxiphia lanceolata. Next base: position 36,866,767 of record NC_045640.1, read on the forward strand.
TTAGCCCAATACTCCCCACTCAATAGAATAAATAATTTTACAATTTGAAGTTAATTTGTTGGTATTATTGCAAATTAAATGGAAAATTATTATTGCTATTGTTGTTGTTTTTATTGTTATTATTAAAAACCTATTCATAGCTCTGTCCAGAAAATATTGTACATGAGCAGTGTTTGAATTTGTTTGACTCATCAGAACAAGAGTAAGACTTTGGAATGTATCCAAAACAGGATTTCTCTGCTGTAATGATGTGGGTTGTACTGCATCTGTTCTCGCTGTTTATTAATTATTTTATTTTAAAACCAATGTGGTGTAGCAATTTTGTCTTAATAAACATGAAGTCTTAAATTGCTTAGTGAGAAGAATGCACTTAGACCTACAGTATCAGTAAAATTAGCACTTAATTATTTATGTGAGAGACACAGCTGAAGGTGCCATTCAAAAATACTGTTAAACTCATGTCTGTGTTCAGCAAAGTTCAAATCTTGCTTTTATTAGCATACAAAAAAAAAAGAATTTTAAGGATCAAGTGTATGAAAGATACAGCAGGCATGGTATAGAAAATTAAATCTGCTCACAATTCATGCATCCATCAGAATAATTCTTTTGTAAAATCCTGCAAGCAAGGAATATTATTTGAACAATATAAAGCACAGTCATGCATCTAGTTTAGAATTTGTATGGAATTGAATGAGAACGGGGGAAAAAAAACTCGGTCATCCTAGTGAGAAAGATTGTCACGTGAATTTAGGGATATTTTTCATTCTTTTCATTATCCCAAGTCAGTATTTTTCACACTATATAGCACTTTTTTATATTACACCTTCTCTTGCTTTCTGTTTTAAGGTATTTTAATTCTGTATCTAGTACAACATGAGTTCTACTAATACCTAAGGGAAGAACTTGCTTTATGACCACAAATTAAAAGACGATACATTAAACATAAAAGAAGTATCACAATATGATACATGTAATCTCAAATGTGGATTTTTAAATCAGGTGCAGCTTATCAAAATGTAAGGAGGATCAATATCCTATTTGGCACTTCTTCAGTGCCAGTTTTGAGCACCTACGTGTTTGTCTGAAATTTCAGTTATGAAGTGAACCACACTGAATTGATCATAAACCCTTCAGCATCCATCTCACACTTTCTCTACTATTTCTTTTTAATATTATAATTTATCAGCTATTAAATAAAATGCCAAAACCAAAACAAAAATTAAAACTTTTCAGGATACCTTTATTCACAAGCACAACTTGGTGTTTTCAAATTTCCAAAATTTTTTCTCCAGTCAAAAAGTTACATTCCAATCAGTTGTTAAATCTCAGTTGCGTTCAATTGTAGCATCATTGATTTCTATATTTCTTGGCTAATTCTTGAGCTTCACTTGACACTTCATATTTATTTCAAATACAGTTGCTGTCACAACTCTTTCTTGGACTTGAACCTCTACCCGTCTCTTCTGTCCAGCTCCTTAGACATGCAATAGACAGCAATCTATTACATATGACAGAACGTGAGCCACTTAGTTTTCTTTTGAGATCTCATCTACCCTCCTTGCTTCACGAGGCAAATAGCTTATACTGTCATCTTCTGAAGCTATCATCTCAGTATTACATTCGCATATCTCCCCTTTTATTCGCATTCACATAGGAATGCTACTTTCTTTCTAAAAGAGTTTTGTTATTCTGATTAGTCTATTCCTGCTGTCAAAAGTGCTGGTTAGTGATCAGGTGAATTTCCACTTCAGTGTGTTCCCTATTACACCTGTTGCCATGCTACTTGATGTCCAAACTACACAAAATATTTGCAACTGTGCTTTTATTTCTTGAAGCTTATTGATTTTTGACAACCCCTTTTTGACAGTTCTTATTGAATACACACAGCTTGTTGAATAGAAATCTGTATTTCTCATCTTAATTTTAAAATATTATCTATCTCATTATTTTTTTATGTAAGGCAAATGGACACTCCCTGTAATTTGATTCAACTTGGTGTCCAGCCTTTGACAATGCATGCATGATCAAAGTTATGAAAGCCATTCCCGTGTTCAGCATTATTCAACTTGGCCATATAAAATTAACACTGTGACTGCTGAGACTTCTGAGTGTGTGTTACCTACTGCAGTATCCAGGCAACTGACAACTGGAAGAAACTGAGGCCCAGAATGTTTTGTTATGCTAATATAATTTTGTTTTGAAAATATGATTGATTTTTATTTTTACAGTGAGTATAGGGCAATATTAAAATGTCAGCATTTCAAAACAAAACAAAGCAAAGAAAACAAACCCAAACCAACAAATCCAAACTGTATGATTAACCTCAAGAACAAATAAAGTAACTCTTAAGTCAACATCTCATCAAAGTTGGCTTGTCCAGAAATTGCAGGAGTGGCTATATGGTCTCTAGGACATAGGTTTGGCAGTCAAAGTCTAACTAATCTTCTGGCTCTTGTTTAACCATGTTGTGATCTTGGGAAATATTTTGTAATTTTTTTCTCCATCTATAACATGAGGATACACATAGTCCTTTCTGTAAAATGTCACATGGTGTACAGAACAGATGGAAAGTGGTGTGTGAAAGCTAGGTAACCATTATTCAGTTTATATATAACCTACCTTTTATTGTTTTATACTCCACCACACACTTTTCTGCATTCAAGCTAACAGCAACACCTTCCCTGCCTATCAGTCACATTGGCAGGACAGTAGAAATCTCAACCTTTCTGCTCGTTTTTGCCTAAGATGGGGATAAAAGTTCACTACTAAAGTGAGAGTACAGGCTGGAGGGCAGAGTGTGCTGGAAGTAAAAGAAATATATTCCATGACCAGCAGTCTCCCAGAAATCTTGGGAGACCCTGGCAGAGTGTAGTTCATGGAGCCCCAGTCAGATTTTACAATGCCAAATGAAAGTTGCACAAATCCCTTCTCTCTGCTGACAGTCAACTACATTCTTCTTTGCTACAGGTTTGTCTGTGAGGGAAAGCTGGATGAAGAGTGACTAATTCCAACTCATTTTTCACTTGTATCTTAGAGCTTCCATAGCATGCTGTTGCACTTTTGTCATTTTAAAAGGAGGAAGGAAGTGTTGTACTAGTTTCTCGCATAGTGATATTTTTGACTTAGTATCAGTCACCTTCAGAAGATACAGCTGAAACCAATCACCTTCAGAAGATACAGCTGAAACCAAAGCCCAGAGAGGCACCTTTTGACCCTCAGCATGGTTTACATCAGGTTGGCCTCACCGAGTGGTAGCTTCTCCTAAGTAGTTCTATCTTTAAATTTTGCTTAAAATGAAACTTTAGTTTTCATTCAAAGTTTCAATAAATAATAAAAGTCTAGCAACATGAATTTAATAATTTAAACAGAAAGGCAATGATATATTTATGCCAATAGAGTATCATACAATATTTATTATAGAGGTGTACACTGAATCAGCAGTAAGTTCCCTAATATTTCATAGATGTACTCAGCTGAATGTCACCAAGTTGCTGTCATGTCTAGAAATTGCAGAATAGTTTCATCCCTGATGTGTCTTTGTCCTGTGCTAGAGAAATATCTGTGAATGAATGTGTATGCATTACCTTTGGGAGCCATAGTGTTGTCTACTCTCTTGTATGGTTCTGAATCATGGGTCATCTACCGCCACCACCTGCGTCTCCTAGAACGCTTCCATCAGCGCTGCCTTCGTACAATCTTAAACATCCACTGGTCAGATTATGTGACCAATACATCTGTTCTTGAGCAAGCAGCAGTCACAAGTGTAGAGGCCATGCTGATGAGAACACAGCTGCGATGGGCAGGGCACGTCTCAAGGATGAAGGACCACCGCCTCCCTAAGATCTTCTCTATGGTGAACTTGCCACTGGCTGCTGCAAGAGAGGAGCCCAGAAGAAAAGATTCAAGGACTCCCTGAAACAACATCTCAGCCTTGGCCATATTGATCACCATAATTGGTCCACTCTGGCCTCAAATCGGGAGGCTTGGAGACACAGCATCTATAACGCAGCGGAAGCCTTTGAGAACACACGCAGGATCTCTCTCGAGGAGAAAAGGCAACGCAGGAAGAACCGTGTCTTGCTGAATACTTCATCTAAGGTTGCCTTTTGCAACCGGATATGTCTGTCACGTATTGGCCTCATAAGTCACCAACGTGCCTTAACAAATGTGGATAAAGCCTTCCCAAATCTTCGTTCGCGAAGCCCAGCCATGATGATGACCTTTGGGAGCAATGAGTATGCGATATATTTGTACATGCTTTAAAAAAACATATATAGCCAAATATTTTACATGTTAATTTTGAATATGTTTTTTCAGTCACTAAATGTCCCAGTCTGACTTAAAGTACGTTAGTCTTTTAGATACTGATTAGACCTTTGAATTCAGAACAGCTAATGCTTAAAAGTTAGCAGAGTGTTAAATACTTCTCAATGATATGAAGTAAGTTTTTAAATTAGTAAATACTGAAATGGCAAAGAAAAGTCAGTTTCTGGCAAAACTTTTCTACATTCATCTGTACAAAAACTGAAAAGTGGAATTTTAGACAGAGAAAATCATAATGTGATTAAAGAAATCTAAGATGCTAAAAAACCCCTCTATAATGTCACAGCTGGTATTTTGCACTGAGGTAGTAAGTCTGAATGACTTAAAACATATACAAAAGTGCCTGAATATTAGTGCAGGATTGTTTATGTAGTATTACCTACTTTGTTGTTATTCGTGGTTTCCAACAGTTAATTACATTTTTGGGCTGTTTTATATTTTTAGAAGCTGTGTTGTGCAAGAAAAAATGATATTGTGCAACAAAATTAATACTGAATAAACAAGAGTTTAAGGAAGCTGATGTGTGCGTTTCTGAGCTCAGTTTGCTTTTCAGCATAGTGTATTTTCTGTAGGATGAACCTACCTAAGATTTCATGCAATGACAGATTATCAGCCTCTCTTCTCTTGCACATATGTTTCTCAAGACTTTTTAGTAAATGCCAAGTTTTGGGATTTATTACTCCAGTAGACTTATAAAAAATCATTAATAGAATACCTATTTGTTGAGAGTGACATAGTAAACAAAAAAGTTGGAATATTCAAAGCCAGATACAGCCCAATAAAAGTGGCTGAAGTGGAATATTACTAATGGAAAAAATTAATTTATAAGAAATAAAAAACATTTTTAAAGTATTATTTTCTTCTAGTGTTATGTAAACAGTCCAAACCCAAAACAGATTTAACCGATGCCAAATCAATTTCTGTACAACCCTTCCTTTCAGCAACTTGGAAAGTGATGTGGTTTCTGCTTAATGAAAATGAAAATTGGTCCAAGAGCAGAAAGCCCATTTCATATGGTTTTAACTCCTGTAGTATAATCTCTGAACTGTTCCCTGTCTCTGGCTGATTATACAAGCATTAACCAAAAGGGCCTTCACAGAAAATGGTGTTAGTACAAAAAAATCTGTTAGAAATTGTAGATTTCTACATTGGCTAAGTGCAAGGTCAAAGCTCTAGTGGACTGGCTTTAGAACACACGTGGAACCTAATCTTAATACACTTTTTAGTAAATAAATTGTTATGCTTTCACAATTATACAACCTTGACAAATTGACACATTCATATTGATCTACTATGGTCATTATTCTTTTGATCGTTTTATTTAATTCAGTGTGAATTCTCAACAGTGTAACATAGGGTAAATGCAGATTTTAATAGTAGAACTATTTCTTAAAATTTATCCTGGATAATGAAACCAACAATAGAGATTGATTAAGAAAAAAATGAACCTTTTATACGTATCTCACACACTCCACCTCCATAATCAGTCAACATTTTTCTGTTAAATTCTTCTTACAGACAAAACTGCATATTTAAAGCTTTTGTTTATGAAACTATGTGATTTCATGTATAAAAGTAAATAAATATACATATAAAATAGCCTGATAATTACAAATATCCCACTCCAAAATTTATCAGTTCAAGGAAGCAATAAATGGAGATAATTAATTAACGTTGCAGACAAATTTCTAAGTCACTGTAACTTTGCTCCTCTTTCCTCTTATTTTAATTTATTTTGATCAACTTTTTGATAAACTGAGATTAAAAATGCTGCCTTTTGAGTTCAAAAAACCTTACTTGTATACAGAAAAAATAGGTAAGTCTAAAAAATGTAGAATTTTTTTAACAGAATATTTCAATGCATGTAGATCATCTGTGAATACTGAGTGTACAGTTTCCCACAAAGAAGCCATTTAGAATGCTTTTGGATTAAAAATATCAGAACTGAATGTTAAGGTGGAGATTGAACTGGGAAAAGCTGCATGCATAAAGCAATATTTATAGTACATGGAATCTTTTGAGCATGTGAATGTTTTCCATCACATAAAATCAGGTGAATGAGCTACATTGTGTGAAATAGCATGCAGTTATCTCTAGATACATAAGTATAAATAAACAAATACTGATAATTCCAAAATTATTCTAGATTTTCAAGTTTACTTAATCTTGGCAAAATAAACACCATTGTACTTCACATACGAGTTATATACTAAACATCAGATGATTCTGATTTGCAAGTTTTACTTAACTGTATGTGATAGTTTTCACCCTAGGCCTTCCTGGAGACCAATTTGTAACCAGGAAGGAACTAGGAAAGTGACTAAGGAAGTATTCCATGCTATTCCAGTGACTAAGGAAGTATTCCATGCTATTCCTTTCCGTAACACGACATATAAAAAGGTGCAGATAAGAGAGTTCGCTCTCTTCTCTCTTCTGGTGGCTGAAGATGGCAGGTCCCCCTCGCAGATGGTTTTTGCTTGTATAGGCCAGGGCCTGCTGCTCAGACCTGCCGTTATCTCCAATCTCTTCGGGAGGTGTGGGGGAAGTCGGCTGCTGCCTTGCACAGCTCTGCTGTTCCCACTCAGGGAAGTATTTAATTAGTTTTTATATTCATTCATTAGCTCTCTATTATAAGAGATATATAAAGGTATATTTAGGAGATATTTATTTTTTAGGTTTCTTTTTATCCCTGTTTTCCCCCTCCCTTTTCCCTTTTTTCCCCCCTCGGGAGCTCCCTGTTGTGGATAATATATTCAAATTTTATATATATAATTGTAAACATATATATTTTTGATAGAATCCCGTTTTGTCCAAACTTCTTTCAGGTTTTTTCCTGTGCTTTGTTTTTTTCCTTCCCTATTTGGGAAAAAGGCTCTGTTGTTGAGTTTTGGAGACTTGGCGGGAAGCCAGCTCCAAACTTGCACACTGTATTATCTTAATTCCATTAGACCATCCTGTGTGTTGCACAAATAAAGTTAATGTCCCCCAACATTTATATTTTCACTAATTAGCCTGTCATGTGAAGCTCTTTTCATAGGCCGTGTTTGTTAGTCAACATAATCAGCAGAATCCTAAGTCCATTTCACATTAAGGTGGCAACTATATTTTGTTAAGTGAATTACGCTCCGAAAGTACCCGTTTCTTTCACTGAAACACAGACCAAGTTGTGGTTGCCTAGTATGGACGTTGACTGTGCTGTACATGCCTGTGCTTCAGGGAGACAAATCCCCTGCAGTGAATCTGAGTTATGCGAGTGAATCAGAAATTATGTGCAAACCATTAACTCGGCAGAGATTCTACAAAACTTTTATGATTTGGATGTTTGGTACATGTTCTGTCCAAGTGATCTGGGTATTTTCAGTACCTCGTAACAAGCCCACAGGACTTCCTGCATGCCCACAGGCTATAGCCACTGCATATATGAGGTTGAAAAAATCCAAGATACAGAAGGCCCATGATATGGGCCAGTTGGCTTGTCTCCACGTGCATAGAAAATTTTACTGGCATTTCTTGATATGCTGCAAATGCTATACCACCTGAACCACTGGACATCCTGAGCAAATGTCCGTGCTCCCATGTTTTTCTCAGTCAAAGTTACCAAAAAGAGAATTCGCAGAATCACAGAATGGGTCAGGTTGGAAGGGACCACAGTGGGTCATCTGGTCCAACCTCCCTGCTTAAGCAGGGTCATCCTAGAGCGCATTGAACAGGATTGTGTCCAAATAAATCTGGATAAATGCAGAACTGTGTTAGCTCTCATGCATTTCCTGAAAAGCATACCAAATGTAGAGATTTCAATTTCTGTCCAAATTCTAGCAGCGATTTCTCACAATGCAATATAAATATAATTGCATGCATTATAATTGCATGCATAACTAGAAGGGAAGGATTGCTGTTATGAACAGGTCGTCAAGGTAGTCATCAGTCCTCAGAACTAATTTATCAAATTGGTTTTATGAACCACTGGAGCTGAAAAGCCTTGGAGATCTCTTTGCAATTTCTTGGCAGAAATAATACAGTTGGCTGAGCCTAATAAAACACAGGGCATCTCAACTAGGTATGGAATTGTTATCATTAGAAAATCACTGGCCATCTGGTTTGGCATTATGTGCAATAAGCTATAGGCTATTGATGTAAAATTCAGCTTTTGAAATATTTTCCTGAAAATGGAAGAGCTGATATAGGCTACATCATCGATATTCGTAACCAGAAAGAGAAATTTTTAAGGTCTGAACTCTACAGTGTGAAAGCTAATAGAGGACAAACAAATTAATCTGTTTGCCTGAAAGTAAATAAGCATGCAGGTGGGGTGAAACCCTCATTTAAACTCAGATACTGAGGGATACTACAGTAGCACTTTAGATATAATTTAAAACCTTTATTATAAAATGATTGTGTGCATCATCTTAGAAGCTGTGCAAAGATTATGTGAGTCAGAAACAGCACACTTTTCTGAAAATAGAAGAAAAAGGCTACAAGAAAGAAATTTCCTGTTTTCTTTTTTGTAAACTTTATTTTTGCAACTTTAAGTGCTCTTTGAATTAAGGTAAATCCATGGGGCCATATAAAGCATCTAGGTAATGCAGAAAAAACAGTTCTGTTTAAAATCCACATTGTCTAATACTCTATTTACATTTTTACAGTGATAACTTACAAATAATGTTTAATAAATTAATACTTGTAACTAATTCTTTGAGTTAAAACTATGAATTATTTGTATCATAATCAATATTACTCTAAACCAATACATATTCCTTTTTCTCCCAGTTGCCTTCTGTGGATTTACGTGGCTGTGTAGTGGAAATTAAGGAGAAATTGCTGTTTATGTTGAAAGACCACATGGACCTCAACAGAAGTGTCATTGGAAATGGATACATTTTTGTCTTCTGATTTAAATAGATGAATGAAGACAGAATAGTTTTCAGTAAATGGAAAGTTAGAAATTACCTGACAAAAGAATTGCAGTTCTGGAAAAGCTATAAAACACACGGTTTTGCTTTGGGTCATTTGTAAATTTGGACACACTGGATAGGTCACTGACAATCTGAAAACATGTGTCCAGGCATTTCATGTTGTTCTGGGAGGGAAGCCTCTCTGGCTGTGCCTTGTGTGCCAGGCAGGAATACTTTGCACTGCATTCAGGAGTCCTTTTCCCCCTGATTGCTGTATCAGGTACTTGACTAAATCACTTTACATCTTTGGAATCCACATGCTCTAATTTTTGATGGAAGATGGAATATGTGTATGTCTGAGAGGAGTGCAGAGAAAAAAGCATACACAGGTCTTCTTTCAGAAGTTGAGCAGAATTTTTGTGTTAGAGTTCTCTTTTCTCTTGTGAAAAGCCAACTATCCAAAACAAGTAGAGGATATGATTATAATCCTGATAGATAAAAGTTGTTAGTTATTATTGTCATTACTCCGTGTCCTCAGAGTCAGCTCCTAGGGATAAAAAACATCTGGGTCTCATATATGAAATCTTAAGTGAATGAATGTATTTGAGCAATTTGTTAAATGAAACTGGGGCAGTGACAACAAAAATAAAAGTAATATGCTACCTCCCTGCTGTATAATACCCAGCATGTCTAGGAGTGATTTGTCTTTTTTTTCCCTTGGGAAATCACTACTACATGAAAGAGAAATTCATAGCAACAGAAGTACAATTTGTACACTGGCATTCCCCATATATCTTGAGATACAGGTATGTCCTGCCAGGCATCAGCATTAAATAGCTTGTAGCAGAAAATATTTTTCAGCGTAGCAAAAGACAGAAGGTGACTATTAAAGGAATGTCTTTTATAATTTTAAAAGGATGACTATCTCTGTTTTGTGCAAAGAATGTATTCAGTACAATATTTAGTTTGTTGCATTTGAACTTACGTGACGATGAAGCCACATGCTACACGAAGCATAAATGGTGAAGAAATGTGGATTTCAGTGAGGAACCCAAATTTATCTGTCAATTTTCTATCCTCTTCTGTCCTGCTATACACTTATCCTATGTTAAGCTCAAGATCTTGGAAAACTGCAATGTGGACCAGTATCCAAATCTTGCAGATCTAGTCCCCATTCACAATAATTTGTTCCTTTCGTGTACATATTTCATTCTAACTCTGATCAGCATAGTTGTTTAGTGGTATCAGGATGATTAGAACCCCAAACACTGAATGCTATGGACTCATGAATTAATTCTATGATATCCAGAAGTCTACTTTACCTAAATAACAGAAGCTTGGAGGGGGTGGTAGGGTGGTAGGGTGGTATGGTAATGCTTCTGTTAGATGTTCCACTCATGATTAATGTAACTTATCCCTAAATTTCTTTATTAGTTCTGTTAAACAAGATAATATCATACATTTTATATATTGTACCTTATACATGTAGGCATCATACACATGCACAGACACATACATCAATGCTAAATGTGCCAGAAAACAGGTTTAAAATTAAATTAAAATTGATAAATAAGGAATACAGAATGTTTTAAAAAATCAAGGAACATAACAAGGCCTCAGAATTATGGGGTTTTCTGCATTTTTAGTTCATGGAGCACATATATGCATGTTAGAAAACTGTTCTAGGATAAATTTCTGTGTGCAACATACTATTATAAAAGTAGGGTGAGAAGCTTTTAGTTATCAAAATAAGGTCATCGTACTTGGTCATCTATATAGACAAAACCAGCTAGATTTGAACATTGTTATAAAAGATGTGACATTTAAACCTCATGTAGACATCTGAATTTAGCTAGAGACCTGGGATGAAGGGCATACCCAGTTTGAATACTAGTAAAAATAGTTGTTCATGCAGATTAAACAAAAAGGCATAATTTGATTTGTCATATGCATACTGAAGAATTCATTTGATCATGATTTCATGAAGAGTTAGAATTTAATTTTTTTTCATACAAGGGAGGTGTAACAGAGATTAGTCACAAGTAGGAATTCAAACTCATCCAAAATCAAATGCCACCCCTAATATTGATGGGAGCATTTTTAGTTGTGATGCCTGCTGCACCATAATAGACCATTGTCTTGTTCACTTATAATTTCCTGTTGGTTTTTAAGAAGAATTTTGCATTATTTCACTGGGGAAGTAATGTATTTTATAAATTTTCATTCATAATGTTTTGTGGAGCCTACATTGCTTTACAAATTGTACATAGATATTTTAATAGATAACTAATTCTATTCTTTAAGTAGCATAAGCATAAAAGAAAATTGCTTCAAGGTCTGAGCAACATAAATAATTTTTGAAACACTATACAAAGTTCCCTATTAGTATTTCTCTAAAGGAACTGACAAAACATTAAACAAAAGAAGAGAAATAAAGGAGAATTAGAAACTAGAACTGTATGAAAGATTCTTAACTTGGAATATGACAATTTGTAAAAAAACCCCAACATTTTAGTTAATTCCAACAGTGGTTTGTGTGTTATTGAAAAGATCAAAAAATGGGATTTCTGGTCAAAAAGAAAGATAGATCATCTAGCAAGACAGGTATTCGGATGAACTCTACTAAACTGATTCCAAACAAAAACTAAAGTTTCAGGTTTTCCAAATTCCAGTTGACTGTCTGACCACCAAGCTAAAACATTGTTAATGAATTCTGAGTTATATTTTGGACTGTACCATGCTGTAATACTTTGCAGTCAGCAATGAACATATTCAGTAACCCCCCTATATAAAACATTTTTGAATGCAATGCCTGAAATGCACTTCAGTTACCATGAATCACTATGGTCATTTTAATCACTATGGTGATTAAAATGTCATTTCAATATGCTTTTAGAATTCCTACTTCATTAATGCGTGAATGCTATATTGCACCTTTTCCTCTTTCATACAGAATATAGTATTTAGTAGTATACACAACTGGAAAGTGATCCAAGGAAAATAAATACTGTAAATTGAATGTGTACAGCACTTAATATTAGTGTTTCTGAGTAGACCTCAGAGAGTGGTTCAAATCAGTTGTTAATGTTCTTTCTTACTATGGAATCCTGGAATAAATTTACTGGGATTGGGGTTTTTAAAATTGATATTAATAAAAACCAATTTTAAATTCGACGTTAAGAGTAATATCTTCTACTATCGTACTATTATCTAGATGAAGTTTAAAAATTGCTGTTTTTGCTAACATACCTAATGTAACACATGGCTAACTTGTGAATAAAGGTGCCACTACAAGTATTTGTTGAGAAATGCACATTATTACAATTATTCAATTGAGAAAATACTTTCTGCTGTATATTTCCCTAATGTCTTAGGAAAAGTAGAAGAACAAAGTAAAAAAAAAAAAAAGTGCTGGATTTCATAGTTTGAAAAAGTTACCTTCTGCATGTCTCCTCCTTTTTTCTCTATTCTGAATGCCTACCATTGCAGTGAGTTCAACTTTATAGGATGAAGTGAAGGGGTAGCATGTTCTTTCTGTATACTTTTCAGATGAAAATCAAAAGCCTGGTATTATTTGCCATCTCAAAACATGAAGCCTAGGCTTGTACATATGCCAAACATCTCTCTAGTTTAGAAAAGCATGTAATCTGTCTACCACTTCTTCCTTCCCCTTTCCTTTCCCCCACTTTCTTCAGATCTCAACCTTAGAAAAGACCCAGAACAGAGGGAAAGTTCACACGCCCCAAAAACCCTACATCAATGTGTCAGAGTGATATGGAGTTACAGGATCCCTTCTGTATGTCTATAGGTCTTTTTAACTCATTGCAGCAATCAAAATTCAAAGAGGGTGGTCTTATGGCAAAAGTGATTCAGGAAATCTGGTCTCTGATTATTTATTTGGTCTCTGATTATTTGTTTTCTCCTGAGCAAGTAAATCGCATTGCACTTCATTTCTTCCCTTGGAAGATACAGAAAATATATCTTTCTCTTCTGCTTTGTTGTTTCTATCAGAGGTCACTTAGAGCTTTTCGGAAGCGTCTCCTGAAGATGAGCAGGCTCAGTGAATGAAAGGCTGCTACTTCCCTCACGAGGAAGAAAAAGAGATGGAGCAAAGGCAGAGGAATAGAGTTGAATTAGACTTCCTTTTGCCCCTGAACATGATACCAAAGTTTACTACTACTGAGAATTAGCACTCTTCTTAACAATAGGTAGAACACACAGTGCATTTAGTCTCTTAATATGAACTCCAGTCCAAGAGTTTGGCACTGACAGTGGACTGCTTATGAGAAATAGGAAGTTTTTTCTATTTATTAGATATGAAAGCAATTACTAACAATGCTAATATTAGAAGAAAATCTATATCTGAAAGTTCTTTGGCCTTTCAGTAAATTTTTAATTTCTCATATACCACCCTTTTGTCTAAGGATTCTTGATCATGGTGGTTGCATTTTGGAAACTGAAATGCAATTGTTGCAGGAGTGTAGAACAGTGTAGAACAGTCCATACAGAAAAGTGGATATACGTATTTCAGTGCGCATGTGCATCTTTTATATAAGATATAGCACTGTACGTGCAGTTACAAGTCTCACTTGGCATAAGAGACACTTGTTGAAGTAGTCAGTTTATTCAGCACTTTATTCAGTTGGGTTTTAGACAAGCTGAGTATAATTTAGAGGACCAAACATGACTCTGCTTTACTGGAAGTAACACTGTTTGAATGAAGCAACAATATCAGGAGAGTGAAAAATCTCACTGCTGTACTAGGGAAAAAGAAGAAGCAGAGATTTGGGGAACAATGTCCCAACACTGTGTTGCACAATTAACAGTACAACCTATTTTGTAGTATTTACATATATACGAATATTTACAGTTTTATATACAGATATGCATACACTTCCTTTCAACAGACAGCAGAAGAGTTATAACTTCTTTGTGCTGCCTTTCTTTCTCCACTTGCTGTGTTGCCAGCAATACAGAGAGAATTAACAAAATGTTTTATAGACTTTTTGATGAAAAATGTTTTAAAGCTGCCAAGTTCATAGTCATTTGTGCCTTGAAGGCTAGATGAGAAAGATTGTCAAGGAAACACATAATAATGAGTTCCAATAGCAAATGTTGCCTTTAGAAAATTAGGGAAATGGGAGCCAAAGATCTACCAGGCTAATCTGTAATTGTTGTGGCTTTCACAACAGAACAAAACACTGCATGGATACCCTAGGTTTTGATGTAGAAAGTTTATTTGCAAAAGCTTTAATGAGTTTTTAAAGAGCATTAAGATGATAAGTGTAAAAAGACAGCTTTTGCATCATGCAGAAAGTACTACAATCGTTTTCTGAAATGTGTTCTGACTGCTTGGGTCATTTCTACACACATTAAAGATTTTTTAAAGCAATAATGTCATGTGAAGAACATTTTTTTTCAGTCCAAACTGCAATGCAATATGATCTTATGGAAATTCAGTGAAGGTCATGTAAATCAATTCAACTGGAAAGGAACATAAGTTTTATGTACTTATTGATGGATATTTCCAGAAGTCCATTATTTTCCCAGAGGTCACAGAATCACAGAATCATTAAAGAGGGCTTCACCGGTGGAGTCATCTCGTCCAACATCCCTGCTCAAGCAGGGTCATCCTGGAGCACAGGATTTTGTCTAGATTGTTCTTGAGTATCTCCAGTGAGGGAGAATCCACAAACTCTCTGAGCAATCTGTTCTAGTGCTTGGTCATCTGCACAGTAAAGTTCTTCCTCATGTTCAGGTGAAACTTACTGTGCATCAGTTTCTGCCCATTGCCTCTTGTCCTGTTGCTTGGCATAGCTGAGAAGAGCCTGGATCCATCCTCTTGACACCCTCCCTTCGGATAATTATAGACATTGATGAGGTTCTCTACACTGAACAGGCCCAGCTCCCTCAGCCTTTCCTCATAAGAGAGATGCTCCAGCCTCTTCTTCATCTTTGTTGCCCTCCGCTGGACCCAATCCAGGAGGAAAGGATTAAAAGGATTAAAATGGAGTCTGGCCTAGAAAAAAGTCATCTGACTGAAACATACTACTCTTT